>NC_048266.2:13348007-13973007 GCF_005286985.2 Setaria viridis
ACGACACAAAAGGATGATAATCAAAATCGAGGCCATTGAGAATATGAGCAACAACCTCTTCATCACTGACGGGCTTCCCAGCAGCTGCAAGTTCATCTTTAATACTTTGCATCTTGTTGAAGTATGCTGAGGTAGACAGGCTTCCCTTCTTGAGGGTTGCCAGTTGCATGCGCAGATTTGTCACCCGCGCTCTTGATTGCGCCGCAAACATATTCTCCAGCGCTTTCCATGCTTCGGCGGAGGTAGTCGTGGTCGCTACTCCTGCTAGCACTTCCATGGTAATTGAGTTTAGCAGGTAGCTGAGAAGTTGTTGATTCTTACTTACCCACGAAATATACTCGGGGTTAGGAATCTCTTGCTTCTTGCCTTCAACCGTTACTTCTAGGACTTTGCATGGCGCCGAAACAGATCCTTCCAGGATGCCGACGAGCTGGGCGCCTCGCATGGCAGGGAGGAATTGCGCCTTCCATAGGACATAGTTGTCCCGCGTGAGCTTCTCGGACACAACCGGCCCGAGCTAAACCGAAGAGGAAGAAGATGACGCCATGGGTGGCTTCGACGTGTATTTGTAGATGTATTAGGAAGAGGTAGCTCTGATTACCATGAAAGAAATCAGGGAACTATGGCTACCTATCTTGGCTGACCATAGGTTGCATGTTTATATATGGGAGTTCCAAACAACTCCAGATAGATTACAAGTCCTAGTTGGTTAGAGTCCGACGCCCTGTTCGATTCAGCTTATTCAGCCAGCTTATCAGCCACCAAACAGTATTTTCCTCTCACAACAAATCAGTTGTTTCAGCTTTTCAGCCGGCTTATAAGCTGAAGCGAACAGGCCGCGATTCCATTGTGTAGAGATACATCTTGTAGATAAACTAAACCATCTGTCCTATCTATAATGGAACCAGAATCTAGAACCAACCCTATGCTTTCAGTTACAGGAGATATTATATCTCTAAAAGATCGCAAACTTGACAAACAAAAGACGAACAGACTTCCTAGAGATCAGATTGCGGGTGTTGATTTGGTAATACCAGATTTCATCAATAGGCGGATCAAATCGTCCTGCCGCACATGGAAGCGGCGGCAGCATATTCGCAGGCTCCTCATCGCCTTCGCTACTGCGACGAGCCGCCGGCAACCGTTCAAATTCTTGTTATCGGAATACTCCGCCGACTGGGAGTTGGGCGAGGGCAGCGCCTCCACACAGTGGGCCCAGTCCTTCTCCTTGTTCCCGCCCATGCCTATATGCCTGTCCTTCCCGGAACACCTGCAAGCACAAACTAAGGAAAGAGAGAAATCAGCGGCGGCCGCATCGCGGAGTCCCCCGAGAGGCGAGAGAGAGAGCGCGTGCGTTGCACGCGTCGGGAGAGCAGGCGCACCAGGCAAGGACCATGGTGGCGCGGGGTGGCGGCGCCAACGGGCGGTGGCGCCGGCGGCCGAAGAATGACGAGGGGGCCGACGGCGCTCAGACTCCCCCGAGAGGCGAGAGAGAGAGCGTCAGGAGATCGGGCGCACCAGGCGAGGGTCGTGATGGCGTGGGGAAGCAGCGCTAGCGAGCGGCGGTGCCCCGAGAGGACGGTAGATGGCGGAGAGACAGACAGGTACAGGTTTTTTTTGCAAAAATGCGGGTTGATTAAAAAACATGAGGTTTTTTTAAAAAAATGATCACGACCGATTGAAAGAAACATTCTAGGTATAGATATATATCAGGTGTTGATATCGATTACAGACTTGCACTCCTTCCAAACCGTCGGACATCGCGCTTTCTCCCGCTGAAAATTCAGACGCTTGATCCGTACCAACACACTTCGTTTCTCTCGCAAAACTCAGCGGCGACTATGCAATTGCAAGGGCGGCTTTGCCGACTGAGGGGGACGCTGCCTGTTCGTCTCGGGCACAGCCGGGAGAGATGCTCGGTGGCCTCACCGCCGGGTGCGTGGTGGGGGTGATCAACACGGATCCAGAGCGGCCCGCGGCCTTGGGAGGAGAGCTGCACGGCAGGTGTTAGGCAGAACGCCCGTGGAAGCGACCTGCTTGCCCGGGAGGTGTTCGGCGGAATGCCCGTGCTGTGCAAGTCCGCCTTCGGCCTGCACTGCCCGGCAGTTGTTCGACCAAATTCGTATGCGCCTAAGGATGGGCTCCGGGGACGACGGCCATGGCGTGCCCCTCTCCTCCTGCTCGAGCCCAGCTCGCGGAGCACGGCGACATGCTGGAGGCGCATGCCAAATGCCATGCCGACATGTTGGACTGACGTCTGACGGACGGGCTGCGCGCCAGCCCGACACTGTACCAGCCTACCAGGTGTGTGCCCACTGCCCAGCTGCCACCTTGCTATGCCATTTGTCTGCACATGTTTGCTTCGACATGGACGTTACCGAGTTAAAAGCTTCTAATTTCTTTGCGAAGTCTTTAACGCAAAGCTATAGTTGGTCTTTAAACGCAAAGCTATCGTTGTCACCACTTCAGTTCCACTATAGTTATAAAACAATTCACTAATCCAGTCTTCGTCCATGTGGTACTCCAAACGGCATTACTTACTATGAAATAATAATGTAACATGGGCTCTTTATGATGTTGACAGTAAGCCAACTTACACAACATACACGTGGGCTTAGAAAAATATCAGCTTGAGTCTCGCCAGCAGGACCCACCACCAACTTCTACAATAACATATGTACAGTTGTAGAATAGCTGGAGAATCAAGATCGAAGAACGTTCGAGAAAGAGACATGTCCATTGTATATAAGAGAGTTATCAACTAATATAGTTTAACTACTCTGCATTAATTTTTGTGCTAAGCTGACATCGGTTCAGGCTTTTTTATAATTTTAACATGTATTTCCTCGCTAACCGAACATACCTGGGGAGGTTGATGGCAGTAAGTTGATCCATTAATCATGATATATAGACTGCCAACTGAATCGCAAACTCATGATGATTGCGTACTGGAAATTTTTTAAAAGGCTGTCAGAGAGGGTAATTCACGGTTTTGAGACAAGGCCCTATGGCTGTACATTTAGATCAAGGCCAACTCTCCCAAGTCAAGTCAACTAAAAGGACAAAGACCCAGCTCAAAAAAGAAAAGGACAAAGACAAATCTGCACGTTCAGATATCTCGTGCATTATTGAAGATTAGGTGATCAGCTTTCACATTTGTTAATTGGAAATAGCAAATCATGGAGGAGAAGAACTTTTTGGAATATTCTCAAAGTTCAGTTAAACAGCGCTTTAGAGGAAAAGTTCAGTTAAAGATGAACTGACAAATAGAAGAAAGAGGGGGCAGAAAAGAACCAGACTGTTTGTGTAGGTTGTTATGTCATAATTAGACAATTCCCCCTTACGGTTAAATGGAAATGTAAAAATTTGTCATGGGAACCCAGCATAATTAATTAGAGTCAAGGCTGTTTGTGTGGTCCACTGCAAGAAACTTCAATTACAACACTCCATTTCACTGTGTCCTTTTTGGCTGTTGACACTTCTGTCTGTTTGAAGGGGTCCAATCATCCATGACTTGGACTTTGGAATTTTTATACGACTGCAGAGTTGCCATTCTCTCTTATTTCTTTGTCTTCTGCGCCTTCTCCTTCTATCTAGTGGAGGTGTATCCAAAGGCAGCAAGCTCTGCATATAGCTCATTCTCATACTCCTTTTCCAAATGTTACAACCTTCACAGACAAAATAGAGGTTTGCTTTGATCTGAGACCAAGCAAATGGAGTCTGAAGAGCAGCCTCCTCATGAGCAACATGCGCTGCAGCAAGGCCAAACTGACCAAAAGCCTGGCGCCGATGAGGCTGAGCTCCTGTGGAAGCTGAGGAAGTACTTGATGCTGCTGGCTATCCTAGCTGCAGCCATCACCTTCCAAGCAGGGCTAGCTCCGCCGGGTGGGTTCTGGCAAGACAGCAAGAACGGCCACATCGCGGGTGATATTGTCTTGAGAATTAGCTACCCCAGGCGTTACCATGTTTTCTTCTACTGCAACACAACAGCTTTCGGGGCATCGCTCATTGTTCTGATACTGCTCCTGATCAGGGAGCTGAGCCGCAATGCGGTTTGGCTTCGGGCGCTACAATTTTCAATGGTATTGGGCCTGCTAGGGCTCATTGGGGCCTATGCCGCAGGGAGCTGCAGGGAGGTGAGAACCTCAGTTTACATTTGGATTTTACTTGTTGGCATATTCGCATATATCACACTTCATGTCATATTCTTCCGGCATCTGGCGCCTAAATGGCTGCGTGATACGTTCATGAATATAAGGAGATACTGGAAGGATTTCCTGAACAAGATTTTCAAGAATTCACAGAGCAGAACAGATGAGCAAGAGCATTCTGACAAGATGGAAGAATTGGAGAGGAATCGCGGTTTCTTGCTGGTTCTTGCCACATTAGCTGCAACAGTGACATATATTGCGGGGCTAAGCCCACCGGGTGGCTTCTGGCCTGATGACAAGCCTAACCACCTTGCCGGTGACCCAGTGCTGGAAGATCATTACCCCAGTCGATTCAAGGCGTTTCTGGTCTGCAATGCAACTTCTTTTGCTGGATCCATTGTGATCATCATCATGCTCCTCAGTAATACAGCAGTGGATCATGTCGTCAAGTCAAATGCTCTGCGGCTGTGTGTTCTAGTCAGCCTCTTCGGGCTTATGGGGGCTTATGCTGCTGGGAGTTGCAGGGAGGTCCTTACATCTATCTATGTCTTCTCCCTTGTTGGAGGAGTTTTGCTCTACCTTATCCTTCAGTGGATTGAACCTATTGTGACAAAGCCAGAGTCTGTAGAGAAGTCCATTGGATGGATGAGAAATAAGAAGACTGAACTGCTCAAGAAACTGAGCTCTTTCATTATGAAGGGGAGTGGGAATCCAGATGATGACAAGCATAATACCCTGTCAGGGCCCAATAGACAGCTGCCTAACAAAAACTTTTCAAGCAATTTTGGTGATCCTAAGGATGATTTACAGAAACTGCGGACATATCTCCTATTGCTCGGCATCCTTGCTGCCACTGTCACATATCAAGCTGGGCTGAATCCACCAGGTGGCTTTTGGACAGATAACGATGGGCATGTTGCAGGGGATCCAATCTTGGAGACTGTGAACCCAAGGCGTTACAAGGCATTCTTCTACTGCAATGCCACAGCTTTTGTAGCATCATTGGTGATCATCGCCTTACTTCAGAGTCAACTGATTACCGTTGGCGCCATTAAGCGCCACATCCTGCAAACAGCCATGACACTGGATCTCTTTGGTCTGATGGGGGCCTATGCTGCTGGAAGCAGCAGAAAGTTCTCAACGTCCATATATGTGTTTGTCTTGGTCCTCCTTGTTTTCACTTATATTGTACTTCATGTTCTGCTAACCCTGGCTCTCAAGACGCGACTGAAGACAATAATAGATCATTTCAGAAGAGATAATGCAATGGATAATGAAGTTGAAGGGAAGGATTTGGAGAAGCGGCGCAAGTTTCTGATGTTGATTGCAATTCTAGCTGCTTCCATCACATATCAAGCTGGCATAAGCCCACCAGGCGGCTTCTGGAATGACAATAATGGCCACCGAGCAGGTGATCCAGTGTTCCGTGATGAGTTCCCACGCCGCTACACAGTTTTCTTCTACTTCAATGCAACAGCTTTCATGTCGTCCTTGGTTGTGATTATGTTGCTTGTTAGTAAAAGGCTATATAGCAAGGGTCTTGAGGGCTATGCACTACATGCATGTGTTTTGATTGATCTGATCAGCCTCATGGGTGCTTTTGCTGCTGGAAGCTGCAGGAAAGTTTCGACATCCGTGTACGTCATCCTTGTCGTTGTTGCAGTGGCTGTTTATGTCATAATTCAAGTTGTGGTTCTGACGTTTGCTAAAGACAAGGTGAACAATTTATTGGAAAAGATGTACACATTTGGGCTTTCTGAGCGCCAATATCCATCCATGAATCATGAGAGAAGCATCCGAAGTAAAAAGAGAACTGAGCACAAATGGCGCAAAGATTTGATGCTGATCGGGACTCTTGCAGTCACTGTCACATACCAAGCCGGGCTGCTCCCACCAGGTGGATTTTGGCCTGATGACCAGGTAGGCCAACATTTTGCTGGCGACCCAATCCTCCATGATACCCATCCAACACGGTTTAAAGTATTCTTCTATTGTAACGCCACGGCATTCATGGCATCGATGGTCATGGTCATCCTACTGTTGAACAACACAATAAGCAAGTACAGGAGATCTCTTCTAGCTATGAAGACAGCAATGGTATTGGACCTGCTTGGTCTTCTTGGAGCATATGCTGCAGGCAGCTGCAGAAAGTTAAAGACATCTGCATACATTTTTGCACTCTTCATTGCCGTGTTCATCTACATTGTAATCCATGTGTTGCTGTCATTCGATAAGGTGGCTTTACTGGTTAAAAATAAGGGAGGAAAGTGGATGCCATGGCTGGTAAAAATGTGGGCACTCATTGAAGCCGAACCTTCAGACCTTCAACCATCTGCTGGGCAATCAGAAGAGTTGCTTGCAGCTGTGTAGTTGTAGTATCACCGTGGCATTTGTTCAAATGATATATCAGATGTATGAAAGTTAAATAGGTTCTTTAAATCGCAGTGTAACACAATTTCCTCAGCTATATATTGTAGTCTTTACATTTGAACAAATGGTAACTGTGAAGGTGTGAAGTAGTTGTTTCTCAATTTGTACACTACCTTTTGCAATTAAAATTGTCACTTGAGCCATTTGAGTTCCTATTTGTGGAGGTGCAGGTTATAGGAAAATGTAATTGTTACTGGAGTATGCTAATTAACAATATCTTGCCTACTGAAGAAATAGAGAATATGAGTAGCCTTCCATAGCTTCAAAGTAAATATAGCTAATATGAAAATTCTTTTTGAAACTGAAGCAATAAAGTGAACCACACAGGGCGATGGACTTGCTGCAGCAATTCATCAGTACTGATGTTCTTATGCTTCAGGGGCTATGATGTTCATGCTGTAAGTGGTGTGTTGGCACTAAGCTCTTTTGGTGTTTTCCTACTGGTTTTTCTTTCCTTTAGTGTACAGATTATTTTGCCACACTATCTGCTCTGCTTCTTTAGCTAGTTCCTTTTTCAGATAGGAATAGACTGGGATAAGTACCTGATTTGTGCAGATGATGATTGCCAGGTGTGTCAGTCAATCTGCTGCTATGCTCTTGATGGTTCTGCTTGAACATGTATTGTCCAGTTTTTGTCTTATGGAAGAAAGGAAGGGGCACTATCACTCAATTAAGTAGAAGAGAGAAAGTATGGCCCAGGTTAAAAACATACTACTACAGTAAGGTTCCTCTGTTGTAGGTGTTGAGTTGTGTGAGTTGTGTGAGTGTGCTTGGTACTTAGTCTGGGGGCTCTCCCCCTCTCTATGTACTCTTTTTTCTCTATCTTAAATGAAATGACGCGCAGCTCTCCTGCGTTGTTCGATAAAAAAACATACTACTACAACAGCTCACAACAGTCTCTACTCTCCAGTACACACCTTTGAACATGAAGCTTTGAAATTATACTGTAGAAAATATCGTTTAAAAATAATGATATGAAAGTTCTTTTGACAAAGAATCTATTGATATAGTTCTCAATTCCCATGTGATGAATATAAATATTTTAATGTATGTTAGTGGTAGTTCAACAAGGTTGATTGCATTCATTTTGGGACATCTATTTCGGACTAGAGTTATCAAATAACTAAACCAGAAGCAAAAGCTTGTTACCCTTCCTAGTTGATTGTTGGGTTAAGCATCTGCCCCCTTTTGCTTCCATTTGACAAATATAAATATTTTAACATATATTAGTGGTAGTTAAGAGAAGTTGGTTGCATGCATTTTAGGATGACATCTGTTTTGGACTAGAGTTTGCAGATAACTAATTCAGAAGCAAAAGATTGTTATACGTGCTAGTTGATTGTTGGGTAAAGCATCTGCCCCTTTTGCTCAGCTGAACTTTAGCCCCTGTCACATCGGATGTTTGGACACTAATTAGGAGTATTAAACATAGGCTAATTACAAAACTAATTGCACAATCCCTAGGCTAAATCGCGAGACGAATCTATTAAGTCTAATTAGTCCATGATTTGACAATGTGGTGCTACAGTAATCATTCGCTAATGATGGATTAATTAGGCTTAATAGATTCGTCTTGCGATTTAGCCTAGGGGTTCTACTATTAGTTTTGTAATTAGCTCATGTTTAGTCCTTCTAATTAGCATCCGAACATCCGATGTGATAGGGCTAAAGTTTAGCCCTGGTATCCAAACACCCCCGAAATCTACAACTTTGTGAATGTCAAGTGCTTAATAGAATAGACAAGCAGACTAGAAGCAGCCTCTATACGTATGCAAATTATCTGTCGCAGGAACTAGAAAAAACTCTTGCGTTCCTCGTGCTCCTTGAATGTTATTGGATGAAGCCTCTACAAGGATAATAAGTAACTCACTCGAATATTTTGGGAGTTCAAAAGATATATGAATGTATGAGTGCCAATCTAGTATGAGATTTTCTACCGATCTGCAGCAGGGTCCTGAAGCAAGCAGAGGAATGAACAGTGCATGATTTGTTTTGATGTTAAAATAAATTCAACCAATTTTTTACTAGAAAATGGAAATTATAATATCATAGCAAATGGCCCGAGGGGAGGGCGAGTTAGTTGTGATCTCCCTGCTCCCAATCTCTTATATCCAATAAACAGGCCGTATCAAAAAACATTGGAATAATTAATATGGGAGATGATCACAAAAGAAAAGAACATGGTATCCTGCAGGCACTGTGTTCTAATCAACTAATCAAGTGCCCCATCTTAATGAAGTCACATACCATTCTTCCCTTCTGTGGTGAAAGAATTGAGTGAAATATTTATGCAGATTATCTTGATTAGAGTGACGATGACAACTGAAACACCCCCCCCCCCACACACACACACACACACGCACGGTAATAATACTGAAACACCATAATTTATACATGAACCTAAGGCTCACACTAGGTTTTAACTTATGTATCCTATGCCACTGCAGGAGATGCTTCCAATGTTCAACAGAGGTGGGTACGCACTGAATAGATACTAATAATTCTTCTTTTCCTTTTCTTGACTTGACTTGCTCTCTTCCTATCTTGGCGGCTAAAACCAAAGTTACCGTTCTGATAATGCCTATGATATATCGTTTGACCTTTTGTGTCTGCAAATTTTGCATTGGATTTGATGTCATGTTTCATTTTTCTACACATCTGTATAACTCACAGTGATAAATACAAGGACCAGAATCTTGGCATATGCTGAAGATTATTGGAATCCTACAAATAGAGCAAACGTTGAAATATTCAGAGCCAGATTCTGATATTTGCTTTGGTTCGTTGAACTTATGGGCATGGAGGTTGAACTGCAGCCTGGAAACGGCCATGTGGCTGAAAGTACCATGAGTCGGAAAGAACCACAGCAACAAGGTCACCAAATACCAAGCAGTGCTGATGAGGCTGAGCTTGTGTGGAAACTGCGGAAGTACCTGATGCTACTGGCAATTCTTTCTGCAACTATCACCTACCAAGCAGGACTTGCCCCACCAGGCGGCCTCTGGCTAGACAACCAGCATGGCCACCTTGCCAGTGACATTGTCCTGCAATCTACCTATCCAAAGCGGTATAAGGTATTCTTCTACTGCAACTCAACAGCATTCATGGCGTCACTCATTGTTTTGATCTTGCTCCTAGTAAGGGATCTCAACCGCAATTCAATTTGGCTCCGCTCGCTGCATTTCGCGATGTTGTTCAACCTGCTCGGGCTTATGGGGGCCTATGCTGCAGGCAGCTGCAGAAAAATCAGAACATCCTTATATACTTGGGTGTTGCTTGTTGGCATCTTCACATACATTGCACTTCATGTTGTATTCTTCCAGCATCTAGCATCTAAATGGCTTAGGCAAACTTTGATGGATGTCCAGAGGTCCTGGAAGGATCATCTTGCGCGCATATTCGGCAAAAATCAGAGCACAACAGAGGAGCCAGATGCTTCTGTCAAAGAAAAAAAGGATGAACTGGAGCAGAAACGCAGTTTGTTGCTGGTTCTTGCCACATTGTCAACGACAGTGACATATGCTGCGGGGCTAAACCCACCAGGTGGATTCTGGCCTGACAGCAATGCTAGCCACCTCGCTGGTGACCCGACACTCCGTGACCACTACCCCCGCCGCTTCAAAGCATTCATGGCGTGCAATGACACTGCTTTTGCCGGATCACTTGTCATTATCGTCATGCTCCTCAGCAACACGGCAGTCGATCATGTTGTTGAGTCGAATGCACTTCGTTTGTGTGTTCTGATAAGCCTATTTGGCCTTATGGCTGCTTATGCTGCAGGAAGCTGCAGGGAAGTCCATACATCTATATATGTGTTCACCCTTGTCGGTGCAGTCCTACTATACCTCGTCATCCAGTGGATTGCACCTATTGTGCCCAGGCCAGAGTTTGTCAGCAAGTGCATAACATGGATAAAAGGAGAAAACAATAAGGTGATTCTGAAGCTAAAATCATTCCTTACAGATAGTATCAGCACAAACAGCGACCAGGAGATGCCACTAGCATTGGATCAACAGCAGTCATCCAGTCATGATTCAACAGGCACTGTTAGTGATGTTAAGGATGATATAAGAAAGTTGCGCACATACCTTCTATTGCTTGGCATCCTTGCAGCCACCATTACATACCAAGCTGGGTTAAATCCACCCGGTGGATTTTGGTTAGACAATGAGGATGGCCATCTTGCTGGAGACCCGATATTGGAGGCCATCAGTCCGAAACGGTACAATGCATTCTTCTATTGCAATGCCACCGCATTTGTGTCATCTTTGGTCATAATCACCCTACTCCAGAGCAACTTGATCACTGTTGGTGCCTTGAAACGATATGTGCTGCAAACAGCAATGGTTTTTGATCTGTTTGGTATGATGGGAGCATATGCCACTGGCAGCAGCCGGACTTTCTCCACATCTTTGTATGTGATAATCTTGGTCATTCTTGTCTTTTCTTATGTTATCATTCACATTCTGCTCCTTGTGTGCACAAGAAACTCCGATGAATCAGCTCAGCAAATAGATGATGACCCTGAACTGAAAGATTTGGAGAAGCGGCGCAAGTTTCTAGTGTTGCTTGCAGTTCTGGCAGCATCAAGCACATATCAAGCCGGCATAAACCCACCAGGTGGTTTCTGGACTGACAATAACGACGGTCACCGTGCAGGTTATCCAATGTTCCATGATGAGTTTCCACACCGTTACATGGTATTCTTCTACCTGAACTCCACCGCTTTTATGTCCTCCTTGGCTGTGATCATGTTGCTTGTTAGCAAAAGGTTATGCCAAAGGGGAATCAACAGCTACTTGCTGCGTGGATGCATGCTACTTGATCTGGTCTGTCTCATGGGTGCTTTCGCGGCTGGAAGCTGCAGGAAAGTATCAACATCAGTGTATGCCATCCTAGTCGTTTCTATTGTGTTTGCCTATGTCATGGCTCAAGTTCTGGTGCTAACCTTTGCAAAAGATAAAATGAGTTACTTCTTCGAGTGGGTGCTCCATGCCACTCCTTTCAAGAGCTCACATCCATCTGAGAATTGCAAGCGAAGCGTCACGGTCAGCCGAAAACCTGAGCACAAATGGCGAAAAGATCTAATTCTGATTGGAACCCTCGCAGTGAGCGTCACATACCAAGCTGGGCTGCTCCCGCCAGGAGGGCTTTGGCCTGATGACCGGGACGGGCATTTCATTGGCGACCCAATCCTCCATGATAGTGATCCACCACGGTACAAGGCATTCTTCTACTGCAATGCCACAGCGTTCATGGCATCGGTGGTTATAGTCATCCTGCTGCTGAATAGCACGATAAGCAAGTACAGGAGATCTCTCCTTCCCATGAAGACAGCAATGGTGCTGGACCTGCTTGCTCTGCTTGGGGCGTATGCTGCAGGCAGCTGCAGGAACCTGAAGACTTCTATATACGTTTTCGCACTCTTCATTGCTGTTTTTGTGTACATCGTCATTCACATCTTGCAGTCCTTTGATAAAATGGCACGGTTGTTGAAGAAGACTGGAGAACAGTGGATTCCATGTCTGAAGAACATGTGGGCACTCATTGAAACTGAACCTCCAAATCATCATCCGTCTTCTGAGGAACCATGAAAGGTGTCTCATCCGCCTTTCCTACTTGTGTGGAGTTTATTTTTTCTCTTTGAAGTCTACTTGTATTAAGGTTGAGGTGTTGTAAACTTGTAATCTTTTCATGGACCATTGGTTATAAGATAAATTGGAAATACCCCATGTAAAGTTGAGGTGTTGTACAACGTCTTCATAGACCATTGGTTATAAGCTAAATTGGGCATACTTCAACATGGTGCTCTGCTGCTTGACCCGTTGCCCATTCATGTAATTCAGTACTTCTGGAGACTGCTGCAGATGTGTGATGTCTCACGGTCTGAGTCTGAGCTTTCTTTGCGTTGCTGATTATACATTTTCTTTGGCCACATATCTTGTTTTTAATTGCATGCACATTTTCCACACCTAAGGGCACGTTTTCAATGAACAATTGTCGGTACTAAAGTCTTGAATATAAGCAGGATTTTCCAGAAGAACAATATTATGAGTACAAAACTTCAGCCTTGCACAAGATCAAATTTGACCAGGGTCTGTTGTCACCTCTGTTCATCCATTTTCTCATAAACAGAATCCACAAGACAAGTAGCATGACGACACATGGGTAGAACAGTGACCAAAATTTCCTAAAACTAGAATCAATCCTACACAAAACGGATATGGTCAACAAAAAATGAAGTTGACCAATGTTGCCATAAGAATAATAGCTTTCGTTCTCCTACTGCCTCAGTGCTTCCGGGGGATTCTTTAAACCAAGCAGGATGGCAATTCTACAACTTATACAGAATCGACAGTCCTTGTTTCCTGCTTCTCTCCATCTATAATAACTTTGGACTTCAGCAAATGAGAATTTTGCCTTGAGTTTAAGGAATTTCTCCTACCATTGGTGGCTGATTCTTTCATTCCTAGGTATGTATACACTGACATCCCAGCAAGGGCAATGACAGCTCCGCAGAGGCTGGTGAATCCAGGGTCAGAGTTAAATACCAGATAACCAGATAGCATTATAACAATTGTCTTGAATTGACCTAGCACAACATGAGCGAGAGCTGAGGTTGCACTGCATCATCAACAAGGACAGTGAGAGTTATGTTCATTTCCAGAAATTTTACAAACTAAGTATCCACAGAAGAGAATGGCTGACCAGAACATTTTAGACTACCCTTTCCACCACCAAAAATATGTGAAATATTTTTTTAAGAGAAAGATAAACGGATTGCGCATACAAAAGCTTTTGCATAACTGCCATATTTTACCTAATAGATAAGATTTTTCTTGTCTGTTGAAATTCTATAGGTCTTGTCAACATAAGTTAAAGAACATATTTCATTTTCAAGCTACTCCCTCTATCCCAAGAAACAAGTCACTTTAGGATTCAAAATTTGTCCCACAAAACAAGTCATCATTCCATACTTGGTATATGCACGTGCATGCGAGAGTTAATTAGTACCAAATATGGCTAATAAATAAGGGCAACTAAGGTCATTTTACATCTTTGTTAATTTGTCTGAGATTTTCTAGGATGACTTTCTTTTTGGGGCGGAGGGAGTAGGTCATAACAGATGAATTTCATAACATTAATGTTGGAGCTTGGAAATGCTAGTATGCTACATGTATATATTTTTTATATAAATTAATATATAATTAAATGACATTTCATTCTCAAGAAGGATGGTCGTATTTGAGTCATTTCATGACTACAATGCTAAAATCAGAACCAATGTCAATATCAAGATATTTTTTTTCTCTATGTTTAGAAAGAAGGGGGCTTCATATGTGCTCATATATCCATGTCTATAAAGTAAACATACATTACATGTTTGTTTTTGCAGACAATAGATATCTTCAAAAAAAATCACTATATGAAATTTAAATACACAAGCATAAAACTAATAACAAGCTTGCAGAAATGTAACTCCATGAAACACAAGCCTAATCATGTAATTTAAAGTTTATGACTCACCCGAGTGCCAAAGCACCAGACCACTGAAGAAGAAAACCAAACAAAGCAGATATAATAATTGCACTGCTGTTCTTGAAATCCCATTTGAAAGACAGAAGGCCTGGAGGGTCCAGCAATGGCATCAAAACAATAAAGAAAAATATGGTAATTGGGGTCGTCTTCCACATTAACCTGATCAAATAACATGAAAATTAGGATAAAACATAGGAAATATGAGCTGCCTCAGAAGAGAGAAAATAACAGCTTACGCAAGAGCTGTCCAATTTCCACTCTGTTGTAAATTTGACCACAGGATTTTGTTCACAGCGCTAGGAATAATCCAAGCAAGTGCTACACAAGCACCAAAAAAATTGAACTCCAAATCAGTAACGGTTGCAACAGCCACACCAAATGAGACAACAACCAGCGTGATAACCTACAATTCAAAAGGTATATCTTTCTTGAATTGTTTAACATTTCAATCGATTTAAAATTCTGTGTTAACAAGCAGATCAACTGAAGCATGGAACAGTTTAGAACCATAAAGTTCCTAAGATATTTACCTTTCGAACAGAAACCTTTTTCTGGAAAAGAATGAATTCTGCTACAACTATTGTTGGAGTTACAGCTATCTTAGCCATCTGA
This sequence comes from Setaria viridis, assembly GCF_005286985.2. Classification (NCBI taxonomy): domain Eukaryota; kingdom Viridiplantae; phylum Streptophyta; class Magnoliopsida; order Poales; family Poaceae; genus Setaria; species Setaria viridis. The sequence goes on from NC_048266.2 coordinate 13,362,740, forward strand.
TAGAAACCTACACTGAAAACAAAGAAAAATGAGTAAATTATGAGACAAACTCATAGAGCAAAACTTTAGGGCAGGACACTTTGCATCCATTTAACAAAAGACATAATCTCACCTATTATGCTTTAAGCTGATATTGGCAAGCCCAGTGGAGAAAGACATGACAGCACCCAAAGCAAATAATGAGGAGAAAGGAGTGGATTTTGAAGGAGGAGCAATTGGCAGCAAGTATAATGCCTTGAGGACGGCCATTAGAACCAAAGCAAAAAGGTAATGAATTAATGATAGTGCAACTGGGAAGTTAAATCCAACAGTGCCCATCACCTACAAGAAAAGATATACCATTGATAAAATAAATACAAATAGAAACAGCTAGTGAGAAGTTTAAAATGATTGGAAAGACAGACATACCATTTTGTTTGCCATGATGATTCCAACAGCAACCACAAAGTTGAACGTCAGTGCAACGATAGGGCCACAAAATCTCTGCTGCTGGCGCTTGGCCCCGTCCGAAGTATGGAAGTCATTATACAATGAGCCCCTCAGTTCCTCTAATGCCCTACCTGATAGGTATGAGTGAGAGAGTGTGAGACGAGACTTAATGCACTAGCTTTTTCCAATCAGACAGTTATACATATCACAATTTAACACCATTCAAAACATCTTTAGACTGCAATCTTGTCACCTGGAATATAATTAAGACAACTAGGACAACAGAAAATTTGTAAATATTCTTGTAATAAAGTCGACCCTAACACAAACTTCGTGACATTGAACATATTCAATGGCATCATAATAACTATATTTGTTACTTAAAAATTAAAATTATTATGTAATTTAAACATTCTCGTGATTGAAATGCTATTCAATTCAACAGTAATTGTGCCATGAAACTCTTTTCCTGAGGTGGCCAATGAAGTGCTGAAACAGCTATCATGTGCAATCAAACTTTCAAAAAATCTTCACTCGAACAGAAGAGATCATTATGCACAATCAAACAAAGTGAACTTGCCGTGGAGCCTAAAACATAATACCATGAATTGCATAAGCCTGCCTTTAAAATGACAAGGCTGCAACTGCCTGCACCAACTGGAAACAAATCATCACGCTCTGGGAAAGGGGTCACAACTCACAAGAGATGAACTGATCTGGGGACCAGGAGAAGCAACAAACACTGGGATTTACCAACACCTGAGCAATGCAGAGGACAAAAGATAGCAAGTGGACTTCAGCATTCCAAGTCCTTGTGTCTCACGGGTTGATTTATGCATTAACAAAAAAAATGCAACTAGTCAACCGCAGTATGGTAACTTTAGCCTGAAAGAAGGATAGATTCAATCTCCGAACTGTATGCCCAGTGAGCAGGGGAAAACTATGAACAATCTAAGACACAATGTGGCTCAGACCATGAAACAGCAGCCAAAATGAAGTTCAAGCTCTCTCTCTCTCCCCCTCACACGCACACATAACATTCTACCAGTGAAGCACTCAAAGCCGGGATCTTTAGAAGAAGTGAAAGAAAGAGGAACAAGTGAAACAGGAAGCCACATCGGCGCAAGCATTTCCAAGAACAATCTACTTCGTATCAATCCATGCCCGTAAGTGCTCCCTCATGACGGGCACAAGAACAAGAAATGGGTGAGGAGGGCGGGGGGCTTGGGAGTCCAGAGTCCTGACCTGCCTCGCCGGCGTCGCTGTCCTTGCGCTTGATGAAGCGCCGGCCGCCGCCGCGGAGGATGGAATCCCAAACCCCCATTGCCGCCGCCGCATCAGCTGGATCCCCACGCAGCAGCCACGCTTCTCTGTCTCTTCCGCCGCCCCGACTGTGGAGCACGGGGGCGGTCCTTGGGCCGGGCCGCCGGGTACTTCGAGCTCGAGCTCCTCGGAGACAGATGGACGAGACGGCGACGGGTGTGGAGATGGGGATTATCGCGGTTCTGCAAGGGGTTATGTTTATTTTGCGCAGTAGTTCCTGATTATTATTTTTTTTACACACAGTTCTTCCTACTGGGCTATTCACAGTTCAATGGCGATGTTAAATATTGCTTATGTAAATTATCAAAAAGAAAAAGAAAATGTTGCATATCTACGGGATTGCGTTGGTGGGCTGGTCTTCATTTTGGAAGCGTGTCATGTTAGTGATTTTGAATGTATTTTGTATATACATATCTTTTTTGCCAAAATTCATAAATTGAACTGCATTGCACCTGTCTAGAGGATGAGTAAGGGGTGTTTGTTCCTTTAGCACCTCTTAAAATTCCTGTCACATCGAATGTTTAGATACTAATTAAGGGGTGTTTGTTCCTTTAGCACCTCCTAAAATTCCTGTCACATCGAATGTTTAGATACTAATTAGGAGTATTAAATATAGGCTAATTACAAAACCAATTGCACAGATGGAGATTAATTTGCGAGACGGATCTATTAAGCCTAATTAGTCCATGATTTGACAATATGATGCTACAGTAAACATGTGCTAATGATGGATTAATTAGGCTTAATAGATTCGTCTCGTGAATTAGCCTCCATCTCTGTAGTTAGTTTTATAATTAGCTCACGTTTAGTCCTCCTAATTATCCTCCGAATATTCAATGTGACATGAATTTTAGAACAACCCTAAATCGAATTCGTTACCCTTCTATTACCAGTTGGTCGCAATATAGGAAAATCAGCTAGCAGAGGACTGCCTACGGGAATCAATACAGAAGTGACTATAGCTAGAATCTGATTGTTAACCGTGTAAATAGATAATAAACTTGGAGAGAGTCCTAGATAATTAGTATCATAACTAAAATCTATTATCTTTATTTTTTATTCTTTTCATCTACACGTTTCCAATCTTTAGTCTATCGTCTCTACGGCATAGAAAACGCGCGCTCTAGTTGGCTTTACAAATTTTAGGGAAACCATGAGCCCAGACGAGTACCACCGGGCTCGAAATTCTTCGGTTCTCTAAATCCTTCACAGCGTATGTATCGCGCTCACTATTAAAGGTATAAGGTGTGTATTCAGTATAAGGCACATTCTAAGAATTAAGGAACAAATAAAATAGGGGCGGACCCAATGATTTTTTTAAACTAAGGCCCCGTTTGGGTCCAAGGAATTGGAATCTATTTAATGGAGTAGGCTAATTTATGTTGGAATGTGGCATTCCACAACTTTCCAAAGTTTAGATATAAGCCTATCTTAAATTCATGGGGTGGGAGATGGAAATTGATTCTATAGATTATGGTTATTAGATGGAATTCAATTCTTATAGCACGCTCTTAGACTCGCTTCTCTATAGTAGAAGTGCAGCATACAAGTATCTCTCCCATATCACCAACTATAATATACAACTATATTCCACATAAAATTATATTAACTTAATTAATTTGTGTCTAAATTATGATTATTAGGATGGAATTCAATTCCAATGATCCAAACGGGGCCTAAGTGAAATTGATACGAACTAGCCTACAATGAATAAGACCAGGTCTGCAGTTGTATTGACCCGATGCCGTTCTATACTGTCTAAATAATCTAGAAAAGGTCCCACCTCTGTGAAAATTAGGAGTCCACGAGATAAGTACGGTAGCGTAATTAGATTTGCTCGATCCGTGTCGCTTCACAATTACAAATGCTTAACCCCCCCCCCCCCCCCCCCCAAATTCGCAGCTCAATTTGTTAGTTATCAAGGCAAGAACTTTGAGAATAAGAATATGGGAGGTTTTGATCTATGAAGCATTTGCAATTGTTCATGAAAATAAAATTTAGAGTTAGAGTGACACTTCCACCAATTTTTGGAACGGACCAATATTGTGAGAATCATACGTGGAGCAACTTGTCTGCGAAAAGTACGCTGATCGTGGCTAGCCAACCCAATCCGTTCAAAAATGGCTCAACCTCACTCAGGTCGGTACATTGAGCAGGCTCGGGACGAATTGTTTTTAGCTCGTTGTGAGGCTAGCCCATAATTTCGGCCTAAAACACGAGAAAACATAAAAATATTGTAGGCTCAACTTACTGACTTAGAAATATCTGACCTGACCATCGGGTTGAGCATGGGCTTGAATTTTTAGCCCATTATTGGGCTCGTGGGATTGGGTCTAAAAAAAGCTTGGGTTTCATCTAGTGCAAAGCGACCTATATGATATAAATCAAACAACTATGTCCGTCAAGAAACAAACCCATAATGTGAACATGTGCATGCATAGCAGGGAGTATCTCAACGCAAGAGGAAGGAATACTTGCAAGGAAAGAAGACATGGGCATACGGGGTATATTAACTGCATGTTTGCAAGAATATTATTCCTGATTTTTTTTTCAAGATTTACTTGAAATTTTGATTAGGTTCTAAACATTTTGATCTTAAAACCTTTTGTCTAGAAAGTTTTTTTGAGCCTCACATAAATAACTTTGCAACCGTTGTTTGTAATGCGATGAGCACAATCTCCATTTGCTAAGCCGTAAACTAAAGCCCCCACCCCCACCACCCCAAAAAAATGCTTACATCCTAGCCTGGCCCTTGGGAGAAGAGCACTTCGCTTCTAAATGAACAATTGATGGTTTTCAGGTGCATGCATGGCAATTATATGAGAAAATGACACGATTGTAAACAGGATCCCATACACAGGTGGGCCCAGCAATCATACCTCATCTTCCAGAAAATGACTTCGCATCCCCCCTAGCAATCGACACTAAATAAACATGCTCCTAATTCATAAATGATAATCATTAATAATTAGCTAAGTGAAAAGACAAGGGCAAACAAAGATGCCAATGCATGAATGCATTTTCTTTCTGTGGACGGTATTCATGAAAAATTGAAAGGTGTGCAGTAGCTGGAACACTATATGCTTTAATTTGCGATAAAGAGGACAGTGTGGATCACATGATATTTAGATACTCACATTGCATGGGGCCTATCCTAGAGGTGCTAAAGAGAAAGATACAGTTAGACCTTCCAGGTCACGCTATGACTTTGCCTATTCACTACCAGAAATGAGCAGACTTCTATCTGTTCGGCTTATTCCTGTTGGTTTTTAAAAAACCATCAGGAACAAAGTTGAGCAACTCCTGTTCGAGCTCTAAAACTGATAGGAACCGACTGATTAATTTGTTCAAAAAAATACTTAGAAAGCCAACTTCAATAAGGGCTACTAATTTTTTTTATTTTTGCCATGCGAAATTTTACTTCAGTTCGTCGATGTGCTGATGTCCCATTTTGTTTAGTGTAGTTTGTTGATGCTAGATAGTAGATAGTTAGTTTGGAGTTATGAACTTTGATAATTATAGATCTTTTTTGTTGAACATTGGTAATTATAGTTTGGATTGTTAGCTAACACTACATGAATTCATCTTTTAGTTTTTTTACTATATATTGAAAGCCGCTAATAACAACTAATCCGATGTTTACAATCAACAATATGTAAAGAAAAAGAGAGTGCCCTGCGCCATATCTACAAACCTCATACAAAACTAAGTTTAATTTGCCACCTCCTTGAGCTGGTGAATCCCACATTTATAGTAATGAAAATCATTAGAAGTACACCAAATGCTAAGGGGTCTCCTACGGGTACAATCATTTATTTTAATGTATGGTTACACTCAAATAGTGGTATGTACATTTCTGAAGGGCTAGTGAATTCCAGAATACGTCAACATATACTCTCTTCATTTTTAAATATATGATATTTGGAAGCAAGCTGGTCCAGTGATCCTAAATTTCGTATATTTAAAATCGTAGAGAGTATCATTTAGATTATCGTGTATAGGCATAACGCAACAGGTACAAACTGCATAACAGGCTAGGCCTTTTTCCCTTTTTCTGCCTTTTTGTTTTTTTAGCACGGAGATATTACTTTTTTGTCTTACAAAAGCTGTTTTTGCAACCCCGTTTTTGTGGCTTTTCAAGCATAGCTTTGCGGGTATGTAGGTTCAGTTTCAACAGGGGGTTGAAAAGCTCATTTGAGAAATCAACAACTGTCTGTTTGGGCTTTAATCGTTTTCGTGAGTAGAAGCCCAAACAGGAAGGCCTTTTTGGTCCTTTTCCCAGGCCTGTCGCCAGAGAGCCAGGAGGGCACGCGCGCGGCTGTCGCGGCACGCCATGTCGCCATAGCTGTCAGTGTCGAACCATCGCTCACTCTGGTAGGCACGCCGGGGGAATCAACGGAAGGCCACGTGTCGCCGCAGCCACACGTGGACCCACATGTCGGTGGCCGGGCACCGCGGTTACCTCATCCCCTTTCCCGGGCCGCGGCGTCCTAATCTCCCCCGTGGTTAATCGCCACCATGGCGGAGGCCCCACCCTCATCACTAATCACCCCCCAAATCCACCACCCCTCCCTCTCCGTCTCATCGGATCCCCGGCAGCGCGAGGGGCGGCGCAGGGCACGCGACGCTGCCCCCGCCACCGCCCGCTGCAGCCCCAGCGGCATTTCCTCGAGCACATGGCGCTCGTGCCCAGCGGCGGCGCGGGCGCGGGCAAGGACGAGGCCGCCCTCGGCCTGCCGTGGTCCGAGATGTTCCGCTCCGCCTCGCTCCGACGGCCCAAGCAGGGGGCCGACGACACGCCGCCTAAGAAGCCGCCGCCTCCGGCGCTGAAGCCGGCCTTGAAGGAGGGGAAGGCCAAGCCGGCGGCAGCGGCGGCGGGGGCGGGGGCCGGGCCCGACATCGCGGGACTGTCGCTGGAGCCCGACGCGCGCCTGGCGCTCTACATCGCCATGGCGCACGCGGGGCTCGCCACGGCGCTGCTCGTGCTCTATGGCCTCTACCTCCTGCTCGCCGACTTCCTCCGCCCGCTGCAGTGGGCGCTGCTCTGCTCCGTCCCGCTCCGCGAGACGCAGCGCGCGCTCGTCGCCTTCTGGGAGCCCCCGCTCCGGGGCGGGCTCAGCGCTGCGGTGCTCGCGCTCCCGCTCGCCGCGCTCCGCTCCTCCGCCGCCACGCTCGCCGACGCGCGCGCCGCGCTTCTGCGCCGCCCGCTCCCGCACTCCCCCGCGTTCCCGCGCCTCCTCCGCTGGCTCGTCTCCTTCTTCTTCTTCCTCGTCCTATTCGAGCGCCTCGGCGCCGCCGCCGCACTGCTCTTCCTCGCCCTCGCTCTCGCTTTCTGCGCCGCGACCCCCAAGCTCACCCGCGCCGCCTCCTCGCGCATCTACAGCCGCCGCCCCTCCTCGCGCGGCCTCCTATTAACTGGAGGCATCCTGCGCCACCTCAAGACGCTCGTCGCCGTGGGCCTCATGCTCGGCATGATCGCCGGGTTCCTAACCGGCAGCATCTTCTTCTCCTACCAGATTGGGCTCGAGGGCAAGGACGCCGTCATGTCCCTCAAGTCCCATGTCGAGAAGGGCAACTACTCCGAGAAGATTGGGCTCAAGAAGTGGCTGGACGACAATGACATCCCTGGCTTGGTCGATCAGTACTCCGCCAAGATCTATGACACCGTCTGGGAGCAGGTCGACCAATTGGCAGTGCAGTACAACCTTACCGATTTCACTAGCGGATTCCGGCATTTCTTGATCAGCCAATCAGTTGACCCAAAGAGCAAGGCGCTCATCAGTGCCAGACCGCACCCATACTCAATGAAGTTGCAATCAATTGCTGCGCGTGTGAAGAAAAGGGAGTGGTTGGAGATTTACATGGAGCTGGACTCGTTCTTTAGGGAGCTATTGATCACAAGGGAGGATTTGGTGGTCAAGGCCAAGGAGCTGGCTTTGCAGGGAACGGAAATTGCAAAGAGGCTGCTGTCAAGCAGCACATCAGTGCTCGGTGGTAGTGCCAATTTGATGTTATCCGTTGCTCTCCGCATTGTCTCAGGTGCAGCTGAGGTGGTCAATTTTCTATCGCAGTTGATGGTCTTCTTGTGGGTGTTGTATTACCTCATTACTGTAGAGGGAGGTGGAGCTACGGAGCAGATCATTGATCTTTTACCAGTGTCAAAACAAGTAAAGGACCGCTGTGTTGAGGTCATCGACCATGCCATTAGTAGTGTCTTGTTGGCCACTGCCAAGATTGCCATATTCCAAGGAGGCCTGACATGGCTCTTGTTCAAGTTCTTCAAGGTGCACTTTGTGTACACATCAACTGTGCTTGGATTCATCAGCGCACTTGTGCCAATACTTCCATTTTGGCTGTCCTCAATATTCGCTGCAGGGCAGCTGCTCATGGAAGGTAGATATGTGCTTGCACTGGTGGTAACTGTGATACACCTCACACTGATGGATTATGGCACAACTACCATTCTGGAGGATATACCTGGGTACAATGGATATCTCACCGGCCTCAGCATAATTGGTGGCATGACTCTGTTTCCCAATGCTTTGGAGGTACTAATTTTGTTACATATTACTCGTTTCACCATTAAAAGTGCTTTTATGAAAAGTTAACTTCTGTATGATTTTTATTGCACATTATGTTTTGAAAGCTATTAGAAGCTCTACATCATCTGTATAGAACTGAAGATATTTTTTCCCAAGATGAAATTAGAAGAACAATTTTTTGTTGTGAGATACGGTACCTTTGGAAACCTTTTTTTTGTGAGATACAATAGAAGACTTCTTTTGTGTTCTACTTCTACATAGTAGTGTAGCTTCTCCATCCGTTTTTTGTGATTTAGATAGTTATGCTGTAGAAAAAAAAAACCATTTTCTCCCCATATTTTTTACTGCTTCATTGCATTTCTATATATTTACCTGCATTGAACTGCATGTATATTCTTCTAGGCTACTAAAAGTTTGGCAATTGTGCTGTCGTGTCAAACAATTTTCCATAGATTATGTGTCATACAGCTGGTTAATTGTGTAAATAATTTGTGTTTGTGAAAGTCTGAAGATGCAACAGTTGTTTATAAGTAGGAAGTAGAGAATTCTTTTTGTGGTCAGTGGTTCACTAAATTGCTTGAAACACCACCTGATTCTTGGGAGCTAGAGCATAGCGATAATCCTCATTAATGATATGGAGATTTTTTTTCCTTAGCCTCAAATTGGGCTGATTTGTTTTGATGATATTTCTGCAGGGAGCAATATTAGGTCCCCTTATAATGACAGTTGTCATAGCATTGAAGAACTTGTACACAGAGTTTGTGCTTGCTGATGCAGAGGAGACCAGCAGCTAGCATCAGATCCGAAGCTAAATTACTTGTATTTTGAGAGAAGTACATGTGTAGGATTTTTTACCTGCTATATTTACATGATGGTTTTGCTCTTGTATTGTACCTGAGAGTATATGCACAGCCATTGCAGCAGTTGTGATCCATTCCTTCTTGTTGCAACCTGCCCTCTCTGTAGCTGTATTTAATATATATTGTCGTTCCAGAGATTTGGTTTCGATTTCTGCTTCGAATGGCCTCTTTGTCCAATTAAACTGGAAGTTGTGCAGCATTTCCTTTTTTCGTTTGTGGCTGTATTGGTTCATATATAGCTTAGATGCATCCAATTATTGTAATTTTCAGTACAGGTAATACTTATTGTTTGTTAGGCGGTTTTCTGATAGCAAATGGTTTGGAAGAGATAACAGGACATGCTCATCAGGCCAAGGGACCCAGGTACCTTGCACTTGGACTACAAAAGGCAACTGCCAAGACTTCAGAGTTCAGGCAGCTAAACCAGGTCAGGTTTCTGTTTGACACTCTTGTCGGTGCATGTATGCACCTACCCCTGTCTTTTCCGTTCAGTTCTTTGCGTTGAACTCTTAACTGTAGTGAGTCCTGAGAGTAGTTCTGAGTGTTGTCATGATTACTCTTGTTCCTTAGAAACAAACATGGGTTGATGTATCATATGTTATGTACTTATGTTAGCTTGTGAACCAAAAAGCTTTGTTGCTTTACTTATGATCTCACCTGTTCTTGACCTTGAGTGATCTAGAATTCTGGAGTGAACTTCGGTTCCAGTTATGTCCAACTTTTTGGGTGGAAAAAAATTGCCATTCCTTTCAAAGAATAAAACTGGGAATATATTGTAATTCCATTCTTTTCTAACTTTCCTTCATGAGGATGATTAGTACCTGGCCATTTTTTTAGAGTAGCACCTGGTCAGTCTTCTAGACCCTGTCGTCATCTGAAAAGCCCACGTCAAGGTACGTTGGGTGGCTTGCACATCTGAAGTCCATGCTCTAGAATCTAGATGGAGAGGCTATATTGGATTATTATCCAAGAAAAAAGAAATCTTTGCCTTTTTGACTAGTCTCCATTTTTTCTTGCTGATGCTTGGTCTAGACTCTGTAGCATCTTTTAATTATTTCTGCGTTTGTTGAACTGTTCGTCGATACTCCATTGACGTTGACACCTGTGCTGTCGTCAAACGTTACCGGCTTAAAATTATTACTTGTTGATAATAAGCTGCCTTTTATTTACCCAGTCAGGTCATTGGGCTCATGGCTGCATGGAAAAATCCGTGTAATTTTCGTCTTGGAAGACTGCAAAAAGTTTCAGTTCGTGTGTAGCAATCAAGTCATGCTAGTTCTGAGTGGTTGTGCTGCCGGTTTGAAGGTAGCTTTGACCTGTGCAATCATGGTAGGAGAGCTTCTAGCATGGATTATGTTCTTGTGCTGGGTTGCGCTTTTCTGTGACAGCTTTGCAGCTTTCTCGTGTTGGCACCAGGAGGGGCCTGGACTGCAAGTGCAGAAGTGCCCTGATTGTATTTTTTTTTGGCACAGTTTTTTTTTTAATTGCCGACACACAGGTTCTTAGAATATGCATTGGCGATTCCTATCTTTTTTTTATAAAAAATAGTACTACGATTTAGGCCAATATAACTCTATACACAGGTTCTTCAGGGAATAGAATTCTTTGTCCAGAAAAGTAAAAGAAAATAACAATACAAAATGAATCTTCCTTTATTTCTAGGGCCGGCCGTGAGTTAGGGGTGTTTGGATCTTTAGTCCGGACTAAAATTCATGTCATATCGAATATTCAGAGATTAATTAGAAGAACTAAACCTGAGCTAATTATAAAACAAAGACTAATTAGAAGAACTAAACTTGAGCTAATTATAAAACAAATTACGCAGATGGAGGCTAATTTGCGAGACGAATCTATTAAATCTAATTAATCCATTATTAACGTATGTTTATTTTGGCATCATATTGTCAAATCATGAACTAATTAGGTTTAATAGATTCGTCTCGTAAATTAACCTCCATATGTGTAATTGATTTTGTAATTAATCTATATTTAATACTTTTAATTAGTATTTAAATATTTGATGTGACTTAAGAGAAATTAGTATTTAAATATTTGATGTGACTTAAGGGCCTCTCGTACGGCCCTTCCCTTTTTAGCAAACCAATCATCAGTTTTTATCTGATTTCCCTTTTAGAAAAACCTGCCGCACCGCCTTTCCCGGCAAAGCTGCTACCACCACTTTTTTCTGACGGGCATGCAGCTTGTGGAGTCCACCAACCCATGCGTTTTTCACACCAAATACCACATCCAGATGCTCAAAACGACTAGACGCGCATATATTGACGAGAGGAAAATACAGAAAAGTACACATATATGCCTGTCAACCTAACATGCAAATTCTACACGGTCTGATTGCAATTGCACACGAAGCCGGACGAGAAACATCATGTGTGTTTCATCCTTCTCACTCTCCAACATTTATTTTTCACGATCTTCTTGACAAGTCTCAATAATCCTAATAGATCTCTCTCTTAGTTGAGTGCAGGGATGATATCGGAGGGCAATATTGATTTCCTGATTAAACAAATATCCTGGACTTACTCGAGGACGAGCATGGTTTAAACATGAGGGATCAGCATGGTTTAAACATGAGGGATTGTTCATGCTCGTTATTGACACACTTTTAGTGTCATTTGAATAGTGTTTTCATGCATATTCTTATACTAACCCACCACTTAGCACCTGAAATAAACTTATATTCGCATATGTGTTGTGTTTTGGACCATATTGCAAAATGATAGGAAATGCGATAAAAATAAAGGGTTTTTCTACAGGTTGGATTTGGACCTGGACGTTGGACAACACAAGAAGTCTACACGAGAAAGATGAGAACCAACGGGACCAAAAGAGGGTAGGCCAATCAGCCTAGGACAAATAGGCCGATCGGCCTAGACCATTTCACCATCCAAATACGTCTACATTCGATGAACCATCATTCCAGATAACTTAGACGCGAAGTATGTGATGATTTGCTAAGTCAATCCCGTGATCAAGCTAAGGGAAACCCAAGATTGGAAGGTCAGAAGGCTCGCAGAAGCAACAAATCATGCACGAAGCATATCTCCGTTGCCTGGACTCTGATTGGGGTGAATTTGGTGTCTAAATTGCACGGCTCAAAAAGATCTACAACTTTCATATAGAAAGTTTTGGCGTTTGAGGCCGACAAGGTGGCAAAATCTCCTAGGCCAATTGGCCTGGCCCGTTTCTGACCCCGATCGACGTGCCCTTCGCCCCACAGCACATTTGGACTATAAATATGCCCAATTTTCATCGGCACATGGAATTCATCCACCAGAACTCAACGAAACCTAGGGTATTCACCAGAGGGAGCAAACGGCCGCCGCAAGTCTTCGGAGTTGTCTAGGAGCTAGCTTAGGCCAAACCCTAGCCGCCATGGCCTCCCTGCGCAGTTGTGCCATGGTGGAGTTCAGGAGCTAGTTGTGATCCATGGTATGTACTCGAAGATGATGATCTAAATACATCTATTATGTGAGCAATATTTTTCTTGTCATCCAATTTGTTAGCGACTCATTGCCTCCTTTTATACTTTCTACTTATCATGAATATGCTTGTTCCTTAGTCTAATTCGCCATTAGACTACATAGCATGCTTTATGTAATCATAGTCATTAGATCTAGTATGTTGACCCTTCTTCATAGCTAGACATGTTCATCTGTTTTCGTGCTCTTAAACTGTTTGCGCCGATAGGGGGGATTGTGACGGGGTCAGCTTCCGTGTAAGGTGGGGATTTTCAGGAGGTTGACTGGAGGTAGTAGTTTAAATATTGCTTTAAACGAGATGCATGATATGCTTGCTCGTTGGCAACTAGAAGATGGTAGGCTCTTACTGCCCATGCTGATGTTATATCATATATATCTGTGGATATGATCTACCCTTATTCATGATATCAATCTTTTACAACAAATTGCCTTCATATGCAATCTATGCTTCATCTTAGGATAGATCCGTTAGACTAGATAGAAAACCCTAGCCAGTTCATTATCGATCCACGGATTGATAAACTTTGGATGTAATACTATAAGGGAAAAGCTATAATGATTTGTGCGCTTGCGGTTCACAAATTAGCATGCTAATTGCCCTCAACATGTTCCTTGCCCTTCGTCGAGCTCTTTGAGCTTCCGTTTCTTCCCCACCGATGTCAACAGTGTGTTCATCTTGAGAGATATCATGGTGCCATTCACGTCGAGGGTTCCCATCCCACTGTTCTTCTTCCTGATCGCCATCTTGGTTTGTAAGAACAGCGAAAACTTCCCGTTCTGGTGAGAAGCTTCCCGAACTAGAGGTGATGACTTCCGTAGGCGAAGAGGAGTCCCCTCCTGGTACAGGAGAGTGTCGAGGTAGGTGATGAGGCGTGAATTGTCGTTCTTGGTTAGAGCGGATGGCTTCATGTTGGGCAAGTAGACGAATCTGCCTTTTGGGGTTGATGTGACTATCAAGCCCTCTTGCGGGCCTGATAAAGGAGTCTCCTTGTTCGGATTCGAGTAGTAGTCGAGATCCTTAATCTCATCCGTATCGAATTGCGATCTGGACAAGGCCACATGGTAAACAGTGGCTGCGTTGTGGAGTCCGAACGGGAATCGACTTGGGAAGTAGTCCGACTCGCACAATGGCTGCTGCGACGGCTCATGCAAATCAATCCAACTGGCGGAAGAAGTCGAGTTGTACTCGAATCGTCCCCCCAACCTCTAACTAGGTGAGAAATTGAAATTTCGCCAAAATTCTCAACGAGATCCTCCAGAGCTTTGCGCTGGAGCTTCATGGTCGAGCGCTTCTTCTCTGGGGCTGGCGTAATGTGGCGGCGGAAGCTTCTGGTGCCGTCTGCGATGCAAATCCAGGAACTGAAAATGAACGTCGCGTCTTCCTTAAACGTGATGATTGGCTTAATGATGACTTGTGCCATCGAGTTCGCTAGTGGATTCTCGATGAGATCCCCTACCTGGCGCACTAGCTGTCGGTGTTTAGACCCAGCAACCTACCGAGAGGGGTGCCTAAGGTAGTGTTTTGGTTGGTGGGCCTCGTCGAGATCAAGAACTTAAAGGTAAATGCAGACACACGATTTAGACAGGTTCGGGCCGCTGGATAGCATAATACCCTACGTCCTATGTATTGGTTGTATTGGATTGCTTTGGAGGGGATCCCTGCCTCACCTTATATTCACGGGGGCAGGGTTAGGTCAGTTGGTTACAAGAATACTAGTCAGGTACAATTAGAGAAGTCCTACTCTTATTACAACGAGTACTTTCCTAATCCTCGACTAGTTCCTGTCTTTCCATGTAGACTACGTCGTCCTGCCCCATGGTCTCCATATCAGATACACCTCTGTGTCCAACCCCAAGGTGAACCCATAGATGTATGTACGATAGTGAGAAAAAGGGACAAAATATCTAGAAGTGGAGTGGTTATAGTTATGCTAGGAAAGAAAAAAAAGAGGGAAAGAAAATGGTTGAAAGTAGAATTCTGAACACATCTGAAATTTTGTTTCAAAAGGTAGTAGTGACCCTTTTCTCCCTTTCCCTCCACCACAAATTGAAGCACTCGTTCCTTGAACCCAACCTCCCATATCTAGATCATCCACAACTTCTCTTGTTCCTAGCATCTTAGGGCATGGTTGGGACTAGACCTTAGCATTTTAAGCCTAGCCCAGCCCGAGCCCAATGGGTTTTGGCCCACCCACGTCATCTACCGAGCCGGTGTGGTCAGAGAAAATCAAGCCCGAAAAAATCAGGCCGGCCTAAGCTTACCCAAACAATTAATTTAATTTATTTTTCAACTAAAAAACGGGTGGCCCGAGCCTGACCCGGGTCCGGCCCGAGCCCAATGACGTCCATGGGCAGTTCGTGGGTACCAATTTTTGGCTCGGAATGAACCGGATTTTTGCCGACCCGACCCGAGCCCGCATAATGCTCAGGTCTATTTGGGACTGCTCCACTCCACTAACTCCATCTTTTTTTAGCTCCACTCTACTAGTTTCAGAAAAACATGGGGCGTGTTTAGTTGCCCGATTTTGGACAACCAAAATCACTGCGCCAGCACTGTAGCATACTGTAGTGTTTCGTTTGTATTTGTGAATTATTGTCCAAATATTGACTAATGAGGCTCAAAAGATTCGTCTCGCAAAGTACAACCAAACTGTGCAATTAGTTTTTGATTTCGTCTACATTCATTACTCCATGCATGTACCGTAAGTTTGATGTGATGGGGAATCTTCTTTTTGCATAGTGCCAAAGTTGGGATTTTGGGGTAACTAAAGAAGGCCATGGAGTTTATTAACCTGTTTGGCTAACTACTACTTATTAGTTTTCCCAGTTTTTGATTTCCTGGAAGGTTGTTAAATATTTGAGCCGCTTCCATCTTAAAGTACTTTGATATATAATAATGTTGATTGTTTTAGCCACCACTAATGTATTCAAGAGAAATCGAAGGTTAACGTCTACATTTGAATACTTTTTATATTTAAGACATATCTCCCATACGTGATATATTGTACAGATTTCTCGAGACATAACTATAACTTATGTAAGAAAATTAGTTCGATACAACCACAAAATAACCTACTTAAGACATGACACTAAGGTTGGTAGCCTATTACCATATGGAGATCTTCTCCGGCCTCGGCTCTTTTATTGTCCCTACTTTTTTTTCTTCTTGTTTTCGCCATACTTGAACTCAAACATGAAAACGTTAAGTTCAGATTTAGAATGTTAAACTCAACTTGAAAAAAAAACAATTCAATCAAAAAAGTTATGATTCGAAATTGACAACTTGATTTTAGATTTTATAAAAAAAATCCAAATGAGACTAAATTTTATGAACATTTCCAGGTTAAGTAGCAAGCTTTCCGCTTTTATGCCAGCATGAGTCAAAATTTTGGTTTTGGAATAGTTTCTGTCACCTTGTGACATCCTGGAAGATTTCCATGGAGGTGATCTCCACTATGATTTTTATTGGGATGCAACATATGAAAACAATGTTGTGGCATAGCATGACCGCATGGTTGAGTAGTGTCGGCTCGAGCTCAAAGCAACAAAAGAGAGGGGAAAAAAATTAAACTTAGCAAGATTTCATCAAACTAAAAAATCAAAGATTTTGTGGCACAATAAAAAAGCGAAAAAGGACCATTCAAAGCACCATCCCTATTACTTTTAATTTAAATTAGTTCTTTGCATCAAGCAAAAAAAAGAAAAACTCACCTTTCAACACGCACCTTTGTTATCCTAACTTTTCCATCATGGCTCGAGAGAAGAAAGCTGCAGCATGGTCCGAGTGTATATCTCAAACCTTTGGTCCTTTTGCAAAGGACGCCAATTTCATTGGGTTACATCACCACCAATTAATTTCTTTCCTTTTCATCCATGCCAATGTGTCCATTTCTTCAAACAGGTATGCAGGCTATGTCTCATCAATGGCATCCACAGGAACTGCACGTGTCATTCACGTCCTCAAGATTTTTCTTAGCAAAAAAAAAAGAAATAGATTTGATTCTTTTTTTTAAAAAAAAGTCTCTGCAAGCCTGCAAGTGCTGGATGCAGAAAAACGGCCCGGTTGAATTTTGGAAGAGCAAACCTCGGCGGAGCGAGCAGGGCACGACTGAAGCTCTGACGAGGCCGGTTCGTTTGAAAGTCAGCAGGGACGACGCGACGCGGGGAGGACTCCCTCCTCCTCGGCTTCTACCTCCACAGGTCTCCTCTTCTCCCCTCTCCCTCCCTCCGTCCCCAGCCTTCATTGCCTGAACCCGACCTCTCATCCACCTCAGCAGCCTCCCAGCGAGTCAATCGCCCCCCAACAACGACCCCACTCGGATTTCCTGGGGGCTTCTTTCTCTGATTTTCAGGGAGGTTGCTCTGTGCTTGCGCTGCTTCGTTCTCAAGTCGTCGTCTTCTTCTTGCTCCCGTTAGCGCCTCCTCACGCGTCCTTCTCCCGGATTCATGCCGCGTTAATCCGGATTTTTGGCGATTTTTCATATTTCGGTTGCCGGTTTGAGCTTCCTTCGTTTCTTGGACCCGCCCACAACAGGCGGGGATATCTCCCTGGTTCTTCTTCCATTGGTTAATCTTAATCCAAGTGCTCAGCTCGAGTTTCCACCGGAGTAAGAAGAAGAGCGGAAGAGAAAGAAACAGAGAGAATCGCGGCTTCTCGGAACTCGGATTGCTTCGATTCGATCGGAGGCGGCGTACGGACGCCCGAATCGAATTTCTTGGGAACAGTAACAGAACAAGATTTTTTTTAAAAAAAAGGTCCCATTTTTCCAACGAAAATGAGGCTGGTGGTGCGCGTGATCGAGGCCCGGGGCCTCCCGGCGACGGACGCCGACGGGCCGCGGGACCCCTACGCCAGGGCGCAGCTGGGCAAGCAGCGGGCCAAGACCAAGGTGCTGCGGAAGACGCTCAGCCCCGCCTGGGACGAGGAGTTCGCCTTCCGGGTCGGGGACCTCAGGGATCAGCTCGTCGTCTCCGTGCTCCACGAGGACCGCTACTTCCCCGACGACGTCCTCGGCCAGGTCAAGGTACCCCTCACCGCCGTGCTCGACGCTGAAAACCTCACGCTCGGGACGCAGTGGTACCAGCTGCAGCCCAAGAGCAAGAAGACCAAGCTCAAGGATTGCGGTAAGCACATGTCGCGAAATTATCTTGTTTTATTTATTCTTTCGTTGATGTTCATTCAATTTGTGTTTTTTCCTCCCCTAATTAGTTGCCCATGACAATAGTGTGTTAGTCATACTTTGTACTGGAGTATATCACTAGGAGAGGTTGATGTGCTCATAATTTTGATGCTGGCATGTATTCGTTTGCTGATTATGGCTTTTGCAGGAGAAATTCAGCTCAGCATATCTCTAGCTCAAAATTACTCTGAAGAGACAGTGGCACTTGCACATTGGGCTTCAGATGACCTTGCATCAAATTCAGACAAATCAGCTGAATTAGTGAAAGGATCTTCTTTGCCGAATATTCCAATAGAATTATCCGCAGCAGTATCAGAGAGCGATGAGATACAAGTTATCAAGGAAGATAAATCAAATGGTGGTCCGTCATTTGTTAACAAGCTGTATCAAATTTTTAAACCAAAAGATGCTGAAGCTCCTGCTCCACCTGCCTCCAACCTGGACAGCAGTTCCAATATTCTTGAAGAAACACCATCAACCAGCTCGCAATCTCCTGAGAGGCAGGATCAGGAAGTTAGTGCAACTATGACCTTTGATGAGCTACTGAAGGCCTTTGGTTCTCAGCATGAAGGGAAAGAAATGCCTGAAAATTTGTCAGGTGGAGTACTCCTTGATCAAGTTTATGCTGTTGCACCGAGTGCCTTGAATGCACATCTTTTCTCTCCAAGTTCAGACTTTCTGCAATCGCTAGCAGAGATTCAAGGAACTACTGGTCTTGAAATTCAACAATGGAGACTCGAAAATGATGGTGAAATCTTGAAGAGGGTTGTAAGCTACACAAAAGCTCCTACTAAATTAGTTAAGGCAGTGAAAGCAACAGAGGACATGACATATTTGAAGGCAGATGGAGAGATGTTTGCAGTTTTAGCAGATGTTAGTACTCCTGATGTTCCTTTTGGCAATAATTTCAGAGTGGAGGTTTTAACCTGTATAATGCCAGGGCCTCAACTGCCAGATGATGAACAATCTTCACGTCTTGTAGTCTCTTGGCGCTTAAATTTTCTCCAGAGTACCATGATGAAGAGCATGATTGAAAATGGGGCAAGACAAGGCTTGAAGGATAACTATGTTCAGTTCTCTGAGCTCCTTGTTCGAACTTTTAGGCCGGTTGATACAAAAGATACAACAGACAATAATGAAGTTCTGTCTTCTGTGCAACCAGAGCAAGAATCTGATTGGAAGCTAGCGTTTCGAATATTCGGAAATTTTGCTCTTTTATCCTCAGTTTTTGCATTTGTATATGTTTCTGCTCACATCATTCTTGCAAGTCCTAGTATAATTCAAGGTCTTGAGTTCCCAGGCCTGGACTTGCCAGATTCTGCTGGTGAAGTTGTAGTTTGTGGTGTTCTTGTTCTACAAGGACAGCGTGTCCTAAATATGATTGGACGGTTCATCCAGGCGAAGAGGCAGAGAGGTAGCTTATATCTGGCTTCTTATTGTTTTTTTTAGTGGGATTAGAATATGCGCTTAAGTGTTATTCATTAGAGATTCAGAATTACTATTAGTAGTGGAATTTCATCAGATAAATCCTGCTCTACATGGCACTTAATAGTGACAAGTTTGCGTTTAGCTGTTAGGCCTCAATACAAGTGCTTTCTTAGGCATTTCCTAATTGGAAGAAATGGTTACACTTTGTCTTTTATTCAACATAACTTTCAGGCTTCAATCATCGTTTCGGATTATTAATCTTATAGTCTGCTCGTATTAAAATTTGGATTGGAATGTTTGTTAGGTGATCATGGAGTCAAAGCACAAGGGGATGGCTGGTTGCTGACTGTTGCTCTGATTGAGGGAACCAACCTGGCAGCAACCAAGTCATCTGGCTACTCTGATCCATATGTTGTATTTACATGCAATGGAAAGACAAAGGCAAGTTCAATTAAGTTTCACACCCTTGAGCCTCAATGGAATGGTAAGCTATACTTTTCCCTTTTCTGACATCCACCTGCCATTACAGGATTCACTAGACATACATTATCGAGGGCCTTCTCTTATATATTTTAATTTACCAAAACTTGCAGAAATTTTTGAGTTTGATGCCATGGAAGATCCTCCCTCAGTGATGGAAATAAACGTGTATGATTTCGATGGACCCTTCGATGAAGTTGCTTGCCTTGGTCATGCTGAAGTGAATTTCTTGAAATATAATATATCCGAGCTTGCTGACATTTGGATTCCTCTGAAGGGAAAGCTGGCTCAAGCATGTCAGTCAAAATTACATTTGAGAATATTCTTGAACAATACAAGGGGTACTCAAGTTGTGAAGGATTACCTGGACAAAATGGAGAAAGAAGTTGGCAAAAAGGTAAGGATTTCCTCCCGTGTCATCAAGTGCAAATATCATCCTATCTTGTCTTTATTGACTTACAGAAAATTCATCATGCAGATTGCTGTGAGGTCTCCTCATGCAAATTTGGCATTCCAGAAAATCTTTTCTTTGCCAGCAGAAGAATTTCTTATCAATGACTTTACTTGTCACTTAAAGAGGAAAATGCTAACACAGGTATATGTTCATTCTTTACGATTAATTGCTTTTTGTGCTGCTTTACTATCATACTGTATGTGAGCCTCCATCCATTTTATAGTACTTCAGTACCATGTTCTTGTTATCAAAGTGATCGGATTGAGACACATGAATTGTTACACCAGGGGTTTGAAAATGTACAGATAGTAGTCACACTTTTCACCTTCTATTCCTGATTGTTTGTATTCGTATGATTCAGCTTTGCAATCCTGTTTAAACAATATATTCAACTAATCATCTACTTGTCTTGACTCAGTTGTTCTGATCAATGATCACCAAAAGGCAGAGAATAACCATACTTTAAGATTATGACCGTTTTGTATTTCACATTGCCATGTTACTGTAACTTTACTGAAAACTAAACATGACCTATTTATGTCATCATCTCTGAGAGCTGACTCATGTCTGCCTGTGTTGCAGGGTCGCCTTTTTCTATCCCCAAGAATATTTGGGTTTTACACAAACCTTTTTGGTCACAAAACAAAATTCTTCTTTCTTTGGGAAGATATTGAAGATATCCTAGTGGTTCCTGCAACCCTAGCTTCAATGGGAAGTCCATCTCTGGTAATCATTCTTCGCAAGGGCAGGGGACTGGATGCAAAGCATGGAGCAAAGCAACTGGACAGTGAAGGAAGACTCAAGTTTCATTTCCAGTCTTTTGTCTCATTCAATGTCGCACATAAGTAAGTACATTTTCTTGGATGATACATATGGACCTAATTTGTCACATGTGACTGGCCATCACAAGTGAATTCCTTGAAAAGCACACTTACCTTTCGGTCCATTTACTCCTCACCAATATGATCACTTTCTTCATGATATGTTTGTTCAAAATGCCAATGGCCTGCTTTGCAGAACAATAATGGCACTGTGGAAGGCAAGGTCCTTAACTCCTGAACAAAAAGTTCAGCTTGTAGAAGAGGAATCAGAAACAGAAGATTTCCAAAACGAGGAAGGTGGGTCTTTCTTAGGGATAGAAGATGCCAAAATGTCAGCAGTGTTTTCATCTACAAAACCTTTTGATGTAAGATTCCTTATTTTACATCTGAGACATATTGTGCAATCCACTATGTGCTCCGCAAAGGGTCAAAGAGTTACACTTCACATTGTAATCAACTTTATGTGTCACTAGGTATCAACACTCATGAGCATTTTTGAGGGTGGTCCTTTGGAGCATCGGGTGATGGAGAGAGTTGGCTGTGTGGATTACTCTGTTACAGAATGGGAACCTGTCAGAGCTGATGTTTACCAGAGGCAAGTTCATCATAAGTTCGACAAGAAATCAGAGCGGCATGAGGGAGAAGCAATGAGCACCCAACAGAAGTCCCCTTTGCCTAATAAGAATGGCTGGCTTGTTGAAGAAGTTATGACACTTGAAGGTATTCCAATTGGTGAATGCTTCAATGTAAGAGCCGATTCCTAGTATTTTATTATATATATTTCAATATCTGTTACTATATATCTTGTAACATTCTGACATGCTTCTGTTGTTTCCATGTCACAACTCCCTTTTTTTATGGTCAGTGTCCTTGTTGTCAAGCAATTCAGTATTTATTAGCTTGGTAGTCTTGAATGTTCTTTCTTTAATATTATTTTTCCTTTTTATATAAAAATTCTACTGTCAGCCTGACACACAGTGACGCGTATCTTTTTTTTTCTGGATGCTGCGCACATAGGTACTGTTGTGGATACTGGCCATTTTCTATTTGTTATCTTCTCAATGAAATTACAATGGTTGCTATGTTAAAGGGTCATCTTGATTCTGAATTCCATGTGCATTGCCATTGCAAACTATGCAAAAGCATCAGAGTGTTTACATGTAGTTGCACTTAATAGGGAAAGATGAAAGGCAGTTTCTGTTGTCTTAGGCAACAGTCATCTATTCGTTCATCACTTTATACATTGGAAGTGTTAGTTTTTTACTTGTCAGTTGTCACCTGATTGTGCTGCCCTTTGTGGCTTATCCCTTGCAGCTCCATATTAGATATCAACTGGAGAACAATGCATCCAAGCAGAAGAGTTGTACTGTCCAAGTATCAATTGGCATAGTATGGTTAAAAAGTTGCAAGAATCGGAAGAAGATTACGCAGGACGTAGCATCTAGTGCATCTTCACGCCTCAAGAAGATATTCAGCCAACTCGAGAAGGAATCTATAGCGGCCAAGTAGGAACCCCTTTTTGTCCACGCCCTACTTTTGCTGATGCACATGCATACAGATCACCAGGAAGCATGTTCTGGCAAAATGGTGGTTCCTACGACGCCTTGCTGCCATGCTGAGCAAATATCAGTGATATCATGAGGAACTTTCAACATAAGGCAAAGCCCTCAGCAAGAATTTTACACGGCAAGGGCCTCATCGCAAAATTTTAGATTGGAGAACTAACTGCAGGTGCAGAGCCTGGAATGTTCAGATGTTGTTCTGACTTCTACAAAACGTTACAGAATTGGAATCTTGCCTACACCCTTTTAGTTAGATTAGAGGCACAGGTAGAGTTTAGGAATCACAGAAAACCTAACTGTTTATTTCCCTCCCTGCACTCCTGCAAAGGATGCATTATCTGTTGTTACGAACAAGATTGAAAGGAAAATAATACCATAACTGTTGTTCCCTCCATGTTACAACGATGGACTGGACTGTATTAGTTTTCTATCCCTCAAGGCCTCAAGAGTTACAGCGATGTTGCAATGATTCATGCCTACGGGAATCAAACCTTTGCCTTCTTTTCTTCTGGATGCTATAATCTTTTATTTGGTGAATAAAGATATTGAATGAACTTATGTGTGTGAACAATGCAGAATAGCTGATGTTGATGTTGTTGTTGTTGCTGCTGCCATATCAAGGAGTTTAGTGCAAATTCTGTCTAGAAGATTAGGTTGAACTGTTGTTTCATGCTACTGCATGAGATGATTATGCTAAACATTACTGCAGCTAATGTTTTTTTGTTGAGTTGATATATGGTACAAATCAGTACAATGTTACAAAAGCACACGAGGATTTATAAGAGATGAACTTACTTTCTTCTCTTCTTCTCCTTGTATTGTGTGATATCCCTGTCACTTCTGGGTTTGACATCCCAGATTATGCTTCGCAAGCTGCATCAGATTGGGCTGCTGAAAAGCATGAGCCATGAACCCTATACTAATTATATAATGAAACACAAAAAGAAGGTCTAATCAGGGGCGGATCCAAAACGGGGCTGCACCCCGGGCTAAGTTGCTGAATCACAGTCAAAACAGTCTAATCTTGCCTCATAAACCTCCTTTTGTTAGGCTAAATACCACATATGTTAAAGGGACTACATGGGCTCGCCCCGGGCTGCAGCCTGGGCAGCTCGGGCCCTAGATCCGCCCCTGGGTCTAATTATGTGCAAACAAAACTATGGAATAACAGCAATCAGATTCCAGATCCACTTACGAGCATTTAAATTGTTATACATATTACAATTTACAATTACTTGTGGTTAATTACTTCTTGAACACGATACCAACTACATTACTTGGCACATGTTCAACCTAACACCCAAGACAAACAGAAAGAAGGCAAGACTGCTCCTACCTTTTATTCACTTCACAACATGTATCCAGTCTGAAGATTTTATTGATTACAATTTATGAATAAAACAGGAGGAAAACCTGGCCCCCTTATACCATATCCTCTGGACTGATAACATGGGTTAAAATTATTAGAGTAAATTGCACCCACCGTACAACAACTTATCAAGTGGGTGCAGATTGGTCCAACAACTCGTAAATGCTCAAGCTAGTGCAATAACTTGACAGGTGGGTATAAATTGGTCCAAGAACTTGTAAAAGTGTCAAATTAGTGCAATAACTTGATAAATTGGTGCATCCACAGTCAAAATGTTATAACAAGTAACATATTTACTAATGCCGGATCAGAGTATATTCACAGAATAAATTATTGAGCATTATTTGACCATTGATATTCGCGTCACAATGTCACTGTATTTGGCCAAAACAAAAACCTTTTGTGTTTAAGAAATTAATGTTATTTCTTCATATTAATTATTTTTATACAATGATTTAATTTTGATTAGAAATATTTAATTCATGTTCAATATAAGTTCACCCTCACTATGTTCTTACAAATTTATTATATGTTGCACAAAAAAACCCAATATGTTAATACATACTAAAAATACCTTTTAAAAATTTGGTTTAAATATTTTTTAAAGCATCATGAGCTAAAATAATAGAAACAGACATGTTGCTTCACAGTTGTTAAATACATGAGTAGAAGTGCAGAAAAAAAATCTAAGCTCCATGATCTCTCTTGTGGACTTTAGTCTTTTGATAATGCCAATAGCCTAATCCTAAAATTTTATTCAATTTTTAACTAATGAATAAATAAGTTATATACATAGTTGGCTATGATCAACAAATTTTATTGACAAAAATTAAAAATTATTGTACAAAAGAAAATTCACATGTCCATCTTTGCTTAATACATTTTCGCTGTAATGTTTGGACCGTAGGTGCACCAATTTGCCAAGTTATTGCACTAATTTGACCATTTATAAGTTGTTGGACCAATTTGCACTCACCAGATTATTGTACTAAATTGAGCTCTTTACAAGTTGTTGGACCGATTTGCACACACCTGACAAGTTGTTGTATGGTGGTGCAATTTACTTAAATTGTATCCTTATTTAGTATCTTGCCTGCTTTACTCGAATAAGTATGTAAGAAGTTGGTGTAACTGAAAAGTACTCTCACCAGATAACCAACAGTTAGCTAGCGTGCCTAAACAATATCACGATCAAGAATATTTTGTCAGCTTCAATGACAGTGCTCGTCAACATTTTGTCCTGCTCTATTTTTTCTTCGAAGCATAGTTTGCGAGGATTTGAATCCGATTGGACAGGTTTTACCGCAATAAAACATAACCAACTATTTGTTTTGACTTTTCTAAATTCATTAATTTTACTATGTATCCGTCCCAAATTACTATTCGTTTTGATTTTTCTAAATACATTACTTTTACTATGTATCTAGACATACCTATATATATAGGTGTATGTCAAAAGATGTGTATAGTAATTTGGAATGGAGGGAGTATATCCTTGAAATATGTTTCATACTCTTTTTTCTCCTTTTATTTTATTATAATATAAAAAGAAAACTCATGGTCCAATGTTGTGAAATGGTTTGAGGAGGTGCCGTATGCCCATTTTTGCAGGGATTGTCTAGTATAGTTTGAAAAAACTCTCTCTTTTGGGGCTTTTCTCTCGGCAGTGCCTGTGAGCTTAGAGTTACATCCCTTTTATTTTACACCAATTCAGAGTTCCATCCTGAAATGGTCCGTTTCAATTTTTTTTAAAAAGAACAAGAAATGGTGGGACGTGGGAGAACTCCAATACCAATATGGATTTGAAAAAGTAAAAAAAAGAAAAGAAAAGATCAGAACCCTCAGCCGAGACCGGCTTAATTCGATGTGGACTGGGCCAGCTAAATGGGCTTTATGTGCTGTTTAGTCTGTTATATCTCGTGGCAGAGGCCAAAATGTTTTCCTGCATCGACGCGCCCACCCACGCGGCCACGCCAGTACGCCACGAGCACGCCGCCGCCTGCCCCGTCTCTCCCCGCTTTCATTCCCTTTCGCGTTCGCCTGCTCGCTTGCCTGTGCCGGCCCTCGGTTGCCCACCTCGACGTCCAAACCCTAACCCTAGTTCGGTTCTCTCACCCCCCGCAACGCATCGAAATCCCTCGTTCCCCGACCGATGGGGAGGAGGAAGGAGCGCCGCCTGGCGGCCATGGCCGCGGCGGGCCGCAGGGTCAAGCTCGACCTCTTCCTCGATCCCTCCCCCGGTAAGTTCCGTTGCCCGCCCGCTTTGGTTGGTTCGATCTGGTTGCGTTCGACCGCGTGATGCGTCCCAGCTTTTCGACATGGTTTGGGAGTTGAGATCGATCTATGATTGCTCGCCTTAACTGTCTAGCTTGTAAAGCGCTCAATCTCGATTCTGCTTGATTAGGACGAACACTAGGAGCTAATTGTGGCCTGCACCTAGTGTTTCACGATTAGGGTTTGTATGGTCTTCTGAATCCACCCATCCTGAATGAGTGGACGCAGTGACCTTATCTTGAGCAGCTGGATTTAGGCTAAGTTGTTTGATCTACTCTCATTTTCGGGCAGCAAGATGCTGATTAGCCGTTCACTCTTTTAGTTGGTCTTATCAGTAGAATCTGGTTGCTGTGAAAATCGATGTCAAGGTAAAACTTATTGTGCACAAACAAGGCAATAATACTGGGCATTTTTTTTTGTGTCGTTCATCTTTTTCTACATTATTTCAACATTCATCAAGCCAGTTGCAGTTTCAGTGGTATAGCGAGAAATACTGTAGTCGCAATTCCTTCTGCTGCTAGTCTGTTACAAAGCATAATTAAATTGCCTACTATTTTAGGAAACAGTGTAAGGTGATGGTCAAACCTACCAAATGTGCGAACCCAAAGAATGAAATCATTTCTAGTATTAAACCTTTTTGACTTACCAACATATAATTGCCAACCTTCTTTTTTCAGACGCAAGTAACAGAACTATAGCTGGATAGGTTCATTACCACAATGGACCAAAGCACATTGAAGCATTGCAACACTGTCCTTATGTTTGAAAGTTTCAATCACGTTTTGAATTTTACATTACTAGAGAACATAATCTTGGAACTAGGATGGTAGATGTGATCTAGCATCCATGCTGAGGCATACCTGACCTTGCCATTTGGGGGGATTAGTGACAGGAAACAGTGGTTCTGCCTCTGCCAGTACTGGCTACGGCTATGGCAATAAATGGGCTTTGAGGGTCTAATGGTGCAGGGTAAGTTATTGGTTACTGGTTAGTCGCCTCAATAAATGAAACAATAAAAACGGAGGCAGCCTAATACCATATGCTAGTTGAGGTGACGAAAAACTGAGGTTGGATTTTCCTCAAGGATGGGCATCATAACTGTTTGCATCAGCTGTTTATAGTAGTAGGTATCTAATGTTTGGATGTATTTTATTCATATTAGTGATTCAACACCTGTAACAGTAGATATACTGAATATTAGTAAGATCTGGCAATTAAGACATACCATCTGCATCATCTGTTAGCCTTCCAATAGATTGTGATATATCTCCACACGTAAGCTGACTCCTGATCTTGCAGGAGAGGCATCACAGAAAGAGGGAATAGGAGGTGAAATCCGTGACCAACAGACTGTGGTTCCCACTTCACCATCTTCTTCAGGTGGGTTTCATCAATTTCCTTCCAAGGGATATGTAAAGGAGACATGCCTATGGATTATGGAACATAAATATGGTGGAAATTTGGATTTGTTGTACAAGCATGTATGCCCTCCGCATGTCTGGTTCTGAGATACATGTAGGGTTGCCGGCCTGCAAGGAACATTGACTAATTCTTCAGACCGAGTTGCCACTGTCAAAATTGAGTGAATGCCTACGGGTAATTTCTCATTTGGCAGCATCTAAGCGTGGGGATTTCAGGATGTGATTGTTCCCTCCTCGGTTCGTATGTCTCTTTCTTTGTATGTAGCTCCTAACCTGGTCTTCTTATTTATGGCCACATATTAATAATTTTAACCAACTTTCTGATTTAATTTTACACACTGTTGATATCATCATGTATGCTTCAGAAAAGAATTGCAATGTATATTGTCATATACAATCCTTTTCTTTTCTAACTTTTGCATGTATTTTATTTTTCAGATAAAAAGGAGAATCCTTTAGCATTGCTTGGGCAATATAGTGATGATGAAGAAGAGGATGAAGAAGCAGCAGATCAACCCACTGGTGAAGCTAAGGGGAGTCCAGGGGATGCAAGTGCTCAGGTAATTCCACCTTCTCACTGTGCATGTCATGTCCCAAATAACCTTCTTGGGTTAAACATATAGTTCTAGTCTTTTTTTTTTTTACTATAGGTCCCGAATAGCTGAAGCCAGTGAAAAATGCTGATAAGGCTCAAGCCTCCAATAAGCTAGCCTTAGATTCATTGATCTTATTTCTTTCCATAAGTAAATTTTGTTAATTTATATTATTCAAACCATTTGTGCTTCTTGCAATGCTTTTTGTTCACCTTCTTGGTCAACTGCATCTCTCTTTTCAAACAGAGGACATTATTGCAGCTAAGGAGTATAAGTTCGCTGCTTTGCTGATTTTTGTTATTCTTGTATGTTTTCTTATTACAGACAACTATTGAGCATGCCAACACACCTGGTGATAACGGTAATGCACAAACCGAACCATCAGGTACTGTTGGTGATCAACAAGAAGCACCTGAAGCTGGTGATGTTAAGAACTATACTCAAGGTGTTTCTGAAGGAAAGACTCTTGTTCCTGAGCCAACTCTGCAAGAAGAGAATGTGACAGCAGCTGGATCTGTTCCTGATTCATCTGGCATGCAAATTGTTGCCGATATTGGTGGAAATTGGAAAGCAGTAATGCATGAACAGAGTAATCAGTGTTATTACTGGAACACAGTTACTGGAGAAACTTCTTGGGAGATACCAAACGGATTAGCTTCAGGAGTTGCATCTGTATCTGTTCCTACTCAAATGGACTATTCAATAGAAGGTCAAGCCCATGTCCTTCCCCACAACACTCTGGAAGCATATCCAAGTGACATGTCTGTTGGTAATGGCGCAGCAACTTATGCTACTTTTGGAATGGCATGTGGAAGTGCACAGGTTACTCAAGATGCTTATACTTATACTGCACCTGTCGCGAGTCATGAGTCTATGGACATTGATCCCTTGTATCTTGCAAAATATGGCGAGGATTTGCTGCAAAGATTGAACCTGCTGCAGAGGTGCTTATTATTTTCTTTTGTTATACTTTGCATGCATTCTTGTTGCTAGAGTGTAGAAAACTAATAAGTTATATAATTGTAGGCTCCATGGTTCGAACGAAGGTATTGAATTGTTAAGAAGAGAAATTGGGATACGAATATCAGATTGCAATGCACTCTCATCATATGGATCTTCTTTGCTGCCGTTGTGGTTGCATGCTGAGGTGCACCTTAAGCAACTAGACTCTTCTGTTTCCAAGTTGGAAATGAACTATCGTGCAGAAACAGAACCTATAGATTCAAAAACAGAGGTTGCTGAACACAAGACACCAGAAGCTGATATGATAGCACTCTCCAATGGTGAGGCTTTGAAATCTGAGCTTAGTGCTGGGATTACTATTGATGAAAATGTTAAGATTGATAAGCCAGCTTCAACATCATCTGCTCAAAGCTCACAAGATAAGGATGCTGCAGCAGTTACTTCAAAATTTGAATCTGACAATGATGAAGATATGGATGTGGAAATGGAAGTTGATGAAGATGGTGTTGAAGAGCAGGTACATTGCAGTTCTGAACCTAACAAGGAGCATCCTCCACCAGAACAAGTGAGTTCACCTGATTTACCACCTTTGGAAGGTCCTAGTCCTCCGGAGGATAATGATGTCCCTCCGCCTCCACCAGAGGAGGAATGGATTCCACCTCCACCACCTGATAATGAACCAGCTCCTCCTGCTCCTCCAGCTCCCCCAGAAGAGCCAGTTGCATCATACATTCATGCTGATACAGTTGCTCAGCCATATGTAGCTCAAGCAAATGTTGGTTATACACTTTCAGGAATGGAGTACTATGCTACTGTTGGTACAGAAGGTACAACTGCCAATTACTATATGCAAGTGAGTGAGCCCCATGCCCTTCAAGCTCAGCAGCATTCTTATTATGCACCAGTATCTGGAAGTGGCTTATCTGTTCCCGTTGATGGCACATCTATTGCCCCAGAATCTTACTATACCTATCCTTCAGTCACTATGGCTGCCAGCGGAGTAGCAGCCGAACATTCTGGATACTATGCTTCATCAACCTCTGCCATTTCTAGTGCGGCAGATATCAAAACAAGCTCAGCTTCTCTTGTTTCTGCAAATAGCAATTTGGATCCCAAAGGGCCTGATAAGGTTATATCCAAGGATGCAAGTATTGCGCCTCTGTCCCAAGCAGTAGTAGCAACATCAGCTGCAGGAACAACATCCTTAGTTGGAAGTTCTACGCAGTCTTCTACTAGTTCTACGCAGGCTAAAGGTAATTCTTTTCTGAATATCTTTATTGAGGCAATTCATCTGACCCTATTGGTCATGGTTACTCCATCACATTGTTTGACCTTTTGTGCTGTTTTGTAGTTATTCGCAGTAAGAAGCGGGCTGTTGCTGTTACATCATCCCTGAGGTCTAATAAGAAGGTTTCCAGTCTGGTGGATAAGGTAGCTCTCTATAACGATCCACTCAATGCTATTGTCACATATGCATGCGAATATAGGTGGCTTGCGCCCCTAACTATGCTAGTACTACCACATGCACGCACCACCCTTCCCAAGATGATGCTTAAATTTACAAAATATTTTGAACATCTTCCTGTCTATTCATGGAACGGAATCAGCAAGTGCTAGTTTCATTTACTTGGCTGCTTGATATATGTTCTGAAATCTCAACTATCCTTTTTGATCAACAAGTAGGGAGCACCTTTTCAGCTAGTTTTCTTGTGTGCATTTTACGTTTTGTTGCCTGGTTATTTTTTAGTTTCATGGTTACAATTTGTTAGTTTATAGGTTTAAACTGAGGTGAGTAGTGATGTATAGATAACTGGTGCCCTGGCAATATTGTTTTGGTAAAGCATCTTATTTCGTTTTTTTAAACAGTGGAAAGCTGCAAAAGAGGAACTTCGTGATGAAGAGGAAGAGGAACCTGAAAGTGCTTTGGAGGCTTTAGAAAGGAAGCGTCAAAAGGAAATAGAGGTACCTCCCTTTGAAGTACTCATGCGCAAAAATTTCTCCAAAGCTTTCTGAATCTAAATTATGGTCGATTTGTTCCAGGAATGGCGGAAACAGCAGATAGCTAGTGGGGAAGCTCAGGAAAATGCCAATTTCGTTCCTGTTCGTGGTGATTGGTACTGTTTCTTTACCTTATGATAGTTGAGTCTAGTACCTTGATACCATAAGTTTATGGCCTTTGTCATGGACATGGCCCAATCTGTTCACCATTTCATGGCCTCTGATATCCTATTTACTGGAAAGTATACTCTTAATGTTTTACTTTCAAACCGAAAGAAACATTTCTAGAAACAGAGTCAACCTTCCTGCATCTAAAATTTTATTAAAAGGAGGTGTTCACACTGACTCCAGTACTTACATTTTTCATCTTACTAGGTTTGTCTGCCCTGCCTAGTGCCTACTAATTTCTTTTAATATTTTGCAGACATGTATAGCGTATTCTTATGTTGATCTTCCCTTGCATCAAGTGATTTGCTTTTTCTTGTTAAGTGTATCTAAAATTGATACAACATCTTTGTTCTATATGTTCTCTGCCTGGCACCAACAGTAATTGGTTTGAGTAGCCAAAACACCTGTGAGAAAGCTTTTAGGTTGGTGACATAGCTGAATATGTTAGTTGGTGGTGCCTGGTTCTTGAGACGTGGTGGAACATGTTAGTTTAACATTTTCATCTTCTCTGGTACACCCATGTTAGTTTGACATACCTGAAGAACATGTTAGACTTGGTGGACCTGTTTGCTTTGTAGGTGTTCTCATTTGGAAGTTTTGTGATTTAGCTCAAATTTGAACTTGAACCCAATACTCCCAATGAAATGCGCCTTATGCAATAAGCGTAAAATGACATGATTAGTTTATGTTCTTCAGGTTACATGCCCCGTGTTTAGCTACCATTTAAGAATAGGCTGTTCGGAGACAATAGTTTGCCTTTGATTACCGACCCATTATGAGCACAGCTGACAACCTATATTCTGAATCTGAAGTTTATGAATAGCGACATGGTTTCTTGTATTGATTTAACTGGGTAGCTGCTATAGTCCTGACTCTTTGAATTTCTTTGTAGGCGTGATCGTGTGAAACGCAGAAGAGCTGAAGTAAAAAAGGAGTCAAAAGAGTCTGCTGCTGCATCCTTACAGCACAATGGGTCACCTGATCTTGCAGAGCTCTCCAAGGGTCTTCCTTCTGGTTGGCAGGTTATGCCTCTTCACTTGATTGATATACTGAGGCTGTCTTTGATGTTGTGCATACCGGGAGTTGTAGCTTGCAAGATTTGCATATCTATTGCATCCGATCCAAATAAGCTAACGACAGCAGTCATTACCCATTTGTGTATCCTGTGGTCCAGTGTGCTGTAAAACCTTGTTCATATGCCATTGTGTTTACAAAGAAGGTACTGACATTCGTTACCTCACCGTGCAGGCATACTTGGATGAATCTACTAAGCAGGTCTATTACGGGAACAGCCTCACATCGGAGACGTCCTGGGAGCGGCCAACGAAATGAAAATAGGACTGGTCAGTCTCCAACCTAGGCAGTCAACCAAATGAAGATAGGACTACCTTGATCATGCATGTAGCATCAGCTGTATGGTCGGCTGCTCAGTTTTTGTTGTAGATATCTCCTTGTGCCCTTAAAAAAGAAAGAACAAATGTTGAGAATGATCACGGAAAGTAAAGTTTTTATGAAAAATTTCCCTTTCGCTTCAATGGGAGGATAGCACCAAAGCTTGCCGGAGGAACTATACGAATCGTTTAGTACTGGGATGAGCTTGGGCTTGTCCCTTGCACACTTAAAGGTAAACTAGACGATTCAACCTTTCGTAGTTTTCCAGGGGGCCACTATTTTCAGGAGCGCGAGGAAAGAAACTAGTCGCCAACACCGTATTTTGCGGCTTCTTTCACGAGCACGACAGGGGAAAAAAAAAGGAACTACCGCACAAAGTTCCTGATGGTACTGCATTTCGAACTCCCTAAAATCATCTAGGTCCAAATTAGCCACGCAACACCCCAGAAGCTGACATGGCATGCTGACTGTGTAGCAAACGTGGAACTTGCATGTGAGACCCACGTGCCATTCTTTCTTCCTCAGCCACTCCCCGTCTCCACTGCGTGGGCGCCGCCGCCGCCGCCCACCTTACCCTGGCCCCTCACGCTCGAATACCACATCCCCACAGCAGATGCTCGCCACCGCTCGGGCCACATGACCTGCACCCGCGCGTACTCCTGCACCGCACGCGCACGGCCCACCTTGCCAGCTTCAGTGGCCCCGCTCGCTACACCGCCCATGCGCGGCTCGCATAGCTGGTGCTCGCCGCTCCGCTCCTCCATTGCACACGCGCGCCCCGTCGACGCGCTATGCCTGTGCGCCAGATCCTATCACAGACTCGCCCCGCGCACCCAAATCGCCGTCGGCCAGCGCGGTCGTGACTCGGAGCCCCCGACCGCTAGGGAAGGAGCGGCCATACTCCGTGCTCATGGAGGCCCAGGGAAGGGCGCAGGGGGCGGAGCTCAGGTGCGCATCCAGCAACTCTGTGCTCGGGGAGGCGCCGGAAGGGATCGGGCCGTCGATTTGGAGGTAGCACGGCGGGGGAGACGGGGAGTGGCTGAGGAAGAAAGGAGAAAGAAATGACATGTGGGTCCCACACGTAAGTTCCACGTTTGCTACATAATCAGCGTGCCATGTCAGCTCCGGGACGTGGGTGCCAACCAATTCAACTCAAAAACTTAATCTGATAAGGGAGAGGTAGGTACTCCCGCTCACGTGCAGGTTCCCTCAGACCGCATACGTGGAAATTGGAGTGGACTACAATTATTTTATTTAATCGTGCCTGCTAGGGTTTGAATAA
This sequence comes from Setaria viridis, assembly GCF_005286985.2. NCBI lineage: Eukaryota > Viridiplantae > Streptophyta > Magnoliopsida > Poales > Poaceae > Setaria > Setaria viridis. Next base: position 13,396,779 of record NC_048266.2, read on the forward strand.
GACCTCTGACACTGATACTATATTGAGTTGCATACACTAATCAATTCAACTCAAAAGCTTAACCTGATGGGAAGAGGTAAGCAATTCATTTATACTCAAATAATTTAGACCTAGATGACCCATTTAAATAGTTTAAATAGTTTAGGGAGTTCAAAATGCAATTTGGGAACCAGGATAAGAATCGTCCAATTGTTTAGCTTAACAGCCGGCCATGAAATTTACTCTATTGAGAAAAGAACGGTACTTCGAACTTGCTAGCGCCTGTAACACTAGAAATGGTAGCGCCTGTAACACTGGAAATAGTGTTCACAACGTAACACAAGCATGTATTAAAATGAATATGTTATCCGATTATAAGATAGAAGATTATCACCGTAACATGATACAAATATTTCATGCAATATCCTTGAAAAAGCGACAGCTAGAAGAAATAAAGTTTGCAACATCAACACATACCTTATAGAATATTTAAAAATTACAATTGTGCAGTTGCAACATTATAAATCATTTTTAATAAAAATATCAAAAAACAAACCAAATTAGTTAATTAGACTAAAAAGGTACAACAAGACAAATCAACTATTGGAACATCTAAAATAACTATTTGCAACGTACTAAAGCAGTTGCTACAATAACCTAAATCTATCTCAATATTAATACCCAACTGAAACATTCTGCAACATCATCGCGTACCTATCGCAATAAAAATACACGTAGAAATTCCCACAACATCCATCCTTAAGGTTGAAGTGTCTGTCGCACTGCAACATCATCATATCACGATAAAAGTACTTGTAAAAAATTCCCACCACAAGATAATCTCAGGTTTAGGGGTGCCCAATTTTTTGTTGGGTATTTGGCCGAACAACTATTTCTGCCCACAACGGAACAAGTCATTGGGCGAGGTGGCGAGGAGAAAAAACAAAGCCGCAGGAGTACAGCATGTACAGTATCTGCGGGTTTCCGAGTCAACAACATAAAAAGAAGCGAAATTTCAACAATGATAAGATGTGAAGCAAAAGACAGTTATTTTTTTCAGATTCATCCAGCATAATGCCTTAGCCCTTAAGCCACCTAGAACATAAAAACGTTGAGCAACACTGAAGCTAAAAATACTCAAGCTTGTATCTGAACTCTGAACAAGCTAAATGGATGTCACCAAGATTCATCAACATGGACGAATCGAATCAACCAAGAAATCACGCAATTTGAGCAAACGTTTCTTCCGAAGTACAGGACTCATATTGTGCTTTACAAGTTTCAACGTCATGTGCTCACATTCGCATGGTTTGCTGTCCAGGAAATAGCTGCATGTTCGCATTGAGAATTGCCAAAAAAGCTTTTCTTGATCACAGCAAAGCAAAATGCTGCCTCCGGCTTTCGTCATTTGCAAGCAAACAAAAGCATGGTTGTTCACCTCATGAAGCTCCACAGCACCTTCACATTTGAGGCAGCAAAGAACAAACTGTCATACTAATGCAAGGGAAATAAACTAGATTATATTTGCAAGCAAGAACCTGTGTACATACATAACTAATGCCTATAAAAGTTATCCTTTTGTCAAGATCTACTATTTAGTAATATTCCACAACATATAATACTACAATGCTATACTATTACACTAAAATCATGCATATTTATAGAAGTGGATTATTACCCACAAACATGTGAAGTTGTGAACCACAGCAATCAGAAAGGTCATCAATCAGAAAGTGGCATGGCAGTTTAGGAATGGAACTAGTTCTCGAAGCATCAAACCTTTTATATCGTTTCTTAGAACCACACGGGCAGAGAGCATTCCTACTTATCTGACCACTCTTTGCCAGATTAGATTGGCCGATGTCCATTGGTGTAGAACCCACTAGATTTTGGATCTACAAACAAATATATGGTTAGAAATATCAAATGATTCTGCACAATGAAAAAACATAAACGAAAAGTCTATTCATGCGAGGCAATCAAGGAGATCGAAAACTGATGTTAACAGAAGAAGAAAGTTAGAATCTTATATAATGGCATCCAACACATTTTGCAGACAGAATGAGTTACACAGAGCACTTTACAAAGTTCTGTAAATATAATCCAGAAAGTTGTAACAATGAAGATGACACTAAGAATAGCATTTATCAGATATATCAAACATGACCACATAAAAACTGAAAAAAGGAGAAAAAGGTACCAGAAGCATAACCAGCTTGCTGCTACTAAATTATTATGTTGACACCTTGACATACCAGATTACCAATTAAAATGTCTAATGATAATTAATTTCAAGCTAATATGGAAAAACAAGGCTACTGCATTTTCCTTCTCCATATGTCTGTAACATCACACCTCACTTTTGGTATGATAATATGATCTAATGTCCTTTATCCAGCTGAATATGCCTGCAACTTTACATTACTCAAAATATGCACCCTCCCCACACTAGGTTGTATTGTCTTTATTTGTTCGCCTCAGTTGTCTATACTGCCCATTTGCTCCTCTTCAATTCATTGTAGAATTATAGATTATAAATCAAATTGACCAAAAGTAACAGTCCCCAACACCCCCTCAAGAGTGTATTTTGCAGTCATCCCACACAAGCTTAATAATACTTAATACACATAGCTGAATATATATCCCACACAAGCTTAATAACATATAGCTCCATATCCTTGTCAGTTTTTCTTATATTTTTTACCTCATTAAATGTCTTTGGCAGTGGCTTTCCTTCTTCCTTGAGCTTTACTAACTTCTTCTGAGCCTCTTTAGCCCATGTATACTTGGCCAGTATGTGCTCCACATCAGCAATAGTGCAGTTGCAGTGCTTGGAGGCATTAATCTTGTCACTGTTTTGGAGTTTCTGAAGAAAAATTACAGTGCAGCCAATCAATCAATCTCCAACCAATATGCCAAACCCTCTATTCAAATCCAAAGAAAAAAAGAAGAAAAAGAAAGAAACATAAAATCTGCGTGTACCTGGCCAGTGGGGTCGATGGCGCCGAGGTAGCGCAGCACGGAGGAGTGCTTCTCGAAGGCGCTTACGGCGGTGGCCTCGCTGGCCCGCCCGGAGACGAAGTTCTTCAACTTTCCCAGCTTCCTCGCCGTCTCAATCGAGTCCGCGAACTCTGCAAAATCGAACCCAATCTGAGAGGCCGGTCAAGCCGCCGCACCGCTACCAGCCCGACGAGAGCGGAACCGAAGCAACGGCCGGGCGCATCGGCGACTTACTGATGAGGGTGAAGGAGTCTGCCTCGGAGGCCGCGTCGGGCTTCTTGCCGGTGAAGGTGGACTTGATCTTGTCGAACCAGCCGAGGGAGGCGAGGTGCGGGGTCGAGGAGATCCCGCGGCTGGCCGTGAGGAGGTGGAGCGCCCGGCGGGAGGCCATGGGTGCCGTCTCCGGTGAGCCGCCGGCGGCGAGCGGGATGGGTTTCTTGCTTGGGTTTTATTGCGGCGCCGGCGAGAAGGGGGAATGGAAGACGCGTAAGCTGATGGGCTTTCAAGAAAGCGTAATCAAGCAGTGAGGCCTTTCACGACGGCCCAACTGATGTTCAAAATGTTTAGCAGCCCAAAATGCTTAGCTCCATCCAAAATTTGTCAATAAGAGGAATGCTGTTGCAAAGACAGCGAAATACATGCACCCACAGACGCCGCACTATTAAATTCACAAAAATCACAACTACTCCAACCAGTAAAAGCTCCATTTCAAGCACAAATTAGGACGCCGTGCACATGTCTATTTTGTATTTCATCCGTGGAGTACTGTAACCTCATTCCGTTTTCACCACCAGGTAGAATTTTGACATACATCTCAGTATCTTAGTGAGAGCTTCCAGTGGCAAGAATGAGATTCTAAGTAACGAAAAGGAATCAAGGTGCCAAATCAGTGGTGAGAAGGAAGAAATTTCCAGAACAACAAACTCCTTTACATTCTGCCCACGAAGTAGCATGGTTGTTCACCTCATGAAGCTCCACAGCACCTTCACATTTGAGGCAGAAAAGAACAAATTGTTATAATAATACAAGGGAAATAAACTAGATTATACTATTATAGTTGCCAAACCCTCTATACAATACATATGAAATAATATCTACCTAAAATCAGCCAGCAAGAATCCGTAGACATACAAAACTAATGCTGGTAAAAGTTACCCTTTTCCCAAAATCTACTATTTAGTCAATCCAAAATCTACTATTTAGTCAATCCAAAATCTACTATTTAGTCAAATTCCACTGTATATAATACTACAATGCTATACAATGTATATAGCAGAACAATTATACAATGTGCGGATTATGTTCTACGAGTAACCGTATTGCAGGCATTATGGCTTATGTGAATCATAGCAATCGGAAAGGTCATCAATCGAAGAGCAGCATGGCAGTTTAGTAATGGAACTAGACAACTAGTTCTTGAAGTATCGAACCTTTTATATCGTTTCTTAGAACCACATGGGCAGAGAGCATTCCTACTTATCTGACCACTCTTTGCCAGATTAGATTGGCCGACATCCATTGGTGTAGAACCCATTAGATTTTGGATCTACAAGCAAAAGTATGGTTAGAAATATCAAATGATTCACCACAATGCAAAAAACCTAAATGAAATATCTATTCATGCGAGGTAATCAAGGCGATCGGAATATGATGTTAATAGAAGAAGAAAATTAGAATCTAATCTAATCGCACCCAACACTTTTTGCAGCCCAACTGAGTTACACAGAGTGCTTTACAGAATTCCTCAAATATAATCCAGAAAGTTGTTTATGATGAAAGGAGGACACTAAGAATAGCATTTGTGAATGGAGCAAGATCATAAGTCAGACATACCAAACATGACCACACAAAAGCTGATAAAAAAAGAGAAAAAGGTACCAGAAGCATAACCAGCCTGCTGCTACTGAATTATTATGTTTTCACCTTGGCATACCAATTAAGATGTTTAATGATGAATAATTTCAAGCTAATATGGAAAAAACCGGCTACTGCATTTCCTTGTCTATATATCTGTAACAACACACCTCACTTTCGGTATGATATAATGTCCTTTATCCAGCTAAATGTGGCTACAAGTTTACATTACTCAAAATATGCACTTTACTGGTATATTCTGTTCTTTTCATCTCCTCACTCGCTTGTATGTTTTTATTTGTTTGCCTCAATTGTCTATAATATCCATTCGTTCCTCTTCAATGCATTGTAGAATAATAGACTATAAATCAAATTAAACAAAGTAACAATCCCCAATACCCCTCAAGAGTGTATTTTGCAGCCATTCCTCACAAGCTTAATAACACACAAAGCTGCATAAACATCCCACACAAGCTTAATAACACACATAGCTCCATGTCCTTGTCAGTTTTTCAGTTTGTCTTATAATTTTACCTCATTAAATGTCTTCGGCAGTGCCTTTCCTTCTTCCTTGAGCTTTGTCATCTTCTTCTGAGCCTCTTTAGCCCATGTATACTTGGCCAGTATGTGCTCCACATCAGCAATCGTGCAGTTGCAGTGCTTGGTCGCGTTGATCTTGTCACTGTTTTGGAGTTTCTGAAGAAAAAAAAAATTACAGAGTAGACAATCAATTAATCTCCAACCCAAATGCCAGGCCCTCTATCCAAAAAAAGAAACATCAAATCAGTGTGTACCTCGCCAGTGGGGTCGATGGCACCGAGGTAGCGCAGCACGGCGGAGTGCTTCTCGAAGGCGTTGACGACGGTGGCCTCGCTGGCCCGCCCGGCGACGAAGTTCTTGAACGCCCCCATCTTCCTCGCCGTCTCCATGGTGTCCGCGAACTCTGTAAATCAGACCCAATCCCAGAGGCCGTTCAAGCCGCGGCTTCGCTATTAGCTATAAGGAGAGGATTCGAAGCAGCGGCCGGGTTCATCGGCGACTTACTGATGAGGGTGAAGGAGTCCGCCTCGGAGGCCGCGTCGGGCTTCTTGCCGGTGAAGGTGGACTTGATCTTGTCGAACCAGCCGAGGGAGGCGAGGTGCGGGGTCGAGGAGATCCCGCGGTTGGCCGTGAGGAGGTGGAGCGCCCGGCGGGAGGCCATGGGTGCCGTCTCCGGTGAGCCGCCGGTGGCGAGGCGGGGTGGGGTCTCTTGCTGGGGTTTATTGCGGCGCCGCCGAGGAGGAGAGTGATGGAAGAAGGCGCCTAAGGTGTGATGATGGGCTTTCAAGAAAGCGTAATCAAACAGTGAGGCCTTTTAGCGGCCCAACTGATGCTCAAAAATGTTTAGCAGCCCAAAATTCTTAGCTCCAAGTAATATAGAATTTCTGTCATAGAGCCAGAGGAAGCTATTGTAAAGGCGGACACGTTTGTATGGGATACACAGACGCCGCCGTATCAGATTCACAAATGCACAATTGCTACAAACTTAAACTTCGTGCACATGTCTGTTTTCTATATCATCACTGGACCATTGTAACCTCATTCCGCCTTCACCACCGGGTAGAATTTTGACATACATCTCACTGTCATCAGTGTCAGTGAGAGAGCTGCGAGCGGCAACAATGGGATTCGAAGTAATGAAAGGGAATCAAGGTGCCAAGTCAGTGGTGAAAAGGAAGCAATCTCCCCAACAACAAACTCCTTCAATTTCATTCTGCTGCCCACGAAGCAGCAGCAACAAAAGGCAGTGGAAGAACCAAGTGAAGACCGAACGGGAAGTACGGAACAGTACAAGAACCAAGAACGAATGAACTTAGTAGTTCCCGCGGGCGCGCGAGAGGCCTAGGCGGTTCCTCCCCCATGGAGGGCGAGCATCTCCCTGGCGTCCACGAGCGCCTCCTCCAGATCGCCGCGGACGGCCTCCAGGCGCTTCCGCTCCTTCTTGACGTCGGCGGCCGCGGCCCGCAGCCTCCTACGGACGGCGCCGGCGCCACCCTTCCTGGTGTACCCGCACGCGCCGGGATCGTCAGCCGCAGCAGGAAGAAGCGGCGCGTCGTTGGCGGCCGGCAGCTGCGCCCTCCGTGGAGGGGCGCGCCGCTTGTTGCCGCGACGGGACGACGCGGCGGCGATCTGCTCCTGCAGCGCGGCGCGCTTGGACTCGACCCGGGACTGCGCCCGCCGCACGTCGCCGAGCACGTAAGCGATGTCCTCCGCGGGCGCGTCCGGCGAGAGCCCCATTAGGAGCAACGGCGACGACGATCGCGGGGATGCCTCGTTCGCCGGAGCCATGGTACGGGAACGCGATCTCGCTCCGATCTTGTGCACGGCAACTGGCAAGACGAAAGGGCGAACTGGATAGTGGTAGTGCAGGCGACGGCGAGAGTGATCGTCGGTGATAAATAGACGGGAGATAGAGTGGGAGTGGACGTGGACGTGATGGCCGACGCGGCGGTTGTGGGCGCGTGCGTACGTGCACCGGCGCCGTGTGCACCGGGACGGGAACGCGAAGAGATCTGCCGGGGTTCGTTGCTACGTGAAGGGGCACCACGGGTGCTTACGGTTGCTTAACATTTTCAGATCCACTTCGTTGCAGACCGCTGGCGCTGCCCATTGCTAGTGCAACACAAAATTTATGCGCGAGTGCGCTCGGGGAGGTTTACGCTCATCTCCCAACATCGATCCTTCCGAAGCACAAACGTTAAAACGAAGCAAAGGACTAGTCTCCCTCTCCCACTCGCAACAGTACGAACTGATAGGCGCTAATACGATACCAACCTCCATTTCCAAATACTTGTCACTTTTGATCACTTTATTTGTTTCAAAATATGTGGCACTCCATGTTTCCCCGAAAACACTTTTCTATTTTGCCCTTTACGCAAATATTGCATGAATGTCCTCCGTCCCAAATTATAGATCGTTTTGGTTAAATTCATAAATTTCACTATGCATCTAGATATACACTTATGTCCAGATTAGTAGTAAAATCTATAAACTTAGAAATGCTAAAATGATCTACAACTTGGGACAGAGGGAGTAGCTTTGTAAGAGTATTTTGGTCATTTCATCGTTGAAAAAGTGAATTGCCTTGGTAACCACGTTTGGTCAAAATTACCTAGTATTGTGGTTTAACTAGTTTAATTTGCTAATAAGAGGCTATCCTCTGCAAACCTTTTTATCCGTGGTGGACCTAGATAGGGCGAAGGCACACAAAACATCGGTCCTGTTTGGGACCGTGCTGACGTTTCTTCTCACGGAGAAATGCGAGAAAAGCCCGCTGGATGATCTGTGTCCACCACACGTCCCTCTAACATCGTTGGACGAAAAGCATATGGATATACCGATTTTTAGAAAAGCAGCTAGCGCCTCATGTTCCAAACAGGGCTAATGGCATCCTTAGGTGTCCAAGGCTAAAAAGCATTGATAACTAACATTATGAATCCACTAATGAAAATAGCAGCGAGGCACGAGTGGGAGTAAACCAAATGAAATGATAGGAGCAATGTTCTATAATGCACACATGAGAAATCCATGGTAATAGATGAAAGATGGACATGTTCCTAAGCACTTTCTATGACTTTGAGTCAACTCTACCTAGATGTTGGGGTAGGAAACCATCCCCCAAAGTAAGGGGCCAAACAATATAAATATAAAGACAAGAGATGCAAATAGTGACTTCAGGAGAGCGATGCAATCCTCTTCCTCCGTCCCAATCGTGAACTTGGATCACGCGTTTGAAACAGTTCAATCGCGTCAATATTGTACTTCTCTTGCCACCATCGCATCCATCGATCTCATTACTCGAGCAATGCCACAAAACAAGTATACTAGGCAACTGGCTGAGCTGGCGGAGCGCGCGTACGAGCAACTCGATCAACAAAACCCGATACATTCAGTTCCACACACCTCATCCCAGCATGGCAGTAGCCATAAGCGCACTCAATCTAGACCAAGTCAAATTGGAGGTGCTAGACCAAGTCAAGCCGGAGCAGAGGTTAGTCGGGCGGAACTCTTGGGAGGCCGTGGCTACTGTGGGCCCAACCCAGAGACTGAACGCCCAGTACAAGATCTCCGTCACAAGATCAACGCCAGCCGCGATGCCCGTACAATCATTGACGGACGCCGCTGCGAGCGTGAGCAAGAAGTCGAGTACCAAGAAGAGGATTCCGACGGGTTTCCTGCCTTCTCAAGATGAGTAAGGAGGACAATTCTACTCGATAAATTCAAACCTCCGGGTACCACCAAGTACGATGGCAAGCAGGACCTAGTCCAATAGCTGTGGTGTTACTCACTGTCAGTCCAGGTGGCAAGAGGAAACAACGGCACCAAGGTCATCTACTTCCCTATCTGCATGGAGGCAGCGCCACTCATGTGGCTCGAGTCACTAGACAAGAACTCCATCGACACGTGGAAAGATCTCAAGGTGGCGTTCATCAACAACTTCGCAGGGGCAATGCAGCGTCCTAACAATAGGATCGACTTGTCTCAAGTCAAACAATAACAAGGCGAGACCCTGCGCAGTTACCTACGTCATTTCTTCGACAAGAAGGCCACAATCATGGACATCACAGAGTGCGACACCATATATTGCTTCCAGAACAGTCTTTACGACCGCTAGATGTTCTAGGATTTTGGAAGGAGATGCCCCAAAGACATCAAATCTCTTAAGATCATGATACAGGAGTGGGCAGACAAAGAAGATAAGGAGATCCAGAGGTTCGAGTCTAGTCGCAACAAGGGTCAGAACAACAACAATCAGAGTAATGGCCAGTGCAATGACAAAAACCGTAACGATCGCACCAACAATGACAACCGAAATAACTACTTGGGAGATCAGAATCGCAAGAGGAAGCCAGACAATACTATCGCGGCAATGTCTCAGTCATCCAAGAAAGGCGACAGGAATCAAGACAGGTCTCTGTTCAGCGAGCTCCTGAAGAAGCAGTGCCCATGGCACCCGTATCATAAGCACTCTATGATGGATTGCTACAGTCTACGCAGAGTTATGAAAGATCTGTTAGAACCTTCTGGAACTAAGGACAAGGGCAAGGCCAAGGAAGATGAAGATGATGGCAACAACAACAAATTCTAGAACCCTTCCAACACCATCAACGTCATCTTTGGCGACACACCGGTTACTGCTACTAGGCGGTCCCAGAAGCTCGCCCTCTGAGAGATTATGTCCATTGAACCAGCAACACCTACAATCCTCAAATGGTTCGAGGTAGTAAAGGACCGAAACAGGCGATCAGAAGGGGGGGGGGGGGGTGAATGGGAGCCAATTCAAAAATATCTCCAAGAAACTCGGCCTAATTCCCAAAGTAACCTTCAACCCTCTCTTCTAGTTATTATCAAGATCATGTAGTCACACTGGACCTACTAACCTTAGGAACGATGCCAGGAGGGCTCGGAAGCAACACGGAAGAAAACACAAAAGATTAAGGCAAAACCAATCTCAAAACACCTTCCAGGTATCGGAACTTCCGACCTCTTATCGAAACTTCCAAAAATAGGATCAAAACTGTCTGGAAAGCTCCGACAAGAGGTCCTCAGCGGTTTTGTTGGAACTTTCGATCCTGTATCGGAACTTCCGGCAGCTATTGGATGTATTGAGAAACTGCCGTAAAAGGACTCTCAAGCTTTCAAAAATAAATCATCAAAACTTCCGGTTCGGTGTCGGAATTTTCATCCCGTCAGAACTTCCTACAGCTCAAAAAAACAACCCGAAAAGTTTAAGTCAATGCTTCAAAATTCAATCTAATGACCTCCAAAATTCACAAAATTTTAACCATAGCTCCGCAATAGCCTAACGAGTCCTTGCCCAAAAGATCCCCTCAAAAAGATCAAGACTTCACTATGGATTTCATGGAATATAGTCAAGAACACAAAAGAGAGAGAGTTTTGGGAAATTTTCAAATTCAAGCCGAATTCGTGGGGGATTTGGGGGGGGGGGAGGATCACATCAAAGATGCTCACAAGGGTCCTAGCAACAATTTCCCATAACAAACCTCATGGGATTTGGGCTCAAACACGAAGAATGAAAAATCCCCAAAAATAGCTCCGAAAATACTGAAAAAGATAAAACATAGATCTAGGAAAGGAGAAGCAATTGAGCACGAAATTGATCCTTAGATTACTGCACCATGTTCGATTACAAGCCACTCTTAGGCATAAACAAAGCTAAGATGGTAAAAAGATCAAATCAAAGATCCCTCCTCTCTCTCACACACACCCAAAGGCTCTCACAAACAAATGAGAAGCCCACCACCAATGAGATGTGGCTGTCCAACAGCCCTCTGCACATATATATAGGCATCCGAAAAATGATCAGAATGCCCTTACATAAAGCACACAATTGAAATACCCCAGGGGTAAAATTGTCAAAATTTTTCCTCGTACATCGGACAGACCCAGTGCCTTCACGACTTCGCTTCGCCTTGACGCAAGCTTCACGATGGTGCCATGCATCCTCCAACTCGACGCCGTCCAGCCGCACTGAACTCGTCCCCCGGTTTTGAGGTCAAACCTGTCAAACCCTCATGCACACCCCGTAGGCGTGACTCATCCCTAGTTTTGAGGCCAAACCAGTCAAACCCTCTTGCACACCCCGCAGGCGTGACTCGTCCTCGGTTTTGAGGTCAAGCCGGTTAAACCCTCTTGCACGCCGCGCACGACGTGACTCACCGATGTCGACGCATGTCCGGCCTCCGCCAAACCTTCGATGCCTCCAAGTCTTTTGCTCTTGGCTCCCAGCTCCTGGCCGCCTACTCGTCTTGCCTCCATCCTGCTTGACTCGGCCGACGCCGTCTTCATCACTATTCGTGTACTCTTACTCTTCTGTGCACCGTGTGGATCGCCCATGACTCTGCTTGGATTCCTTGGGTCCCTCAGTCCAAGCCTACTTGTGTCCACCCTTCACAGCCCTAGTACATTGGCATGAACCTTTCGCTTGACCTTCACCTCATGCCATCAACCGCCATGTCACATCCTACACCTGCACATCACAAGCCAAGAGACACAACACACAAGATATGTTCTACAACACACACAACAACACAACGCACTCAACACAACACCTCTGGTTAGCCGTTAGCACAATCAAGCACATATGAAATATTGACTCAACCGGAAAAGCCTCAAATCATTTAGTCAATCACTTATCACAAATAGACCAAGGCACATGTCAACTTGGTCTCTCAATCTTCCCCTTGATAAGTGCATTGACAAAAGATGATTTGAAGGCACAAGAGAACTCATTTAAGTGCCCAAAATCCAAGTAGAAGCAAACACAAGACCATTTGAAATGAGAAGGGATTATGCAAGCTCCAAACAAAAGACTCTCGGTTCACAAAGAAAAGGGCAAAGACTTAACACAACCGAAAAGTCAAGAAAAAGACACAAGAGCTTCATGCATCCCAAAAACCGTCAAAGCCATTTCAAAAATTGTCAAACACTCATCACAATCAAATCAAGGTTCATATCAACTTGATTTCTCAATCTCCCCTTTGATGAGTGTGTTGACAACATTCAAGCACAAAGAAATGGTTTGAAAGGCAAAAGTCGAAAATCTCATACAAGTGATCGAATGCTAAGTAAAAATCGAGATCAAAGTCACTAGAGATGAGAAGAACCATAAAAGCCAAGTTGTGACTCCAATTAGGTAAAACTCTCATCCAATTGATCAAAAATCACATAAAGGCAAAGATCAAAGTTACTCGGCATGAGAAGCATCACAAAGGCCAAATCAACCTGGAAAGTCTCGGTCCTCAGAGACTTAGGCAACAGCTCGCCACAACCGAGACAAAAACACATGATCCCTCAAGAAGAGGCAGAAAGGGTTCAACACCAATCATGTGAAGATCGAAAACACATGATCTCTTAAGAAGAGGTAGAAAAGGGTTCAACACCAATCATGTGAAGATTGAAAGCTCAAACCAAACGTCGGTTCCTTGAGAAGAGGTAAAAGCTCAACACAACCGGCAAAAGAGCAAAAGAGAGCACAAAATTCACAAGCTTTCCCTAAACACATGCACTCCCCTTGAAAATATGCCACAATGAAATGCATGTACAAGAGCAAAAGAATGCATGCTCCCCGCAAAACTCCTCATTAAATGCAAGACTCCCCCTTAATGCAAACATCAAGATTTGCATGGGAGCATAAAATGCATGCCATGGGTGTACAACCTACCAAGCTTCTCAAATACAACACAAAGCATTTACAAAGGCTACAAGTGAGATAATGCACAAGTAGGTAGGTCATAAAGAGCAATTGCATTGCCATCAAGAGGATATTATGATAAAAGCAAAAGACGAAGCAAGTTGTCAAGTTTTGTAGTTTATAAAAGTATCACCACATGAGCAAGCACCTAGTCATGACTCACTCAAGCAAGAAGTAAACTAGGCCATCAGAGCTCATACAAGGAAGATACATTCTCAATAAGAGATCATTGCAAACACCCACATATGCATCACAAGTCATGTGAAAGCTTGTTGAAACCAGGTGCCTAATTCTTTTGGTAGACATCTTGTAACAACTAAGCAAGCAAGAATATTAACATTAAGCACAAAACCTTGGTGAATTACTAAATTTTTCTTTTCATCATTCACATAAAACAAGGTACATGAAGTGCCTTTGCGGCACAAAGAAGCCATGCTTCCCCAAGGAATGTATCATGGGCTAAACATTTGCAATGATACTTAGATCTTTGATCCAATTGAAAAGAATATGAATTCCAAGCAAAAGCTAAATGGAACTAGCATTCAAGCTAGAACAATGCATAACCAAGCAACTACTCATGGGCGATAAGAAAGTCAAGTTTATAGCTTAGAAATAGTATTGGATTCAAAAATAGTTATCTCATCATGCTTATAAGACAATATCATCAAGAGCATAACTGCACATTGCTACACAATCATCAACCAATGCACTAGCTCACAAATAGCATAAGGAAATGCTAAGAATATATAGAAGAAGCTCATCTAGTGCAAAGTGTACAAGGTGCAATATGATACTGTTGACGCCGGTTTTTGACACGTGTTAGGGTTGGCGTCAAGGAGAGAAAAGTGGCCGATGCAGATAAGCAAGAAGCTGTGGCTGGGGAATCGGCCAATAGAGCTATAGTGTTTCGGCCGATTAGCTGAAGAAGTCAATGAGGACTGGCCGATTGGAAGCCAGAGCAGCTCGGCCGATATGGGCTTAAATGGGCCAAGACGGTAGCAAAATGAAGATAGAGTTGGCCCACAAAGGATTGATTAGTGCTCGATTCTCATGCGAGTTGTATCCATGTGTAAATAATTATTATTTTGAATTAGAGATAAAATCATAGTCAGTTAGGGAATCAGTTGAAGCAGGGTATAAATAGATTCCTCGTAAGGCTTGTAAAGGAACACAACAATCATGAATACAAATCTACTTTTTCATGTAACTTTACTTTGAAGTCGGTGACTTCGCCAAATTCTTTTTCTTTTCACGAGTTCGTGCGAGTTGGCAGGGGTGCATCAACATGACCTTCGGCCAATTTGTAAGTTCCGCGTATCGAGTAATATCTTAGCTTTAACTTCGGGCGCATCGCTATTGTTTCGTTTAGATTTATTCACCAGTTATCAATATTTACTAGAATTATAGGTTTTACCTGTTATTTTAATTTTTATCACCAGTTATCTAGCTTGAGACATGAACTGTCGACTATATCAATATTTTGTTTATCATCACACAATTGATTAGATCTGTTCCAAGTGTTGTCTCTATAGCATTATTTAGGTTACTCCAGTAGTTTCTTTTACAATTGCCACGTGGTTATTGGCTATTTCATAGCCGGTCAACCTTACACTAAATCGACCGATTTGCTGATACATCTTTTGGAATAGATCGGATCTTCAGCCGATCGAATCTTTGGAATTTGATATCTTTTCTTCCTTGTCAATTAACAGGTCAGATTGACTGGCACGCCGCGCGAACTGCACCAAGGCAATAACCTGAACAGGAGATAAACAGATTCTCCCGGGTCGTGTGTCCGATGCAGGAGCCGGAACCATCTCCGATTTTTTAGCATCAACACACTTTTGGCACGCCCAGTGGGACCGAAGCAAGATCCAATATGTCAAGAGCTGCTGAAATCTTGGAAGACAACGTCATTGAAGTCACCAAGGTAGATCTCAAGGACGACCAGAGGGATGAGATGGCAAAGGCTATGGAAGAGTTCAAGAAGACATGCCTGCAATCCTATAGTCGTACTAGAAGCGGGGAACCCGTCAAGAAGACCGCCCTTCCGACTCCTCGCCAGATCACCATTACCTAAGACTCAGGGAGGATGTCCGAGATGATCCAGCAGTTTGTTTATCAAGCTATGATTGATCAGTCCAAGGTGATGACCTACACGATGTACATTGCCGTCATTAGCTCCATGGCCAATGGTGTGGCGCTGGGGTATCAAGGACCAACTTACGCCCCTCCCATCAGCACACCGGTCAGAAACTTTTCGGCGGCACCCAACAAGTTCCAATCGGCTCCTCAGCTGATGCAGATGCAGAGCGGGGGAGGGGGGGTACAACACCACATTGCCCCTAAGTTATAGCGGTGCACCACATTTCCAATCGCAAGTACCGTTTCACCCTACACCTGTCCCTTCCGTACAATCGCCGTTGATGACGTCGGTGCAGTGGGGAACGGCGGGAGTACCTGCCGATCTAGACCCATCCACTAGTTACGGGGTGCCTCCAGGAGCTCACGCCCCAAAATCTCCGGTACAGACATTATTTCCATTAGCTTCTTGGTCGACAGTCCCGCAATATCAACAGGCTACTCTGGAGATCGGCAGGGGGACAGGCGCCCAAGATTTTCTCAGAACTTCAGCGCCAATGGTGTTGTATGACAAGGCAACAGATGCGCTATGACACGTTGATCCTACTCATCAGCAGCCATTGGCTCCTCAGCCGACAGTCTAGTCGCAAGATCTACAGCACGCTCCAATCTTCCACCCAATCACGGTGCTGCAAGTTCAACAGCATATGCCGATGGCTCAGCTGATTGCGCATCAGCAGCAGGAACAACAGGTGGATTGGACCGCAAGAATAGCTGATATAAGACAAGATCAATTCGAACTGAAGCCAAAGGTGCAGACCTACACGTACAGGACGCCGTACCCACCCACCTATGACCTATTGCCGTTTCCTCATCAGTATAAGGTGCCCGACTTCACTAAATTTTCGAGCCAAGATGACACGTCCACAGTCGAGCACGTCAACATATTCATCATCAAGTGTGAAGAAGCTGCTACACAGGACGCTCTGAGGGTGCGGTTGTTTTCATCGTCTCTATCTGGGTCAACCTTCTAATGGTTTACGATGCTACCGCCTAACTCTATCGTCACTTGGGCTGATTTGGAAAAACAATTCCACAAGTACTTCTTTGCGGGGTCCACAAGATGAAGCTTTTGGATCTAACTAGCCTCAAGCAGAGAAGAGTCGAGTCGGTGGCCAGCTATATACAGAGGTTCAGAGAGGTCAGGAACAAATGCTACAGTATGATTTTGACTGATGGTCAGCTTACCTATACCGCTTTCCAAGGGCTCCTGCCGCACATCAAAGAAAAATACGCTTCCCAAGAGTTTGAGAGTCTGAGCCAGATAGTTCACCGACTGTCCGGTTAGGAGACGCGCCCCTTTGACTAACGAAGAAACTTTCAGAAAAAGGTAGCGTACGTGGGAGGATTTGACTCAGAAGAGGAGGCAGAAATCGGCCTGGCAGAATGGGTCAAAGGCAAAAAGCCAATCTCATGCCTGTTTGGAAAAAAGGAACCAGAAATGTTCGGCTTCGATACATCTAAGGCCGATAAGATCTTCAACTTGCTGCTACAGGCAGGATAGATCAAACTCTCACCCTATCACACAATCTCGTCCGCTGAACAACTTAAGAAGATGAAGTACTGCAAGTGGCACAATGCCACATCTCACGACACCAATGAGTGCAAAGACTTACATCAACAAATACAGTCAGCCTTTGAGCAAGGGAGACTTAAATTCGAGGTCCCCACAGAGCCAGCAAAACCGATGAAGATTCACCAGCATCCCTTCCCAGCCAACATGGTTGACGTCGGCGGAAAGAATGCACTCCAAACCAAGGTGCTGATATCAGAATCGGCCAGAAGGAGTGGGGCTGTGGACCCCAGGAACTAGGTCTCGGCCGGTGATGTTAAAGGAAAAGGCCAAATAGAAACAGAGGATGAGAACTTGGAAAGGCCCCATCGGCCTATCATGTCTCGGGATCTACTCAACAACTATCAAAGGCAACAGGAAGACACAAGACGCAGAGAAGAGATGATGCGCCAGCACGAGGACCACTGGAGATGTCTGTTCTTCATCCACAGTTGGGAGAACAATCTCAGACTGCCGTCGGCTGATAACTGTCCTGAGTGCAACGGTCAATACCACAGCAGCCGCCCATTCAAGAGGTTATGCTCCGAAGATCGAGGGCAGGAACCGATCAATAGAAACTGGCCCGAATGAGACGACAGGCGCATATCAGTGCGTGATCAGCTGGGGGGCAGAGTACACGAGCATAATTAGCTGGGGAGAGATAGCGCGTATAATCGGCTGGGAGAGATAGCCGACACAAGAGTCTTCAACGAAAATCCATTGGGCCAAGAACCAAGTTGGAAACGTATGAAGCCGCCGGGTAAACCAGTGAACCCCAAATGGTGCTCGGATGGTTTGACCAAGTCCTAGAAGAGAAGGGTCCAGCTCTTGCACCAATGGGAACAACAAGAGGAAGAACAGAGGCAAGCATTGGATAAGAAAGGAGTCAAATCTCAAGTTTGGCACCTCAGAAGAAAAGGCGATGAAGAAAACGATGACTAGGGTTCAGCTGCCGACGTGAACATGGTGTTCATCTTACCAATGGAGTTCATGGCTCCCGCTGACCGTGATAACGCAACAAAGATAGAAGACCAGATGGCACAGTTGGCTTTGGAGCTAATGACTGCCACTTTTGAAAAACCCGAAGATGAAAAATGCCAGCATCTCAAAGTGCTATTCCTCAATGGACAAGTCGACGGCAGACCTATCACCAAGCTGTTGGTAGATGGAGGCACGGTAGTGAACATCATGCCATATGCCATGTTTTGGAAACTTGGCAAGGGGGGAGAAGACTTGATCAAGACAAACATGATGCTCAAGGACTTTGAAGTCAACATATCTCCAACTCAGGGGGCACTTTGTGTTGACCTCACCATCAGCAGTAAGACCCTACCTACCATTTTCTTTATCATTAATGGTAAAGGATCCTATAATATGCTGCTTGGGCGAGATTGGATCCACGCAAACTGCTGCATCCCATCTACAATGCACCAGTGCCTCATCCAGTGGACCGGCGACACGATTGAAGTAGTCACCGCCGATTCCTCTTACAGCGTTGCCACAGCCGACACGTAACAATGGAGTTACGAACACGTCAGATGCATATCTAGCATGACCTGGGATACCGATTTCTTGAAAGTGTCTGACTTCGGTCTACAGCCGATCCAAGCAGTCGGCTCAGAAGAATCATCTTAATGGATGAGTTCGTTTGAGAAGATGGGAAGCTTGGGCACGGGTTCACGTCGGCCGATTCGTTAGAAATGGCAGACCTTGGAGATGGTAGCAAGACAAGGCCGACGTATATTAGTGCTACATTAGATCCTGAGTATAACCGTGAGTTAGTAGATTTGCTAAGAGAATTTAAAGGTTGCTTTGCTTGGGAGTATCATGAGATGCTTGGTCTAGACCGGTCAATTGTTGAACACTGATTTGCCCATAAAACCAGGGTATCGGCTATATCAGCAGCCTGCACAACGTTGTAATCCAAAAATTCTACCTGATATAAAGGCCAAAATCACAAGATTGATTGAAGCAGGGTTCATTCGGCAATGTCGGTATGCTGACTGGATCTCTAATATTGTTGATGTGTACAAGAAAAATGGAAAGCTACGTGTTTGCATTGATTTCAGAAATCTTAACCAAGCTATGCCAATGGACGGATACCCGATGCCGACGATCGATGTTTTGATAGATGATGCCGCGGGACACAAGGTCATCAGCTTTATGGACGGTAATGCTAGATATAATCAAGTATTAATGGCCGAAGAAGACATCTCCAAAACTGCCTTCAGGTGTCCGGGTCATCTCAGTTTGTTTGAATGGGTAGTCATGACTTTCGGTTTGAAAAATGCTGGAGCTACATATCAGAGGGCCATGAATTATATATTCCACAAGCTTATCAGTGTTCTGGTGGAAATTTACATTGATGATGTTGTTGTCAAGTCAAAAGGACATCAACAGCATTTGGCCAATTTGTGCAAAGTGCTGGAGTGCACGAGGAAGCATGGTTAAAGTGAATCCTAACAAGTGTGCTTTTGGCGTCTCGGCTGGTCAGTTTCTAGATTTCATGGTCCACGAGCACGGCATTGAGATCAACCAGAAGATCATAACCGCCATCAACAAAGTTGTGGCCCCACAAGACATGACTGAGTTGCAGTTCTTAATCGACAAGATCAACTTCATCCGGAGATTCATATCAAACCTGTCTGGACGCATTCAAGCTTTCAGCCCATTATTGAAGTTGAGGCCCGACCAAGCATTTATTTGGGGGTAAAGAACAATAGAAAGCATTAGATGACATCAAACAATACCTGGTGTCCCCTCCCGTATTGGTTCCTCCTCAGGCTAACAAGCCTTTCAAATTGTACCTATCGGCTGATACACGAGCTATCAGTTCGACGCTGGTCCAGGAGTTTGAAGGAAAGGAAAGGGTGATTTATTACGTTAGCAGAAGACTCTTGGACAACAAAACCAGGTATTCTCTGGTGGAAAGGTTGTGCCTTTGCTTGTATTTCTCTTGTACCAAGTTCAGGCACTACCTGTTATCGGCGGAACGTGTGGTCGTATGTAAGGATGATGTCGTAAAGTATATGTTATCTCTGCCGATCTTGAAGGGAAGAATTGGAAACTGGATTCTGGCCCTCTCAGAATTCGATTTGAGGTACGAATCGGCCAAAGCCATCAAGGGTCAAGTAATGGCCGACTTCGTAACCTAGCACTTTGGACCAGAAATTACTATCGTTGAACCAGCTCTGTGGACATTGTACTTTGATGGATCTTCGTGTGGGGCTGGATCAGGAATCGGCATCATCCTTATATCGCCTCGGGGGGCAAGTTATGATTTCTCCCTACCGATTGAGGCTTCCGCCACTAATAATCAAGTAGAGTATCGGGCTATTTTAAAGGGCATCCAACTGTTGAGGGAGGTCAAGGCTGACGCGGTGGAAATATTTGGGGATTCCATGCTTATCGTCGATCAGTTGATTGGGAAATGTGAGTGTAAGGATGATATTCTAAGGATTTATTATGAAGAATGCCTCAAATTACTAAAGGAGTTCAAAACCGTAGTTATTGAACATATCCTCAGGGATTACAACGAAGAAGCCAACAGACTTGACCAGCACGCTTCTGGTTATCAGCCGATTCTTGGCACTTTGGCTCTAGAGTTGGCACCCGACGACTGGAGGAGAGAGATTGCCGACTATCTGAAAGATCCATCAAAGAAAGTCGACCGGCGGATACGCTTCCAAGCCACAAAGTACGTATTACTCGAAGATGATCTATTTTATCAGACGATTGATGGAATATTACTCAAATGCCTCGGCGTAGAGGAAGCAAAGACTGATGGGTGAGATTCATGAAGGTGTATGTGGAGCCCATCAATCGGCCTTTAAGATGAAATGGATGATTATAAACAATGGGTATTACTGGTCGACAATACTTGAAGATTGTTTTAAGTATTATAAAGGCTGTCAGGATTGTCAAAAATTCGGCAACGTACAACGCGCTCCGGCTTCGGCTATGAACCCAATAATAAAGCCGTGGCTATTTAGAGGCTGGGGAATTGACCTCATCTGTCAGATATATCCACCGTCGAGCAAAGGGCATAAGTTCATATTGGTGGCTACCGATTATTTCACTAAATGGGTTGAGGCAATTCCTTTAAAAGCCATGATTGAGTTTGTGAAGGAGCATATTATTTATTGGTTTGGTATTCCTTAGACTATTACGACTGATCAGGGGTCAATGTTTACCTCAGGAGAGTTCGAGGAGTTCACTGCCGGTATGGGGATTAAGTTGTTAAATTCTTCTCCGTATTACGCTCAGGCCAATGGTGAGGCCGAATCGTCCAACAAAGGAGTTATTAAACTGATTAAGAGGAAGATCGAAGAACAACCAAGATGGTGGCATACGAAGTTGAGTGAGTCCTTGTGGGCCTATAGGATGGCTTGCCATGGTGCCACTAAGGTGTCCCCTTACTAGTTAGTATATGGGCATGAAGCAGTATTGCCTTGGGAGTTGAAGACTGGGTCTAGGAGTATGTCGCTTTAGGATCAGTTGTCATCCGATGACTATTCCACTCTCATGAAAGGAGAGTTGGAGGATTTGGCAAGTCAATGGCTAAGGGCCTTGATTAGTATTGAGGAAAATAAGAAAAGAGTTGCCAGATGGTATGACAAGAAGGTCAAGGTCAAGCAGTTTTCCCAAGGGGACTTAGTCTGGAAGTTGGTCCTGCCGATAGGATCTAAAGATCCCAAATATGGAAAGTGGACGCCTACTTGGGAAGGGCCGTACAAGATTAGCCAATGTGCCCCAAGAAATGCATACATACTGGAGACCTTCGAGGGAGAACAATTTACAAGAGCTCTGAATGGAAGATATTTGAAAAGATACTACCCCAGTATATGGGTAGACGCTTAGCCGATAATGTGGCATATCGGGCTCTCACGGCCGATGCCTATTGACTCGTGTTCATATACCCGATGCGAAGGGCATCGCCTTAAGGGTGAAGGAGGCAAGAAAGGATTCGTGTGGATAAGCCGATTATTATTCAACTGGATACATGACCGACAAGGTACAAGTGGCCCTTAGAATAAAAGGTACCAACACACTCATAAATTACAATGATTCAACGACGTTTCAGTCGGGCTTTATTCATGTCAATCTCTCTCTGAAGCCGGCCTAATTCGATCAGAAGATGGGTTTTCTTCTCCTCCACTTCCGCCATGTCATGTTCGAGGGCAATTGGATGTGGGTAGTTGGTGACTCCTTTCTGTTGGTTGCTGAGTTGGCCTTCTAGAAGTGTTGGCCTCAATGTTGTCTACAATTCTTTTGATATGCGCAGGAAGGTGATCCCTGAGTTCCTCGTGGTAAGTTTGGATTAGATTTTTGTCTGCCTGGGTCAATGGCTCATTGGAGTGCATAATCTCGATGGCTCGTTCAAGACCGAAGCTGAGCCAGTTTGGCTGAAAGGATAATAGACGATCGATTAACAGAAGAATCAGTCGAAGAGTAAAAGAGTTAACTTCGTACCTGATTGACGGAGGAGGAGGAAGCCATTCGGGTGCCTGATTGGAGACTTGGAAGTGTCTACGGGGACGAGTCTAATGGGTGTTATGCGAATGCCTCTGGATAGGATGCGAAGGACTTGTATTTATAGACCAAGAGGACAATGGGCAACGGTTGGTAAAAGAAGGCTTTTAAAGAAAGTGATCATTGAGTCAAAAGGCTGCGGAAAAAGCTGTTCAGATTCACATTCAAGATAGAAACGTCAATACTATACAAGATATTCAAAGGTCATTTAAGTTCAGTACAACTATCCGAGGAGGGTGTTTATGGCTTCAATTGCCCGTAGTGAACCTGATCTGCCGCATCCAGTACTCGCCTATTGTCATCGGCCGACCCGGGGATTTCTGGCATGTTACGATGAAGTTGGATGGCCTCATGAGTGAGGGTCTTCCTTTCCTGTTTCAAATCGGCGATGACAGTCGGGAGGTCTTCAAGCTTCTTTTCTTTGGCAGCGATGCCTTTTACAACTTGCTCCATTTCTTTGGTGAGTTCTGCTCTGCGCCGCTTAAGCCGGTCTATTGCACTGATGATGCTCGGACGAGAGGTCTCGAGGATGCTGATCCGCTGGTGTACCTCCTACGCATGATGCTTGTAAGATTCTTCTTCTTGACATGCCTTCTCCAGTTTAGCTCGATCGGCCATATGTCGCAAGGCTCTAAACACTGGAATCTACATGACTTCAATGTATGCTGCGAGCGTGAGAGCTTCTTCTACGTCTGCTGGGACTTGGTCTTTGATTTTGTTGAATATTCGCCGAATCGGTTCAGCATCCTCCACCAATCGGCCAACGTTGTCTTGGAGAAGGAATTACATGTTTTGAAGCTTGGCGCGGATCTCTTCTTGTATCGAGCCCTAGGTTATCTGACGTGATGCAACTTCCTCATCATCAGAGACCACAACTGCGAAGGAGAAGAGGCTGTTGTTGGGCGTATCCTGTTCCTGTAAAGAAGGGGAAAAAACTGTTTTAGCCGGCAGAAGTAAGAAATCAGCTAGTGGAGATAGGAGGCCCTTACCTCTTTAAAACGAATCTCCTCCACCTGAGTTGGCAGAATTGCTGCTCCCATCTCAGGAATCGGCGGCGGTAGTTCACCACAATAAGAAGATACAACAATAATCGGCTCTTTGGTGATAGCTGGTAAAGTGCTTGGGCCAGCCTCCTGAAGAATGAAAGGGGAAGTATTTGTGAGTATAAAAAGAATATTAGATCTAAATGTGGATCTGGGTCTTCCTACCTCTAGAAATCGTGCAGCCGATGGTTTCTCAAAGGGGACGACCGATGTGTCTGGAGTATCCTGTGCCAAGAATCAGCCAATTTTAGTTGAAAAATTAGGGAGACTAAGTGAAAAGCATGTTCCTTACCTCAATTGGAAGGTTTGCTGGTGGTACAACTTCTGCTCAGGGATCGACTGATTGAGGAGCAGTTTGCTCTGAAGTAAGTTGTGCAGCCTGATAAGAAGAGACGAATTTAGTATTGGCAATACACTTGAAGAAGTTAGAGCAGTGAGATTACCTGTATGACCTCCACCAGAAGAAATGCAGCCGCCAACCCAGCTTCTGATGCTGCCTATGGGGCGATGTCCTGAATGGTCGACAAAACATCTACTTGGATGGGTGCAGCTGAGGGCTCGGCCAATGTCGTGGCCGATTGGTCAGCTATCTAGATTGTTGCCGATTCAGTGCGGGCTCGTACCCTATGGCTTGTTTTCTTTGTAGTGGACATCTTGAGCTTGTGCTTCAATCGGCCGGTGGCTATATCTTCCATCAATGGGGCATGATAGCCGATAAGAGGGTACGACATGTACGGGTGATGGGTGTCTATCGGCCTGCCGCTCCGGCTGTGCGTTGGCGGCACTCGGTTATCAACCTGTGCAGAGAAGAGAAGACAGTGATGAAAGCTTTGTGGCATAAAAAGTAAAAGCGAGGAATGGACCGAGAATGTTTTGTTACCTCTGCATTTGGATCGGCATGAGCAGGGTCTAGCTGATTGCAATATACCACATGAGTCGCACAAAAAAGGTGTTGTTTCTACTCGGCCCACCATAACTTGAATTGCTGAGTAGAAAAGGGTGCTACTAGCCAAGTGCTCAAGTCTATAGTGCTGGAGTCCGGTGTTAGATTACATAATCTGCTGTATTCAAATCCTCTTGAGACTGACTCTCAAAATTTCACTCGGCTGACAAAGTAAATCCCGATGGGCATTTGTCCTAAGCCGAGTTGCCGGGCTGCTACCGACGGGTTGTAGAATTTGTATGTCGGAGAGTCCTTCCCAGAGAAGAAGTTTTCCAGCAAGATTCCAAGTTTGATCAAAATATCCATAATCCTGTCGTCAAAAGAGTTGGTACTCGAGTCGAAGCAATTAGGATTCTCAAAAGTTGGACTTTCTCTCTAGTATGGATACCAACTCGTCGTTTCTTCGCTGAAGCTATTATAAAAGCATCTAAAGTACTCGGCTGTTCTTGAGGGAGTAAGCTTACTACCTGGAAAAGAGGATACAACTTCTCCGATAGAGGTGCAGCGGCGCCTTGCTGATGGGTCAGTTTTTGATTCGACGTTGGGGAAGGTCTTGGTTTTGATTCGTTCTCTGAAGATTTTGCTCATATATAAATTGAGCCAGAGGTTGATAAACCACCAGGGACCATCAGGATTCCCAATGGGCTCGCTAGATGATAGCTTCACGACGATTTGATGCAACATGTAGTATACTAACCCCAGCAGGTGTTTTCCCAAAGGAACAACGGTGCCTCTTGCCAGTGCTTCGGCTAAGGCTTGCGTGTTGGAACAACTGGCCGATTTGCCACAAAAAAGTGTTTTTCCAACCACATCATCAAGAAAGCTGTGTGCTCTTTTTCCGTGATGGGCTCGATCTTTATATTCTTCTCAATAAAGCCTTTCCATCCGCCGATGGCTTTTGTCTCCAGTTGGTGAGTGGGTTTGATTAGAAGATCAAAAGGCGTATCGGCGGAGGAGATATCGAGGCTGGTCAGCATTAGAACATCGGCCAGGGTTGGCGTCATTGGTTCGTGACAAAAAAGAAATGCATTGAGGGCGTCGGACCAGAAATAAGACGCCGCGATGAGAAGAGAGTCATTCCTTTCCATATGAGACAGGGATAGATTTATGTAGTGGCCAATTTTCTACTCGTCCTAGAAGACTCTCTTGGAATTTGACATCCTAAAGAACCACTCTCTTCAGCTGGGAGTTTCATTCAGCCAAGACCTGAAGGTGCCCGTCCAATTATCCAAATCCATGGTTGATTGTTTAAATGGGATCCTATGAGATTCTAGGTTAATCAGATTGGTTGGGTTAGGATCTCCCATAGGGCCAAGTTCGATGAATCCAAGGGTGTCGGCTATGGGGATGGTAATTCTTTGCCTGAGTTCCTGAGAAAATGTAAAAAGACTAAGAATAGATCTAGTTTCAGTCGGGCTTTATTCATGTCAATCTCTTTCTGAAGCCGGTCTAATTTGATCTGAAGATGGGCATTCTTCTCCTCTACTTCCACCATGTCATCTTCGAGTACAACTTGACGAGGCAGTTGGTGACTCCTTTCGACTGGTTGCTGAGTTGGCCTTCTAGAAGCGTTGGCCTCGATGTTGTCTACAATCCTTTTGATATGCGCAGGAAGGTGATCCCTGAGTTCCTTACGAGGAGTTTGGATTAGATCTTTGTCTGCCTGGGTCAGCGGTTCGTCAGAGTGCATGATCTCAATGGCTCGTTCAAGATCGGGGTTGAGCCAGTTTGGTTGAGAGGGTAATAGATGATCAATTGATAGAAAAATCAGTCGAAGAGGGAAAGAGATAACTTTGTACCTGATTGATGGAAGAGGAGGAAGCCATTCGGGTTGCCTGATCAAAGACTTGAAAACATCTACATGGGGCGAGTTTAATGGGTGCTATGCGAATGCCTTTGGAGAGGATGCGAAGAACTTGTATTTATAGATTAAGAGGACGACGGGCAACTGTTGGTAAAAGGAAGGCATTCAAAGCAAGTGACCGTTGAGTCAAAAGGCCGCGGGAAAAGCTGTTCAGATTCGCATTCAAGATAGAAATGTCAAAAGTGTCAATGTTATACGAGATATTCAAAGGCCGTTTAGGTTCAGTCTAACTATCCAAGGAGGTTGTTTATGGCCTCGATTGCTCACAGGCGAACCTAGTCGGCCGCATCCAGCACTCATTGATCATCATCGGCCGACCCTAGGATTTCTAGCATGTTACGATGGGGACGGATAGCCTCATGAGCGAGGGTCTGTCTTTCTTGTTTCAAATCAGCGATGACAGTCGGGAGGTCTTCAAGCTTCTTCTCTTCGGTGGTGATAGCTTTTACGACCTGTTCAATTTCTTTGGCAAGTTCTTCTCTGCGCTGTTTGAGCTGGTCTATTGCACTAATAATGCTCGGACGGGAAGTCTCAAAGATACCAATCCGTCGGTGTACCTCTTGCGCACGATGCTTGTAAGGTTCTTCTTCTTGACGCGCCTTCTGCAGTTTAGCACGATTAGCCATGTGTCGCAAGGCTCTAAACACTGGAACCTACATGATTTCAATGTATGCTGCGGGTGCGAGAGCCTCTTCTGCGTCTTCTGGACGTGGCCTTTGATCTCGTTGAATATTTGCCGTATCGGTTCGGCATCCTCCACCAATCAGTCGACGTTTTCCTAGAGAAGGGCTTGCATGTTTTGAAGCTTAGCGCGGATCTCTTCTAGTATTGAGCCCAAGGTTACCTGGTGTGATGTAACTTCCTCATCATCGGAGACCGCATTTGCAAAGGAGAAGAAACTGTTGTTTGGCGTATCTTGTTCCTGTAGGGAAAGGGAAAAAACGTTTTAGCCAACAGAAGCAAGAAATCGGCTAGTTGAGATAGAAAGCTCTTACCTCTTTAAAACGAATCTCTTCTGCCTGGGTTGGTAGGATTGCTGCTCCCGTCTCAGGAATCGGTGGCGGTAGGTCGTCAGAGGGAGAAGATTCAACAATAATCGGCTCTCTGGTAATTGCCGGTAAGGTGCTTAGGCCAGCCTCCTGGAGAAGGGAAAGGGAAGAATTTGTAAGTACAAAAAGAATATTAGATCTAAATGTGGGTCTTGCTTTTCCTACCTCTGGAAATTGTGCGGCCGATGGTCGCTCAAAAGGGACGACTGATGTGTCTGGAGCATCCTGTGCCAAGAATCAGCCGATTTTAGTTGAAAAAATTATGGAGATTAAGTGAAGAGCATGTTCTTTACCTCAATCTGAAGATTTGCTGGTGGCATGGTTTCAGCTTGGGGATCAGCCAATTGAGAAATAGTCTGCTCTGGAGTGACTTGTGTGGCCTGTTAAAAAGGGTTGAATTTAGCATTAGGATACATATGAAGAAGCTCTAGCAGTAAGATTACCTGTATGACCTCCACCAAGAGAGATGCAACCGCCGACCCAGCTTCTGATGCCACCAGGGGATCAATATCCTGAATTGTCGGCAGGACATATACTTGGATTGGTGCGGCTAAAGGCTCGGCCGATGTTGCCGCCGATTGGTCTGCCGTTCGAGTTGTCGCCGATTCGGTACGAGCTCGTACCCTACGACTTGTTTTCATTGTGGTGGATATTTTGAGCTTGTGCTTCAGTCGGCCGGTCGCTATATCTTCCATTGATGGGGCGTGGTAGCCGATGAGGGGGTACAACGTGTACAGATGGTGGGTTTCTATCAATCTGCCGCTCCGACTGTGTGTTGGAGGCACTTGGCTATCAACCTGCGTAGAGGAAAACATCGCGCGGGTTGCTGATATGGCCGATACCCTAGTTTTATGGGCAACCGATGTTCAACAAATGACCGGTCTTGACCAGGCATTTCATGATACTCCCAAGCAAAGCAATCTTTAAACTCCCTTAACAAATCTGCTAACTCACGCATGTACAAAGGGTCTAATTTAGCACTAATATACGTCAGCCTTGGCTTGCTACCATCTCCAAGGTCTACCATCTCTAACGAATCGGTTGACGTAAACCCATGCCCAAGCTTTCCATCTTATCGGACAAACTCATCCATTAAGACGATCCTTCTGAGCCGACTGCTTGGATCGGCTGTAGACTGAAATCGGACACCTTCAAGAAGTCGGTGTCCCAGGTCCTACCAGATATGCATCTGACGTGTTTGTAACTCCATTACTGCGCATCGGCTGTGGCAGTGCTGTAAGAGAAATTGGTGGTTACCACTTCAATCGTGTCGCCGATCCACTGGACGAGGCATTAGTGCATTGTAGATGGGATGCAGCAGTTTGTGTGGATCCAGTCTCGCCCAAGCAGCATATTATAGGACCCTTTACCATTAATGATAAAGAAAGTGGTGGGTAGGGTCTTACTGCCAATGGTGAGGTCGACGTAGAGTGCCCCCCAGGCTGGGGATATGTTGCCTTCGAAGTCCTTGAGCATCATGTCCGTCTTGATCAAGTCTTCTTCTCCCTTGCCAAGTTTCTGAAACATGGCATATGGCATGATGTTCCAGAACGTTGTCAATTTTGCGGCATGAGAGTAAAAACCGGCAGAAAAAGTACTGTTACCTCTGCATTTGGATCGGCGTGAGCAGGGTCCAGCTGATTGCAGTACACTATAGGGGCTGCGCAGAGAAGGTGTTGTTTCCACTCGGCCCACCATAATTTGAATTGCTGAGTAGAGAAGGGTACTACCAGCCAAGTGCTCAGATCAATGGTGTTGGAGTCCGGTGTCAGATTGCATAATTTGTTGTATTGAAATCCTGTTGAAAGTGGTTCTTGAAATTTCACTCGGCCAACAAAGTAGACTCCGATTGGCATTTTCCCTAGACCAAATTGTCTGGCTGCCACCGATGGGTTGTAGAATTCGTATGTTGGGGAGTCCTTCCCAAAAAAGAAGTTTGCTGGCAGAATTCCAGGTTTAATCAAGATATCCATGACTCCTTCATCAAAGGTATTGGTATTCAAGTCAAAGCAGTTAGGGTTCTCAAAAGTTGGACTTTCTCTCTAGCATGGATACCAGTTTGTCATTTCTTCTCTAAAGCCATTATAAAAGCATCTGAAGTGCTCAGTTGTTCTTGAGGGAGCAAACTTGCCACCTGCGAAACAAGATACGACTTCACCGAAGGAGGTGCAGCGGCGCCTCGCTGATGGGTCAGTCTTTGATTCGACATTGGGGAAGGACTTGGTTTTGATCCGCTCTTTGAAGATTTTGCTCATGTATAAATTGAGCCAGAGGCTAATAAACCACCAGGGACCACCAGGGTTCCCAATGGGTTCCCTAGATGACAGCTTCACAGTGACTTGATGCAACATGTAATACACTGACCCCAACAAGTGTTTTCCCAAAGGGACAACGGCGCCTCTTGCTAGTGCTTCGGTCAAAGCTTGCGTATTGGAGGTAGGACTTACCAATTTGCCACAGAAGAGATGTTTTTCTAGCCACATCATCAAGAAGGTTGTGTGTTCCTTTTCCGTGATGGGTCCGGTCTTCATGTTCTTCTCGATGAAGCCTTTCCATCCGCCGATGGCTTTCATTTCCAGCCGGTGGGTGGGTTTGATTAAAAGATCAAAAAGTGTATCGGTGGAGGAGATATCGAGGTCAGTCAGCATCAGAACATCGGCCAAGGTGGAAGTCATTGGTCCGTGGCCGAAAACAAATGCATTGAGGACGTCGGACCAGAAATAAGATGCCGCGATGAGCAAAGAGTCATTCCTTTCCATATGAGAGAAGGACAGATTTATGCAGTGGCTGATTTTCTGCTTGTCCCAGAAGACTCTCTTAGAATTCAACATCCTGAAAAACCACTCTCTCCAGCCAGGAGTTTCATTTGGCCAGGACCTGAAGGTGTTCGTCCAATTGTCTAAATCCATGGTCGATTGTTTAAATGGAATCCTATGAGTCTCCAGGTTAATCAGGTCGGCCATGGGGATGGTAATTCTCTGCCTGAGTTCCTAAGGAAGTGCAAAGAAAGACTAAGAACAGATCTAGGAATCACGAAAAGGTAAAAGGAAAAGGGGAGTTCAGAAGATTTACCTCCGGGACGAAGGCCATGGTGGCTGTAGGAATCGCCATTGAGACTTAGAAGACTGGTGCAGTTGACGAAGAATGGGAGAAAGTCACGGGAATGCACTGGAACAAGCGGAGGCGCTGGAGTGCATCTGGAGATGATTCGCCAGAAAGGAAACTTTTTTCGCCCAGGGAAGAAGAAGCGGCGAAAGAGATGAATATCTGGAGGATGGCTTGAGAGAGGGGTAAATATGGAATTTTTACCACACCGTCCGCGCTAATTTCGAAAAGAGCGGTTGCCTGCGGGCACTCTGTTCGAAAAAATGCAATCATCAAGGAGAAGATTTCGGAACGAAAAGGGTTTTTCCGCATTTATTGTTGCGTTTTCTCCGGAGAAAGGAATCGGAGTTGAGAAAATTTCGGAGCAAAAGATATATTTCACTTCGAAACTAGGGGGCATGTGTTGATGCCGGTTTTTGACATGTGTTAGGATCGGCGTCAAGAAGAGAAAAAGTGGCCGATGCGGTTAAACAAGAAGATATGGCTGGAGGAATCGGCCGACAGAGCTATAGTGTTTCGGCCGATTAGCCGAGGGAGTCGATAAGGATTGGCCGATTGGAGGCCAGAGCAGCTCGACCGATATGGGCTTGAATGGGCCAAGGCGGTGACAAGACGAAGACAGGGTTTGGTCCATAGAGAATTAATTGGTGTTCAACTCCGATGTGAGCTATATCCGTATGTAAATTTTTGTTATTTTGAATAAGAGATAAAATCATAGTCGCTTAGGGAATCAGTTGTAACAAGGTATAAATAGGCGCCTCGTGAGGCTTGTAAAACAACATAACAATCATCAATACAAATCTACTTTTTCGCGCAACTTTACTTTCAAGTTGGCGACTTCGCCAAATCCTTTTTCTTTTCACGAGTTCGTGGGAGTTGCAGTGCTGCATCAACACGATCTCTAGCCAATTTGTAAGTTCCACGTATCGAGTAATATGTAAGCTTTAACTTCAGGCGTATCGCTGTTGTTTCGTTTAGATTTATTCATTGGTTATTGATATTTACTAGAATTATAGGTTTTACCTGTTATTTTAGTTTTTATCACCGGTTATGCAGCTTGAGGTACGAACTATCGGCTATATCAATACTCTGTTTATTATCATACAACCGATTAGATCTGCTCCAAGTGTTGTCCCTGTAGCATTGTTTAGGTTACTCCGGTAGTTTCTCTTTCAATTGCTACGTGATTATCGATTGTTTCATAGCCGGTCATCTTTACATTAAATCGGCCAATTCGCTGATCCATCTTTTGGAATAGATCGGAATTTCAGCCGATCGAGTCTTTGGAATTTGATATTTTTTCTTCCTTGTCAATCAACAGGTCAGATTGAATAGCACACCACGCGAACCATACCAGGGCAAATAACTCGAACAGGAGCTAAGCAGATTCTCTCGGGTCGTGTGTCCGATGCAGGAGCTGGAGTCATCGTCCGATTTTTAGCGTCAACACTCTGATTATACACCAATTTCTCTACTGAACTGTAATCACCAAACTACTACTCCTTCTGTTTCAAATTATAGATCGTTTTAACTTTTTTAGATACATAATTTTTGATATGTATTTAGACATGATGTATATCTATGTACATATAGAAAATGCTATGAACCTAAAAATGCTAAAACAAACTACAATTTGGGATGGAGGGAGTAGCCAATAGACTTCAGTAGAAGGTAACAGAGCTAATACATCTGAATCGATATGGGCTTATTAAGACAAAAACAATCCAAGATTGTCTAGCATGGTAATTTGAATATCTACATCTCTTCCATCAGTCCAAGAAAAAATTAGTCATCCTCAAGTTTCATTTTGAAAAAGCTTTTGATAAGGTGGAGCACCAGTTTATGCTAGAAATTATGAAGCATAAAGGTTTTGGTCAGAAATGTCTTAACTGGATGGATAGCGAGCCTGTTCGCTTCAGTTTATTCAGCTGGCTTATCAGCCATCAAACAGTGTTTTCCTCTCACAACAAATCAACCGTTTCAGCTTTTCAGCCGGCTTATAAGCTGAAGCGAACAGGCCCAGCATCATCACCTCTGGAACCTTTTCACTCATGGTAAATGGAGTCCCAGACAAAGTTTTTCATTGCAAGAGAGGGGTCAGGCAAGCAGATCTTCTTTCACCCCTTCTTTTTGTCCTAGCGGCAGATTTCCTTCAAACCATCCTAAATAAATCCAAAAGTAAAGTTTTATATACACAAACTTATGTTAATTAACAATTTCTTATTGTTTATATATTTATTTTTAATTTATGAAATTACATTTTATATTACGTTTCTAGATTTATTTTTAATTTACTAAAATATTTTATGAAGTTATAATTTGAACGAGTTATTTATTTGAATATATAAAAATTTAAGGAAAAGAAAATAAGAAAATATGCTTCACTTATCCTCTTGGGCCTTTAGTTGGGCCTATAGACAATGCTTAATCGGTACTTGATCCAACTACCCGAAATCTTATGTCAAATGAATTATCAGGATTATCCGATATCCACAACAGACATTCTCCTTGTATCCAAATCTGACACCGAACAAAACTATCCGAATTTGTATCTAACTAGTCCATGAACCCGTGCTCCCGCACGGGCAAATATTTTTAGAAGCTATTGTATTTAAAAATTATTTAGAATTAAACTCCTAGCTAATAATTAAAATTGTTTATCTACTACTATCTTATTTTTCAGTACTTTAACATAATACTTATATATATATGTACCTATCTTTGTCTAGTTGTGATTGATTTTTAATTAATAATTACTCAATGCACTTTTTTATCCATATTCATATTTTTTCCATTTTGTATCACACCTCCAATCCTCCATACATTATGTTTAGCATACAAATCAATATTTTTCAACGATTCCTCACATACATGTATAAATGGTCTAAATGGTGGCACTCATCATGTGTATATACTTTAACTTATTATTTTTATATTAATAATGATATAAATAGGTAATTTAAAATCATATATTAATTTACTTTTTGACATTTCTGTATGATGCACATGAAGATAATTAGACTAAGATTTAGGTGTTTACTTTAGGTTATTTTTATTGATGACATACGTGGATAACATAGATAAAATTTTAGAATGACATTTTAAGTTATGCTTTATAATGATGTGTATTAGTAAATTGGATGAAGGTTACGGGGTTATTTTAGATTATTTTTTATAATAGCTGAGCTCGGTAATTGAAATATAGGTTTAGAGCTTATTTTTGAATATTTTCACAATAATAGTAGTGGGTAACTTTTTAGAAAATATAATAGATCAATGGCTATGATTATTAGAGTTTACAGGATTGGTGTTTGACGTTTTTAATTTTTATGAGAATTTGTCTCTTTTTTCTGGCTTGTCTCATGGGAACTAATGCGGAGCCTCCAATGGAAAAAAATAAGACTACATTGCTAGAAAACTATTACCATAAGTAGCTCTTGTTTGTTAAATATATTCGAACACACAATGCTTATGTATATATATACTTAATATCTTCATCCAATTATGATATATTTTAGTTAGTAATTACTCTATAATATTTTCATCCACATTTATAATCTTTAACTTTTCACTTTGCATCGCCGGTATGCGCTTGAATTTGTTTAATGAACCTTAAGTTTGAGATACAATTTTAGCATAGAAATCTATATTCTAATCACTTTATATCCTTATAAATGGTGACACATGTCATGCGTATAGACCTTAATTATTATATCGTATACCAATAGTGCAAGATATAAACGATTTAGAAATCATATATTGCTGTATATTTTTAATTAAGGTTATTTGATTCAAACGTAGAGTTACCTCATATTATTTTTAATAATGGCATGTGTGGGTAATATAGATGCAAATTTAAGGTGTTACTTTAAGTTTTTTAAGTAATAGTGGTAGGCAATTCAGTTGCAAATTAGGGGGTTATTTTAAATATTGTTTATAATGGTATAAGTGGGTAATTTTGATGAAGATTAGGGGGTTACTTTAGTTTATTTTTTATAATGGCAGAGGTGGGTTATTTATATATAGATTTAGGGGGTTACTTTAGGCTATTTTCATAATGGCATAGGTGGGTAATTATTTAGAAAACATAATAGATCCAATAGCTATGATGATTTGAATCTATCGATTGATGGTCGGATGTTTTGATTTTTTGTGAGAATTTCTAGGATTTCTCTCTTTTTCTAGAGTGCCCACTAGCAATTCTAGGTGGCTTCATCTGGAGGCTTCAAAAGGAGCCTCCAATTAGACCAATTATGATATATTTTAGTTAGTAATTACTCTATAATATTTTCATCCACATTTGTAATCTTTAACTTTTCACTTTGCATCGCAGGTATGCGCTTGAATTTGTTTAATGAACCTTAAGTTTGAGATACAATTTTAGCATAGAAATCTATATTCTCATCACTTTATATCCTTATAAACGGTGACACACATCTTTTGTATAGACCTTAATTATTATATCGTATATCAATAGTGAAAGATATAGAAGATTTAGAAATCATATATTGTTGTATATTTTTAATTAAGGTTATTTGATTCAAACGTAGGGTTACCCCATGTTATTTTTAATAATGGCATGTGTGGGTAATATAGATGCAAATTTAGGGTTCCTTTAAGGTTTTTAAGAATAGTGGTAGGCAATTCAATTGCAATTAGGGGTTATTTTAAATATTGTTTATAATGGTATAAGTGGGTAATTTGGATGAAGATTAGGGGTTACTTTAGGTGGGTAATTTATATGTAGATTTAGGGGGTTACTTTAGGCTATTTACATAATGGCATAGGTGGGTAATTATTTAGAAAACATAATAGATCCAAATGATTTCAATCTATCGATTGATGGTCGGATGTTTTGCTTTTTGTGAGAATTTCTAGGATTTCTCTCTTTTTCTAGAAAAACTATCCACCTAGAAATCCTAGGTGGCTTCACCTGAAGACCTCAAAAGGAACCTCCAATTAGTAATAATAAGATATCAAAACATTATTAGGATCTTCCAAACATGGCTCCAAATCAGTATCCGCACAGCTTGCACCTGTACATACTACAAACGAGATGGTGCTCAAATTTCAAATTGGAGGACGAACTATTTTAGTTAGAACAAGACATTTGCTGTGGTGGGATCTTTTCCTCCTCAGAACAAAAATAGATCAATAAAAGAGAAGTACGTGGTAACTAGCATCCAAATTTGACGTCTAGCTGCTAGCAGTACTATTTTGACATCCTCACCATATAATGAATTTAGTTCTTGCTCCACCACCGTGACAAACAGCCCGTTACGAAAACATTTTTTTTGAGATTTCTTTGCTAAGTCAGTGCGACAACGATCGCCTCTGGAATAGAGTTGATGGCTGGAAACATCGCCGGAAGAATTGATTCCATCCAGTTACCAACAGTTACCAACCGGGACTAAAGATCCTTCACGAGTTAAAATAAAATGATTGTATCCCCTACTTAGTTAGATGTGTTGTGTAGGTGAGATAGTAAGGAAACTACATGTGAGGCTTGAGGTCGTGGATTCTAATCCCACACATAGCGCACATGCATATTTCACGTGAAAAATCGTGTGACTTGTAACTCATGACTTATGCATGTGGGGGCCTCCCGGGAATTTCTAATATTTTTTTGCGTAAAACCCTCTAGTCCCGGTTGGTATTTCTAAAGATATGGCTTTAGTTCTAGGTGAAAGATCGGGACCTTTACTCCTAAATAATTAGTCCTGGTTGGAAAAATCGAGACCCGTAAGGTTTCCGAACCGGGACTGATGCTCGTTTCTTCAACGGTGGGAGATACACGGTTGAATTTGATTCTCTGATGCTCAATCAAAAGCCAAACTAACCTTTCTGCATTTGGATTATTGCACGTACATGTAGCAGGCCACAAAGATAAAATTTACACAATAATTGATCAACATATTTTTTTTGTCCATGTAAGAACTAGAGATTACACAGACCTCCTAATCAACAATCCATGGCGCAGAAGTTCTCACCATTATTGTTTCTTGATGATGTGGAAGGGTACTAGAGGCATCATCTGCCTCTGCTTATTTTGCTCATCCCTGATCTGGTAACAAAGTAGCTCACGACCATGGGAACTGCGTGCTAGTTTATGAAAGTAGCCAGGAGACAATGGATTTGTGACCTGATGGAAAACAAAAAAAAATCAAGCAGCCATCAATAAAGAAAACAGAGGCCTCACTTGTTATATTTATTCTGTTACCATTACAGAGGTCTATGCGTTGGCTGAGATCAGACCAGGAGATTATACAGGTACAACACATTACTTGTATCACTTCCACAATACACACGACATATGCTACTTCTCTCCATAGAACCAGACCACAAAATGCTGCATGCTACTCCTAACACACTCTCTCTCTCTCTCTCTCTTAAACAGAAGCCGACAGGTTAACTGCTGGTCTATGTACTAATAGAGAAGGTGAAAAATACAAAATAAAAAAACAATTACAAGTTTACAACACAGAACAGCAACCAACACACTAACGCTTCCATGGACGTATTATTGTTGTTATCTTCCTCCTGATAGACTAGAGATTGTACCAAAGCTCGTCACCATATCCGGATACGAGATGGTGGACATGTCAAATTCTTTGTTCTGCATCATCGCTAGTACATGGAAGCTCAAATCCGTCGATGCCAGCTCTGGGAGTGGCGTCACGCCGTCGAGATAGCGCACGACCTGCCCCATGGCAGGTCTTGCATCGGCAAACGGGTGTGAGCAAAGAAGCCCTAGTTTCAGCACCAATGCCGCTTCCTCGACGTCGTACTCACCATGGAGCCTCCCGTCTACTGTCT
The DNA here is from genome assembly GCF_005286985.2 of Setaria viridis. NCBI lineage: Eukaryota > Viridiplantae > Streptophyta > Magnoliopsida > Poales > Poaceae > Setaria > Setaria viridis. The sequence continues at coordinate 13,433,912 of NC_048266.2, forward strand.
CCATGAGTGACCCATTGCGCCAGTGCTGGAGCACCCAATCGACCAGCACAACATGGCCGCCGCCACTTTGCCCGTTCTCCTTGATGGGTTTCTGCCCACAGGTGAGCTCCAGGAGGAATACGCCGAAAGCGAACACGTCAGTTAGAGGGGAGGCTTTGCCTGTGCGCATGAGCTCCGGGGATAGGTATCCCATGGTGCCGACCACATGTGTGGTTTGGGAGTCCTTGCCATGGTCGTACAGCCTCGCCAGCCCAAAGTCACCAAGCTGCCCGTTCATGTCTCTGTCAAGCAGTACGTTGCTTGCTTTGACATCTCTGTGGACAACCACTTTCTCCCACCTCTCGTGCAGGTAGACCAATCCTGCTGCAACACCTTTTATGATGTGAAGTCTTTGTGCCCAGGTCAGATTTGACTTATCCCCGTCGTCCGTATACAGATATTTGTCAAGGCTACCATTTGGCATATAGTCATAAACCAAGAGAAGTTCACCTTTCCGCCGGCAATAACCAAGTAATTGTACTAGATTGCGGTGCCGGATGCGGCCGATACTGGTTATCTCGGCAACAAACTCCTTCATTCCTTGCCTTGATTCATGGGACACTCTCTTCACGGCAACCTCCATCCTAGACGTCCGAAGAATTCCTTTGTAAACCCTACCAAAACCTCCTTCACCGAGAAGATGTTTATCCTTGAATCCATCGGTTGCACGGTAAAGATCCTTGTACGAGAACCGGTGCGGCCCAAACTCAACCTCCCAATCCTCACGTAGCTCAGCGTACCTAAATCTCCTCCGGACAACTAGAACAACGATACTGCCCAAACAAAGCACAAATGTTGCGGTAACAATTGGTAGAACGATTTCCAAAACCTTGGAACGCGGTTTCGGACCAGCACGAGGTAGGTTCGGCAGCTTGGCGATGTCGATGGCAGGAGCTTGTCTGTTCAATCCGAAGCTCCAGCCAAGAACACAGTGCCGCGAATTCACACGACCAGTTGCCGCCGAGAAGCCGAGATACACTTGGTCAGTGAGCACCGTTGAGAGGTCGTAGATGGTTGAGAGCAGTGGCTTGAGTGGTCTGGTCATTCTGAGGGGTGCCAGGGTCACGTTGATCTGCTTCTTCTCGCCATTGTAATCCACCCAAACCTGCATGGCCTGACGGCTGATAAGCTTGAGTTTCTGGAACTCACCACTCTTGTCGTCGTAGTACCCAGCGTTGTAGGATCGCAGGGATTGGAGGCCATTGATGTCGATCCCGACGTGGTTGTTGTTGATATCCTTGAACTCGACGCTCTGGATGGTGTCGAGTTCCACGGCGAAGAGGTTGTTGCTCGCGTTGCCGTTGTTCTGGACGTTGGTGAGGCCCAGATACTTGGCCGGCAGAGCGGCGGCGAAGTCCTTCCCTGGGGCGATGAAGAAGGTCATGCCATGTGCACTGAAGTCGGGGTAGATGGAGACGATGCCAAAGACGAAGGTGACCGAGAAGGACTGCACTGTGCCGTTGGTCGAATTGCGGAGGCGCAGGGGAGCTGGGTGGAAAGCATGGCCCTTGAGGTAGGCCGTGCCATCGGTTAGCTGGAGCAGGCCATCAGAGGTGATGGTGGCGGTGCCGTCCAAGGTGAGGTTCGACCCTGCAAAGCCGGAGCAGGTGAATTGGCCGCCATCGGCAGATACTTCAAGCAGGTTTGGGCCAAGGGATACGATGAGGAGAAGGTGTAGAAGGAAGAACATTTTTCCTCTTGTGAAATCGAAGCTGGGTTGTGGCCTCTGAGGAAGGATCATGCGATGTTTTGAAGTGAGTATAAATTCTCTTGGGAAAGCCTTAGACTCATGGTTTTCATATCCTGTCTGCTATGTATTGTCAAAAGTTCACTTGCAATTGGATGATTCATTGAATGAAGTAAGGCACGTGTCCTGGTCCCTTGTCTACAAACTTCCTTGGGTGTCCTTCTCAGATCAAAACATTGACAAAAATGCAGTACATGATGTCATCTATAAAAAGGTTGTGCCTTAAAAAATGACCTTGCTCATTGAGGCTCCTATGGTAATTCCGTGTTCTAAAAAACTTGAGGTGGATTTTGCATCAAGGTTAAACTTGTGGGCACGTTAGGGGGATTTCCAGGGGAATTTAAATTTATTTAACGATTCCCCTGTCCTTCTAGCAACTTTCATGGAATGTAGAGGGAAGGTACATAACTATGAACACCAAACATCTAGATTCAGCAGAAATCGCCTAATTAAAGATCTTGTTTTCTGGATGTATATATGGACGAACTTTTGTAGAATGGATGGAGTATTCTACAATCTGACAAGTCGTGTTTGGTGGCTTCCCGGTGGTTCAAGTCTTCAAGGTCACCTGATTGTCCAGCTGCCGTCAGTGTGGACCATAGGTCATAGCTGCCACACGTAACAGAGAAAGCAAAAAATTGACCATCCTGTAAGCTGCAACCTCGGAGAGAGAATCCAAAATATCTTCCGCGGCGTGCTGATCTGACTTTTTAACACGTACGAAAACCCTGTTGCAGTTTCCTCTGCGATTTGAACCTGTTGAAATATCTCAGATTACCTTTAAACACGTCAAAGAAGCAGGTTCAAGTCCCATCCACATCAGAGATACAGACATATAGTACGTACTTGTCAATAATTCACGGCTGCCTTGTGAACAAGGTATTTGATGTGAGCCACCAACCAACACAACCCTTCATCGATGCGAGATGAACAATCAATACATGTAGAGATGCCGTCATTGACCAGGAAGGGTTGATTAGTACCCAGTACAGTCGGTGGCGCATGGTCGGATTCAGAATTGAAGATGAACGGCCCACAACTTTGAGGATCTTTATGCTTCCACAGTTTCAAACAATGGTTCACACCGACTATTGGTTCTTTGTAACCTTTTACCGACCGACGATTTATAGGTGATAACAGACTTTTACCGACCCGTGTGCGATGCTAATTTGATGTTATGGTGTAGTGACAATGTGCTTGCAAATATGTGCGATGATTTTTTTTTTGTTCGCAGAAGAAATCAACAATGTAGTTGTCCTAAAGTCTTTTCACTCTCTGTAACCAGATATTTTGTAAGAGGTGAAGTGTTTTATTTTTCAGTTAATTCCACACTGCTATGTAGCATGCTTTTTTCTCATTGATACTTTCGTGGATTGGACATGGTGGAGGCTATATGCGGGCGGATTTTTTTGTAAAATTGATGGAGTATATATTTATATTCCCAACTCTTTGAATGTTAATTGTGCAATCCTGATATTAAATTGAGACCTAATGTTTTACGATGCGCAATTATTAGCCACCACTTGGCTCCAACTATTTACATTGATCGGGGGAAAAATCACTTGATACAAATATATATTTTGTATGGGACAAAGCACAATAGATAGCACTGCATGCATGCCATCTTCCTACTGAGAGGCCAGAGATGTTGTTCTAATGCTTTCCCTAGACGACGATGGATATGATCGTATGTACGAGTCAAATCCTTGGTTCTGCGTCAGTGCCAGCATGTGGAAGCTCATATTGGTAGGGATCAGCTCCGGCAGTGGTACCTCCTTACTCAGGTACTGCACCACTTGCCGCATGCTGGGCCTTGCATTCACAAAAGGATGTGAGCACATGAGCCCCAACTCGAGCACTAGACATGCCTCACTAACAATGAAGTCACCCCGGAGGTTCGCATCAACCGTGTCAACAAGCGTTCCTTCGCGCCAGTGCTCTAGCACCCAGTCAACCAGCATAACCTGTTTGTCACTTGCGTCTTGGAAAATAGGCCTTCTCCCACAAGTGACCTCAAGGATGAATGTACCGAAGGCGAAGACGTCTGTTAGCGGGGTTGCCTTGCTTGTGCGAGCAAGCTCTGGGGCTAGGTAACCTATGGTACCAACCACATGAGTGGTCTGTGGGTCTGTGCCATGGTTGTACAACCTTGCTAGGCCGAAATCGCCAAGGCGTCCATTCATCCCACTGTCGAGGAGCACATTACTTGCTTTGATATCTCGGTGAATGACAACTTTCTCCCACTCCTCGTGGAGGTACAGTAGGCCAGAGGCTATGTTCTTGATAATCTTAAACCTTTGCGGCCAACTCAGAGTTGGCCTTCTTTCATGATCATACAGGTACTTGTCAAGGCTTCCATTAGACATGTAGTCGTAGACTAGAAAGAGTTCACCTTTTCTTCGGCAATAACCAAGTAACTGCACAAGATTGCGGTGTTGGAGGCGGCCTAGACTGACAACCTCTGCGATGAATTCCTTCATGCCCTGACTTGAGTTATGTGACACCCTCTTCACAGCAATATCAAGATCAGAAATAGGAAGCACACCCTTGTACACTCTCCCAAACCCTCCGACGCCGAGCAAGTTCTTGTTTCTGAATCCTTCAGTGGCACGGTGCAGATCCTTGTAGGGAAACCTGTGTGGCCCGAACTCGACCTCCCAATCTTCCCGTAGCTCAGAGTACTTCGTTCTTCTACGCATGAATAAAATGATGACAGTGCCGAGGCAGAAGACGACTGCTGCAGATGCTATTGGGAGGACAATCTCCAAGACCTTGGACCGAGCCTTTGGGCCTTCACGGGGCAACTTTGGCAGCTTGGTAATGTCGATATCCGGAGCAGGAACATCCATGGCAAAGCTGAAACCCAACACGTAGTGCCTCGAGTTGAACGAGCCTGTTGCCGACGAGAAGCCGACATACGCCATGTCGGTCAGCACCGCAGATAGGTTATAGATGGCCGAGATCAGGGGTTTGGCAGGTTTTACCAACCCGAGAGGAGCTAAGGTCACGTTGATCCGGTTGCTAACTGCGTCGTAGTCGACCCACACTCGCATATCCTCATGGCTTATCAGCGAGAGATTCTTAAAGCTTCCATCATCGTCGTAGTAGCCGGCATCACTGGAGTTAAGAGAGATGAGGCTGTTGATGTCGATACCGACGTGGTTGTCGTTGATGTCGCGGAACTCGTCCTGCTGCAAGGTGTCCAGCTCGACGGCGAACATCCGGTTGCGCTCGTCGCCGTTGCTGGTGACGTTGACGAGGCCCAGGTACTGGCTCGCCAGCGCGGCGGAGAAGTTCGTGGTCGGGGACACGACGAAGACGATGCCGTGGGCGCTGATGTCGGGGTAAGCGGAGAGGATGCCGAAGACGAAGGAGGCGGAGAACGACCTCACCGCGCCTGCGCCGCCGCCCTCCCGGAAGCGGAGCGGCGTCGGGTGGAAGGCGTGGCCCTTGAGCTGGAGGGTGCCGTTGGTCAGCTCGAGGAGGCCGACCGGCGTGACAGTGGCCGTGCCGTCCATGGTGAGATTGGCGCCGGTGAAGCCCGAGTAGACGAACTGGTCATCGGCACCGCCTCCGGCGACGAGTGCAGCAATGGTTTGGACGACTCCGAGGAGGAGGAAGCTGGTGATGATCTTCATCATCTGAGGCATGGATTGCTCATTCGTGCGCGGTCGTGCCTCGCTTCTTAGACCTAGGACAAGAGAAGGGAAAAATGGAACGAATTTCTACTTGCCTCTGCATATGAACAATCTAGGCGAGGAGTGTTCCTTCCCGTGTTGTCCGAGTGTTGGACGGGCATGAGTAGTCGTTCCTGCCGTACGTCATTTTCTTCCTTTTTCTTTTATTTTTTTCAGAGGCGTCGCGTCATTTTTTTTAAGAAGCGCGTGGTATGGTACAAAGTACAAGTCTGGAATGAATTTTCTTTTTGAGAAACAACAAATTAAAGAAGCTAACGGAGACTTTCAGAGTGGCCTCGTGAGATGTGTCTGAACATGACATCAGCAGGAAACTGGTACTGAAGCTACGTGCCTAGGTATGTCACTCGAACAATCACGTTCAAAGCAAGAGGAGCTTGGGCATAGCTATCTAACCATCGGCCTATCGCCTTTCCAAAGGGCTCCATCGTTCGATCCAACTACCAACGACCAACTGTGCTCCGAATTGCCAAAGAACAAGCGTGGTTGTACAATTGCAGCACATCCTTCTAATCCCAGCCGGATCACGTGACGACGTAGCATGTAACCATTTCCCCAGCAGCTGCCACTGATTAACCAGAGCTGCCCAAAATTAGCTGGTGGAACGCAGGCAGGGGGAATGTTTTGTTTATAAATATTATCATAAAATATGGATTGTAGTTGATACTTCAAAACTAATAAAAGGAAGAAAAATCCATTTTACTACCCTCATCTATACCCTTTGTCCATCCAACCCCCTCAACAAAATTTAGGCTCGATTCACTTCTTTGAACTATTTCAATTGGTCCAATCTACCTCTAAAGAGATTTGTTTTTTTCTCTCCAAATACAAGTTTGTTCTAAATTCAAATTTTGTAAGGTGATAGAGAACATGATGCCTTATCTTAGAAAAATACATTAAGATCTTTTTTTTATTTACATAAGTTAGGAATATCTAAATATGAAATTGATCCTACGAATAGAAAACCACATGAAAAGTAATCATGAAAATTCATAATATATTTTTATAATAGAGAACATCGTGTTATAAGTCACCTCGCAAAGTTGAACTTAAAACTCAACTTGTACAAGAAAAATAAAAAAGACAAATCTCATTAGGGAAAAATTGGAGCAACTAAAATAGTGTGCGTGAGTAAATCAAGCCTAGATTTTGTTGAGTATGTTAAGAGGACAAAGTCTTGTAGTAAAATGATTTTTTTCCAAACAAAAATAGACATAACATATTTCTTTTAATGTCGTAGTGGATATGCTGTTTCTTTGTCATGTAATAGTGGATACGAAACTAGCCGTTTTGTTTTCACTGCAATGGCTGAGGTAATTGAAATGGGTTGTACCACATCTAGTTTACAATGGTCATTTTATTTTGCAAATACTTTGGTGATATAATTCTTTTTATGAAGCATGACTTCGATTGCCTCACCAAGTTTTAAGGACAAAATCGAATATGTGAATCATATGTATGACATGATCAATTTACTCATACATGTGACGACTTCATTAGTGAATCGTGCCAGTGGTGAAGCCAGCAAAAAAAATTTAGCTGGGTTGACTTTTATAGGGGTAAAACTAAACCAAAAAGTGGATGAACAACACAATTGAATTTATAAAAATGTTACCTTAAATTTGAATAGTTCTTGCGCCATATACATCGCAAAATACAAAAAAATAAAAATTAATCAACCACATTCCTAGATGAAAATGTTGGGTCATTCCAAAGAAATGTTGTATCAACTTTTTTGATCAACTAGTCTCATGAGAAATGTTGAGCCAGTTATAAATAGATAAAGTAAAAGATGAATAAAAGAAACATAAATAGAAATAGAAAATAAAAAGAAGAAAAAAATGAGACGACGTCATTAGGTCGGCACGTAGCTATCAGCTATGTAGGACCTGCAATCAGCGTCTACAAGCATTCACAAAAAAGAACTTCATGACTCGATCCAGCTAGCGCTGATTTTTTTTTTTTGTAACAGCTAGCGCTGATTTGTGTGGCCTAGAAGACCACAAAATGCTACGATTCTTGCGGCGATGTGGGCTGGCCCACGAAAAAAGGAAGAAGCAAGGTGCGGTGCGCTTCAGCATGCGTGATCTGGATTATTATCGCCGGATTTAGCGGCGAGTCTGGGCCTTTCACGCGCGACCTAGTCCTACTGGCTGATGGGTTGGGCACCTGCCTGCTCGCGGCTCGCCTAGTCGTCATCGTCTCAATCTCGCGGTCTCGCCTGCAATGGCAGTCTAGGCGTCAGGCATGGGAACGGAGGGGACAGCGAGAGGCAGGAGTTCGACAGGAAGAGGAAAGGGATTATTCCAGGCGAACATGCCGTCGGTAGCTGGGGCGGCCGCATTATATAAAAGAAAGGTACAAAGATTCATCGAATCTTCATCATCAGTACCCGTTCGTAACCCCCTTTACTTCGGTTGTGCAACCGGTATTACTAGTTCGGTACTAAAAATCGGTTCTAAGGGGTCCTTTATTACCGGTTGGCGAGACCAACCGGTACTAGGTTGGTCTCCCCAACCGGTACTAATTTATTTTTTTTCTGTTTCTTTTCTCATTTTCTTTTCTGTTTCTTTATTGTATATTAGTATTTTATATTTATTTTCTTTACATATACGAGTTCTAATATGCTAATATATATAAAGTTGTATTTATCTATAGTATTACATTTGATATAATATTATATATATATATACTTATTGTGCATATACATATATGAATAATATTACATCGCATCAACTTTCCAAGTTCAACATTTCGAATCAACTATTCTGAACCCGAGTCCTGACGGTGATGCAGATTTGATCCATCGTTATGGAACTCCCCCGATGAATTTATTACCTCGTTCAGAAGAAATCCACTGAGTTATTCTTGAATTGCCCTGATTGTTTTCCGTATTGAGAAGTGCTACCTTCATGTCTCTCATCTGTGTCATTATCAAAGGTTATTATATAGTAGATCAATGGGTCTGCACAATTAGAACTAATTTATTGTTAAGAATTTTGTCTACATACTCTAATTTCGTGGTCTGTCACACGCTTCGGACCTACAAAACCATGGATGAACTCACATACGTAGTATCCGCATAAATTATTCCCCAGATCCTATCTCAAACACTATATATATGGCAAAAGAAGTTATGAAATATTTGTTGTGTTCAAGGAAGTGTCACGAGATGTGGAAATTCAACACATACCGGGAATTCAGGCTTGAAATCAAGTTCCTTCTTGAATTCACCTGCGTGATGTCGACGGAAGCGAGCCCATACTTTGTTCAGAATGTTTATAAGGTTTTTGTATTGATCTCTTGGTTTCCTCAAAGAGTCCATGACATAGACCACGCTTAGATCAACCGCGATAACAAGTAGCTAGTGGAAGCTATACATATATGCATAGCTAAAGGTAGTTAGTCTTATATTTAGCTGAGTTCAAAAAAAAGAGATGGGAAATACGCTCACTTGAAGTTGTATGGTAGAAGTATATACTTCTTGTAATGTTGGTTGTTGAGGAACTTATATATGTTCTTCAAGGTCCGATTTGGTCTATCTCTTAGAGTTGACTCGTTTATAATATTCGAGTCCATGAAGCATATGTCATAGTATCTTTTCCTCCGACAAGTTTGAATCTCCATCCTGCATGATACAAAATCAAATAGGAGTTAAGACATCACACAATGACTAAAGCGGAGATTTTGAAGTTAGAGCAAATTAAAGACTTACAGAACCCAAGAACTGATGAGTGACTTGTCAAGTGCGTCTTGATTGTAAAGATAATAGAGTTCCTCCAGCGGCACATTTATAATGTCTTCCCCACGGAAATAATGTTGATCTCCAATCCGAACTTCGAGCATGAGTAAACTATTGTCTGAAGTCTCCATGTACCATTGGTGCAATATGTACATCTTCATTGGAAGACGGTCCACCAACTGCGGCCACACAAGTGGTTTCCCTAACTCATATTTCCATTTAGCAGCCCCGGGATGCTTTGGGATGTGATCCTCCCATCGAAGTTGAGCTGGGGTGAGATTTGTATCTTTGGCGAATTTAAGCAGGTTTTCATCAAACTCCAAAAGCACCTGGAGCAGGGTAATCGATTGGTTGGATTGGGTTCCGAGCTGTAGAATACTTGACTCACTTTTCTTCTTCTTCTTCTAAAAAGTCTTTGTTATTTGTCGGTCGTAGTCAGATAGCGGTGGTTTCTTTTCCTTTTTCTACATGCTTCTAATGAAAGCTCGAAGTTTAACCTTATCAAGTGGTGGATCTTTCTTCACGGGAGGCTTTGGTGCGAAGTGAGCTTTAACCTTAGTATCCACTATTGCGCGGAGTTCCACATCAGTCATATCACAAGGCTTCTTAGGCTCTGGTTGCTTCTCCTTTGGGTTATTCTGCTTCTTTATAGCCGCAGTAGGCGGAACTGAAGTCGTATTTCCCCGTGTAGCCTTGCTCATAACAGGGGGATGTGGACTCATGCTAGGATCCCTGCCAGCTGGTGGACTCATGCTAGGATCCCTGTCTAGTAGTAGAGAGGGTGTCTTGGCAGATCGCGTAGGTGATCTTGCCGTTGAGCCTTGAGGAGATGATCCCAAGGTCGGGGGATTCGGCTGCATAATCCTTATGTAGCGCTTGGGCCATAGAATTCAACCATGGATGGCTTCTCCAAGATTCTTTTCCCCGTCACCTCTAGGGATCTCCAGTTTCTGCAGGTCATCCCAACCGTCGACCACTCAGTCCACCCCAACTTTAGCATAACCGCGAGCTAGAATCTCCACGCCATGAATTGTTTGGCATTGTGTCGGTTGTTCAGCCACACCATAAGCCACCATGATGACCTTGTTTTTCACGGGAGTAACAAGCTCACAAGGGGCTCTCCCAGTGATGTCGTCCACGGGGTAGCGTTGGTTGTCCTGAAATATGTCAGAAGATCCTCCAACTGGAGCTTTCATGGAAACAACGCTGCTTCAAAGCTGAGAGGGGCTTACGTCGACATTAGCCCCTGATGATGCAACTGCTTATTCAGTAGCTTGTTTGCTAAGAGTTAGAGCCACACACCGATCGATTTCTTCCTCCATTCTTGCCTCTGTCAAAGCTACATGTTCTTGCAACTCTCGCAGCTATTGTGCGTGTTTGGCCTTACTTCTTTAGCAACTTCTGTTTGAATCAATATGCTCACAAAAGGCAAACTTCCATGGAATTACTCCTTTGCCTCGGCAACATCCAGGGTGTTCTGGATTACCTAGTGCCATAGTCAGCTCGTCCTTCTCTCGTACAGGCACGAAAGATCTTTCGGCCGTTGCCTTTATTAACTCAACAAGCCTCATAGCCACTTCTCTTAATTCTTAGCCGAACACAAATGATCCATCTTTAGGATTGAGCATGCTGCCATGAGCATAATACCAATTCTTTGCTCGCTCCGGCCATTCGAGAGTCTGCGGTACTATTCCCCTAGCAATTATGTCATCTTCCATCCTCTGCCATTTCATGATCCCCTTCTTGTAACCTCCTGGCCCAAGATGATGAAAGTATTTCTTCTTCTGAGCATTGCCGGTGTTGGTTCTAGTTGTCTTAGCGCTCTTTTGCAACTTCTTGAACTGCACAAATGAATCCCAGTGATCTCTTAACTTCAGGTGCTTCGTGAAATCTAGTGTAAGCCTCTTCTTTATGTAGTCTTTGCTCAAGTTCTTTTTGTACATCTGAAAAGCAATTGCACCCTTCTTGAAGATCCAATCTTTCACTTTTGCTTCATCTACACCTTCGAACGTGAAGTTTTCTTTTATCGGATCCCATATCATTTCCTTTTCTCGCTCAGGGACCATGCTTGTGGGGACCGTGCTTATGGAAGCGACACTACCATCAATTTCAGGGCTTTGCCAATTCTAAAAGCTTATTGGAATGTTATCTCTCACAAGAAACCCAATTTGATTCACTAATTTGGTCTTAGCATTGTGTGGAGCAATTGTTTAACCATCTTCATCATTTTTCATGATGATGATACGGCCCTTTAACTTCTTCTTCTTACCTCATTTCCGTTTAGGCCTGCTGCTCGATCCGGATGGCTGAAAAATGAAAGAATTATTAATTCCTAATAATCTTGATAAGTAGATAATTCAAATCATGTTTACATATAATAATTACTATACCTCGCCTTGTTGCCCATCATTGCCTTCCTCGGCAATTGGTTCCTCCTTATTGCCATCACCAGACATGTTGAGGTAGATGTCAATCTTCGTTTGGTTGATCGTTCGTGCCACCTTCAACAATCATCTTCATTAGGTAATCCTCGTCCAATTGGGCCTGCTTGTCCTCTGATTGTGCCATTGTAACTAATATAATATAAAAAGATATATTCTAAGAAATAGTAGGATTTAATCTAAAAATGACTAGAACTTATACAATTTTGTTAGAATAAATGACTACCAAAATGAATGACTAATACTTATACATTTTCAAACAATAAATGACTAAAAATAGAATGTAACACTTATACATTTGCTAATATTTATACATTTTGTAACAATAAATGACTACACTTATACAATTTGTTACAATATAAATGACTAATATAATATAAAAGGAATTATTCTATGAAATAGTAGGATTTATTCTAGGAGTGACTAGAACTTATACAATTTTGTTAGAATAAATGACTACCAATAGTATTTATATTGAATTGCTAGAAAATGACAAAAAAAAAGAATGAAACACTTATACAATAATTGACTACAAAAATATTTACAGTGAATTGCACATTTCTATAATTGATTGAACTATTTGATGAATTTTGTAATAATAAATGACAACATCATAAAATTTCTAGCTACTTCAGGAATTAACAGGATTTTCTATAATTCTAGCTAGTTCAAGAATTTTTCTATATTTTCTAGGTAATTAAACATTTTTCCTACAATTTCTAGCTAGTTCATATACTGCAGAAATAAAAATGAAAAAAATATGATGTCAACTGGCCGCAGGCTTACGCTAGCGGCGATGACGCGCGGTCGTGTGGAGGGAGCATGGCGGTTGACGGGGGAGGAGCCGACAGAGTGGAAGGTGGCTACGTTGGGGGAGGAGCGGGCACGACGGAGTGGGGGATGGCGGCGGCGGTCGATGGGGTGATGAAGAGGGCGGCGGTGTGGGTGTGCGGGACGGCAATGAGGGCGCGCGGTTGACGAGGTGGGGTGGCAGCGTTGGACGAGGTGGGGCAATGACGCCGGACAAGGCGACGATGGAGACTAGGCGACGGCAGCAACGAGGGTGCGCGGCGGTCGATAGGGGCGCGTGGCGTAGAGGAGGGGTGGCGGCGGATTTTTTGGACGTCGATCACGCTAAGTGTTGGGAGGAAGGGACGGCTAGTTAAACCCCCCCTCTCCCTTAGTATGGGGCATGAATCCCACCCAGTACTGATGCCTTTTAGTACCGGGTGATGGTTACCCGGTATTAAAGGCCAAGCCTTTAGTACCAGGTGTAGCTACCACTCGGTATTATAGGGGGTGCGCCGCGCGCGAAACGAAAATACATCCCTTTAGTACCGGGTGTAGCTACCATTCGATACTAAAGGGGGTGCACTGCGCGCGAAATGAAAACACGCCCCTTTAGTATGGGGTGGTAGCTACACCCGGTACTAAAGGGGTTCCATCCCACTATTTCAGTTCCCGCCCAGACAAATGTTTTATTTCATTTCTTTTAAAATTGGTATTATATTTATTTATTGTTTAGTAAATCAAATAACGTTCATAAAATTGCAAAAATAATTTTGCTATATTCATGTTGATTAGATCTACACAATAAAAATATTAGATGTAGTTAAATATCAAACATAGTAAAATTAGTAATATTAAGTTAGTAATAGGTTATAAATTGGCATAATACTTATGTTAACTTAAAAATAAGAAAAAATAAATATTTTGACTATGCAAAAATCTAGAAAAATAGTGCCTATTGTGTTATTAACATGTTTACCATGACTTAGTCATGTACTTGTTTAATTGTATCTAAATTTATTATTTAATATTTAATGTTGCTAAAAACTCAAAACAATTAATATTTTAACCATGCAAAAATTAGTTCTTGTTTAATAACTCCATAGAATGTTATAACATTACATTGTCACTTGACCACAAAACTTTATCAGTTGACCACAATACATTACATATCATTACAATGGGTATTACATTAATTTGTCACTTGACCATAAAACACATCATAATGGTTCTAATACATTACACAACATCATCTAATGGAATGTTAATAACCTTCCTCTTGACGAACGTCCCTTGGTTATGATCGGCGTAAGTATGGAGCGTCCTCTTTGCCTAACAGGATGCTTGGGTCAACCTCGACTAAAAAATGGAGGAATATCATCAACTGATCATAATCTTCTAAAATGTCAGCCTTGTCATCAACTCCAACGATTTTTCATTTTTCCTTGGAAGAACTATGTGGCGCTTTGGCTGATCATCTGACTTATTAGCACTCTTCCTTATTGGTTTGCTTGACATGTCCTTCATGTAGAAAAGTTGAGTCACATCATTGGCTAGGAAGAATGGTTCGTCTCTCTATCCAATTTTGTTGAGGTCCACTATTATCATCCCATAGTTATCTGTCGTTACGCCTCCTCCAGTAAGTTTCACCAATTGGCACCAAAATAGAGGGTTTTCAAAGATCCCCAGTCCAGTTCCCATATCTCCTCAATGACACCATAGTATCTGACTTTTTTCATTGTAGTTTATTACATCTATACAAACCCCACTATTTTTGTTTGTGCTCTTTTGGTGTTGGGCTCTCGTGTAAAATGTGTACCCATTTATCTCGATCCTTGGAATGTCAATACTAAAATAGATGGACCCCTAGCCAACCATGCTAGTTGTTCTTCAATCGTGTCATCACCCATCGGTCATCGCCGCAACCAAGAGGCAAAAGTGTCAATGCGATGATGTGTAATCTAGACCTTAGTCTTCTCTTGGTTTGAGGACCGTACAATAGCCTTGTGGTCCTCCATATATGGAGAGACCAGAGATTATTATTGCGTGACCGTGAAGTGTGCTTTACAAAATGTATCCTCATCGATGTCCATCCAAGCTTTCCTCCCTAGTGTGTCCTTTCCCTTTGGTTTCCCCTCATGGCATGATACAGGGACTCCAGTCGAACTAAGGTTGTCAATAAAGTCAACACAAAACTCAATGATCTCCTCTGTTACATATCCCTTTTGCGATGCTTCCTTCTGGATGGACACGATTATGAACATACTTCTTTAGAACTGCCATAAAGCTCTCAAAAGGGAACATATTGTGTAAAAATATAAGACAAGAATAAAAATCTCTTCAACAAGATGGACTAGAAGGTGGGTCATGATATTAAAGAAGGAAGGTGGAAAGACCATCTCAAAGCTGACAAGGCCTTGCACCACGTCAATCTGCAGCTTTAGTAGATTGTTTGGATGGATTGCCTTCTGAGAAATCATGTTGAGGAACGCACATATCTTCATGATTGCCATTCTCACATTTTTTGGTAGAATACCCCTTAGTGCAACAGGCAGCAATTGTGTCATCAGGACGTGGCAGCCATGAGAATTTAGATTTATGAATTTCTTCTCTTTAAAATTAATTATTCCATGTATATTCGAGGAGTAGCCTGATGGGACCTTGATACTATTCAAGCACTCAAATACGCTTTCCTTCTCTTCCTTGCTAAGAGTGTAACTGACAGGATGTAAGTAATGTCCATCATCTCTCTTTTCTGGATGTAGGCCATCTCGTTGTGTCATACGTTTCTGGTCCCGACGTGCTTCAATTATATCCTTTGCCTTTCCATATGTACCTAGAAAGCCAAGCATGTTCACGTAAAGATTTTTTATCAGGTGCATCACATCGATTCCATTACGAACCTCAAGGACTTCCCAATAAGGTAGCTCCCAAAATATAGACTTCTTCTTCCCCATGGGTGCATGTTCGTACTCATCGTTGGGAACAGGTTGGCTACCAGCCCTTGACAAAGACTACCCTCACATCCTTTATCATAGACAATATACATTTACCATTATGGTGAATGGGCTTAGTACGTTTTTCTTCCTCCCCTTCAAAATGCTTCCCTTTCTTTCTTAATAGGTGCTTAGGAGGAAGAAATCGATGATGACCCGTATACACGACTTTCCTACAGTGTTTTAAATACATGCTGCAAGTATCATCTAAACAGTGCATGCAGGCTTGATATCTCTTGTTTGACTGTCCGGATAGATTACCAAGCACCAGCCAATCATTGATGGTTACAAACAACAATGCTCGTAGATTAAAAGTCTCCTTTTTTGTCCTTGAGGGATATGAGTACCCCATGGGTCCCCACCGACCAGGATACTAGCGAGTCTTGACAAGTGGGCCTGCCCGACCAGAACGTGCGGGCCAAGGACGTGAAGATACTTGGTGCACAAGTCAAGGAGGCCGGGCGATTCAAATCAGCTCGGATATTACAGGATACTTATTGTAATCCAACTCAGATTGCTTTCCATGTAACAACCAACTAGTATTAGATTCAAACTGACTTGTAACCCTAGGTCATCAGCCTATATAAGACGGCCAAGGGCACCTCCCGAGGGCATCCCATCCAATCCAATCTACACTTCGCACCCATGCAAAGCAATACAATCCAGCAAAACACAGGACGTAGGGTATTACTCTCTGAAAGCCCAAACCTATCTAAACCTTCATATTCTCGTGATCACCTTCATATTGTTGGTCTTGCAATCCTTCCTGCGTACAAATCTACCACTTGGGTAACCCCTTAGTGGACTGCCGGGCTACTAAATACGACAATTGGCACACCAGGTAGGGGTGATCGTGAGATCCTCCTAGCGAATTTGATGGCAGTCATTCAAAGATTGGGTGGGTCATTTCACATGTTGGTATTAAATTGATCTGACCTCGCCGATAGGTAATCTCACATTGATTTTACTTTCCAATCTGCTGACCTAAACAAATTCACAGAGGCGATGACGTACAGCTGACAGGACGCTGCAGAGCACTGAGGCTCATCTTGCTACGTCCTGGGCACCGCTAGGTTACGCCACATGCGGCCACGCATATACATGGAGATGGCATGTCGCCCATGAAAAGCGTCCGAGAGAATGCTGGATCTGCTACGTCCGAAGCTGACACGTTGACACTATGCATGCGGCTTTGATCTACATACGCGTACTGGAGAGATCAGATTAAATCGACAAGCTCAATAGGGAAGCACATTCTTTTCCTTTTATAAGTTAATCTATTCCAAGCTCCGTCATTACTTATGGCATCTAACCAAGATTAATTTTCTCATATTGTTTCATTAATACGTGAGCAGTACATTACGGATCAGGCGCACATCCTTTAGCTTGCACAAGATCAGCAACACACGACGGCAGCCATGTGTGTCGACAGTGATGTCATATGATTGCATCTACAGCGCCATCGTACTGCTGCCCCTACATCCATCACCACCGACCACTTCGATCACCTAGACCCGACATTGACTTTGCCAACACTGTTCACCGACTGCTGCTAGCTCAGGCACGATGCTAACTTGCCACAAATTAAGCTCAGTCTTATTTACAATTAAATATTTTACAGCTTCCGCATACCTACATATGCCTTGGTTCCTCCATGTATCGGTGACTTTCATTGACTGCATCGGCTCCTCTGTGTCTCTGTGACTTTCGCCGACCACCTTGGTCGCACCCCGACTACTTATACAGCTTGGTCCGTCCACTACATGGGCGGTTGGGGTCTACACCCCACGGGTGCCTAGCTCATGCTAGTGCTTTTCCGCACAGTTACGATTGCTTTGCAACTTGTTCGTCCCTATTAACAGTTGCTAAAGTACTTGGGGAGCACACACCTTAATCCGTGAAGCCTAACCCTCATGTGTCGCTTCCTGCCAAGCATGCTTGAGTCTGCTCGACAACACCCCGGCAGGGTCAGGTGCTTAAACGTAACGGGTTAACTACACGAAGAAATTGCATAGCCTATAAGAGTAGGATGTGCAAGAGTTTACTTCTACAACAAATCAAAGTTCCGAGTTATTCAATCATTAAATATTCTACATTATGCTACAAAATGTTTGCATTGTCTTTTTACAGTTCAGAAACTACTCAGCATGCCTCCTGCCACCAGGCCGACCTCCTAGGCTCGGGGGCTCAGGATGGGAGGCGACTCGGTGTGCTTCCGTGGCTCGGCTGGCCCCCGGCTTAGGGGCTGGGCACCACAATACAACTCGATGTGCCTCCTCTTGCTTAGCCAACCTCCTAGGCTTGGGGGCTAGGTGCGGGAGGCGACTCGGCGTGCTTTCGTGACTCAGCTGACCTCCCAGGCTTGAGGATTGGGTGCGGGAGGCGACTCGGCGTGCTTCCATGACTCAGCCGACTCCCAGGCTCAGGGCTGGGCATCACAAAGGACTCGGTGAGCCTCCCGCTGCTCGGTTGACCTCTCTAGATTGGGGCAGGAGGTGACTCAATGTACTTCCTCGACTTGGCCAGCTCCTAGGCTCGGGGGCTGGATGGCATAGACGACTCGGCGTGCCTCCTGCCACTAGGCCGACCTCCCAGGCTTGGAGGCTGGGTGCGGGAGGCAGCTTGGTGTGCCTCCGTGGCTTCGCCAGCCCTCACGCTCGGGGGCTAGGTGCCTACTTCGGGTTAGTGAGCCTCCGTGGCTCCGCTAGTCGTCGTGCTCAGGGGCTCGGAGGCTGGGCGTAGGATATCACTTGATGTGCGTCCATGACATTTCACAAGACAAAGACTACAAGATCAAGGATTTTTCTTTGAGCACTGCACAGCTTCTCGGCAACCAGATGATAGAAGCACTCGGGTGAAGCTTATCCAACTCGGCATTCGTGTTGGGCTGTTGTTCAACTCCACATTCTTTGTATCGACTACACCGACCTTAACAAGCACTGCCCTAAGGACCCCTTTCCTCTTCCGTGCATCGACCAGGTCGTAGATTCTATAGTTGGGAGCACCCTACTATGCTTCCTTGACTATTACTCGGGCTATCACCAGATCGCCCTCAATCCTACCGACCAAGACAAAACAGCGTTCATAAAGTCCTTCGGCATCTACTAGTACAACACCATAACCTTTGGGTTAAAAAATGCTGGCGCCAACTACCAGAAGGCAATCCAGGGTTGCCTCGCGAAGCAGCTACACAACAACGTCGAGGCTTACGTCAATGACGTGGTTGTCAAGACCAAGGATGAGGAGAAATTTATAGCCAACCTTGCAGAAACCTTCGACAGCCTTTGGGCCTATCACTGGAAACTCAATCCGGGCAAATGTGTCTTCGGTGTCCCATCTTTAAAGCTTCTGAGCTTCATGGTCAGCCGGCGTGGCATTAAAGTCAATCCCATCAAGTTCGACGCAATCAGAAACATGGCAAAGCCAGCTAGCAAGAAAGACGTCAAAAAGCTTACCGGCATGATGGTGGCCCATAGCTGCTTCATTAGCAAACTCAGTGAAAAGGAATTCCCCTTCTTCAATCTACTCAAAAAAGTGGACAAGTTTGAGTGGGATGACGAAGCCAGCAAGGCACTTGGAGAACTCAAAGCCTTCCTTACCACTCCCCTGGTCATGACGGCCCCGGCCGACCAAGAAATGCTTCAACTCTACATCTCTACAAAGACGCACATTGTTAGCACTATGCTAGTTGCCGAACGCGAAGAGCCTGGCCATGCACAAATGGTGCAGAGACCGGTCTATACATCAGTGAGGTCCTAAGTGACTCACTACTTCCAGGCGCACAAATTGCTCTACACAATCCTGATCTCATCTCGCAAGCTGCCACACTACTTCCAGGCACACAAGATCTGGGTAGTATCCTCGTACCCACTCGACGAAATCCTCCACAATAGGGATGTCAACGGCCAAGTTGTCAAGTGGTCTGTAGAGCTCGATGAGTTCAACCTTGATTTCTGCCCACGCATTTGATCAAGTTGTAGAGCCTAGCCGACTCTGTGGCTGAGTGGACAGAGATCCAAAAGCTGCCCTTCCTGGAGAGGCCGGAACACTAGACAATGTACTTTGACAGGGCCCTCAACCTCGAAGGAGCTGACGCAGGGGTCCTCTTCATATCCCCCAAAGGTGAGCAACTCAAGTACGTTCTCCAAATCCACTACAAGGCCACCAACAATGGCACTGAGTACGAGGCTCTCATCCACGGCCTCCGCATTGCCATTTCCCTTGAGATCAAGTGCATCCTAGCGTACGGCGACTCCAAGGTCGTCATCGAGTAGGTCAACAAGAACTGGGACTGCACCAAGAAAACCATGGATGCTTACAGCATGGAAATCCACCAACTTGAGGCCCACTTCGATAGTCTCGAGTTCCACTATGTCCCTAGGGAACACAACATTGCCGCCGATGTCCTATCCAAGCTCAGCTCCAAGCGTGCACAAGTCCCGGTCGGCGTCTTTGTACAAGATCTCCGGAAACCTTCCGTCAAGATTCTGGACACGGACCAGATTAATGACAGTACTGAGGCTCCAGCCGACCCAACTCCCACTGATGTCATGATGATCAAGGCAGAAGAAGACTGGCGTGCTCCATTCATAGCTTTGATCACCGACTAGATGGTGCCAGGGGACAAGATAGAACATGAGAAACTAGCACGGCGCAGTGCAAACTACGCCGTCATTGGGAAGGAGCTCTACAGAAAGGCTGCATCCACAGGCATCTTGATGAAGTGCATTATGCGCGGTGAGGGCATTGACCTCCACGAGATCCACTCGGGCACATGCGGGAACCACATCGCTTCAGAAACTTTGGTCGGCAAGGCATTTCGCTCTGGCTTCTATTGGCCAACAGTGGTAGCCGATGCAAAGGAGCTCATCCAAAGGTGCAAAGGGTGTCAGTTCTTGTCAAGCAACAACACTTACCAGCCCAAGCTCTGCGCACCATCCCACCATCCTAGCCCTTCGCATGATGGGGGCTGGATATGGTCGGACCCTTCAAGATCGTCCCGAGCGGCTACACTCATCTTCGTGGCTGTTGACAAATTCACAAAATGGATTAAGGTCAATACTGTCACCAACATTGAGTTGGCTAAAGGCGCTCAGTTCAGAGATTAGATCACATTGCTTTGGAGTCCCAAACATGATCATCATCGACCTTGGCAAGCGGTTTACAGGCTCCGAGTTCTTGGACTTTTGCCATGACAACCTCATCGATGTGTAGTACTCCTTAGTAGTGCACCCGCACTGCAACGCAAAGGTCGAACGTGCGAATGGGATGGTCCTCCAGTCCCTCAAGTCTCGCATCTTCGACGATGTGTCCAAGTACGCCACCAAGTGGCTACGTGAGCTACCCCATATCATCTGGGGCCTATGGACCCAGAAAAACTGGGCTACCAACTATAGTCCTTCATGGTGTACGGCTCAGAGGCTGTCTTGCCATCCAATGTAGCCTTTGGCGCCCCACGCATCCAGTACTACAAGGAAGGCGAAGCGGAGAAAAGCTAGCGGGTCGACATCGACACCCTTGAGGAGCATCGAGTGGCAGCTCTCATTCAGCATGCATGACATGAGCAGCAGATATGACACTACCACAATCAGAATGTTAGAGAACACTCCTTCAACGTCGGTGATTTGGTGCTTCACCGGATCCAGTCCACCAAGGACATGCACAAGTTGGCAGCTCCCTAGGAGGGCCCCTTTATCTTCAAAGAAGTCATCCAGCCAGGCACCTATCAACTCCAATGGGCAGATGGCTCAGGCGTCCCCAATCCATGGAACATCAAGCACTTGCGGCGCTTCTACCCTTAGGACTTAAAAGCTATGTATTATTTTTTCCCTTTTCATTGAATGAATAAAACCTCAAAGGTTCTTTGCGTATCTACTTCTTATTCTCTTGCCTGATCTATTACTAACACTCAGGAGGCTATCCGACTTATTCGACAGACCACTCGCTTTCAAGCTTGGGGGCTTCCCCCAGGCGCCGACCTCTACGTCTCTGATCCTCCCTATCCCTCTCAAGAGGCAATACGACTAACTTGTGTGGACACATCCTAGCTCATGAAACCTAGACAACCTTGTGTTCACCCCTTCTACAAGCTCGAGATCTGCTCTTAGTAGAATGCTTGTCAGGCAAGGCTAGGTGCTTAGCAGCTATAGGCCTCAGCTACACACTGTCCTGTCATATACACCAAGGGAGGGATGGAGCCCTTTCTTTCCGCATATGTTAAACCAATTAGATCACTTGTTTTATCATACAGTTTGATACACTGCAAGTTTTATTTTATAGGTCCAGCTGCTTAACAACATTTTCTGCTACACCATTGAATTCCTCGGCCAGTTCCGGGAGCATCTCTACGTCGAAGTCCGATGTGACCCCTGCACCAGCATGCTCCAAACGAATCCTCAGGAAGTGCATCTTTAACACTGCCAAGACGTTCTTGATGCACTCCACTGTGGTGTCCTTCAGCGGCTCCTTCAGTCAATCAGGCGCACTCTCAAGGAGCTCGAGAATTGGCGTTCGGCACGGTCGGGTGGGCTTCCGGTTGAACCATGTCCATCACATAGCTGGCTTCCCTGCCTAGATCTTCCAGCTGCACCTCCAGCCTTGCAATCACTAATTGGTCATCCTGAAGACTTTGCATTGCAGCTTCTAAGCAGCGGTCAATATCTTTGTGCAAGCCAACCTCGTAAGCCAGCTTCTGCGACATAGCATACTCACGATGAACTGCCTCGTTATGCTCTTCCTAGAGATGAGCATTTGCAGCCTCGCATTCTTTGAGGTACCGCTTTAGCCTCTGCTCCCTCGCTTTAGCATCTTCTCATTCGAACCAACACACATTGGCATCAAGATTACAAGGATAGAACTGAGTCGACAAGTCAGCACAACGTACCTTTCAACTATGCAGTGAGGATCTGTTTCTGCTTGGCATGCTCCAGGTCTTTTGCTTGAGTTGCCCCATGGTGTCCTCTTTGGCCTTCTGGAGGTTGGCCTCAAGCTGTTGTGCCTTAAGGTGATACTCCTCCGCTTATTGAATCGCGTATGCCCTCTTATGAGCATGCACGGCCAGATTATGTTAACACTCTAAAAGTTAGAGCACTGCAAAGAAACGAGATTTCAGATGTAGGTTCTCCGAGTTGGTCGGCATAATTACAAATAACAACTCGAAAATCCTCGAGGATGACTGTCACAGCTCGGCAAGATCTTTCTTGTCCTGCGTCGTGTCCCCATCAAGGTCAGTCCCGAAAAAGTCCAAGGTATCAGGATCATCTCCTCCTTTCATGTCCATGCCAGCATCCCCGGTGGACCTCTCTAGGAGCGGATCATCCCTAGGCAACTCTTCCAGGTGAGACTCGGCTCTGGCCCTCTCACCAGACACCTGCTCAGCCTTGGAGCCCACCACAGCAGCATCCTCAGCAACTTCACTTGAAGCCGCAATGTCCCCAAATATGCCTTGCCACGATGCTGGGATTGGTATAGATTTTCCTCCGGTGCGGCTATCTTGATCCTCCCCGGTCTCTGGAGGCAAGGACGGTTCAACAATGTGGCCGCTCGCCCCTTCGGCATGGGACGAGCCAACAATCGGCTGCATACCAGATTCATCATCTAGCATGGCCTTCCTGTATCGTCGGTGCGAGATGCAACTTAAGCAAGATAGGCAACAAAAGAACTACAAGACAGATAATATAACCAGATTTCACTTACATGGTGCTCAGCTTCACTCGGGACTTGGGATGCAAGGGCGGTGGTGGTGATAGCATGTCTTGACTCGCCTACCCCCACCGCAGATTTTTGCCTTCAACGTCTCCTTGATCTGCTCCACGTCAGCCGTGGTTGTCTCAAGGAGCTTGGTCTTTTTCTTCTTGGTAGCTAGGCTCAGCGTGTCCAACTCATCGTCCACTTTGCTGGCCGACCTACCCACAGAGGCTGTGCTCGGGGCAGCCTTCTCCTTCTTACTAGCCATCTTCTTCCTCTTGCTACTCGGCTTCTGAGATTTGGAGATGGAAAGCTTCTTCACAGTCTGCTGTGTTCGGCATCCAAGTGGTGCGTGGTCCTTGGTCCGACCGGCCTCATCTGACACATACCCAATGGAGGAGTCCAACTCCCAATCGAGGTTGGCAGGCAGCTGATCGGACTCCGTGGTCGGGTGGATCTTGGGTCGTTGTTGCTCGGCCCCTCCAAGAAGTGGCGCCAAGCAAAAGAATTCAAATTTGTGGCTTTGGTCAATCAACAAGATTAGTCAGAGACAACACAAAAATAAAATGAGAACACCAAATCCATGAAGTTAAGATCATACCTGGTCTTCCGGCCTCTTGAGGGAAAATGCCTTGGAGTAGTTCTTTTTCTTGATGACACTGCAAAAAAAAACTCGCATACCCGGTTGGCGACTTCTTCTTTGGTCACCTTTCGCTACATCTCTCGGGTTGGATCTAGTGTTCCTCTCATACGCCGAATGGACCCTGTTCTTGATCAGCTGCATTAATCTTTGACAAAAATTGGTACTTACAGCCCCGGCTGTGAGTCCACACGCCTTTAGATCGGCGATCTCCTTCAGCAGCTGGTTGACCTGGATCATCTCTTCCGAGATCGGCTTGTTTGACCACTCGGGCATAGTAACTGGGGCATATCCTCAGTACGCGGCAGGAGCTGGGGCTTCTAATTGGCGACTGTAAACCACTCCTTGTGCCAGCCCTTGTTAGATTCCTTCAACTCGAGGTCAAAGTACCTGCACTCTCTTGGGTCGAAGTGAAAATCCACATCCCCCAATTACTCATGGCTTTCCCTTGGTCGACACAAATTTTAGTTGATATAGATATTTTCACAGATCAAAATGGGGGGGATGCTCAAGTACGCCTCACAATGATGGATAAAAACTGCAATATCAAGAATGGAGTTGGGTTTTAAGTGTACCGACTCGATCTTGTAATAGTTCAGCAACCCGTGGAAGAAGTCCCCACAAGGGATCCCGAATCCGCGCTCGAAGAAGGATGCGAAGACCACCGTCTCCATCTTGTCCTCACTAGGGAATTCCTGCCCGATGGTTGCCTTCCATTTGAGCAGTGCCTTGGGCCTGAGGAGGCCCCGATCGACAAGCACTTGGATGCACTCCTCCATCATCACAGATTTCATCCAGTATGTGGATCGATCCGGTGCATTCCCCACCGCCATCTCTTTGGTTTCTACTCCCTGGGATTTGGATCTAATAACCACGAGGCTCTTGATTCACATACGATGGTGCGGTGGCTAACTTGGGTGGCAGCGCAGGAGTGCGCGTGAGCAAATTGGAAAGTACGACGGCACAGCCTAGGGTTCACGGGTGCGGTGGCGGTGTGCTCCATGGACTACGGCGGCGGTGACGCAAGTGTGGCTAATGGAAATGAAAATGGAACTGCGCCCCTTGGACTTTTGAAGGACGTGACGGCGTAAAATTAGCGATGGAATCTATGGGTTTTCTGTTATTGCGGCGCACGCGCTGGACGGAATCTACGGGTTCCGTTATTGTAGTGCACGCACTGGACGGAGTTCACAGATTTTCCGTTATGTTTCTCACAGCGTGCCTTCGTGGCTCGGCCAGTCCTCGCGCTCATGCTCGGGGGCTGGGCACCTATTTCTGGTTGGCTTGCCTCCATGGATCTACCAGTCGTCGCGCTCACGCATGAGGGTTGGGCGCCTATTTTAGGTTGGCGTGCTCCCATGGCTCCGCTAGTCCTCATGCTCATGCTCGAGGGCTGGGCACCTATTTTAGGTCAGCATGCCTCCGTGGCTCTACCAGTCCTCGCGCTTGGGGACTAGGCACTTATTTCTGGTTAGCGTGCCTCCGTGGCCCTACCAGTCCTCGTACTCGGGTGTTGGACGCCTATTTTAGGTCATCATGCCTTTCTAGCTCCGCCAATCCTCATCCTTGAGGTTGGGTGCCTATTTCAGGTCGGTGTGCCTTCGTGGCTCCGCTAGTTCTGGCGCTTACTCTCGAGGGCTGGGCGCCTATTTCTGGTCAGCGTGCCTCTGTGGCTTCGCTTATCCTTGTGCTCGGGCACTAGGACCTGCTTTTGGGATTAATTTTTTTCTTCCTTTTTGACCATTGGACCAATTATACTAATTGCTTCAATGCTCGGGGGCAACTCCATATGGAGTGTGACTTGCGACGCCCTCCATGTCCTTTGCTTCGACTTACTGGATGCCTGCCATCCACCAACTCAGCACTTGACTTCGCTCTGTGTGTATGGCTCTACGTTCGCTCGAATTTTCTTCTTTTTGGAGCACTGCGCAACCTCTCCATCACTATAATGCTATCGTAGCTTCAGCCAACCACATTTTCAAGCTTCGTTGTGATGCCCTCAGGTTCCTTTTCACCGACATATCACTGGGGGGCTTGAGGGATATGGGTACCCCATGGGTCTTCACGGACCAGGATACTGGCCGGCCCTTACAAGTGGGCCTGCCCGACCAGATTGTGCGGGCCAAAGACATGAAGATACTTGGAGCACAAGTCAAGGAGGCCGAGTGATTCAAATTAGCCCGGATATTGTGGGATACTTGTTATAATCCAACTCAGATTGCTTTCCATGTAACAACCGACTAGGATTAGATTCAAACCGACTTGTAACCCTAGGTCGTCAGCCTATATAAGGTGGCCAAGGGCGCCTCCCGAGGGCATCCCATCCAATCCAATCTGCACTTCACACCCATGCAAAGCAACACAATCCAGCAAAACACAGGATGTAGTGTATTACTCTCCGGAGACCCAAACCTGTATAAACCTTCGTGTTCTCGTGATCACCTTCGAGTTCTTTGTCTCGCAATCCTCCCTACCTATAAATATAGCACTTGGGTAACCCCCTGGTGGACTACCGGGCTACTAAATCTGATAGTCCTCATCCCACACACGTACATCTTCTTCCTTCCATAACAGTAAAGTTCATCAACCAACGGTCTTAGGTAAACATCAATGTTGTTGCTAGGTTGTTTTGGGCCTTGGATAATTATTGGCATCATAATGAACTTCCGCTTCATGCGGATCCAGGGCGGAAGGTTGAACATACATAAGGTCACATGCCATGTGCTATGACTTGTGAAACATAGTCATCAACTAATACATGTGCTAGTCTAATATTCATGTGTGTCCACACATGAACTCCAACTAGGGACAACTTTTAGAATAACCATACAAGTGAAGAGTTCCACATACAATTCACATAATTGCAGATCAATTCAAGTAGCCTTTAATGGATATTCAATTAATACAATATACAAATCATGGATACAATCAGATATCATCATCTCTATGATTGCCTCTAGGGCATACCTCCAACAACAACTTCTTATGATCATCTAACATACGCTCAAACTTTTGTAATTCCTTCACATTCTCGCAGTCTTCCTTTGCATCTCGCAACACCTCACCTAGATCATCGATGAGACCTTTCTGCCTCACCCATTGGAGCATCTGCAAAGGCACCTCCTTGAATCCAGTTAGGAATGTTATTCTTCTTCATCTTCATCTTCATCTTCCATCATAACTCCTCTTTCCCCAAGCTTGGTCCAAACAAAATAGTTCAGAACTGTAAATGTGGGTATGAATAGTCTTTCTGGATGAGTAATCCTTCTCATTTTTGCAATTTCTACATGGACAACAAATGAAACTAAATGACAGTTTGTTGAATTATGCCAGATCAAGAAAACCACGCAAGCCATTAATGTACTCCATGGAGCGTTTGTCTGCATTGTACATCCATTGCCGATTCATCTACAAAGTATTACCGAACCAAATATATTCTGATCATCCATTCAATTATACATGAAACATAACAAACATGATACAAATACCTTTAAACTCAAATGTTGCTAAAAGTTTAGATAGAAATACACAAATTTAAATTTCAGACTCAAACAACATGATACACTACGACAAACTCAAATATTCCTGAAAGTTTGGATAGAAATACACAAATTTAAATTTCAGACTCAAACAACATGATACACTACGACAAACCATCCACTGAGTACTATCTAGGAGGACTTTAAGCATCCTTGGATGGTGAAGATGAAGGTTTCGCTGACCCAGCCTCATCCTGTGGTTTATTTGTGCCTCCTGCAACGGTAGTACTAAGTGGACCTAAAACACTCGGAACTAACGGTGGAGCATAACGACCACCAAAAGGAGGTTCCTGACCCGCCGCAGCAGCATCTTCATGACATGTTTGCAAATAACAAAGCATTGCTTTCTTCCATGTGCTCATTTTTCGGCTTATCATGAGGGCCAACTATGGTTTTCCCTTGCCGTGAGAGGAACGATGATCGCCCCCACCATCGCCACTACCTCCAGCAGTAGAAGCCATCTCTATGTACCATAATTTATTGAGCTCATATTTGCAAATGACTAAAGTATGAACAAATTCTATATTTTCCCCACAATTTACTTAGCTCAAACATAACATATAAATAATTTTTTCTCCACTGTAGCTTATTCTAAAAATGACTAATTGCGTACCTCTATTTCATATTATTATCTCTATGTACCACAATTTATCTCGCTCACATTTGCCATAATTTATTTAGCTCATATTTGAAAAGTACTAAACTATGAAATTATTCCTCTAACCTCATATCAATTTCTTTGACTAATATGAAACATAGCATCCAAAAAATTGTAGCTTATTCTAAAAATCACAAATATGAGCTCTAAATAACACATGCATATAAATGAAAAATTTCTCCATTGTACCTTATTCTAAAATCACAAATTAATCTAGCTCTAAATCATAAAACTTAGTATACTAACCATGTACCAAGGGAGGATAAAGTTTCTAACCTTTAGAACACTTGAATGAGTGAAATCCCCATGAAATGGTCTTCAATCCGGCAGCACCTCCCCTATGGCGCCATGGATAGGATAAAGCCCGAGCTGTGGTGAATGGCTCAGATAGGAGGAAGAAGAATATGGAATTATAGGAGGGAAGTCACCTGGTACTAAAGGTTGCACATCCACCCGGTACTACTAGTACGGGTGGAGGCTCCACACGGTACTAATGTGCAACCTTTAGTACCAGTTGGAGCCCCCAATCAGTTCTAAAGGGGGTCACAGGGGGCTCCTAGGGACCTAGCCGTTAGCCCGGTACTAATGCTCACATTAGAACCAGGCCCAATTGCAACCGGCACTAATGTAGTGGACGAAAGGTCCATTCTCCAGTAGCGCGGGTTATACCAGCCTAGAATCGAGCGGATGGGTTGCAGGCATCATCTTCAGAGAACTCCACCTTGTCCCTCGTTCTACTTAGTACCAGTGCAACCATAACCTAATCTTTAGCATCTATTTACTAGACATGAAACTACCAGCTCAACCATAACATAAGTTTAGGGGTTAAAAAAGGAAGGTTATTGAGACAAATAATTGGTGGAAAAGATAGGGACTAGATTGTAGAAAGGATGTTGACTGAGCATAGGTGTTGACGTGCCATACACGTCGTGCTGATTGGACACCACATTTGTATGCTAGATTATTTAGTGGCACATGTCACCATTTGATATGACAGCGAAGAGGTATGAGATCTTATAATAATCTAGGCCAATGATTTTTTATCGCACGGCCTGGCCTACGATCACCTGCTAGTTGCACGATTCAGCGGAGAGACCATGCACAGCCACGCTAGTCCCGACGCATGATGCTGCGGGCAACGGGTGGAGCTACGTCCAAGGTGACGAGGCAGGGCCGGTCCTGAGATTTGGGAGGCCCGGGGCGAAAGTAAAACTCGAGATCCTTTCATATAAACATTATAACAAATATATATAAAATATTACCAATAAATACTTAAATGTATCTAAAAGCAATATTTATATCAAATTATTTATACATATTACCTTAAAAGTTTCTTTTAACATTTCTCGATGCAAAATCACTTATGATAAGGATGATGTCAATCTCATCCAACAAGTTCTTCTCGATGCATAATGTTGCCAAAACCATTTAACCTCTCATGATACATAATGTGCACCTGATGCATTTACTATGTTCTTAGAGTCACTTAAATTGTTATCATCGACGTTGGTGTTAACATTTTCTTGGTTCATCCGTAACAACTATTGCCAACTCATTTGGGTTCGTCGAAGCGCCCGTATTCCTCGCAGGGCCTTGATACTCTTGTCAAATTTATCTATAGCTTCTCCCTGTGATTCTATCAACTCATCCACACAACTCTTCCTTTTCCTTTTCTCGCAGCCTGATTCATATTTCCCATAATTGTTATAAATTAGTTGAGATTAAATAACTTATGATAATGAATTAATAATTAATGATATGGAGAATTAGGAAATTGGCAATCCAGTAGCGTACTTGGGTGCCGACGCAGTCGAACAAAAACAATCTGATCTCGTCCGACGCAGTCGACAGGAACAACTCGATGGCACGACGGGGATCACACGCGTGCGGCGGCGGCCCTGGGCGGCGCTGCGGTACTCGAGTGCGCACGTGTGGCGGTGGCACTACGGGAGCGGTACTCAATCTACTAACAGGCGAAGGTAATCGGCAGGTCAATTCGTACCGGCCACTATATAGACCCACGAGGAAAAGTTTAATCAATTGGAGCAGTGTCTCGGTTATAGTCTATGTTTACTTGTTTAGCCGGTAATCTAGGCCTTGGCCTTAGCCTTTAGGCCGGCCTAAAGGCACCTGAGTACCTGACGGAGGGTCCTGACCTGACGTCCAGCTACCTGACACCGGGGCCCCTGGGATTTGGGGGCCCAGGGCAGCCGCCCCCCCTGCCCCCCCTCAGGGCCGGCCCTGTGACGAGGAACGCCCTACCTTGCATAGGTTTTGATGGGAAATAGCAAAACGGAGAGAGGAAAGGATGAGGATCTCGCCAATTGGGTTATTGAATGCGAGGGTGCCTCGTTTGAGAAGATCAGCGTGACGGTGGTCGGAGCTTGGCAGCTGCTCAAATGGGAGAGAACAAGGAAGAGAAGGGTGGGGCACAGGTTGTAGTGGGGGAGGTACGGGCTCCCTTTTATAGCGCTAAAGGAGGAAAGGGAGGAGTCATTGTGGAGAGATCAATGGAATTTGGTAGTGATATTTAATTCCTGCAGATGGTGGAGACAAAGTGGAAGTACATGATGGGAGAGGAGGGGAACGGGTGGTGGGACACACATTTGTGGGGATGTTGGGAGGCCTGGCTGGGGGTGGGGCGGGGGATCATGCTTGGCTTAGGGAGGGAGAGGTGTTGGAGCTGTCAGCTGGAGGTGGAAGAAGATGATGACATATGTGCCGAGATGAAAGTGGTTGAAAAATAAATTTGTTTTAAATAGAGAAAAATCTATTTGATCTTATTCTAAATTGGAAACTCATTTTTCAAAGGTGAACACAATGCAATTCAACATGAATGGAATTCTCCCCAACAAATAAATTGATTAGAGAGAAAAAAGAGGAGCATTATGTTTTTTTGTGTTTTCCAAATTGATAAAACAAGTAAAGCTAGAGAGTTTTTAGAAAAATTATAAAATTGTTTATTTTATTTAGCACTATCTATTTACAACCTAAAATTTAATTTTTGGGGCGTGACATAGATTGAAGAGGCTCAAAATGTAGAGTTATTGCTTTGTGTTTTGAGAAATTTTCTATCCTTAAAATTAACATTCACAGGAGCTAACTGTTTTTATTTGGTGATGCGTAAAATTATGAAGACACTCATTCTCGAGTCTTTGGATGATTTGTGTTACTTTCCTTTTCAGAAAATCCCACAAATAAATTCCTTTTAGATATCTATTTATCCCTTTGCATCATCATAGGAAGGTATTAAAGTACAGTGATTGGAAAGAAATTGAAGAAAGAGTTCAAAGAAAGCTAAGTTGTTGGAAAGGCAAGAACCTCTTAGTTGGAGTAAGACATGTCTTTATTAATTTAGATCTTAGTACTGTTTCTTAAAACTAGACCATCACTGATCTAGATTATTTTGGCTTAATCATGGTTATAGGTAAAAATATGGACTCACCAAATGGATCTTTTATGCACACATAAGGATCAAGGGGCCCTTGTATTCTTGAACATAGAGGTGCAAAACGGATGCTTCCATCAAAATTTGTTGTTCAAACATATTAGTGTGGAAGGCAACTAGCAACCTTTACTTAGAAACAAATATATGTGGAACAAAACAATTACAAAGGTGGAGAAGAAACCTAGTGATTTTCCGTTCTCATCTAGCCTCATGGCCAGGTCCACCAGGATTGGCATGGCTTAAGAACAGTTTAATACCATCTCGGAGCGGTTTAGGCTCTGTAATAGTCTGTCTAATTACTGCACAACTTGCCACATCATATACTAAGTCTGGTGTGAATTTGAGGAGGCTACACCCTCTAAGGCCGCACCTTGGATGGACGCACGACATCTGAATAATAAAGACAAACGCCATGATCTGGATGACTCTCATTGATGTAGCACTGGCCCGATCTTCCGATAGATATGGGTATTTCGATTGGTGGAGAACACATCGTTGTTGATCCGGGCTTCTAATCACACATGATTCGAACCCCTGCAACCACTACACCATTGCTCCGTTGATTATCAACCAAACACAACTCAATTAACCTCGCCAAGAAGGATTTCCCTGCAAGCGAATCGAAGAACACAAGCAAGAAAGTATAAACACGCAATCTGAAATTGTAGATGTATATGAATTAGATCTGAGTAAAAGGTTCAAGCTTCCGATTCAAAAGAACTAATCGACATAGTCGAGGAGATCAAGAACAGGGGTCCTGGATCACAGTAAAAGGACTTGCCGCTACAATTATAATGAATCAATCTCAGTTTCTCAATGGAAATCTAGAACTAAACAAGATCCAAACCCTAATGTGGTGGCGGCTACTTAATATATGAGGGTTAGGTCATGGATGACCCCCCTGGACGTGCCCCTATATATGGGCTCCAACACGATACACGAGCCAACAGCCCAAAAGATGGTGGTGCAGCACCCCGACAGATTCTGGATGTCCATTTGTTTTGACGATTTCTATTGACTCAAATGGAATTTTGATGTGGGATCAGTGCCATTGGAAGCTCTATGAAATTCTCTTTTCATTCATATAAAGAACGTCCAAAACGGACTCCATATGCAACCTGTGCGTTATTTTTAGTGTGTGCTGCTCCTGGACTCCGAGGTGGGCCTCCACCTGGACGACTC
Source organism: Setaria viridis (assembly GCF_005286985.2). NCBI lineage: Eukaryota > Viridiplantae > Streptophyta > Magnoliopsida > Poales > Poaceae > Setaria > Setaria viridis. The sequence goes on from NC_048266.2 coordinate 13,466,514, forward strand.
GAACTGAATTAGCTTGGGACCTCTTTCTTGACTTGGACACCCTTGCTGGACTTCTTCTTCTCCATGCCATGCACCAATCATGATGATATGCATGAGTATCGTGTCCTCATCACCCATTCTCTTTCATCCGATACCATCTTGACCGGTGCTGACAAGACGATAATGGTTAAGGTATGGGTAGCAAAGAGAAAAGGTAAAAATTTTGATGGGGAATGAAGGAAACTAAATGTCAACAGACTGTTATAGCGATTGGTTCGAGTCAGCATATAACATGGTTAGCTACGCAATGATTTTTAGGCAGCCTAAACTATTGCGAGATGGCTTGAAACCTATTGTTAGACTAATGTGAGGGTGATTAGTACATCAGTTTAGTTAGTAAAGCAGCTGTTTGCACTAGTTGAAATATAAGGGATGGAAGTTATACTTTTGTGATACTTAAGAGATATTTTCCTTTTTAGTAAAGCAGAATAGATTCAACGATTACTGTTGTACGTTATGATTAGTCCACAGACAACACACTTTTTCCTTTTTACGGTTTATTTATATTTTATTTCTAGCCTGCAGAGTCTCTAGTTGGTAATATATAAGTAAGATGGGATGTTTATTTGGCACTTCTATTATGCTCCCAAGTTGAAGGCCTGTGTACCTGACATGATGATTCAGGCCTGTGCATCTGGAAACTGAACATGCCACAGCGTAATCAGGACATGTGTATTGTCTGAACTTCACAACCAAGACTAGCATCGTAGATATTTGTTCTCCCACTTCGAATATCAGACATTAGCCAATTTAATGGGGTGGTTTGTATCTTTAGTCCGGACTAAAATTCATGTCATATCGAATATTTGGAGGCTAATTATGAGGACCAAACATGAGCTAATTATAAAACTAATTACACAGATGGAGACTAATTCCCGAACCGAATCTATTAAGGCTAATTAATCCATCATTAACACATGTTTACTGTAGCACCACATTGTTAAATCATGGATTAATTAGATTTAATAGATTCGTCTCGCAAATTAACCTCTATCTGTGCAATTAATTTTATAATTAGTCTATATTTAATACTCCTAATTAGTATCTAGACATCTGATGTGACTGAAATTTTAGAAACTCCTAAAAAACAAACGGAGTCTAAGAAGTCAGAACAATTTTTGGCGGGAGTCAATTTCACTTCACGATCACCCGACGCCATCATGGCCGCTGCTGACAAGCCGGCAAGATTAAGGTATGGGCAGTAAACGGGAAAGGGGAAAGTTTTGACGGGGAAATGAATAAAACGGATGAGCAACGGGCAGTTATAGCGATTGGTTCGACTCATTAACAGACAATGCTAGTGACGTAGTGATTGTTGCATGGACTAAACAGTTTTGGAGATGGCAGAAAACCGTTGTTAAACTTATGGAGATGATTAATGCATACTTAGGGATTGATTTGCACTGGTTGTACAGAGTCTATTTTTTCCTAGCGTGTACAGTGTATTTTCTTTTTCCTAGCGTGTACAGAGACTCTAGTTGGTAATATTTGCGCTGAGGCATGTTCCAGTATGCTCCCAAGCTGATGGCCTGTGTACCCAGCATGATGGTTCAGGGTATTTACAAGCTGAACATGCCTCAGCGCAATCAGGACATGTGTATTGTCTGAAGTCTGAACTTGACTAGCAGTTGTTCTCCCACTTTGAATGTCAAGCAAGGCCTTGTTTAGTTTCCAATTTAGGGTTGGCAAAATTGGCATTTTTCCATAAATGCGCAACTGTAGCGTTTCGTTTGTATTTGTGAATTATTGTCCAAATATTGACTAATTAAGCTCAAAAGATTCGTCTCGCAAAGTACAACAAAACTGTGCAATTAGTTTTTGATTTCATCTACATTTAGTACTCTATGCATGTACCGCAAGTTTGATGTGATGGGAAATCTTCTTTTTGGGAGTTTGGAGAGAAGGCCAAGCAGAACTCAATTTTTTGGCGGGATCGGAGTCAGTTTTCACTCCACAATTAGCCGCCGCCGCCCTCGCTTTCCGGGACAGGGCCCTCAGACGCAGGTTCCCGCGCAGGCGGAGCCAGTCGTGCGCGGCATCGGGCAGGACGCCGGCGAGGCACCACAGAAGCTGGTGGCCGACGGTGGGGGTGCAGAGCGGGCCGTGCCCGATCCAGCGCACCGCCGCGCGGGCGTAGGCGTCCGCCGTGGGCACGGACGCCGAGAGCCAGTTGTCCCGCACGGCACTCGACACCAGCCTGGTCGCCACGAAGAATGGGGCCTGCAGTGCCGTGCCAGACGAGTAGACGACAGAACTATTAATTGGGAGTGTAACTACCCTATGTAGCGAATTCAATTGACACGATCGTGCCACTTGCAAAGAACCGTAAACTGACTTTAATGGCCACTGTATGTTTGCAGTGAAATTACTTGGCTTGCACTTGTGGACGTCAAGGTAAATGAAACAATCAGTAATTATTCTTGTTGATGAAATTTGAAGGCAGGCCGTGAAATTGGTTGGTTGTGTGTTACCTGGCACTGCACATCGATCCCTTTGTTTCTATACTCGACGTAAAGGCTCCTTGAGAACTTGGCAACATACCTGCTCAGTTTGAACAGACATTGCAGCAGACAGATATTAAATCCTGTGTATACAATGTAGCAGTACAATATTTACGTCGCATAATGCATACCGTTTCGTGGAGGCGTAGATGGTGTTGAGTGGGAAGGAGGGGATGGCCTCCGACGACGCCGAGCCCATGTTCAGTACGGCGCCCCGGCCGCGCTCCACCATCCCCGGCAGCACCGCCGCCGTGACCTCCGTCAGCGCCCACAGGTTCACCTTTAGCATCCTCACCCACAGCTCCACGTCGGCCTCGTGCAGGTACGCCACGGACGGCCTTGCCACGCCGGCGTTGTTCACCAGCACCCCGACGTCCAGGCCGTCGATCGCCGCCCGGAGCCGCCGCATGGAGTCGTCGCCTGCCGCCCATGACAGAGGTTACAATGTTACATACTTACATGAGAGAGTAAGTGACCTGTGCTGACGAACACATCAAGAAGCATAGTGAGAGGTGTCATGCCTTGAGGGGTGCCGACGAGCGAGAGGTCGAATACCACGGTCCTGGTCTTCACGCCGTGGCGAGACCTGATCATGTCGGAGGTCTCCTGGAGGTTGGCGGCGCTGAGGTCGAGGAGGACGAGGTTGAGGCCTTTCCGCGCGAGCTTCAGAGCCACGGACCGGCCGATGCCGGACGTCGGGCCTGTTACCACTGCCCACGCGCCGTACCGGCGGCGTAGGTCCCTCGGCCGGCGCAGGGAGACCGCAAGGTAGCCGAGGAGGCGAAAGGAGAACGCTGCGGCGGAGACGCCGCCCACGAAAGCCAGCAACAGGAAGAACCATGCCTGTACCGACTCTGTCATCCTCAACAGGCCTCTTCTCCCTCGTCCCTTGTATGCAGCGGCTGCACTTTTGTTTTTTGAGGCCAATGAGCAACTATTTCTATCGAGCAACCGTAACACGGACAGCCCCAACTACCAACTGCGAACTTTAAATAAACGCCGATGGTCCTTCTGCATTCTGCTAAGATGCGACCTTGTACTCGCTCTGTCCTCAGGGCAATGCTTTGGTTAAGCGTACCATATCCTATAAAAAAGGGAACGCTCCAACCCAGTGATCATATTGCTGTTGGAATGTTTTATGTGCAATTTTATTATGATAGACATGTGACCATGTTGCAGCAAGAGGCGCTACCACCCAACGACCGATGCTGCAGTGGAAAAAAAATTTCATGACTTTTTTGCTGGGATAGATAGGTGTTTCAGTTGATGTTTTAATATTCTATAATGGGTTGATCTATGATCTCGCAATGTTTATTTTTTGGAAACTTAATATGTGAGGTGATATTGTAATAACTATTTTAGGATACTACAAATAATTATTCTAGCTGTTTCAATAGTTAATTTATCATGTTGCATCTTTTTAGTCCAATTGATTGATTCTATTTCTTTTGCTGATATTTTAAAAAATTAATATGGTTTTAGAATGTTGAAACTCTAGCATACAAATATTGTAATTATAATTTTTAAATGTTGGAAAAGGCAAGCACAGATGTTGCAAACTTTCGACGTGTTGCTGTCGTTGGATGTTGTATGAAATATGGTGGCATGTTGCTTTGGAAATTTTCTTCCCTACGATCGGATGATAAAGTTATACATGTTTATTTTTAATATTAAGAGCGTCCATTTCTAATGTTGTAGAAATTAATTACAATGTTGCCATGAAGTGTCCGATGTAAAATCTCTCATCGAATGTACCGGTGCTAGTAGCTCTGATTATCTAATACAATAATGTTAAAAAGATATCATATTTGCCAAAAAGGATATAAGCATTATCATATTAATAAAAAATATTTCGTTGGATTTATGCTAGCCTAAAGAATCCACATTGAATACGAAAATTAGCAGCCTATTTTCAAATACAATAAATAAATAATTTAATTCAGAAATATAAAAAATGTGTATCTATTTCCATTTGCAGTTGGTAACGCGTGTGAAATGAGAACAACGGTCGGTCAAAGGGGGCGTTTAATGGAACTAGCCGTTGGTGAGTCAGAAAGGGCTACGGGGAAACAGTCAAACTGCTGCTGTCCGGAGTGTCCTGAGCCTGCGAGGATCAATAAGGTATAAGCCGATGAAGCTAGCCGTTTGGAAATCGGTTAATGTACAGAGAAAATATTCACCATCTTCTATTGGGTTTCCCTGGCTTATGTTGGTAGTTCCATTGGGGGTTCTTGTTGAATTGGTTCAGCGGAGGCTGGCATGCTCTCGGAAGGTACATCAGCTGCTAGTATTTCAAGAGTAGCGGTTGACACTTCTGGAATAGTCTGTGTAGAAAATCGGTTGATTCTTAGCGACAAGGGTTAAGAGGGCTGGAATATAATACGTATTTTACCTCAAGTGGTTGGGTGATGGCTAGTGCAGTCTCCTAAGTGGCTTTAGCTTGCGGAGCAGCCGATGAAGGAGGTGGAGGTGTAGCCAATTCTGGGATAGGATCTTCTGCTGATTGTGCGGAAGGCTGAAAGAAACAGGAGACAGCACTGGTTAAGTATCTAGAGATATTTGGATAAGTGAGATTACCTGCATGGACTCTATCAAAAGCGATGCAGCTACTGACGCTACTTCCGCTAGATCAACCGTTTGGGGTGCTGCCGCTGCCGTTGGATTAGTTTCCTGGGCCGATGCCGCTATCAGCGGGACGGACGCTTGTGCCGATTTTGAGCCTTTTTGAAGGCGCTTCTTACGGGTAGCCTCCTCAGGAATAGAGGCTTTGCGCTTTCGGCCTGCGGCTACATCCGTTAAAGATGGCACGTCGTAGCCGATAAGAGGGTCAGCCGATGGAGGGCGTAGGCGATCGGCTTGTTGCTCTGGCTAACTCCTGGAGGTGAAAAGTTAACACCCTGTAAAAGGGGAAAAGTGTTACTGGCAAGAAAATATCTGTAATGAAAAGAAATTTAGTAGAATTAATGATGATTACCCCTCCATCAGGATCTTTGAAGTCTGGGTCGAACTTCCCACAATAAATCCCTGTTGCCACGCAGAAGAGGTGGTGCTTCCACTCTTTCCACCACGACCAGAATTGTTTGATGGTGAAGGCTGCAGCTGTCCATGTTTCCAAGTCAATGGTGCTGGTATCCGGAGCCAAGTTGCTGAGCCTGTTGTATTCAAGGCCACTAGAAAGCTTCTCACGGGGTCTCACCAAATCGGCAAAGTAAGGTCTTATCGGCAATTGTCCAAAGCCAAGTTGGCGAGCTGCTGCCGACGGGTGATAAAATTTGTATGTCGAATATTGGCCTTTACCAGCAAAAAAGTTAGCTGGGAGAATTTCGGGCTTGATGATTGTCTGTAAGATTTCTCCACTGAAGGTGCATGTGACGAAGTCGAAGCAATATGGCAACTCAAAGATAGGGACTTCACTGTGATAAGCATAGCAAATGGTAGCCCCTTTGGTGAGTCCATTATAACAGCATTTGAAGGCCTCGGCTGCTACGGAAGGAGAGAGTCTGCTGCCACGGACGACCGATACTGCTTCACCATAAGAGGTGCATCGATGGGTTACAACTGGTTCTTCCTCTAGCTGATTGCTAGGGAAAGACATTTTCCTGAGGTCGTACTGGTAGGTGCGCTGGAAGTAAAGATTGAGCCATAGGTTGATGAACCACCAGGGGCCGCCCAGATTACCGATTGGTTTTCCGGCCAATAATTTGCTAGATACTTGGTGCAATAAGTGATAGGACGATCCAAGAAGGTGCTTTCCCAGGGGGATTGAAGACCCTGTTGCCAGCGCTTCGGCTAAGGGCTGCAGATTACTGGTTGGGCCGGCTGACCTTCCACAGAATACAAATTTATCCAGCCACATGTTCAGGAAGGCCACATGCTCCCTCCCATCAACGGTTTCGGTTCCAATATGACGATCGATGTAGCCTTTCCATCCGCCGATGGATTTTGTCTCCAGTCGGCGAGAACCTTTAGCTAGGAAATGAAATGGCAAATCGGCAGAGGAGATATTCAAGCCTGTCAGCATCAGGATGTCGGCTAAAGTTGGAGTCATCGGCCCATGGCTGAACAAGAAGGCATTCAGAGCATCTGCCCAGAAGTATGATACGGCTACGAGCATGGTTCGTTTCTAGCCATCTCTGATAAAGAAAGGGTAATGCATTGACTAATGCGACGCTCTTGCCAGAAGACTCTGTTGGAATTGGCTACCCTGAGATACCCATTCTTCCATCCGGGTGTGTGGTTGGTCCAAGATCTTGAAGCACTTTCCCAATCGGCCAGATCTATTGATGCATATTTGAAAGGGATTCTATTAGTCTCCAAGTTATGGGGATGGTGATTCTCCATATTTGGATCAGGATCTCCCATGGGGCCTAAGGCAATGTATCCAGAGGTATCAGCTGTGGGGATGGTGATTCTGTCTCTGAGGGCCTGAGAAATGCAAAAATGACTAACTGAGGAGAGGAAAGTAAAGGTGCGGGGAGGACGATGAAGGTAGAGAGGTGTACCTCTGGGATAGCAGTAAGGGTAGCCATAGAATTGATTTGGGATTTGAAGTGATTAGCAAGTGGATCACCAATGGTCACTGGAGATCTCCGATGGTTGCCGAAAATCGTCGACGGTCGCCCTTCGCCCGAAAGAAAGAGGAGATGAGGTATGGTGTTGTGAGAAGATGAACCGGTGGGGATGAGGAAGATGGTGGCTGTAAATTTATAAATTCATCCGAGAGGGTAAATGCGGTCTCTCATCCGCCGTCTGTGTGAAAATCGAAGAGCTGTTACCCCCAATCGCTTTTTCAGGCAATCATGACTGAGGAGATTTCGGAACAGAAAATATTTTGTTGCTCAGTGATTGGTAAATATCGACATTTTCCTGAGGAAGGTAATCGCGGCTGAGATAATTTCGGAGCAAAAGATAAGTTTCACTCCAAAATTGGGGGGCATGTGTTGACACCATTTTTTGACATATGACAAAGATGGCGTCAAAAGGAAGCAGAGGTGCCAGTGCGTAGTGGAAGGACAATGGCTCGTGGAATCGGCAGATGAGGTTGCAGAGGGTTTAGCTGATAGAGTGAGACAGAAACCTAGCTGATGGGATCAAGGGAGCGTTGCCGATGGAGTCAACTGATGTGAGTAGGAGGATTCTAGCCGATTGGAAGCGTTGCAGATGGAGTTAGCCGATGTGAGCAGAAGAATTCTAGCCAAATGGAAATGTTGTCGATGGAGTCAGCCGATGAGGGGCAGGTTTTGGCCGGTAGAGGCCAAGTTCGTTTCCGACTTTTGCGCGAGTCATTTTTATTTGGAAAGTTTGTTTCTTTAGAGATAGATCTTATGATTTGTCGTAATCGACTAGGGTTATAAATCTTGATATATAGGGTATAAATAGGGACCTTGAGAGGTCTGGAGACATACACATCATAATCAATACAAATTCACTATTTTCACAATTTACTTTCAAGTTGGTAACTTTGCCATCATTTTTGTTTCTTCATGAGTTCTTTCAAGCTAGTTGGCCTGCATCGTTCCGATCTTCGGCTAGATTGTAAGTTCCGCATCTATCGAATACTTTCTAGGCTTTAACTTCGGGTGCATCGCTGTCATTTTGTTTAGATTTATTCACCAGTTATCGATATTTGCTAGATCTGCAAGTTTTATTCATTAAATCTTGTTATTTTTGTTTTTGTCACAATTATCCAGCTTATGGCACATTTTGATCGGCTTTTGCTTTATTTTCTCACATCAATTTGCTACCATATAATCGGTTAGATCTATCTTAAGTATTGTTCACGTAGCATGATTAGGTTGTACTTTGCACTTCCTTTACATCTACTACGTCCATATCGGCTGACCTAGCCAATTGTACTTGCTCGTGTTGGTAGCCTTTGCCGATATGTCTTGTGGAGCAATTCAGAAAGCCAACCGATTTGCTCTCGCATTATACGTTTCACTTGTCCTTGTCAATCAACAGGTTAGATTGATTGGCACATCACGGATCAACAGGGCTACAACCTGAACAGGAGCGAAGAAAATTCTCTTGGGTCTCATGTGTTGGTGCGTGAGGTCTTCTCTTGATTTTCGCGTCAACAATTTCATAGTTGTTGCTGCCACCAACCAAGCCGCACCAAAAGTTGTGATGAGGTACCGTTTGGTCTAGCTCGTGCTCCTCTAGAGCTACTGAAGAGAAAAAAAATGGCTTTGTTGGCCTCTAGTTCATTTCAGGCACTGGCGTAAATGGTTGGAGCTTTTTTTTCCTGAAAGGGCAGGATCCCATTTTATAAAAGCAAGGCTTTTACAAGTGGCACCCCTGGTGGATAAGAGAATTACAACGAAGTCCACAACCCATATCCTCCAGGAATGTAAATTTGCATACAAGACCCTGACTAAGATCAAATTTGAAAGAAAGGTCCTGGGATCTTCACGCTTAGTTCCTGGACGCCGCATATCTTCCGGACCTGCTGGAGTCGGGGAAGATACACACCGTCCAAGAAGAAAGCTCAACCAACACACCCGATGAGACCTCCTAGTTGTAGCCACAGGTTGTCTCCCCTCTGGCGCGCATCGGCCGTCATCGTCGGGGTAAAGGAAGAATAGGAATCCGGAGCCACCGAACAACTCAATGACCTAGGTGAAATCCACAGCTGCTGAGCCTACTCACGAGGTCATCGGTGGCCCAGACAGAAGCCCCAAAGAATGGGGATCCAGTTCACCCTCTGCAAGCACAAAGGAGAACAAAATGTCCATGAAGCAGCGCCTTTGATGTTGCCGGAGCTGCTCCAGAGGACATATCTCCTCGTCGCCGGACATCATGAAGATGCCATCACTGAGGAACAAAAGGCCCCATGCGAACTCAACGCCATGGGGAAAACTAACTACCCCTAGATTTACCCTATATCTAGAATAGTAAAAACAGCCGATGGTCTATTCTCCGCTCCCCTTCTTCTCCAGCGCCGGTGAGGTCACCGGAGAAGAGGGCAGCCGTTGGAATTTGCCCCGAAAGCGGTTTCACCTCCCTTTTGCCCCCGTGTACTGTAGGGCTTTGGAAGGGACAAGAAAGAGAGAGAGAGTTTTAACGGTTGGAGCTGTTTTGGCTAAAAGCTATAAAAGACCCTTTCTACATCCTATTCAGAAATAGGGACATTGGTATTTATTATTTAGAGAGATACGTTGTTCACTTATAATATGGATGAGGTAGGATGTTGAAGTGCACCGTTCAGACATGTCGAAATTGGACAGGGTCGCAGTCGCAACTACGTAGTATACCCATTGTGCGTAAACTAAGTGACTTGGACTCTTTCTAAACATCCATTGGTCCTTCATTCAAAAATTTACTGCTCTGTTAATGTGTTTGGTTTGGGATCAAGTGGGTTGGGTTGAATCCATCCCTCTTTTTTGGGTTAGGTTCGACCCACTCTGTGTTTGGTTAAATGGGTTGGGTTTATTCTAGTTTTTTGTTTGGCTAGAGGTATAGAGAGGGATGGATAGATGTCCTCTTTAAGACCATTAGCATGAGTTACTAGTAGATCCCACATGTCAGCTGTTGGTCCTGTCTATCATCCTCTATTTTTTCCTAGCACCTTATCTTCTTCCTCTAGCTGGACCTTATCTTCTTCCTCTAGCTGGACCTTATCTTCTTCCTTGGCAGCTCTCCACCCTGTCGTACATATATTTATAGGCCCATCAGAAGGTTTGGACAGTTCTAGATATAGGGCTGGATATCGAGACGTGTTAGACATGGAGGCTATGGTGCAGAACGTCATGGTCTACATGGAGGATAGGAACTAATCGAGAATTAGGAAACTACTCGTAGCAATTAGAGTAGGACTCATCTAGTCGAATCCGAGTAGTATTCTGTAACCCTGCCCCCGGCAATATAAGGCGAGGCAGGGAGCCCATTGTTGCACCATGATTTTGAGGTCTTTGATGGTGACTGGTCGTCGTCTGCCAAAGTCCTGGTATGTTCGACGATCATAGAGGCCATTTTGAAAGCACTCGATAACGTCTGTTTCTGAAATGTCGACTATAGTGGCCTTCTTTTCAAAGAATCGCCATAGGTAGTCGCGCAGTGTTTCGTCTTCCTTTTGTTTTACTTGACTTACGTCGATCTTGTTGCTTGGTCTAGTCATGGAGCCCACATAGTTGTTGGTGAAGGCTTTTGTCAGGTCTTCCCAAGAGTCAATTGTTCAAGGTTTGAGTGATTCAAGCCATGTTAGGGGCGCGGGTTCCATGCATATGGGAAAATGGATGACTTTTGTGTCGTTATTGCCTCTGGCTGCTTGGACTGCCAACGAGTAGCATCGAAGCCATTGAATTGGGTCTCGCTTGCCATCATACTTGGTGATTCCTATTGACTTGAATTTTTTGGGTAGTCTTGTTCTCATTACCCATGTTATGAAGGCGGGAAAATAGTTGTAGTTGTCGACTTCACGTTCGCGGCGACTATTGATTATTTCCCGTAGATCGTTGAAATTTGATACTTCATGATTTTTCCTGATATGGAAAGGACTTTTTGTAGAATTAATGCAGTTGGCATCTCCAATGTCCTTATGTTGTACTGGAGCCTCGCGTTTGCTCAGTCCTTGGCTATGTTACCTTGGTTGGTTGACTACCTCGTTGTTGTTTATTTGTGCTTCGTGGAAGCCATTGTTGACTGCGACACCCCTACTACCCTCTCGATGAGCCAAGTTGCGAGGAACAGATGGGATTGGTGATTCTTTATCGAGTAGCTTGTAAGCTTGTTCTGCGAGTTGTGTAATTAGTCCATTGCCTCGCTGCGCAAGTTGAGCTATTATTTCGTTATCTCTGTCTTGAGGTATGAGAGTTGATTTAAGGTTGATTGAGGCAATTGCTGTGAGTGGAGTGTTGTGCTCTTGAGCTTGTACTGCGTCAAATGCTCTTTCAAGGTTTGTGATGGGAATGTTTGTGGCTTGTAATTGGTGACGTTCAGCCCGAGTAATGTTTCATATCCTTCTTTGGTTTCTTTCATCGGAAGTTTCGTCCAGCGGAGCGTTAGCCGATGACTCATCCTCTGAAACGTTATCGAGCTGCGCTATCCATCGAGGGGTTCTCTATTGGCTAGTGCCCACATTGTTATTTTGAGGGATGACAAAGATTTCTCTGTCTGGGTAGTAGCTTCCAGAGCTTGATGTTGCAATTTCTGTAGTGCTCTCCTCGTGGCTTGAAGTGAGCGGGACACCTTCTTGGTACGGGAGATTGTCTATGTGAGCGACAAGACATGACTCGTAGTTGCGGGTAAGGAGAGATGGCCTCATTCCTAGCCAGTGAACGAATCTACCCTGCGACGTTGAAGTTACTACCAAACCTTGGGCTGGCCCTGATAATGGAATTTCTTGGACGTAGTCCGAGTCGGAGTCACAGTCCTTGTCTTCCCTGTGTTCGAGTTGAGTTCGAGTGAGGAGACCTTGATAGACTTGGGCTGCATTGCGGAGTCCGTATGGGAATCATTTTTGAGTTGAAGTCGACTTGTGAAGTGACTGGGGCTTCAGCTTGTGTCGACTAATCCGAGTTGGGGTCGAGTCTGAAGCGTAGTCGAACTTGGTGTCGCTGACTTTGAAAATTTTACTTTTCTTGAAGAGATCCCTCATTTTTTGCTGAGGAAAGCTTTCGTCGAGAGGTTTCTTCTCCTGGATGCTGATAATCTGACATTGAAATGATCCAGCGTCGTCGGCGATACAGAGCCAAGATCTGAAAACAAAGGTTGCGCCTGCCTCGAAGGTGAAAGAACCCTTGATAATGATAGGTGCCATTGAACTCACGTAGAGAAACTCGGCAACCGCCCCTACCTGGCACGCCAGCTGTCGGTGTTTTAGACCGGCAACCTGCCTAGGGGGTACCCTAGGTGGTCATTTGTGCGGTGGGTGTCGTCGAGAATCAAGGAGTCGATGGTGACACCAGGAACACGATTTAGACAGGTTCAGGCTGCTAGATCGCGTAATACCCTACGTCTTGTGTGTTGATTGTATTGAACTTGGATGAGTTGTCTTTGAGGGGGTCCCTGCCCACCCTTATATGATGGGGGGAGCAGGGTTACAGGCTAGAATCTTAGTCGGATACGGTTACAAAGTTCTACTCAGTGTAGATAGAGTAGTTTCCATATGTATGTTGATTAGTCTTTGGGAGTCCGAGTGGGCTACGTTCCTTTGCCGCGTAGCCCCCGAGCCTTGATCATGTCCGAGTACACCCCTTAGTGGGCCGCATAGGGCCTACTTGTGGGCCTGGGATGTATGCCTGACACAGACTTCCCCCTAGGCCTTCACAATTGGGATGCAATAGGGAGTATATCCAAGTGGGCGGTAGAACTCGGAGCACTGTTCCTGGAATTCAAGTCGAGGACTGCCATTAAATCCTAGGCACTAGTCGATTTCATGGCAGAATGGTGGGAAAATCAAGTACCAACGCTAGTAGAACACCCAGAGCATTGGGTTATGTACTTTGACGATCACTCAAGCTCGAGGGAGCCAACACAGGAGTACTTTGAATATCCCCCAAAGGCGAACAAATCAAATATGTCTTACAAATCATCTGGGAGGTATCCAATAATGAAATTGAATACGAGGCACTTCTTCACGGGCTTCGCCTAGCAGTTTCATTAGGAATCAAGCGATTGTTGGTCTACGATGACTCACTGGTGATAATCAATCAAGTCAACGAAGAGTGGGATCGCTACAAGGACAACATGGATGCGTACTACCTGGAAGTACGCAAGTTAGAGAACAAGTTCTTTGGTCTGAAGTTCCACCATGTAACTCGCGACAACAATGTAGCCGCAGACATCCTATCAAAGCTCGGATCTACTCAAGCTCAAGTTCCAGCTGGGGTCTTCATCCATGAACTCCACAAGCCATCCATAACAGAGCCGGCGCTATCAAAAACCACCGATCGAGGTCATGATGCACTAGACCGGGAGGTTGTGATGATCAATGTAGACTGGAGAACCCCCTTCGTCGACTACATCAAGGACAAAACAGAAGTAGAAGAAATCTCACACATGGCAAGAATTATGTTCTAATCGGAGACAAGCTCTATAGAAGAGGTGCATCATCAGGAGTACTCATAAAGTGTGTCTCACGACAATACAACAAGGACATAATGGAGGAAATCCATAAAGGCATCTGCGACAATCACGCATCCTCACGAACGATCATGGGCAAAGCTTTCAAAGCAGGGTTCTATTGGCTTACAGTTGTCACTGATACTGAGGAACTAGTCCGCCGATGCCAAGGGTGTCAATACTTCACCAAGCAACAACACATCCCTACCTACAAATTGATCACCATACCACCCTCTTGGCCGTTCGCATGTCGAGGGCTCGATATGATTGGCCCACTACCTATGGCACTTGGAGGATTCAATTGAGTACTGGTGGTGATCGACAAATTTACCAATTGGATCGAGGTGAAGCCAGTAACCTGCCCCAAGGTAGATAGAGTACTCAACTTCCTCGATGAAATTGTCCATCGCTATGGCTTCACCAATCGCATTATCACAGACCTAGACTCAAACTTCAACAACCACGAGTTCTGGGAGTACTGTGAGAACAACAGTATTAACGTTTGGTATGTCTCTGTTGCTCATCCACAGGCCAACTGCTAGGTTTAGTGCGCCAATAGGATGTTACTGGAGGCTCTCAAGAAAAGACTACATGACATTGGAAACACCGAAGGGGGCAAGTGGCTTAAGGAACTACCCAATGTCCTCTAGGGGCTTCGCACCTAGCCGTGCAAACCTACAGGACAATCACCCTACTTCTTGGTCTCTGGATCAGAAGCCGTCCTCCTCGCCAACATCATGTGGAAATCTCCACTAGTCGAGCAATATGAGGAGGGCACAGCAGAAGAAACAAGGTGTCTAGACCTAGACAACCTCGAAGAAGCTCGCTGTGCAACACTCATCCAGTCTGCAAGGTACCTTGAAGGAATCCACCGCTATCATGATTGCAACGTCAAAGAACATTCATTCAATACAGGTGATATGGTCATCAAGCATATACAAGATACCAAGGGACTGCACAATCTAAACTCACCATGGGAGGGACCGTTTATCGTCTCCAAGGTCACTGGACCTAGGTCATACAGGCTCCAACATCTCCCTGGTGAAGACGTCGACAACTCATGGAACATCGAGTAACTTTGCCAATTTTACCCTTAGTTTATATATTCATGTAAATTGGCCATTGGCCTCAGTTGTATAAATTACAATTCAATAAAGCAGATTTATTTTCTGTCATAAAATGACTACTTATTTCTGCTTGATTATGACTTGCAAAGATAAGTTCGTAGAGCTATCCAGCTCCCTGGTTACTATTGCCCAACTCGCAGCTCGTAATAACAAGCCTGCAAAAATATTTTTTGGAGTTACTCAAGTCATCAGACAAAATTCTCCAGACACGGCTTGCAAAGACAAGTCCACAGTTAAATTCGTGAGTCATTCAACTCATTGGATAAAGTTTTGTCCTCCTGACGGCCTCCAGAAAAGAAGTCGTTAGCAATCTCGGAGTTATTTAAACTACCCAATTTCTTATCTAGACAAGTCTGTCTAGTCGCGGCTTGTAGTAACAAGCTCGCAGTTCTAGGCTTTCGAGAGCACAACATCTGAACAATCCATAGAGGTTGCAAAGATAGGCTCCAGTCAAAGAAATCCTGAAGAGCCTACCCGCCTAAGAAGTATGACTACCAAGTTTCCTCAAGTACTTGTACTCCGCAGCAAGGAGCTGGATCCTAAAGTACTCTACACCGTGTATCTGAAGAGGCTCATTAGAGTAGCCTTGTGTTGGTGTTTTAGACTGGCAACCCGCCTAGGGGGTACCCTAGGAGGTCTTTTGTGCGGTAAGAATCGTCGAGAATCAAGGAATCAATGGTGATGCAAGGAACATGATTTAGACAGGTTCGGGCCGCTAGATCGCATAATACCCTACGTCCTGTGTGTTGGTTTGTATTGATGAACTGGAGTTTTTGTTGAGGAGGGTCCCTGCCCGCCCTTATATACATGGGAGGACAGGGTTACAAGTCTTGAGTCCTAGTCGGGTACTATTATAGAGTTCTACTCGGTAAGGCCCGAGTAGTTTTCCATAAACATACTTGACTAGTCCGAGTGGGATACGCCTATCTCGTCCTGATCATATCCAAGTACGCCCCTTAGTAGGCCGTCCAAGGTCTACTCGTGGGCCTAGGGTGCATGCTCGACAAGCCCCCAAGTACTTTGTAGTCATGCGCCACAGTCTTGGGCACTGCGGGCACTATCCCAGTAGCTAGTCGTAGAGTATGCAGATCGAAGTGCTCGAGTACTATCGCGTGGCTGGAAGGTACTCTTTTTGTTCCTTCGAGTTGCTTCTGTTTCGAGATTTTATATGGTAGTGCGATGTCAATCGCACTCCATATGGAGTAGCCCCCGAGCCTTAGGTTGAGTCGAAGAGTCAGGCTTAGGGTCAAACCAGTCTTTTGTCTGTTTTACCCTTAGCAGTCTTTGAAAAAGAAAAAACCGACCAACGGGTACGTCACCCGCAGCCCCCAAGCACTTAGGCGATCTCTGTCATTGAAGTGTCAGCAGCCCATTGAAAAGAGTAGCCGTTGAGTGTTTAAGGTGATTAATCTGCAATTAATTTGTTAGAATCCGTCCGTTGCGTAACCGACGCGTGGAAACCGGAGCTGGTGGAGATAAAACTGGAGGGCCCCCTTTCGGTTGGTTTTACGCCGCACGGTAATCAGATCTATTCTTCTGCCTCCCCTGACCTCCTACTCCACATTTGCGCCGCCGCCAGTGCCGCCGCCGCCATTGCTGCCCCTTGAGAGAGATCCGAGGGAGAGTGCCATTCTAGCTTGAGGTTGAGTCCATCGAATGCGCACCAAGAAGATGAGCAAGAAACCCGAGAAGATCCAGGCCAAGGCTCCGGCGATGGGCAAGGCGAAATCCAAGAAGGGGAAAGAACTGGTGCTGCCGGTGCCGAAGGTGGGCCCGACGAACCAGACTGCGCCGCCGCCGCCTGGAGCAACATGGCAACATTCAGTGATGAAGGAGGAAGCCATGCAAGCACTAGTCGATGTGAAGCTTCTGCAGCCGAAAGAGATTCTTGAGTGGTGCCCCGTATTTCCAAATGCGTGGCAATTTGAGGAACATCCAGGTGAGACCATGATGCTTGCACACTTTGTGGAGAGGGGGTTGGCAGTGCCCACCTCCGACTTCTTCAGAGGTATTCTCGACTATTATAAGCTTCAACTTGTGCATTTGAACCCCAATGGTGTACTGCATATGTCGATATTTGTACACCTCTACGAAGTGTATTTGGGGGTTCCACCAAGTCTCGAGTTGTTTAGGAAACTGTTCCGCTGTAAGCCACAGCCAAGTGTCCATAGGACAGAAGTCTTTGGAGGCGCCGGGTTCCAACTCAGGAACTCGGGTGCATACATTGAGTATAACTTGACTAACTCGCATGGGGAGTGGAAGAAAAGGTGGTTCTACATTGGGAACCACAATCCTTGCTTGCTTGTGGTGACTGGTCATGCGCCCAAGCACGCAGAAAACTGGATGAGCGAACCCGAAGACACCCTCGAGCTCGATCACCTGATGCAGCAGATTACCGAGTTGAAGGCACTCGGTCTAACTGGGATCAATGTGGCGGCCAACTTTCTGAAGAGAAGGGTCCAGCCGCTTCAACAACGTGCTCACTCAGGAAGTGAGTACACAGGTCTTAAGGATCCATCACGTATGTCCGATGAGGATATATCCGATGATGATGTAGAGGCACTGCTGGCCAAGTTCTTTAGGAACTATCAAGGAGTACCAGTAATCCCTGCGGCTCTTTGTCAGTATGACGTTTGGTATGAGCCAGAAGTGGTATGTCTTTGCACTTGACTTGTACTTTTTCACTTGTGTGATATTTGTTGTTAATATCGACTTGTTTTTTGTAGTCTCGAGTTCTTGCCGGCTACTTGGCGCAGTCGGAAGAAGAATCAGAAACTGTTGCCGAGGAGTCAGAGGACGAACCCTCTCCTCCTACCAAGAAGCGCAGAGTAGTTCGCAAGACGTCTGCGGCTAAGTCTGCTTCAACCCCCGAGAAGTCTTAGGGTACCAAGGTATGTAGTCGTGAACTTATCTGTAGCTGATGAATTTGAACTTGCTATTGTTGTGACTAAATTGTCTTATTCATAAAGGCTGTTGACACGGCCCTTGGTGATGATGAGGATGCTTCCAAAGAAGTAGTCGTGACCGACCCGGACGTCGGTAATGTGTCTGTTGACATGGTGTTAGAGTAGGTGCCATCAACAGAAGTTGGAGTAGCCCCCGAGCTATCCACGCCAGCTCCGTCGGCTGCCATGCCACCCGTTACTGACCAGGCGATTCTGGGATTGCTCGCTGGAGCAACGGGTGTTGCAAAGGAGGTGTCGCCAGTACTTGCTACTGGTTCTTTGCTGTCCAATGTGATCGCCAGTGTAAGTGTTCTGCCCTGGCTAGTTTCGTTTGTCTGAGTTGAATTGTAGTCTTGACTTTTGCTTTATAGGTCTTGGTGAGAAGACAGCACCGGTGGCTATTCCTGCGGTGCCAGCTACTCGACCCCCTAGTGTCGAGAAGAAACGTGTGCGATTTCCGCCACGCTCGACTCGGTGAGCTTGCTTAGCTGGTGTAAATTTTAAGTTGTCTTGAAGTCGTATAATGACGTTTCTTGATGCAGGGATGCGTTGGAAACTATCCCTGTGGACACAGGGGTAGAGTCGGATCCCCCGACTACGTTATCTGCTCCTGTGGAGGATTTAACTATTGAGGAGGTACCCGAAGTTGACGTCGGTCGTCTTGGAGCTACTATGTCGATGCTTCAAGACGTCATCAATTCGGTGGAGGTTCCCGCCGCTGCATCGGGTTCAGGAAGTGCTGCCTTATCAACATCCACTGGCGGATCACTGGCCGTAGTAGGTGTTGAAAAAGCCAAAGAGGCGACTGCTCAAGGTATGTTTCTGTAGTCTTGTTATTGTAGTCGTAGCAAGCAGTTGACTGATGATAAATGTTGTAGGTGCCATTTTGGGTACAACTCCTCATCTTGCAGAGAGTACTCACAGACCGGTGATCAGCCTGCCATCTGACTTGGAGTTCCAGAAGGCCATCGATGTTTTCCAGAGCTTCCAGGTGGATCTCCTTTTTGAGTTGTCACATGGACTGAGTGGTTGTGAGGCTTTTAACTCACCATAGTACCTTGCATACTCGGACCTTTTTAGGAACGAAGTCATCAACTAGAGCAGGAGGTTGCCCGACTGACAGAAGCTCTGAGGGTTCACGAGGTTGGGAGCGAAGTCTTTTGCTGTGGAATGTATGGATCACGCGGTCCTGCAGCAAAAATTGGAGAGCCACTACAAGTCGCTGAACAAGAAGTATCAAGGTAAGTACTTTGCATATTGAACTTGTTTTGTCTTGTAGAGCTCAAGAAGCAAGAGGCAGCTGCAAGGAGCCAAGTTCTCGACTGGAGAAATATGCACGACCGAGTGGCGGATGAAGCTGAATGTCTTCGGGCCGCGCTGATAGAAGCACAGGCTGCTTGCGAGCATCAGCGGGACAGGAAGATGCAAAATGGCGTGATGCTTGCCATGGCCATGGTGGCATGCAGAGATCATGCCCAGACCATGGGAAGACTTCGGGGCGAACTCCAGGAGCTAACTATAGCAGCTGAAGACTTGGTGAATGCCATAGCCCCCGTGGAAGAAGGCGTAGGGCCGCAATCACTAGTCCAGCGATTGAAGGCTGCCCCGAGTAAAGTGGCGGGACTCTGCAAAGCTATTTGCAAACAGGTCCTTGCAGTCATGAAGTCCTACTACCCGAGGGCAGACTTGGCGGCGGCTGGTGACGGTGTGGCTCAAAACTGCACAGAAGAAGCATATGCAAAGTACCTCGAGGAGGCGGAGCCTATTTCGTCGAAGATGTCGGAGTTCGTCTCTCCAGAGGAGCCTTGAGCATTTTATGTACTCTTGAATCTGTGTCGAGTACTTTGAATAATATTTTGACAAATGAATGTTTTCCTATTTTCTTGTTGCATGAAGGTATTGTCTTGTGAAGAGTAGTTTTACTCTATCTTGTCTGACCCAAAGTCCCGGGGTCAGCTGAGCCTAACCCTTTGGGAGGGGGGGAGAGCTCCGCCTCGCCCGACCCTGAGTCCTGGGGTTGGCTAAGCCTGACCCTTTGGGGGAGGAGCTCCGCCTCGCCCGACCCTGAGTCCTGGGGTTGGCTAAGCCTGACCCTTTGGGGGAGGAGCTCCACCTCGCCCGACCCTGAGTCCTAGGGTTGGGTGCGCCCGACCCCTAAGCAGAGGGTCGGAGTAGTCCAAACCCCCGAGATAATGGTGTGAGTGTAGGCCGCGCTTGGCTTGGAGGAGTTTCGAGTGTTGAGTAGTCGTAATGCTGTCGAGTACTCTTCTTTTGAGGGACACGGGTGTACTGTACTCCTTTGTCCTTTTGTGGATGCACAGGTGAACTATACTCTTTTGTCCTTTGTATTAAAGTGCCATCACGTGGGCAGAGTCAGCAGTCGTCAGACTCATTGATCACGGGCTCATAGTAACTCTTGGGCAGGTGGTAGTTGCATCTTTCAGCTATAAATAGAGCCATCTGGAGAGCGAACCAAACCAAGTTTCTGAGCAGCAATGGATTTCCTTCGGTTGCTTTTGTTTAAGTGTAGAGAGCCATCAAAGAGTGCACCGGTGCTAGAAGATTCCTCATAAATTGAGGCCACCTTCCCTCCACAGACTCCTGCGCTGGTAGGGATAGCCGCGATGCTAGAAGAATCCTCGTAGGAGGTTTCATCGCACACCTCATCTTGCAGCTCGTGATCCAGTGGGGTACGCGCTGGAACTCGCGGGTGATGGGTGATGAGTGCCGCGGTCTTTATCCCGCTCTCTTAGAGGTGGAGGTGTGGCCGTAGAGTGGATTGGCTCCGCAAGGCTAGCAAAAGGGCAGCCTTGGTTCCCTCTAGGCACGTCGTGCCGGATTCATCGTTGCCGCTGTCAAGGCAGTGGCGATGCAGGAGTTCCTGGCGTTGCCTTGGGTAGAGGACCTGGATATGGCTGCATTTTGCGCAGCTTCCTTGCGTGTGGGCCCTTCCCATTGTAGTCGGTAGACTTGAATGGCCTTGTGATATAGTAAAAGCCTGAGGCTTAAATGCAGCCTGCTAGTAGGCAGTTGCTTGTAGTCTTCGTGTATTCCGAGTACTTGTACTCATATGTAACCTGATGTATCTTTGGTTCAGTGAAGAAATTCTTTACGGAAATTTTTGTACCAGGGCAGTTATCCTTGTTGAGTTGATGACTCTTGTCAAAGCTAAGGTATCTTGAAGTCAGTAGTCGGGCAGTTAGCCCGAGTAGTCATCATGAGTTATTGCCTTGAAGCAATTACTCGGATGCTGCTAAGGGTAATAGCGGCAGAGATGTTCTATATTCCAAGAGTTTGGTACTTATTCTCCTGAGAGCTCTTGGAGTCTGTAAGATCCAGGTCCTGTAACCTTTGACACGATGTAAGGACCTTCCCATGGTGAATTGAGTTTATGTAACCCTGATGTGTCTTGGATACGCTTAAGGACCATATTTCCCAAGTTGAAAGATATTGCCTTGACGTTGCGGTCGTGGTAACGCCTTAAACCATCAAGGTATCTGGCAGATTGCACTAGGGCTGCGCATCTTGTTTCTTCTAGACTGTCGACATCTGTTCGTCTTGTTTCTTCTGTCAATTCTTCATCGTATTGTTCAACGGATGGTGATTGCCACATGATGTCAGCGGGTAGTATGGCTTCCGAGCCATATACGAGGAAATAGGGCGATAGCCTAGTAGTCTTGCATGGTTGGGTACGTAGGCCCCACAGAGCATTGGGTAACTCTTTGAGCCATTTGCCGCCTTTGGTGTTGCCAACGTCATGTAGTCTTTTCTTCAGGGCGTCGAGTATCATGCCATTAGCACGCTCGACTTGTCCATTGGCTTGCGGATGAGCCACCGAAACATAGCGGACGTCGATGCCGCTATTCTCGCAATATTCCCAAAAGTCGTGATTATTGAAGTTTGACCCTAGGTTTGTGATAATCCTGTTGGAACAACCGTAGCAGTGTACGATTTCATCTAAGAAGTCGAGGACCCGGTCTGCCTTGGGGCAAGTGACTGGTTTGATCTCGATCCACTTGGTGTTTGTCGATTGCCGCGAGTACTCGGTTGAATCCTCCTGGCGCAGTTGGTAACGACCCTATCATGTCGAGCCCCCAGTAGGCAAACGGCCATGTTGGAGGAATTGTGACTAGTTTGTAGGCCGGTACATGTTGCTATTTTGTGAAGAATTGACAACCTTTGCATTTCTGAACTAGTTGTTTAGCGTCGGCCAGAACCATTGGCTAGTAGAAGCCTGCTCTGAAAGCCTTGTCAACTAGTGTCCTCGAGGAGGCGTGGTTGCCACAGATTCCTCTGTGAATTTCCTCTAGGATTTCTTGGCCGTCTTCTCTGGTAACGCACTTCATGAGTACTCCAGACGATGCACCTTTCCTGTAGAGCTTGTCTTCGATGAGAACATAATTTTTTACTCGCCGGGAGATTTGCTCAGTCTTATTCTTGTCGGATGGTAACTGGTGATCTTTGATGTAGTCGATGAAGGGTGTCCTCCAGTTGACTTCTACCATCATAATTTCATGAGAGACGTCAGCAGTCAGGACTGCTGGTGTGGTGACTTGTTCAGGTATGGACGGCTTGCGCAGTTCGTATACGAGTTGAGCCCATTTTGGATAAGACGTCGGCGGCAACGTTGTTGTCGTGGAAGATGTGATGAAATTCCAAGCTTGAGAACTTATTTTCCAGTTTACGGACTTCTTTGCAGTAAGCGTCCATGTTGTCCTTGTTCCTGTCCCACTCATCATTGACCTAGTTTATAACGACTAGAGAGTCGCCGTACACCAGTAGTCGTTTGATGCCGAGGGAGATTGCAAGGCGAAGGCCATGGTGTAGTGCTTAGTACTCGGCTTTGTTATTAGATGCTTCCCAGAATATTTGCAGCACGTACTTGAGCTGGTCTCCCTGGGGGAGATGAGTAATACGCGTGCACCGGCCCCTTCGAGTTTGAGGGATCCATCAAAGTACATTACCCAGTGTTCTGGTCGTTCGATTGGTGTTGGCACTTGATTTTCAGTCCATTCAGCTATGAAGTCGACCAAAGCTTGGGATTTGATAGCTGTCCTTGGCTTGAAGTCCAAGGTGAGAGCTCCAAGTTCAATTGCCCATTTGGAGATTCTACCCGTGGCATCTCTGTTGTGGAGAATTTCGCCGAGCGGGAAGTCGGAGATGACTGTGATGTTGTGCTCTTGGAAGTAATGGCGCAGTTTCCGGGAGGTGAGCAAAATTGCGTATAAGAGTTTTTGTATCGATGAATATCTAGTTTTGGAGTCCGAGAGTACTTCGCTGACGAAGTAGACAGGTCGTTGGACCTTGTAAGCATGGCCCGGTTCAGACCGTTCGACTACTATTGCCGTGCTGACGACATGAGTAGTAGCTGAGATGTATAGCAGCAAGTCTTCGTTCGGAGAAGGAGCGATGAGTACAGGAGGCTTTGACAGAAAGTCTTTGAGTTGTGTTAGTGCGTCGTCTGCCTCTTCCGTCCATTTGAACTTGTCCTGATGTTTGAGAAGCTTGAAGAAGGGTAGTCCCCGTTCTCCAAGTCTCGAGATGAACCGGTTGAGAGCAGCCATGCAGCCTGTGAGTTTCTGCACATCCTTAATGCTAGCTGGTGCCTGCATGTTTGTGATGGCAGATATTTTTTACGGGTTGGCCTCAATGCCGCGATGGCTAATGATGAACCCGAGTAATTTGCCGGAAGGTACTCCAAAGACGCACTTAGTAGGGTTGAGTTTCCATCGGAAAGCGCATAGACTAGAGAAAGTTTCCTCCAAGTCAGCAATGAGTTCCTCCCGGTTTCTTGTTTTGATGACTACGTCGTCGACATAAGCTTTGACATTGCGGTGAAGTTGCTTTTCGAAGCACATCTTTATGGCCCTTTGATAAGTCGCCCCTGCATTTTTTAGTCCGAAGGACATTGTTTTGTAGCAGAAAGCTCCGAAAGGCGTGATGAATGCTATTTTGGCTTGATCCTTCTTTTTGAGGCTTATCTGATGATAACCAGAGTAACAATCGAGAAAGCATAGTAAAGCGCACCCAGCGGTGGAGTCGACCACTTGATCGATCCTGGGTAGCTCGAAAGGGTCTTTTGGCCAGTGTTTGTTGAGGTCGGTATAGTCGATGCACATTCTCCACTCTTTGTTTTTCTTACGAACGAGCACAGGATTGGCGAGCCAGTTAGGATGAAAGACTTCTTTAATGAACCCTACCGCGAGTAGCTTGGCTAACTCTTTTTTGATTGCTTCTCGTTTGTCCTGAGCGAACCGGCGAAGTCGTTGCCGTTTTGGAGTAGCTTTGGGATCGATGTTGAGGGAATGCTCAATCAGCTCCTTGGGCACACCTTGCATGTCAGCCGGTTTCCAAGCGAAGGTATCGTGGTTAGCCCGAAGGAAGCTGACGAGCGCGAATTCCTATTTAGGATCTAGCCCTGTTCCGATCAGGTTGTGTTTTGGAAGGGTCACCTGTCTGGAGGTCAACTGGTTTGAAGTCTTGCTCACTGGCGGGTTTCACCCTTGTGGACCCTGACTTGTTTTTCGGGATCTCTAGTTCGGTTGGATGGAGCTTCTTTGAAGCTGTGAAGACTTGTTGCATGGGACTAGGTGCTTGAGTAGTCGTAGCAATTTCCACGGCTTTAGTGTCGCATTCGTAGGATTGCCGTAGATCTCCTCGCAGCGTGAGTTCCCCCTTGGGGCCTGGCATTTTGAGTACCAGGTAAACATAATGTGGTATGGCCACGAACTTGGCGAGTGCTGGTCTTCTGAGTATGGCGTGGTAAGTTGTCTCGAAGTAGGCAACTACAAATCTGATGTACTCGGTACGGTAATGCTCCTTAGTTCCAAAGGTAACCGGAAGGACAACTTGTCCTAGTGGTATAGCCGCATTTCCAGGCACGATGCCGTAGAAAGGTGAATCAGTTGGAGTAAGCATTTTAGTAACGTCAAGGCACATCTTCCTCAATGTCTTGGCGAAAATAACGTTAAGACCGCTTCCGCCGTCGATGAGTACTTTGGTTAACTTTGAGCCTGCCACAACCGAATCAAGTACTAGAGGGAAACGGCCTAGTTCTGAGAACTTGGTCCATTGGTCTTTTCTACTGAAAGAAATGAGCACTTCGGACCATTTTAACGGTGCTAGATCCGTTGGTTCAATGGCCATTATCTCCCTGAGTACAAGTTTTTTAGCTCGCTTGGATGCGGTGCCTGGGATACCGCCGAAGATGACGTTGACAGCTTTTGAGGCAGTCTGGAAGTCGCCTTCTTTGTCTTCGTCGTTGTGGGCTTTGTTCTTGCCCTCATCTTTTTTCTTGGTGTACTCTTCAGGCGGTGGTGGTACGGGTAAGTCTTGCATGACTCGGCGCATGCTGTAGCAGTCTATTGCCGAGTGCTTGCTAGTCGGGTGCCATGGGCACTGCTTTTTGAGTAGTTCAGTGAAGGTTGGCCCTTCATCGTTTTTACGGGGTTCCTTTTTCCCGGAGTTGGTCATGGCAGCAACAGTGTTGTCGGGTTTCCTTTTGCGATTGTGATTACTCGAATAGTTGTTTCGAGTATCATTATGTTGAGGTCTATCTTGGTCATTGTTGTTGTCGCGTCCACGGTTACGGTGGGAGCCGAAACATTCTCGCTCTTTGTCTTCTTCGTCCGCCCATTGCTGTACCATGATCTTGAGGTCTTTGACATTAGCTGGTCGTCGGCGACTGAAGTTTTGGTTTGTTCGTCGATCGTAGAGTCCGTTCTGGAAGCACTCGATGACGTCTGTTTCGGAGATGTCAACTATGGTAGCCTTCTTTCCGAAGAACCGTCGCAGATAGTCGCGTAAGCTCTCACCTTCTTTTTGCTTAATTTGACTTAAAGTCAATCTTGTTGCCTGGTCTAGCCATGGAGCCGGTGAAGTTGTTGGTGAAAGCCGTTGTCAAATCTGCCCAGGAGTCAATGGACTTGGGTTTGAGCGACTCAAGCCAGGTCAGTGGTGCAGGTTCCATGCATATGGGGAAGTGGATAACTTTGGTGTCGTTATTGCCCCCGGCTGCTTGGACGGCTAGCGAGTAGCATCGTAGCCATTGAATTGGGTCTTGTTTGCCATCATATTTGGTGATTCCGGTTGGCTTGAATTTCTCGGGTAGTTTTGTTTTCATTACCCGGTTTGTGAAAACGGGAAAGTGGTTGTAGTTGTCGACTTCTCGCTCGCGCCGACTGTTGAGAATTACTCGCAGATCACTAAAATTAGACACTTCGTGGTTCTTCCGAGTAGGGCGGATACTTTTAACCGAGTTGGTGTAGCTGACCTTGCCAACATCCTTATGGCGAGCTAGGGCCTTGTGCTTGCTTGGACCTTGGCTATGCTGCCGAGGTTGGTTAACTTCATTGCCGATTTTTGGGGCATTGTTGTTGTCTGCAGCTCCCCTGCTACCTTCTTGGTGAGCTGTGATGCGAGGAACAGATGGAATCGGTGATTCTTTGTCGAGTAACTTGTAGGCTTGCTCCACGAGTAGTGCGATTAGTCCGTTGCCGCGCTGCACGAGTTGAGTTGTGGCTTTATTATCCCTATCTTGAGGCATCAATGTTGTTAAAAGGTTGATTGAGGCGATAGCCACAAGTGGAGTATTGTGCTCCTGAG
The DNA here is from genome assembly GCF_005286985.2 of Setaria viridis. Taxonomy (NCBI): domain Eukaryota; kingdom Viridiplantae; phylum Streptophyta; class Magnoliopsida; order Poales; family Poaceae; genus Setaria; species Setaria viridis. The sequence goes on from NC_048266.2 coordinate 13,492,791, forward strand.
CCTGAACTGCGTCGAAGGCCCTTTCAAGGTTTGTAATGGGAATATTTGTAGCCATCGACTGCCGTCGCTCGGCTCGAGTAGCGTTGCGTATCCTTCTTTGGTTTCTTTGCTCGGAGGTTTCATTGTGAGGGGCGTCAGCTGTAGACTCATCTTCGGAGATGTTGTCGGGTTGAGCTAATCGCCTGGGGGTTCTGTTCTGGCTGGTACCCGGGTTGTTATTCTGAGTAATAACAAGTATCTCCCTGTCTGGGTAGTAGCTTTCGGAGCTTCACGTTGCAATCTCCGTGGAGCTTTCCTCGCGGTTGGAAGCGAGTGGAATGCCTTTTTGATATGGGAGATTGTCTATATGGGCGACAAGGCGGGAGTCGTAGTTGCGGTCAAGAAAAGATGGTCGCAATCCTGGCCAATGGACGAATCTGCCTTGTGATGTTGAAGTTATTACCAATCCTTGGGCTGGACCAGATAATGGTATCTCTGGCGAATAAGACGAGTCAGAGTCGACGTCTTCATCATGCCCGAGTTCAAGTCGGGTTCGAGTAAGAAAGCCTTGGTGAACTTTGGTTGCATTGCGGAGTCCGTGCGGGAACCGCTCTGAGATTGAAACCGACTCGGGCACTAGCTGGGATCGATTAGTCCGAAGCGAAGTCGCATTCGATGTGTAGTCGAACTCGAACTCGTCGATTTTGAAATCTTGGTTTTTTCTGATCAGATCTTCTGGTTTCTTCTCCTGAGCGTCAACGAGCTAGCACTGGAACAAACTCGAGCCGTCGGCGACGCAAAGCCAGGATCCGAAAACAAAGGTGGCGCCGGCTTCGATGAAGAAAACGGGCCTGATGATGACCTTTGCCATTGAGTTCGCGCTGAGAAACGCGACGAGTTCTCCTACCTAGCGCACCAGCTGTCGGTGTTTTAGACCGGCAACCTGCCTAGAGGGTACCCTAGGAGGTCTTTTGTGAGGTAAGGATCATTGAGAATCAAGGAATCAATGGTGATGCAAGGAACACGATTTAGACAGGTTCGGACCGCTAGATCGCATAATACCCTACGTCCTGTGTGTTGGTTTGTATTGATGAACTGGAGTTTTTGTTGAGGGGGGTCCCTGCCCGCCCTTATATACACGGGAGGACAGGGTTACAAGTCTTGATTCCTAGTCGGGTACTATTACAGAGTTCTACTCGGTAAGGCCCGAGTAGTTTTCCATAAACATACTTGACTAGTCCGAGTGGGATACGCCTATCTCGTCCTGATCATATCCGAGTATGCCCCTTAGTGGGCCGTCCAAGGTCTACTCGTGGGCCTGGGGTGCATGCTCGACACCTTGTGCACAGACACTTACGACTACCGCATGAGCAGACGCACTAAAATAACAAGTCAACAACAAAAAATTGCAACAAGACTTCGAATAATTTACATTTCATTCATATCAAATTTATATTACAACGAACTGATATTCACATTTTACAGAGACTACTCAAGGTCTAATTGACTTGCTACTTCCTTCGCGATAGGGGCCACCTCTTACAGGTACTGCTGGAACTGCTCATCAGAGTAGTCTTCTGCCATCCCTTCAACAACCGGAGCTAGGTCCGCCTGCGGGTAGAAGGACTTCACAAAAGCCAGCAGTTGCTTCGAGACCGACTCCGCTATCTTCTAGATGTAGTTGGTGAATTTGGCTGGCACCTCCTTGAGTATCTCAGAGAGAGGGCGGGGCTCCACACCTTAAGTTGGGGGCTCCACCATGTCCACAATAGGCTGAGCTGCTTCGGTTAGCTCCTTCAAATCAAACTTTGTGGCCTCCAGCTCAGCCTCGTGCTCCTTGAGGGTCTTCATGGAGTTCACCAAGTCAACCTCCCTATCCGTGCACATGTTCCTTTCCTTCTTCAGGTGATGCTCCAAATTTTCGTACAATGTAGATAGTTTGTCATGCTGGTCCGTCACCTAGTAGTAGGAGTTATGCCAGTCAACAACTCGCCCTTGGAGATCTTCCTTTGTTTTTTTGAGCACTGCAGGAACATCACAAAGGGAAATTCAATATCACAAAATGAAATCAATACTCGAAGAACAAGAGAGAAGACAAATTACCTCTCAGATGTTGCTTCAGGGACTTGTTACGTTTCCGGAGGTGATCCTTCTCCCCCTCGAACTGCTGGACAGTGTTCCGGTACTCTTTGGCTTGGCCATCATACTTCATCAATAGCCGGAAGGAGTACTCCCGCTCCTTGGCAAGTTCCTAGGCAAGCGCCTCAGCCCGCATTATTGTGTCCTCGTAGCCATAGAGCATCTGGGACTTCCATTGGGAGCGTTTGATTACATTCTAAAAAATAGAGCAAGTACTCGTATCAAGCTTTGAGTACCAATTTCAAAATTAAGGACCCAATGGGATCAAAAGCTTACCGCCGCATATTTTCCCACACGGCAGTACATCTACATCATCCCAACCTCCATCTTATTTCGAGCAGGAGGTCGTTGATTAATTGGATATCTTCAAGATTCACCCCTGCTGCCAGTGGCTCCCTATCCACTTCAGCTTCTGCTGCTCCAAGTTGAACCAGGGCATGACTTGATGGGCCTTGTTCGGACGTGGAGTCGATCGCCATAGCTTGCAGCCCCTCCACGGCTTGGGTCTCTACCTCTGGTTCGGGGGCTAAAAGAGTAGCCACGACACTAGAGGTAGTGGCCACCATGGCTTCAGGCTCTACCTCTGGCTTGGGGGCTTCAACAGTAGCCACGACAAAAGAGGTAGTCACTGCTATGGCCTCGGCTACTAGCAGTGTGAGGGCTGGCACTAAAGGATCATTGAGCAAAGAAATTAAATCTTGCATTAGTGTAGCTACAAGTGATACGGCACCTAGATTTGTTGCGGGCGCGGGTTGGTCTTCTAGCAACAGACCTGTCGGCACTGGAATGAGGTCTTGGGTTGAGTGGCTACTGCCATTGGTCGTAGACTTTGGGCTTCGGCCTCCAAACTCCACGCTAGATGATTTCCTACACAAGACAAGTGTTAGAAGACATACTACAAGTCTATACCAAGATATAATTAGTACTCGAAGGGAGTACTAGTACTTACTTTGAGAATCTCCTCAGCTTCAAAGAAGGCTCCCCCGCCAAGCGCATCGGCTTGATAGTCAGAGATAGCTTCTTTGGCATGGCTTCTTGGGTTGCGGTGCGATCCTTTCCAGCCTTCATTGCCTCCTCTGTCACTTGAGTAGTCTATGTGCTAGTAGGGTTTGCCCTAGCAACAGAGGGTTCTTCATCGTCTTCGATCTAGATGACCTCCTCAATTGTTGGCAGCTGCTACTGCACGACTCCGGTAGTTGTCCTCTCCACCTTAGTTACCTCCCCGACTACCTGCAATCCACCAATGCCATATTGAGTAGACATGGTGGTAAGGGATTCACTTACTAGTACTCGATCCTTAGGATCTTGCCCTTCTTCGAAGGTTATTACTGGTGGAGGCACGTCCTCAGCGGTGAGAGGCTTCTTCACTGCACGCTTCACAGCGACGGTCCGTTCCTTCTTTGGCGGCGGCGCCAGTCCAGCCTCCAGATCATCTTCAGTTGCATGCTTTGATGACCTGGAGATGAATTTCTCTGCAGCTTCATAGTTGGAGGTGCTGAAGGACTCAAAATTGTCTTCTTCCTCCTCCTCGACTTCACTCTGTAAATTGCAGCTGTGTGTATGCGCGGAGCGGCATCAGAACCCTCTGATCCAGGAGGAGGAGGAGGAGTGGAGCAAAACAAGTGTACATCTTCATGCATAGGAAGACAAGTCACAACATCAACAATTACAAAAATTAGTACTCGAGGGCTATGGCCACAGGTACTTACACTGCTTGGAGGGTTGGCGATGTAGAATTCCACACAATTGTCAGGATCTCACTTGCATTCTTGAAAAGGCACCTCAATCGCGCCATGACTTCATCGACACTAAGCTCCTTTGGTGACATCCTGGATGTATCTTTGGGGCCTGAGTAGTCATAGCCCCATGTGCGCCAGAGTTGCAGGGGTTGAACTTGCATCTTCATGAAGCTGAAGGCCACCCCAATTCCTGTTAACCCTTGTTGGTTGAGCTTAGTGATTCTGTCCAAGAGCTCAGGTAGCTGCAAGAAGTCCCCATGTGAAGGCTCATCCAACCACCTATTGTTCCAAGTCGGGCGGTGGCCTGTCAACTTCGGAAGCTTGGGCTCATGGTTGCCAATGTAACACCACCTCTCTTTCCACCCAGAATGCGAGTCAATCAACTCGTAGTCCAAATACAGACCCTTGACTTTCTCCCTCATCTGGATCCTGGCCCCTCTAACTACTTTCGTATGCTCTCTCCTGGGCTGAAGCTTGACTCGAAAAAACTTGCAGAAAAGTTGAAAATGTGGCTGGCTACCCAAAAATGCTTCGCACAGATGAACAAAGATTGCAGCATGCAAGATGATGTTGGGGTTGAGGTGCACCAACTCTATTTTGTAGTAATCTAGGAGGCCGCGGAAGAAGTCAGAGGCAGGCAAAACTAATCCACATTCAATGAAATGGGAGAAGATTACCGTCTCATCAACATATGTCTCGAGCGGCCACGGATTGCTGAAAGCAGACCTCCAGTTAATGACATCCTTCTCCTGGAGGAGGTTAGCCACTACCCATACCTTGATGTCCTCCTCCTTCAGCACGTACTTCTTCCAGGCACACGCAGGCAATGGCGAGGCAGTCTGGTTAGTCTTGCCATATTTGGGAGTCGGCAGTTGGATCTCCTTCTTCTTGCCTTCTTTTTCCTGCCTTCTGCCGCCTTGGATGTAGTTGCCTTCTTCCCCATCCTTGTTGCCACAAGGGTCATCCTTCGCATGCGCTCGGGGGCTAAGAGGTGGAGGACGGTGGCACTAGAGCTTGAGGATTGGGCAGTGGCAACGCTAGGGCTACAGTACGGAAGTTGAAAGAGCACATGGAACAAGTGAAACGAAGGGAAGGTTTTCCTCCATTATTTATAACCGCAGCGTAGTAAACAACAGTGAGGGTAATGGGAATATTCCATTTTAATGGCCTAAAGATTTCGCACCTAATTGACAGTTTCCATTATTTTTGGAAGAGATAAGGTTATTGTTGGTGAACGGTCACGTTGACCAGTGGTTGACCCTTATACCCACCAAACTAGTCGTGTAACGGCTCGACGGCTGTGTGCCATGTGCCCATCAGTTAAAAAGTTTTTTCTTTGGATTTTAAGGAAAAAGAAATGCAAATTACAGATTGACACTCAGCCTGGTTCTTCGATTCAACCTAAGGCTCGAGGGCTACTCCATATGGAGTGCGACTTTTATCACACTTCCATATAGAAATTCAAGATTGAAGATTCAAGACCAAGTTAATGAGGCTTGAGCACGGTCTAGCCGCATGGCAGTGCTCGAGTACGTTTGAAGACTCAACCCTCGAAGAGCACCAAAACTAGCTGGAGAAGTCGATAAAAGTACTCGGAACTGTTGCATTTGACTAAAAAGTATTCAGGGGCTTGTTGTACATACATCTATGGGCCCACCAGAAGGTTTGGACAGTCCTAGATATAGGGATGGACACCAAGATGTGTCAGACATGGAGTCTACGGTGTAGAACGGCGTGGTCTACGTGGAGGATAGGAAATAGTAGAGGATTAGGAAACTACTCATAGCAATTAGAGTAGGACTCATCTAGTCGAATCGATATAGGGCCAGACACCGAGACGTGTCAGACATGGAGTCTACAGTGTAGAATGGCGTGGTCTACGTGGAGGACAGGAAATAGTCGAGGATTAGGAAACTACTTGTAGCAATTAGAATAGGACTCATCTAGTCGAATCTGACTAGTATTCTTGTAAACAACCCACATGTAACCCTACCCCCGGCAATATAAGGTGAGATAGGGACCTCCTCCAAAATAACTCAATCCAACCAACACACAGGATGTAGAGTATTATGCAATCTAGTGGCCCGAACTTGTCTAAATCATGTGTTCGAGTTCACCTTCTAGTTCTTGATCTCGGCAAGCTCCACGCACTAAACACTACCTTGGGCACCCCTCGGTAGTTGCCGGGTCTAAACACTAACACATCCGCCTCGCCTGGCCCCTCTCTGCCCTGGCCGCTGCCTCCTGCGCCCCCAGCCTACATAGCACCACCGCCAGCTGGCCCCTCACCACCTCGCCTCGCCCGGCTCCTCTCCGCCCAGGCCGCCGCTACGCCCTTGGCTTGCATAGCATCACCACCAGCTGGCCCGTCCCCACCCGTCGTGCCGGCCACCGCCGTGCCCACGCCCACGCCCACATGGCTCTGCCGTGCAGCACCATCGTCTAGCCCCACCAAGCAGCGCTGTCAGCTTCGTCGCATGACAACTTCCCCACCGGCTCGTGTAGCCTCATGCCTCCTCTAGAGCTATCTCGCGCGCACGAAGAAGACGATGGGCGGACGGAGGGAGACGCCGTTCAAGTGGGTTGGAACGATTCCTTCATTTTGGCCGGACCGAATGAACCTAGATATTGAGGGAATATTCCCTCTCTGGGATGAACCCAACCCACTAGTTTTTCAATCAACCTTTCCAACTAGGTTCGACCCATCCCAACCCACTTCAATCCTCAAACCAAACACATGGTTAGCTATTGAGAATGTTTGGTGGAACGGGAGAGTGCCATTGTACGTCTCGGCCTTATCTGGTGGTCTGAAACCAAGCAGCAAATAATTTGTATAGTTGCAGGCTTGCAGCACAACCATGTGCTCCCACTGGAACCATGTGACGACGCGCAAGGTGTAACAATGTAACCATTTCTCCAGCAGCTGCTACCTGATGGGAGTCTAGGGCATGGGAGCTCTATCGTACGTAAAAAGATCAATAAGTGAACAGTGAGCAGTGTCAAGTCGTTATCGTGAAGCCTGCATGAAGCAAGGGTGGCTTAATAAAACAAGGGTTCTTGGCCGCAGTTTAACTATGCGAGTACGGGACCATTCGAAGTAGTTTGTTTATATCCTTCACCACCTCATCATCAGCTTGCAAAGCCACGAGTGTCCACTGCTGCTTCAAATCCGTTAGAAAACTAGGTATATTTTGGTACATTTTAATTTCAAAATTAAGCATGTAAAATATTATCATAATTATGTTCAGTGATTCAGTAAAAACATGAGATGTGCCAGTGTTCAAGTTTAATCTCCTAATGAATAACAACAATAAGAACTAGAAAAGGTTCAGGATGTACCCTTGGGCGGGGCAAGTTTCGGAGGAACCAGATGCGCCGTCACCACCTGAATTAGTCATAGTAATCATGGGGTGGCCTTAGTTGATGTAGTCGTACAAGTTGGTGCAGGAGGAGGTGCACAATGCAGTCCCTCGAACAGCACCAAGAAGTAGATGAAGTAGTCATTCGTGCCACCCTCGAACAACATCAGGAAGTAGGCGAAGTAGTCGATTAGGCCACCAGGAAGTAGACGATGTAGTCATTCAGCGAGCAAGCAATCGCGTGAAGAACCTTCAGCGTGCAATGGCTTCGGTGGCCTACTCTCGCCAGGACTGTGCACGCAGTGCTAATGATGGGAATGCAAGGTTGCAGCAAAAAATAGTGAGGGAGAAAGACAGAGGTCTCCTAAACAGGAGTACGTGAGAGTATTCGTGTTTTGCACATATGAGAACAAGAGGACGTGCCGCTCTTATATAAGCTCCATGGGGTGAGGTTCATCGAACCTGAACGTCATAATGCGATGGAAGGTACTAGTAAGCACTATTAACTCTTAGCACTTTATTGGCTATGTTAATTGAGTGAACCAATTCTCATAAACAATAATAATCACCTCTCCTCAACTTCCCATTCAAAATTGACCAATTAATAACTCATAGCATTTAATCATGGACCTTTAATTCTTATTCAATTAATTGAAATAAATGGGCCTAATTCAATTAATCTAACAATCCCCACCAAGAATTTCAAGGTACACAAAAATTCTCTCAGTTCCACTGTAATCTTTGCTATACTAGTATTTCGGTGGAGACTGTTAAGTTGAACATCCACCTAGAACTAAGGTTACACTTATTCATAATTGAACAATGGACTATGCCTTGAATTGTCAGTCTTGTGCAAACAAGCTTGGCTAGAGCCCTTCACTGATACTAAGCTGCGAAAGCATCCCCGCGGTTTGAAGCTTATAAGTCATACTCCAGGCCTTTCATGAGTGTCAGAGATCACCCACTCCCATAGACTATGACCAGTAGTTAGACTCATATAGGTGTATTCCTCAAAAGATGTTCTGTAGGATAACATATCTCCTTCAAAGTAAACAACATCCTTATTTCAAAGAAGCCACTTAGAACAAATTAAACATTAAGGTATAAACCAACCTACCATACAGATTAGAAGAGATATGCATCTTCACTAGAATGAGCCTTTTACAAAGGATCTCTTCTCTTAGTCAGACTATAGCTTGTTTCACCACTCTACTTCACGGGACCTTTGGTCACATAGAGCAGGTTACCACTACAGAAAGACTCACGTGGGTCTTAAGCCCAATTCCATAGATGCATTGCAATCACATTCCGTGAAAGACCCTTTGTGAATTGATCTGTCAGGTTCTTTGCCGTTTGGATGTAATCTAAGGCTATTACTCTGGAGTTTCTCAATTTCCTGACAAACTTCAATCGCCTTTTTACATGCCTTGGTGACTTCATGTTGTCCTTTGAAATATTCACCTTGACAATCAAAGTTTGATTATCACAATTCATTAGGATAGCTGGTATCAATTTTTCAACTATCAAGAAATCACAAAGTCATTTAGCCTCAATGGTATCTAATGCTATCAGTTCTATTTCCATTGTTGACCTCGTTAAGATGGTCTCCTTGCAAGACTTCTAGGAAACAACACCACTTCCAAGTGTAAACACATATCCACTTCTGGATTTTATCTCATCAGCATCAGAAATCCAATTTGAATCACTACCCTCTAGTACCCTTGGGTACCCAGTATAATGAATCCCATAGTCCACAATGCCTTTTAGATAGCGCATTACTCTTTCAAGAGCATTCCAATGATCTTCTCCCAGATTTGAAACAAACCGGCTTAGTTTGCTCACATCAAACGAGATATAGGTCTCGTAACACTAGCTAAATACATAAGTGAACCAATGATCTGGGATTACCTCACCTGATCTCTCATAATTCTTCTATTTTTCCTTAATACTTTACTATCATCATAAGGTGTAGGAATAGGCTTGTTGTCGCTATAGCCAAAATGACTTGAGATCTTTTCCACATAGTGGGATTGCAAAAGCGTAACCCCACTATCACCTTCTCTTACTAGTTTAATATTTAGGATAACATCAGCTTCTCCAAATCCTTCATCTCAAAGTTGAGATAAGAAATCTTTGACTTCCTTATCACCTTAAGGCATGTCCCAAAGATCAGCATGTCATTAACATACAAGCACAAAATCACTCCTTCTCCCCCACCATAGCGATAGTATACACACTTGTCAGCTTCATTCACAACAAAGCTAGCTGACGTGAGAGTTCTATCAAACCTCTTATGCCATTGCTTAGGCACTTGCTTGAGACCATACAAAGATTTTTAATAACTTACACACCATTCCTTCTTAACCCTGTGCTACAAATCCATCTGGCTGATCCTTATAGATCTCCTCTTCCAACTCTCCATTTAGGAAAGTTGTCTTAACATCCATTTGATGAATAAGAAGACCATGATAGACTGCCAAAGAAAGTAACACTCGAATAGTAGTCAATTGAGCAACTGGTGAATAAGTGTCAAAAAAATCTTCTCCTTCTTTCTAGGTATAACCCTTGGCCACAAGACTTGTCTTATACTTTTCAATAGTACCACCAGACCTAAGCTTCTTCTTGAACACCCACTTGCATCCTACAGGTTTGCACCCATAAGGACGATCAACAACTTCCCAACTACCATTAGATATAATTGAATCCATCTCACTCCTCACTGCTTCCTTCCAATAGTCAACATCAGGAGATGAATATGCCTCTTCAATGTTTTTAGGTGTGTCATCCATAAGGTATACAATGAATTCATATCCAAAAGACTTTGCAGTCCTTCATCTCTTGCACTTTTTGAGCAGTTCATTGTTATCCTCCTTAGAATTTTCCACAAGCGTAGGTTCATTGTGTTCTATCGGCATGGTAGAGCTATCATCCTCGATAAACTCTTGCCTAGATGAACTTGTTTTATCACTTATTGGAAAAATATTTTCAAAGAATGTAGCATCTTCGGACTCCATAATTTTACCAACATGCATGTCTAGTACTCCAGATTTAATTACCATAAATCTATAACCAACACTATGTATAGCATAACCAAGAAACATACAATCCACTATTTTAGGCCCAAGCTTACGTTTCTTGGTTATTGACACACTAACCTTTGCCAAACAATACCAAGTCCGTAAGTAAGATAGGGTAAGCCTCTTCTTCTCCCATTCCTCGAATGGTGTTATCTCTTTATTGTTTATAGGAACATGACACAGGACATGACATGCAGTCAATATTGCCTCACCCCACCATTCCTTAGAAAGATTAGTTGTATCTAACATGGCATTAACCAAATCAGTTAGAGTGCGGTTCTTTCTTTCAGCAACCTCATTTGACTGAGGTGAATAGGGAGGTGTCCTCTCATGAATTATACCATGGTCCTCACAGAATAAAGTGAAAACATTTGAGAAATACTTGCCACCACGATCTGACCTAACACATTTGATCTTTCTCTCAAGTTGGTTTTTTACTTTAGCTTTATAGATTTTAAAGTAATGCAATGCTTCATCTTTTGACTTCAACAGATAGATGTTACAAAATCTAGTACGATCATCGATTAGAGTCATGAAATATTTTTTTATCATCTTTTGTCAACACGCCATTCATTTCGCAAAATTGGAATGAATTAGTTCTAACAGTGCCAAGTTTCTTACCTCTACAGCCTTGTGAGGCTTGCATGTTTGTTTTGATTCAACACATACATGGCACTTAGAATTTTTGACTAAGGTAAATTTTAGAATTAAACTCAAACCAGGAAGCCGCATCATACAACCAAAATTAATGTGACAAAGCCTCAAAGGCCAAACATTTGATTCATCAACGTTAACCACATTGTTCACTACATTATTACATTCATCCAACAAAGACAAATGAAATAAACCTCCACAATCATAACCTTTTCCAATAAAAGTACCAAACTTGGACATTACACATTTATTGAACTCAAAGACTAACTTAAAACCATCTCTACATGTAGAGAGCCGCTAACAAGATTCTTGTGAATGGTAGGCACATGTTGCACGTTCTTCAACTGCACGATCTTTCCCAAAGTAAGCTTCAGATCGACCGTACCAACACCAAGAACATGTGCATGTGAGCCATTCCCCATCAACAAGGAGCAAGTCCCTCCGACCTGATAAGAAGAAAATAAGGAAACATCAGCACATACATGAATATTTGCCCCCTATCAACCCACCATTCAGGTGATTGACAAACTGAAAGAACTGTAGGTAATAAATTACCGTACCGTCATGTTCCTCCAGCCTCGCTAATGACCATGTTAGCAGATTTCTTGCCACCCTTGCAGTTCAGACACTTAGCAGCAAAGTGATCCGGACTCTCTCACACGTAGCAAACTCCCTTCTTCTTCTTCTTCTTGAAGGTGGCTGTTTGATTAGTCTTTGTCGGGTTCTGTAGCGGCTTGAACTTCTTCTTCTTGTGGGAGAAATTGTTCTTCTGTACCAAGTTGGCACTGGATGATCCAACAATTCCTTTTACACGTGTGTCTTTTGCTCTTGCCTTCTCTTCAACATCAAGAGTTACAATGAGACTAGCTACACTGAACTCCTGTCTCTTGTATTTTAGAGAAGTAGCAAAGTCCTTCCAAGAAGGTGGTAGCTTTGAGATAATACCTTCAGCCACAAACTTGTCAGGCAACACACATGGAACCTCTTTGCTATAGCTCTCAAGGTCTTCTGCCAACGCATGAATCTCATGGGCCTGTTCTACTATAGAACGGTCTTCAACCATCCTGTAGTTGTAGAACTGTTCCATGACATACAACTCACTAGCACCAGTAACCCCAAACTTAGCATCAAGAGTCTCCCACAATTCTTTGTCACTTGACAGCGAGAGATACGTGTCCACAAGGTTTTCAGGAAGAACACTTATGATGGCACCACGAAATAGGTTATCGGCTGCCTCGAACGCCTCTTGCGAGACCTGTTCGGACTTCCCCTGTACGACATACATAATGTTCATCGCTATCAACCACAACGTAACATTCTCATGCCAACACTTGTAGTTTGAACCATCGAACACACCCGGTTTGATAGATGTAGCAAAACGAGCTACCGAAAGCCTATCAAGATTTTCAGGTTTTTGGATTGTTAGAAAACTAGGTATATTTCAGTACATTTTAATTCCAAAATTAAGCATGTAAAATATCATCATGATTATGTTGAGTGATTCAGTGAAAACATTATATGTGCAAGTGTTCAAGTTTAATCCCCTAATAAACAAGAACAATAAGAACCAGAAAAGATTCAAGACGTACCCTTGGGCGGGGCTAGTCCCAGAGGAACCGGATGCGCCGTCACCACATGGATTAGTCATACTAATCGTGGGGTGGCCTTCGATGTAATCGTACAATTGGTGCAGGAAGAGGTACATACTGCAGTCCCTCAAACAGCACCAAGAAATAGATGAAGTAGTCATTCGTGCCACCCTTGAACGGCATCAGGAAGTAGGCAAAGTAGTCGATCAGGCCACTAGGAGGTAGACGATGTAGTTATTCAGGGAGTGAGAAGTCGCGTGAAGACGCTCCCCAAAAACCTGATTGCCCGCTATCCCATGCAGGACCTTTAGCATGCAATGGCTTCGGAGGCCTGCTCTCACCAGGACTGTGCGCGCAGTGCTAGCAATGGGAATGCAAGGTTGCAGCAAAAAACAGAGAGGGAGAAAGAGAGAGGTCCCATGAGCAGGAGTACCTGAGAGTATTCGTGTTTTGCACCTATGAGAACAAGAGAAGGTGCCGCTCTTATATAGGCTCCATGAGGTGAGATTCATCAAAACTAGATGTCATAATGCGATGGAAGTTACTAGTAATTTGATGGACATAATGGTCATCAAGCACTAGTAACTCTCATCACTTTATTGGTTGTGTTAATTGAGTGAATCAATTCTTATAAACAACAAGAATCATAAACAACAATAATCATCTGTCCTCAACTTCCCATTCAAAATTGACCAATTAGTAACTCCTAGCATTTATCATGGACCTTTTAATTCTTATTTGATTAATTGAAATAAATAGGGCTAACCCAATTAATCCAACAGAATCTTCACGAGGTGGAGCATAAAACTTGTATGTCCATGGATTGAAGACAGTGCAGGCGCCACTGCCATGGTTTTAGCTAAATCTAGAATAATATGATATCGTTATGGTTCACTTACGAGTACTTGCAAAGTTGCCACCATGGTTATGTTAATTCGTGAAATATGTATAACTTCAAAACCCAGTAGAAAAGCACGCATACTTCTAACATAAAAATTAAAAATTAACACATTATTAGTCCCATAGACTGACAGAAATTAACGGGCTACAACCCAGAAGGCCATACCTTTTGCTACAAGCTCCCTTTTTTGGTTCATTGATTGATATAACAACATAATCAAAGCAAAGTACTACCTCCAATTCTTTTTAGTCGACGTTTCCGAACAAATAAAAAGGACTGATTGCAGCCAAAACATGTGCCTGAAACGTCAAATATATAACGGAGCGGAGGTAGTACTTAAGTACTAACCAACAAGGTAAAATGTCCGAGGACCAACACGCACACTTACTTCACTATGTTCGCTACATTGAGTTCTTCCGATCTGTCCCATTCCCAACCGCGCCCACCCTCGCCAAGACGCCCCTACTCTCCGCTCTCAGCCGCCGGACGAACTGCAGCAGGCACCAGTCGAGCGCGGTTTCCGGCACGATTGCGAGGAGGCACCGCTGCAGCTGGTGGCTAAGATTGGGGTTGCAGATTGCGCCGTGCCCGATCCAGCGCACCGCCGCGCGGGCGTAGGCGTCCGCTGTTGTCGACAACAACGGCGAGAGATACCATTTGTCTCGCAGGATGTTCGGTACGATCCTTGTCGCCACGAACATTGGGGCCTGCGATGTGACGATGTTGTTCAGTTCCAAAGATCAAAGGACAAAAAAGTTCCTGCCTACCTTCACATGCACAAGCACATGTAAGCAAGAAAATTTTTACCTGGCACTGCACATCAATCCCTTTGCTCCTATACTCGACGTAAAGGCTCCGGGAGAACACGGCAACGTACCTGCTCAAGATGAACATACGGTGCAGGAGACAGATTAAATTAATAAACTCAGCCAGTTCCGTACGCAATTTCAACATGGCGCGTACGTACTTTTTAGTGGATGCATAGATGGTGTTGAGTGGGAAGGAGGGCATCCCCTCCGACGACGCCGATCCCATGTTCAGTACAGCGCCCCGGCCGCGCTCCACCATCCCTGGCAGGACGGCGGCCGCGACCTCCGTCAGCGCCCACAGGTTCACCCTTACCATCCTCAACCACGCCTCCACGTCGGCCTCGTGAAAGTACGCCAGGAACGGATTCGCCATCCCGGCGTTGTTCACCAGCAACCCGACGTCCAGGCCGTCGATCGCTGCCCGGAGCCGCCGCATCGACTCGTCGCCTGCTACCCAAGACAGAGATCAGCCAGAGTCACCGATTGATTAGTATGCACACGCACGCGTGTTTTGAGGCGGTGTCACCTTGTGGGGTGCCGACGAGCGAGAGGTCGAATACGAGGGTCCTGGTCTTCACGGCATCGCGCGACCTGATCGTGTCCGAGGTCTCCCGGAGGTTGGCGGCGTCGATGTCGAGGAGGACGAGGTTGAGGCCGCGGCGCGCGAGCTCCAGCGCCACGGACCGGCCGATGCCGGACGTCGGGCCGGTTACCACTGCCCACGCGCCGTACCGGCGGCGGAGGTCCCTCGGCCGGCGCAGGCAGAGGGCGAGGTAGCGGAGGAGGCGGAGCGAGGACACCGCGGCGGTGACGCCGCCGACGAGGGCGAGCAAGAGGAACAACCATTCCGGTGCCGTTCCGGGCATCCTCATCAGCAGCTGTCTTGTCGCTTTGTCCAACTGCTGCGTTTTTCTTTTGGGAGGCCACAACAACCAACTCGCGTGCGCTCTTAAACTCCGATGGTCCTTGTATGCTGGTGTGCATTTGTGTGCACGTGCAATTGTGCATCTACACATTGTTGAAACCTATAGTACAGACGATTGCGCGCGACATCATTGCGCGATTGCAGTGTGTAACAATTACTCCGGCTGCTGCCACCAATCAACTGCACAAAATTAAAGCTGGGACACTGACAGGTATATAACTTCAAATGTCTCATAGTCCTACCAATACCATTATATGTACTTTCAAGCATAGGAACCTCTGATGCTAAAGCATTATTTTAAATATGGTAGAGAGTGATATTATTATTCACTTAGGGGGTGTTTGGATCCTGGAGCTAAAGTTTAGTCCGTGTCACATCGGATATTCGGATGCTAATTAGGAGGATTAAACATGAGCTAATTACAAAACTAATTGCAGAACCCCTAGGCTAAATCGCGAGACGAATCTATTAAGCCTAATTAATCCATCATTAGCGAATGTTTACTGTAGCACCATAGTGTCAAATCATGGACTAATTAGGCTTAATAGATTCGTCTCGTGATTTAGCCTAGGGGTTGTGAAATTGGTTTTGTAATTAGCCTATGTTTAATACTCCTAATTAGTGTCCAAACATTCGATGTGACAGGGACTAAAATTTAGTCCGGGGATCCAAACACCCCCTTAAGGACGAGTTGGGAGTTGGGGCCTTTGGTTAGGATCATACTACAACAGAGGTGCAACTTTTTCCTAAAACTATTGTGGCTCTTGTCTACAGTTTTATACTTATTCCTACTACGTATGTTTGATTGCACTGGTAGAAAACTCACCTTCCATCCAACATTTCTGGTTCCGGTTGTCTTTGGACCCGGGACTAAAGGGCTTTTAGTCCTGGATCAAAAGGAGCCCACCGATGGCCACCGACGGGGGACTCTTTAGTCCCGGTTGGTAATATCAACAGGGACTAAAGAGCCCCCTTTAGTCCCGGTTGTAACGACTAGTGGCCCTCAGGAATCTAGCCCCTAGTCCCGGTTTGTAATTCCAACCGGGACTAGGGGGAGGGAGGCTTTTGTCCCGGTTGGTGTTTCCAACTGGGACAAAGTCTCCAATCGGGACAAAATCTCCTATAAATTCAGCTTCTTCCTCCCGAGCCCGAGCCACTCAGACCGAGAGCATCGGGCTCCTTCTCCATGGTGAGCAAGCAATCTTAGGGAGGTGCTGCCCGATTTTTTTCCCTCATTTTCGTGGGGATTTCACTCATCCAAAGTGTTGTAAAGGTTAGGTACTTCATCCTTCCTTTATTTATTGTTATTATACTTTTTTTATGCTTTAGAGATATAGAGAAATGAGTTTTTAGAATGAGGGAGAATGGAGAGGATTTTTATTTATACATGTTTTTGAGCTAGAACTTGATGGATAGCTTGCTTGTTATATATGATTCGTATTAGGTAAAGAACTTGATCAATATTAGGTATGGAAAAAAATAGAGTAAATGTGTTTTTAATATTTAGTCATTGCAATAAAGTTAAGGTAAATAAATTGTAGGCGTAAGAAATAGAAATAGCATCATGGAAGTTTTTCATGCATGCGTATAACCTTTTCTACTAGTTTGTATGATTAGTTTGTAAATAAATTGTAGGTGTAAGAAATAGAATTTGGTCATTGCTACAATTTTTTGAATAGTTTGCATGTTAAATTAGAGTGACATGAAAATTATACCCGTCAACTTAATGCTACAATTGTGGAACAGGACAACAAAGATACACTAATAAAGATTACAAACGCTCCATAGTTGACTTCATGGAGTCAAGAATCCAAAAATAATGGTAGAACAGAAGAACTTCGAGTCCACAAACTCGGGCTCAATATCATAAAAGAATCTTGACATAGTTTTTCAAATAACTTTTGGAGCCACCTTCTTGTAGTAGAAGTATGGTGACCCAATAGCCTGTTCAGGTAGAGATATGTTCATTGACCTTGACCCATCGGTATTTGGTTAGTTTTGGCTTGCTAAAATTAGCCATGCTCAGTGAACGGATCTTTTACCTAGACAGGCTATTGTGTACCACCATATTTCTGTTATAAGAATGTGACACTCACTCCAAAAGATATTTGGACAATTATTTCAAGATTCCTTTATGATATTCATCCCAAGTTTGTGGACTCGATTATTTATAGTTGTACCATTATATTCTGGTACTGGAGGAGCAAAGGTGACTCTACATAGACTTCGTAGAAGATTGAGTCATGTGCAGAGATGGCTTGGATGATGAACATTCTGCTATGTTGTATGCTTGTACTTGTTCTTTGATTATGAATAATAATATGCGAAGTGTGATGAGAAATATTTATTTGTATGTGTGATACATAAAGATTAATTGTGCTGTCAATTACCGAATTGATTTGTATGTAATAGTAACTTAGATTATATTTTAATTAAGCGCTACCTGGGCTACACCCGAAAATAACTAGGTCCAAAATTTTGTGGGCTCGCCCCCTAGGCCAATTATTTTGTGGGCCTAAACAAAGTTATGACGTCAGCAGTTGTTCAGCTAAATCTATTAAGAATTGTGCCTAAACCAAGTTATGACGTCAACAATTATTGCGTTCGGTCCAAGAAGAATTGGGACTAAACCCAATTATGACATCAGCAATTATTGGGCTTGGTCCAACAAGAATTGGGCCTAAATCAATCTATGACGACAACAATTATTGGGCTCGGCACAATAAGTTGGGCCTAAATAAATCTATGATGATAGCAATTATTAGGCCCGGTCCAACAAGAACTGGACCTAATTCAGTGTATGATGAAACAGTTTGTCACAATCGTCATGCCACATCAGACTGTGGTCCAACGTGGCATGCTAGTTTATGATGACATGTGTTCATTCGTTATTATCTTAGCGACACACCCAAATAAGGAACATAACTAGTCGCGGTTTATGACTCTCGACTAATCATGAAGGGTTTTCATCACTCCCGCGTCATAAATCACGGTTTATGATGCAAAAAACATGTTTATGACACTTTTTGGTTCGTCACTAGTCGAAACATTTCTTGTAGTGTCTTTTTTGACAATGCACGTGTCAATTCCTTAGTGGTCCACATGTCTTTTTAGTATTGGTCCAAGTGTCATTTTCCAAGTTGTTCCACGCCCATTTTCCTAGAGGTCCACATGACATTTTCTTATAGGTCCACATGTGAATTTCTGATCTGTCCATATTTCCATTTCTGTTTATGACACATGTTCTTTTCTGTTTTTCCCACGTGTCAGTTTCCGATTAGTAAACATGTCCATATCATGCATGTTTGTTGATGGTCCTTATCTTGAAATCCGACCATCAACTACTTTTCAAAACAGTGAAATAACAGACACCAAACTAGAGATAGGAATTTAATACTAACCATTTCCACAAGTTTTGGTGAATCACTGTTTGTAGTAGGTCATGTCTACATAAGGGGACAAAATGTGCTCAAATAAACAAGAAACACCACTTCAAGGCTATCCTAAGAGAGCACAAGGATCAAGGGCCACAAGACAAACCAGATCAGCCCAATCCAAAGAGGACCACAAGGCCCAACACAGTGATCCACCTAGAGGCCCACCAGAGGAAGGCAATTGTGAAAGGCAGTAACCAGGGGTCCGACCGACCCCTGGTTCGGCCAAACTTGGATGGTCTCCCCTTGGGCCCAGCTTCCACATGGTGCTTCCTCGTTCATCTCCCAAGGCAGTTGGCGAAGATTACCTAAATATGCCACTCAGGAACCGCCCTCTAGCAGCAATATAAGGAGGAGGAGAGACCCCCTCTCCACACACACCACACCATGCGACAACACACCAAGGCACACAAGAGAAGAGAGGGATTCCACACTAGAGCTACTATAGCATAAGATAGGGAGTGAGTAAGGATGTAGTCCGGAGGAGTGCCGAGTTTGTCGGCAACCTTCCTCTGCTTGTATCTCGTTGGATACGATCCACTTGAGTAAGTATCCAAGTTTGTCTATGGTGGTGAGTTCCTTGGTAAGGCTAAGCTTTTGTTATCATTCTTTTACGGGTTCATTGTTCATCCTTGTGGCGGATGCTCTAGTACAGGACTCTTGATAAAGATGGATAATCCTGATTGACGCTAGAGTAGTAATCGATAGTGTAGATGTGGTGTCTAGGACATATGTTACCTTTTGCTTCATGCTCCACAGTTTGGAGTAAGGTAGGTGGCAAGTGGTGACAGTCCTGTCCGTCCTTTGCAGTCCTCCCCGTTCGGGTACGGAGTAGAGCAAAAGGCCAGATGCACTTGAGAAACCAAGTGTGATTCAGTGCCCCAAAGTAAACTCTTAGTAACTGAGTTTATCCTCCTAGAATCTCTATCCTTAGACAACCTCGCTACCGAGGCCATTCTACCTCTTGTTGTCTTAAGGTTGAACTACCTAGAAGACCATTACAGTCCCATTCCCTGAAAAATACAATACCCTTAATACACTCCAGGTGAAGTGCTACAACGGTATATCCGTGTGCTTGCGGATTTATTCGTGAATGTTAAGAAAAACCAAAAAGCATTTTTGGGCTGTTGCTGGGGAACGGTAGTTGTATATGTCTTTAAACCTAGTTCACCCATGTATCCTTTATTTTATATTTCTCTTTCTTTTATCCTTTTTTTTACCATACACCTTTCATTCAAAAACTTCTATACTCTGAAGGGCAAGTTCTTTGAGCCACCACTTTTCCAAAAGCACATCACAGCTTCTAGCTATGAACCCCGTTGTAGCTTTCTAGCCAAAAAAAGAAACCACCGATCTCTACTACTCCTCTATATCCTTTAGAGCTAGTTTTCTTAGGAAAACCGCATCTGAGTTAGCGAGCGTTATGAGCAAAGAGCACTTAAGGGAGCTGGAGCTATCGTCAGAGTTCTCTAGATTAGCTCTCCTTCCTTAATCATTCAATGCATCATACGCGGGATGGAGGTGGATGCTCTCGATAATCCCACTATCGGTGCCAACATCATTTCCAGCTCTTTGGCGTTGACCTTTGTGGGAGATGAGCCATTAGCACCAATTGATAGAACCTTTCAAAGCTCCTCAGGAGATCTCCTAGAAGAGTTTGGGGTCTTGCAGAGCATGTCTATAGGACACAGAGATGTCGAGGCTGCCCTAGATTCTCATGTCTTCGAAGTCCAAGACTTTGATATCTTGATCGGACATCTTATAGAGGACTTTCTCTTAGATCCTCCGACTCTTGGAAAGCTTGATGTCCATTTAGGGAAGGAACCCTCTTCTATCCATATCCCTCATTCGAAAGAATCCTGGACAAAACCTTCCCCTAAACCTACGCAGCTCCTGTAAGAAGCCCTTTATACCCGCTGTTGTCAAGGTAACATCCGAAGTGTTTCATATACACTAAGGAAAATACCTCTGACATTGACCTTTGTCTATTGGGTTCATTCTAAATAGGTCAAGGGATCATAGGGCTATGCCGATCAAATCGAGTGATCCAAACTCACATTTTCATCCTCGATAATGATCATTTCCCAATACAAGTTATGTTCGCAATTCTTATTAAATGAACTTCTATTGGAAGCTTGGGTAGGATCGCTTTGTCCCCAAATTCATCTTTGATGAATGCAAGGCTTTCCACCTAAGGAGGGAATGAGTTGAAAGAAACTCATATCCCTTGTCACTCTCACTCAGATGTTTTTGTTTGGCCCACAAGGGTTTCACTCTCACATCACTAGGGGTCATCAACATTCTTGAGCTATCCTTACCGGAGAGTATGTTACCAACTACTTGAGCATGAATGTTTATCCTGTTCATCACAAGAATCATGCTCATCCTCTCTGAGATCCGTCATTTCGTTGTGCCAAGGCTCTACGAGTTGTACAACCATCTTTTGGCATTCTTTTATAGAAGCTAGAATAAATGGTTGTTCAAGCTTTTCCTTTATCATAATGTTGCACATCTCATGGTTGCACTATGGCACTAATCTTGCAGCTTCAACTTCAATTGTAAATCAATAAATGGTGGTGAAACTGGGAACTACACCACCATTTGTAGCTGCAATATGAAGATTCCTCATGGTCGAGCTTGTGAACATAAACAAAGCACTACCGGAAGATGGCTTGGATTATCCTTTCTTATAAATAATAAAAGCAAGAACATGTTGTTAGGATAGTATGCACCTTCAGGTATTTTTGGTCACTAACCATATCAGGTTGAGATTCAAAATAATGAGGGTCATGCCATGCCCAAAAACATGGGAGCTGCATCAATAGTACACTTGGAACCCTTTGGTGATGGAATACACTCCGAAGGAGACTCCAACACCACACACTTGATTTTTGATGTCGTGAGATACAAAAGTCCCAGTGTGGTGGAGATTGGTGGGCACAGTGCAATAGGATCCATCTGTACCAAAGATGGTGTTAGTTCTGTCTTGCCAAAAAAAAAAGAAGAGAGAAAGAATAAAAAGAAAGAGTGAAAAAAACAAAAAAAAAGAAAAAGGAAGATGAAAAAAGAGAGAAAAGAAAAAGAAAAAAGAGGGGTGAAAAAAAGAGAGATAAAAAAGGGGAAAGGATTAGAAAAAAAAGGGGGAAAAGAAAAACAAAGAAGAGAGAAAAAAAACAAAAAAAAGAAAGAAAGAAGAGAGATGAAAAGAAAATAAAGATGAAAAAAAGAAAGGAAGAAGAAGAGAGTAAGAGAGAGCCGGTGAGCTCCACATGGATCAAAGGCCGCATTATGAGCATGACTTCAAACCATGGCATTGTACCTTGATAAATACCACTTTGCCGCTCGGCTCCACTAATCCTTGCTTTCGCGCATGCATGCAGTCCCAGCTGTGCATAGTTTCGCTCTAGTAGCTCCTTCACGCATACAAGCAAGAGGAATGCTCCTCTTCTTCTCCAGGCCTTTGCTGCTCCACTTCATTTGGCACTTTCTCACTGCATGAGAGGAGACGCACTCTACACCTACAATCCTACAGCATTGTGCCTAATATAGGGCTGGCCCGATCTTCCGATAGGTATGGGGGTAATTCAATTGGTGGAGAACTTGACGTTGATGATCCGGGCTTCTAACCAGACATGCTTCGAATCCCTGCAACTGCTACACTACTGCTCCGTTGGTTATCAACCAAGAACAACTTGATTGACCTCCCCAAGAAGGCTTTCCCTGCAAGAGAATCGAAGAACATAAGCAACAAAGTATAAGCACACAATCTGAAATTGCAAATATGTCTGAAGTGAAGATAGATATGGGTTCAAGCTCTCAATTCGAAAGGACTAATCAGCACATTCGAGGAGAACAAGAACAGGGGCCATGGATCACTATAAAAGGACGTGTCACCACAGTTACAACGAATCAATCTCTGTTTTTCGATGGAAAACTAGAACTAAATAAAACCTAAGTTTCTAAGACAGCGGCTACTGAGTTTATATCAAAAAGGGGTGAGCTAGGGTTGGAGGTGACCAAGGAGGGGGCGCCCACAACTTGGGCTTAAGGCCCGACACGATACAAGGCCAACTTGGCCCAAAACTGGTGATGCAGCACCTTGTCGAGGTCACACAGAATGATCCATGACGCTTCTGGAGCTAGGACTAGAACCAAACAAAAGGGTTCGTCATCTTCTTTCCATCTCATCAAAGAACGTCTCGTTTCGATGTCGTATGAAGGAGATATCGCCAATTCCGTCCAGAGTAGTCAGCTAATTCCGAACCGAACGTGACGACCAAGTTGGTGACGACCTGTAACTTGAGGAAGACTAAGGCTCATGTGTATCCAGCATAGCGATTTCCTCATCAGTGCCAACGGAGCATACCACAAAGGCCCACAGTTCCTACAAACTAGGCTAATATGAGACCTAGCCATGTTGCTTACCTGAGTTAATACCACCATAGACTTTGGATGTATATCTTTTATGGAGTAAACCCTGCAGGGAAGATTTCAAAAAGATGGGTATGTCCTCAAGTTCAACTCATACTGGACATAAACCAAGGCCCGGGACACACTTAAAAAAAAGAAAAAAACTGCACGACATGCAAAGGAGGCACGTATCACCTTCTAAGGTACACTATGAGTATATTGCCAAAATGCCCCTTTTGTATGTTCATGCAATTTTATCTTAGCCTTGTTTGAGTTATGTTGAAAAGATAAAAATTTGGTGACAATAAAATTTTGAAAAGAAAAAAAAACTCCTTTTCAATAAAAAAAGAGGTAAAAAGGTCTCTCGAAAAAAATAAAGTGATGGCAAGCATTCTAGGATCCACGCTGCTTGAATTTTGATTGTGAAATTTCCTGAAACATGGATGTGAACAACTAACTTGGGGGCAACAATGAAATCCTTTCAAACTCTTTAACATCCCTCGATTATTTGTTGTCCACTAACGTTTCGTTGGGAATAAAATTACAACCAAGGAGCATGTACAATAATTCCAACACTTCTGCAAATGCTCCTTAGTCCAACAGGGAGAAAGATGCACAGGGAACCAAGCAAAACAAATACAAAGCTTTGCTTGTAAAAGCTTAACTCTTGCATTTCATTCTAAGCTTGGGATGATCTATCAGGTAAGCATCCCAAACCTCATGCATCCTTTCCCCATGTATCCACCTTGCTAAGTTATCCATCATGCCCAATTTTCCATGATATAAAGAAAATAAAAATAAATAAAATAAAAAAAAAGAAATTCAGGCACTTCAAACACTTCATGCGCCTTTATTCAATAAGATTTAGACTCCTTGGTATTTTAAACTGGCAGAGACCTTGCTTGTTTCCACCCTTGTTTTTTGTTGAATTAAAATAGGTACAAGAATAAGTGCGGGGGAAATCTCTCAAGCTACCAAACTCACACTTATTCGAGATCTCCCACCAACATGTTGCACAAACATCAGATGGTCCAACAAGCAGAAGGTTGAGACAGATGGATTCCAGAGATGGTTGGTAAAACTTGTGGATCAACCAAGCCATCTTAGACTCTCCTCGTTTCCCTCTTCATCCTAAACAATGGTTTGTGCAACACAACCCTTAAACTCCCTAAGTTCTTGAGTTTAAACAAATTTTATCTCACTCTATAAAAGTATACTGAATGAACCTTTATATCTCGTCATGTTGAAAATTCCTTTCCTATGGTTGGCTTCCATATTTTTTATTCCTACTTATATTCCTGTCACTTGTGAACAATTTATCATAGGGAAAGCATGCCATCTAAGTAGTTGGTGAATAAGATACGGTATGATGAAACAAACCTTGCTTCTTCCAGCATAGTACTTGGAAATTTTATCTTGCAAAAAAAATAGCTTGGCTCCTCAATGATATGATAAATTCCTACCAAAGCCATATGTTGATCTCATTGAAAACCTTATATATATGCTACTTGTTTTTTCATTAAGCTTTGTCAAACTTTTCATACTTTCATGATCAAGATCATGTACACTCCACCTTTATATGCTAACTCCTACGCTAGAAGTTGCTCAAAACATGCCATCCATCCCTTCATCCTTCCATTCCACAAAATAAGTGCTTCACTCTATATATGTTGATCTATCTCTCCAATTATCATTATAAAAGAGACATGGGATATTGAAAAAAAAAGAGAAAGAAAGAAAAAAATATATGGACACATGAAGGTCCAAGTATAGGAAAAGAAAAAAAAGAGTTGGACACGTGAAGGTCCAAGTATATGAAAAAGAGGATAGCCATGTCCTCAAAATATTCCAAAGGGAGAGAGATCATCTAAAAAGAAGTTCACATGCATCTTCCATCCACCATCCACATATCCACACACATGCACATCTTGATATGATTGTATGACTTGTTTTCTCCTTGGATCCGATTTTTGACTTTACAAAATATGTAATATAAGTATGCCTCCTTCTCATCCCGTACCCAAAGCTCCAAAAAAAGCCTTATTAGAAGTAGGAAGAAAAGAGGCAAATCAACACCTTGGTAAGGAACCATACACATAGAATGATCTAAGAGAACCATTTGAGGAGCAAAGCTATGTTTTGATTTGAAAAAAAACTTTCAAAAAACCCGAGTTATCTAAGCAGGAGAAGTAAAGGCAACTTGATTCTAATCCATTCCATTCCTCAACCACTCAAGATGGCATAGTAGACACTTCAAAGTTCACAAGTACATGTGAGGCTTGGAATAACTTATATGCAGGCATCAAACAAGGTGAGGAGATGGTCCACCTTAGTCCTTCAACCTTCACTCGAGGATGAGCAAAGGGCTAAGTGTGGGGGTGTTGTTGATGATCCTTATCACGAAATCCGACCATCAACTACTATATAAAAATAGTGAATAACAAACACCAAACTAGAGATAGGGATTTAATACTAACCATTTGTGCAAGCTTTGGTGAATCATTGTTTGTAGGAGATCATGTCTGCATATAAGGGGATAAAGTGTGCTCAAATAAACAAGAAACACCACTTCAAGGCTATCCTAAGAGAGCACAAGGATCAAGGGGCCACAAGACACAGACCAGATCAGTCCAATCCGAAGGGGGGACCACAAGGCCCAACACCAGGATCCACCTAGAGGCCCACCAGAGGACGGCGGTTGCGAAAGGTGGCAACTAGGGGTTGGCCGAACCCCTGATTCGGCCAAACTTGGACGGTCTCCAATCGGGCCCAGCTTCCACATGGCACACCCTCGTTCATCCCCCAAGGTCGTTGGCAAAGATTCCCTGAATATGCCGCCCGGGAACCGCCCTGTAGCAGCTATATAAGGAGGATAGACCCCCTCTCCACATGCAACACACCACACCACACCATGTGACACCAAGGCACACAAGAGAAGAGAGGGATTCCACTCAAGAGCTACTTTAGTAGCATAGGATAGCGAGTGAGTGAGGATGTAGTTCGGAGGAGGAGTCCTAGATTTGTCAGCGACCTTTCTCGGCTTATACCTCGTTGGATACGATCCACTTGAGTAAGTATCCAAGTTTATCTATGGTGGTGAGTTCCAATGATTTAGTAGAGGACTCCTGATAAAGACGGATAATTCTGATCGACGATAAAGTAGTAATCAATAGCGTAGACGTGGTATCTAGGCTAGATGCTACCTTTGTTTGCTCTGTGCTCCATGGTTCAGAATAAGGTAGGTGGTAGGTGGTGACAGCGATATCCGTCCTTTGTAGTATTCCCCGTTAGGGTACAGAGTAGAGCTAAAGGCCAGAGGCACTTGGCAGACCAGGTGTGAACCGGTGCCCCGAAGTAAATGCTTAGTAACCGAGTTTATCCTTCTAGAATCTCCATCCCAACCTCTCTACCTAGGCCATTTCCCTCTGTTGGCGCTAGAAATCGGCTGATCGAATTCCCAGCGTCGGACACACGACCCGGGAGAATCTGCTTAACTCCTGTTCGGGTGATCGCCCTGATGCGGTTCGCGCGGCGTGCCAACCAATCTGACCTGTTGATTGGCATGGAAAGAAACGTGTCAGATCCCAGAGGTTGCGATCAGCTAAGGTTCCGATCTCGAGGTAGCTTATCAGCGAATCGGCCAATTTGCCGTGATAAAGAAATCGGCTATAATGCAGCCGATTACCGAGCAACGTCTGATAAAGAAGACCGCTAGAGTAATCTAAACAATGTTACAGTAGCAACACTAGGAACAGATCTAATCGTCTATACGTAAAAATGAACGGATTGAATGACAAAGTACAAGAAAGCCGAAATTTCCAATTCCTAGCTAAATAACTGGTGATAAAACTAGAACAACACGTAAAACCTAGAATTCTAGTGAATATCGATAACTAGTGAATAAATCTAAACGAAACAACAGCGATGCGCCCGAAGTTAAAGCTTAGATATTTATTCGATAAACGGAACTTACAAGATCGGCCGGAGGTCAAGTCGATGCAGCCCCGCCAACCCGTACGAACTCGTGAAAAAGAAGAAAAGTATTAGCGAAGTCGCCGGCTTGAAAGTAAGTACGAGGAAATAGTAGTTTGTTGTATTGAGTTGATGATGATTATAGATCTACAAGGGTAGCTATTTATAGCCTGTTACAAACGACTTCTTATCCGACTAGAACTCTATCTCTAATTTTAAACAAAAAACAAATATTTACAACTACGACTGGTACTAGGTCGATTATCGTGCTCTTCATGGGTTGACTCCCTCTTCATCTTCATAATCCTCTTTAGGCCCACACCAGCCCAATCGCTCCAACCTCCTAATCGGCCGATTTCTACTCACTCCATCGGCAAGGAACAGCCGATTAGGGCCCACATGTTGGGGGCTCTGACTACTCCGATCCTGGGACCTAAGGTCGAGCGAGGCGGATATGAACCCTTAAAAGGTAACCGCCCGATCCCTGACTGTAGCACCAATCGGCCGATTTCCAATCGTGACCTCTATGTCTTATCGCATCCCCTGATTTCTTCCTTTCTTGTCGCCGATTTCACACGTGTCAAAATCTGGCGTCAACACCCTCTTGCTATCTTTGGGTTGCACTAGCTAGAAGACCTTTACACTACCATTCCCTAAGAAAATATGATACCCTAAATACTCTTCGAGTGAAGTGTTACAACGGTATATCCATGCGCTTGCAGATTTATTCATGAATGTTAAGAAATACCAACAGAGTTCTTAAAAACCCCTCTTGGAAATGCCACCGACCGTCGGGAAATTAAGGCAACACCGTGTCTCGGGAATGGCAACCGTCTTCTCGGTGAGCGTGCGCAGGACAAGAACCGTCATGCTTGTGTGTGAGTATGCGAGTGTTCAAAAAGAATGCGAGTGTGGAGTTAGTCGAAAACACTTGAGTAGCATAGTGGTGGATAGCAACTGCCGCACTACCTTTGGCCCGTGTTCAAACCCGTGTGGCAGCAAACTTTTTGCTCGCTTTTTAGGGCTTGTTATGTAGACCTGTTATTCAATGTGGGCCAGTTTCTCTTCCTAGGCCGGATCGAGTGGATCCTGGTGGCTCACTAAAACCTGGATCGGCTCCACAGCAATTTCATCATGAGCCTAACTTTGAAACAAGCCAAGGCCTTATTATCTGCGGGCTTCATCATCACACATGGCCACGATGTGGACACGCTGGACCAGGCAAGTAGGCCCCATATCTACACGTGGCTGCCATGACTACCTGCTGCACCCACTGCGCATACACGTGGACCACCAAGACCCACCCAACGGGACTAGCATTTACATGTGGTAGCTACGTCAGCCTGCTGGCCCACACTCATACACATGGATGGCTGGGTCCTACCTTTCTAGTGGACCCCGTGTTGACATATTTGACCTTTACCCCTGACACGTGGACCGTTGGGTTCCAGTCACCACACGTGGCTGCCAGGTAGACATGTTGAACCAGTCAACCGGGACCTACAGTTACACGTGTTAGCCACGTCGGCCTGCTGGGCCTGCACTCATACACGTGGATGGCTAGGTCCTACCTCTCCAGTGGACCCTATGTTGACATATTTGACCCACAGCCCTGACACGTGGATTGACGGGTCCTGGTCACTACACTTGGTAGCCACGTAGACACGCTAGACCCTCTGGCATCACAAGTGGAACTATGGGTCCAAACGCAACATGTGGCCCACCAGTTCTATGATGAGTCATGGTCATCACAAACACGAGGGGTTGATAGCACACCATTTTGTGATGATATGAGATGTTGTTCTATGACACTCGTTTTACTTTTGTCATAGTTCCGTAGTGCTTGAGGGCTGCCACCGATGAACTATGACGAGCCTGGGATTTTCATCATAGATGTGGTATGTTCAATGATGAAGCTTTAGAACGCCACGTGCAAAACATCATGGAAGCTACTATTTCTAGTAGTGATTGGTTTGGGCCACCAAGGTGGTCCAATATCCTACATTTTGTGTGCTAGTGGATTGTATTGCTTTGCTTGTCAAAGCTAGGGCACCAATGGCGAGGTTTCGGATGATATGTCCCATAGGGGAATCCCTAGCAGCCTTATATAGGCTGACAATCTAGAGTTACAAGTCGGATAAGATCTAATCCTACTCGGTTGTTATAAGGAAACCAACCTAGTTCGGTTACAATATCGCAGTATGGGATATCCGACTAAAAATGTCTCCATCAGGTGGTCAACATGTGGTCCACGCTATCTCATGTCGTGCCTCACTCGCACCACATGAAGAGGGCCCACTCGATAGGCCAGTCTATTGCCTGGTCAAGGGGGATACCCGGGTACCCCATCTCTGTCAAGCCCTCAAGCAAAGTGCAGTCGAACAGTGACCCAACGATTGAGTGACGAAGTAGAAAGCAAACTCGGTTTAAGTCGGTCCTTCATTTGGTCACAAAGAGGCTGCACAACGCTTAAAATAAAATGTTGGTTGTAGTCCCCGAGCCTCTAGCTACTTAGAATAAACAACTCTAGGATCAAAGAATATATCTTGAATCAATCTGTCCTCAACTTTGGAGGGCATATGGAGAAGGTCGCTAGACGCACTCCATATGGAGCACCCCCGAGACTTGAAGTGATTAGAATAATTAGTCCAAGGGTCAAGGAAAAACTTCCGATTGAGCCTAGCAAGCATGAAAACTTCTTCCCAGAGCATGAGAGTTGGCCGAGCTGCGGAGGCATGCTGACTTCCTTTTAGCGAACAGCCCCCAAGTGTGAGAGCTAGCCGAGTTACGGAGGCACGCCGACTTCTTTTTGGCGCCTAGCAACCAATCTCCAGGGCTGATCGAGCCGTGGAGGCACACCAACTTGTTTTATGCACCCAACCCCCGAGCGCGAGGGCTAGTCCAGCCGCGGAGGCATGCTGACTTCCTTTTGGCGCCCAGCCCCTAAGCATGAGAGTTGGCGAATCGTGGAGGCACGTCGACTTCTTTTTTTTTTGGACAATTTAAAGGAAAAATCCATTGTGCTTCTTGTTACTTCTACACACTCCTTCAACTAGAAAGTCATTACCCTTGATTCAATGACTAGCTGGATATTCTCTTGACGTTGATACCCCTTATGCTGATCACCTTGATTTCCCAAGATCCTTAAATATAGTGCTCTCATTCTTTCTCACTAAATATAAAAATATAAATATAGATTGTGACCACATTAGTTAATATAATCTCATCATTGCAACATTCACGCATTGCATATTTTATATTAATCCATATGCATGGTTATCACATTCGATTAACATGTCATATACACCTTGGGGATCTTTTGATTGACTAACAACCGTATGCATCATAACTTGTGATTGTTTTCTACATCCATTCGAGTCACTCGTACTATCCGGTTAACCTATTGTGGTGATTGTTGTTCCATAGTCTATGGTGCCGCGACGGAACCTAGGACTTCGTGTGTGCTGCAGCCACGCAATTGATCCACTAGGAGCGCACTGGTGTCTCGATGTGGTGAATGCGACTCCACTAGAACCTCTTTTAGTACAATCCGAATATGTATTTTAGTTCTCTGATTTCTCCACAACAAATAACGAGTTTTAATGGTGTGACACGATGTATACTAACATGCATCCTAACATAGGCACCATACGCTCGTATGCATGTGCATCATACTACATGCACCTCATCATGAGCATAAACATGTGCACCATCAACTATGCATCACAAATTGTGCATCATCAAGTTGGCATCATAAATCCATCATGCCATGTGTACCATCCCATTGTTGCACGAGTCATCCCCATGTGCATTGTCATTGCAATCATACGACTGATGTGTGCATCAAAACATCAAATCTAAACCATTGCACCATAAAATATTGCATTGTGTCATCATTTTCATATCACGATGGCATTAGCATAAAGCACCATTGAATTGGATAAAACAAGCATGTTTTCCAATCGTCGCTACAAATTAAGTAAACCTTGAGCAAGTATCACTGGTAGAGAATTGGCCTTTAGTCCCGGTTGGTAGGGTGCATATCTCTCGGATATCCATCCGGGATAAACCAACCGGGACAAAAGGGGGGGTCTTTAGTCCCGGGTCTTTTAACCGGGAGTAAAGGACCCCCTTTAGTCCCGGTTGGTGTCACCAATCGGGACTAAAGGGCCTGCCACGCCAGACGCGGGACAGGCCCTTTAGTCCTGGTTGGTGACACCAACCGGGACTAAAGGGGGTCCCTTTAGTCCCGGTTGGGAAATCCAACCGGGACTAACGCGGGGCAGGCCCTTTAGTCCCGGTTGGATTTCCCAACCGGGACTAAAGGGGTCCCCTTTAGTCCCGGCTCGATTCCAACCGGGACTAAATGGCACTTGCATGGCACTGCCGTGACGCCTGAATTTTTCATGCATGCATCACGTATACGTAGTACCGCGGCCCTTTTAATTTGTTAACCTTGTAGTTGAGATTTTTTTAGAACGAAATCAACTAGTATTTAAACGAATGGGATTTGTAATTATACAATTACTATATATATACACAATCCTTATACACAATTCATATACACAATTCAACTAGCTTTGTACAAATCGATCATAATTAGCGCGTATTATATATACAAATAAATCAAAGTATCTTCCTACAATCTTCCCGTCGTGGTGTTGCTGATCGGAGTGTCTAATTGTCGTCCATCGTAATAAAATTCTCCTCTTGGATTTACCACCTCGTCCATTATGAATCCAATGAGACCTTCACATATTGCCGCTACTCTTTCTTCCTTCAAGAGTCCTTGTTGAATATTTAACATCTATAATTTGGAAATTTGTGAATGTTACATGAACAAATACATATAAGGAGCTAGAAAATAATTAACTAGTAATATATTTATTTTACGTACTTTAAAGTTGTGCGGCGTCATCTTCGATCCCTTGGGTCCCAAAAAACTGTGCATGTGCTCACAGATGTAGTAGCCACATAGATTATTCCCGGGTTCCTGTCTTAAGCACTTCAGTGCGGAAAAAAATAAGTTATGAAATATTCGTGTTATACAATGTAATAAATGTGCAGACTGCTACGTACCGGGAAGTCTGTGTTCCATGTAAGATTTTCTTTGAATGGACCTTTGTGTGTCCTTATGAATTATTTCCATGCGCTGCGGATTAGAATAATGAATGACATAGTGTAACAGGGATAAAATTTAGGAAATAAATTTTTGCATAGAGATAAAGGTCCAGAATTATTACAAGCCTAGCATGTCTTGCAATTCTTGGTAGTCCACCGGATCTTTTCTTAACGAATCAAAGACAGTGACGTGGCTTCTTTCAGGCTCAATTATAATAAGGATCCAGTGGAAGCTGCGTGCGTAAAATGTTCATGCATATTAGAGCTAACTAACATGTAGAGATAAGGAAAAAGACATCGAAAGTAGACGGTATACACACACTTACTTGAAGTAGTATGGAAGTAGTATGAAATCCTTGAATGTTTGTTTGTGTAGGAAATTGTATATTTCCGCAAAGGTTTTTTCCGGCGCTAATTGTATCTGCTGTTGGTTAACTACAGATGGATCCATGAAGCCTACATGTAGGTACGCCTCTCGGCGGCATGTCTGAATTAGCATCCTACATGAAATGGAAGATGAAGTTAGTATGGTGACGCACGCCAAAATTTACATGTAGAGATAATAAACGGACACTTACAGAATCCAAGCGCTGATCAGAGAGACGTCCAGGGCATCATGATGGTACACTTCGTATATATCCTTGAAGTCTAGCCACAGCACTTTCTCCCCTTCACCGTGAAAATCTATCGGTTTTACCTTCATGCCGATCATCTCCCTCGAGTCGGCGGATGCCATCATGTACCATTGATGGAATTCGTACATCTTTGTTGATAGCTTCCGTACCATTGAAGGCTTTACTAGAGGTTTGCCTAGCTCATAAGGCCACTTCGGCTCAGGGGGCGGTGCAGTTGGCGTCTCAACTTGCCCTATGCATTCATCAAGTCCCAGACCTGTTTCTTCCTGAACTTCAATACATTTGCTTGTTGATCCAAGGGCATTGCTTTTACCCGTTGAGCATCTTTTTTTGATAAATGGCTGAGGTCGGGGACTGGACCGCTGGAGGATGATTTTCATTTCCTTTTATCCTTTTCATCAGCCTTTACTAGAGCCCGTTCATAGTTTGACAAGAGTGGTATCCTTTTCTTAGCTCCTTCTTCCATCCTGATAAAAAAGTTTAAATCTCGCCGACTTACTGGCGGTGGCTCCATCTCCCTTGCCTTTTTTAATTCGGCTTGTTTCTTGAACCACTCACTGGCCTCTCGTTGGATTTCTGCCCACTGTTCTTCATGAGACATTGCCTCCCAGCGTTCCTTACGAGCCACTTAAGGCTCCTTTGTTTTCTTCTTTCTCTGTCTTTGCTGGGGAGGCGGTGCTCGTGACTTCTTTAGTGGTGCTGCAGGTTCCTTCAAGGGGGCCACTCTTGGTGCCGGCGACGGTGATCGGGGAGGGGTGTTGTTATTGTCGTCGTCGCTCCCAGCACCAGGATGTAGTGGAGATGGAGACCTTGATATAGATGGAAGGGACGGTCCTGGAGCAGGAGATGCCGGTCTCGAGGTATGAGGAGAAGGTCGCTGCTGGGGATCTACGGGGAGCGGTCTTGAGGTCTGAGGAGATGGCTCCGTGCCGGGAATAATGATGTGCCGGGGATCTACGAATTTCTACGAATTTCTACGAATTTGTATGAATTTCTACGAATTTCTATGAATTTCTACAAATTTCTACGAATTTCTATGAATTTCTACAAATTTCTACGAATTTTGACGAATTTCTACGAATTTCTACGAATTTTGATGAATTTCTACGAATTTGTAACAATATCCACGTGCGGTGCCTAGGTTGTGACGGCGGCGATCAGGGCGGCGCAGGCGGGACGGCGGCGGTCAGGGCGGTGGTACGGCGGAGGCGGGGACGGTTCACCGGAACCACGGGCGGTGCCTACTAGGTTGTGATGGGCGGCGGGACGGCGGCGATCACGGCGGCGATCACGGCGGCTACTCGGCGGAGGGGACGGCGGTGCATCCTACGAATTTCGAACTTCATTTTCTCTGTATCAACTCTAACTTAACAAACTAACTACAAATCTAACTTAACAAACTAACTAGAAATCTAAAAATCTAACTTAACAAAATTAGAAATCTAAAAATCTAACTTAACAAAATTAGAAATCTATCTAAAAATAAAACTTAATTTTCTAACTTAAAAAGAAAACCCTCCTGGCGCTGCCGGCCGGCGCGGCAGCGGACCTCTCGCGCGCGGGGCGGCGGCCAGGGCGGCGGGACGGCGGCGGCCGGGGCGGCGGGACGGCGGCGGCCGGGGCGGCGGGACGGCGGGACGGCGGCGGCCGGGCGGCGCGCGGGATGGCGGCGGCCGGGGCGGCGAGGACGGCAGCTACCGAGGCGACGAGGACGACGGCGGCCGAGGCGACGACGACGACGGCGGCATAGGTGGGACGGCGACGAGACGGCGACGAGGGGCGACGAGGTGGCCGGGGGCCGGGCGCGTCGACGGACGAGGAGGGGATCGAGGCGGGCCGGCCGGGGGACGATGACGGCGCAATGGGGGACGTCGACGGCGCAATGGGGGACGACGGCGGCGGCGGCCGGCGAGGGAGGCGAACGGGAGGCGACGGCGGAGAACGCGCGGGACTTGGCGAAATTTTGGCTTAGTGTGTAACTGGCGGGGGGTAGAAGGGAGTACAGTGCCTTTTAACCCCCCCCCCTTTATCCCGGTTCGTAATGGGATCCGGGACAAAAGAGCCTTTTGTCCCGGGTCCCGTCACCAACCGGGATAAAAGGGGGGGCCTTTTATCCCGGTTGGTGACGGGACCCGGGATAAAAGGGTGCCCCGCCAGGTGGGGCTGGGAGCGCACCCTTTTATCCCGGGTCCTGTCACCAACTGGGATAAAAGGTCCCCCCTTTTATCCCAGTTGGTGACGGGACCCGGGATAAAAGGGTGCCCCCGCCAGGTGGGGCTGGGAGCGTACCCTTTTATCCCGGGTCCCGTCACCAACCGGGATAAAATGGGGGGCCTTTTATCCCGGTTGCAGTTGGCAACCGGGATAAAAGGGTACGTTCGGGTGGGAGACGAAACGTACCCTTTTATCCCGGTTAGCACCTGAGACAAAAGGTCTTTTTTCCTATTTTTCTTCTCCCGCCTGTTTTTTGGAAATGTATTTTATTTTACCTTTTCACTGCATTTCAGGATGAAAAACAAAACCTTCACAGATTTTGTACATGCAAAAATATATTTAATTAACGAGTAAATTGACAATAAGTATGAATTAATCATTAATTCTATACCAACTCATTTAGCCTGTAAAATATTTATTTTACTGCATTGCTGTGATCAAGAAATTATTCAATTAAATTATTTCAATGCGCAGAAAAATCCATGTTAGTATGTGGTTAACAATGTTCATGTTTATCTAAAAAATCTTCACCTAACAAATTTAATAACACATGAAATCATACATAGGGTAAATTAAAAATTGTATCAATTAATACACAAAGGTCATGTACATTTAACGCATTACAATACAACGTTGTAAAATTTCTTCTTCATGAAAGTTCCTTGATCATGATCGCGGCGTAAGTACGGAGCCTCTTCTTTGGATAGCAGGATGCTTGGATCAACTTCAACGGCGAATGGAGGCATGCCATCAAACTGATCATAATCATCTGATTGTTCTGTTTTATCCTCGACTCCCACGATTTTTCTTTTACCTGGAAGAACTATGTGGCACTCTGGCTCCCATGTCTCTTCTGGATTCCTCTTGGGTTTGCTGCACATGTCCTTCACATAGAACACCTGATGCACATCATTGGCAAGTACAAATGGGTCATCACTGTATCCAGTCTTGCTCAGATCTACTATTGTCATTCCGTACTGATCTTTGGTGACGGCAGTTAGCTTCACCCAATTGCAAAGAAATAGAGGGATGTACAGCGGTCCGTATTCGAGTTCCCATATCTCCTGTATGAAACCATAATACGACTCCTTGCTATTATTTCTGTCCATGGCATCTATGCGGACACCACTATTCTGGTTCGTGCTTTTCTGGTCCTGGGCTCTCATGTAAAATGTGTAACCATTTATCTCATAACCTTGGAATTTGACGATTGTGGTAGCAGGTCCCCTGGCTAACCAGGCAAGCTGTGGGTGAATCTCAGAGTTACCCATAAGTTGTTGGCGCAACCAGGAGGGAAAAGTTTCCATGTGATGACGGGTAAGCCAAGCATCGGATTTGGTCGGGTTTTTGGAAGCTACCATCTGCCTGTGCTGCTCGATATACGGAGACACAAAGGATGACTGTTGTAGAACAGTGTAGTGTGCCTTGTCGAACAAATCAGTATCATTGCTCAAACTTGATTTCCTTCCAAGGGTGCCCATTCCACGGAGCCTCCCCTCGTGGCGTGAAGTTGGAACCCCAATCGAGTCAATTGAATCAATAAAATCAACACAAAACTCGATCACCTCCTCTGTTCCATATCCCTTGGTGATGCTTCCTTCTGGACGGGCACGATTAAGAACATAGTTTTTTAGGACTGCCATGAACCTCTCGAAAGGCCACATATTGTGCAGGTATACAGGTCCGAGAATACCAATCTCTTTTACTAGGTGAACCAGTAAGTGCTTCATAATATTGAAGAAGGATGGTGGAAATAACAACTCAAAACTGACAAGACATTACACCACATCGTTCTGTAGCTTTGATAGCTTGGATGGATCGATTGCCTTCTACGAAATCGCATTGAGAAACGTGCATAGCTTTACGAGCGGCAACCGGACATTTTCTGGTAGAACACCCCTCAGTGCAACCGGAAGCAACTGGGTCATCAACATGTGGCAGTCATGAGCCTTGAGATTTGTAAACTTCTTTTGTTTCATATTTATTATTCCCTTTATATTCGAGGAGTACCCAGACGGGACCTTCATACTATTCAAGCATTCAAACATGCTATCCTTCTCTTCCTTGCTGAGAGTGTAACTGGCAGGACGTAAGTAGTGCTGTCCATTATCTCTCTTTTCCGGATGTAGGTCATCTCGTTGCCCCATGCCTTTCAGGTCCTGTCATGCTTCCAATGTATCTTTTGAGGTTCCATAAACACCCATGAAGCCTAGCACGTTCACGCAAAGATTCTTCGTCAGGTGCATCACGTCTATTGCGTTGCGAACCTCTAGGATTTCCCAATAAGGTAGCTCCCAAAATATTGACTTTTTCTTCCACAAGGGTCCATGTCCGTTATCGTCGTTCGGAACAGGTTGGCTACCAAGTCCCTTTCCGAAGACTACATATACATCCTTCATCATCTCGAACACACGCTTTCCATTACGGTGTGCAGGTTTTTTACGATGGTCTGGCGCCCCTTTGAAATGCATCCCGCTCTTTCTCAGCTGGTGGTGAGCAGGGAGAAATCGACGATGACCCATATAGACGACCTTCTTACAGTGCTTCAAGTATATGCTGTCTGTGTCGTCTAAACAGTGGGTGCATGCCCGATATCCCTTATTTGTCTGTCCTGAAAGGTTACTCAATGCAGGCCAATCGTTGATGGTTACGAATAACAGTGCTCGTAGATTAAAGATCTCTTGTCTATCCTCATCCCACACACGTACACCTTCTTCCTTCCAGAGCTGTAAAAGGTCATCAACCAACGGCCTTAGGTACACGTCAATGTCGTTGCCGGGTTGTTTTGGGCCTTGGATAAGCGCCGGCATCATAATGAACTTCCGCTTCATGCACAGCCAAGGAGGAAGGTTGAACATACAAAGGGTCATAGGCCAAGTACTATGACCACTACTCAACTCACCGAATGGATTGAATCCATCAGTGCTTAAACCAAACCTTATGTTCCTTGCTTCACTTTCAAAGTCTGGGAATGTTCTATCAATTGATCTCCACTGTGCCCCATCTGCAGGGTGTCTCAGCATCTCATCTTCCTTACGGTCTTCTTTGTGCCATCGCATCAACTTAGCATTCGCCTTGTTCCTGAACAAGCGCTTCAAGCGTGGTATTATAGGGAAATACCACATCACCTTCGCGGGAACTCTCTTCTTGGGAGACTGCCCCTCAACATCACCAGGATCATCTCGCCTGATCTTATACCGCAGGGCTTCGCAGACGGGACAAACATCCAATTTCTCGTATTCATCACAACGATAGAGGATACAGTCATTAGGGCATGCGTGTATCTTCTGAACATCCAATCCGAGAGGGCAAATAATCTGTTTAGCTTCATATGTTGTGGACGGTAATTCATTATTCTCGGGGAGAATCTTCTTGACAATGTTCAACATCCCCTGAAATGCCTTATCGGACACACCATTTTTTGCCTTCCATTGCACAAATTCTAGTGTCGTACCTAGTTTTTTATGGCTCTGCTGGCAACCTAGGTACAACAATTTTTGGTGATCATCTATCATGCGCTGCAACTTTGCTGCTTCCTTCTCAGTTTCGCAATCTCTGTATGCATCTTGTATCACCTGACCAAGGTCATCAGTAGGGTCATTTTCTGCAAACTCATCTTCATCAGCCTTGCCCATTGTAGTACCTACAAAAGCTTGGCCTGCAACCCAGTTCGGAATGGTGTCATCTTCCTCCTCCTCCTCGCCATCTTCCATTACAACCCCTAGTTCACCGTGCTTGGTCCAAACCAAATAGTTAGGCATGAAACCGTATTTAAACAAGTGGCTGTGAATAGTCCCTCAGGAATCCTTTGAATACTCCTTCCTGTTATTGCATTGGAAGCATGGACAACATACGAACCCATTCTCTGGCTTGTTCGCTTTTTCCACTTCGAGAAAATAATGCAAGCCATCAATAAACGCCTTGCTCCGCCTGTCTGCATTATACATCCATTGCCGGTCCATCTGCATCGTATTACGCATGAAAATGGATTACACTTGACAATGGATTACGCGTGAAAATCGATTAAAGATCCAAACAACATGGTACAATACAACAACATGAAGATTCAAATACACATATTTAAATTAAAGTCCCAAACAACATGATACAATACAACAAGCCATCCACTGGTTATTATCAAGGAGGACTTTAAGCATCCTTGGACGGTGAAGACGAAGGTTCCGCTGACCCAACCTCATCCTTAGGTTTATTTGTGCCGCCTGAAACGGTAGTACTAAGTGGACGTGAAACACCCGGGACTGAGGGTGGAGCATAACGACCACCAAAAGGAGGTTCCTGACCCGCGGCAACAGCTTCTTCATGACATTGCTGCAAATAACGAAGCATTGCTTTTTCCAGCACGCTCTTTTTCTTCGGCTTATGCTGAGGGCCAACTATGATTGGAACCTTGCCATAATAGGAACCACGATCGCCCCCACCATCGCCACTTCCTCCAGCAGCAGAAGCCATCTATGTACAAAAATTATTATCTTAACACTGCATAAGTTGTTCAACTTGAAGACCGTGATCATCTCGCGAGGATGTCCTCAACTGGGCGGCACCGGTATTCGTCATGAAAGAGGTTAGATGCTACGGAAAAGGGGACACGGTCACGATGTCCGTATCCACTCTTTCTCGTAGAATCGAACCTCCTTCTTGACATACGTTGCTGCTCGGCGGAAAACATCCTCGGAGAGATGAACACGGTATGCAAGTTCAACAAGTAGCAGAAGTCATCTATGTACAAAAATTCTTTCCTTACCACTACAGAAGTTGTTGAACTTGAAGACCGTGTTCATTTCGCGAGGATGTCCTCAGCTGGGCGGCACCGCACTTCGTCATGAAAGAGGTTAGATGCTACGGAAAAGGGGACACGGTCACGATGTCCGAATCCACTCTTTCTCGTAGAATCGAACCTCCTTCTTGACATACGTTGCTACTCGGCGGAGAACATCTTAGCAGAAATGAACACGGTATGCAAGTTCAACAAGTAGGCAGAAGTCATCTATGTACAAAAATTCTTTCATTACCACTACAGAAGTTGTTGAACTTGAAGACCGTGTTCATTTCGCGAGGATGTCCTCAGCTGGGCGGCACCGCACTTCGTCATGAAAGAGGTTAGATGCTACGGAAAAGGGGACACGGTCACGATGTCCGTATCCACTCTTTCTCGTAGAATCGAACCTCCTTCTTGACATATGTTGCTGCTCGGTGGAGAACATTCTCGCCGAAATGAACACGGTATGCAAGTTCAACAAGTATATGGATTTAAAAAACCATATTGAATTTGATAAGATAAACCGTCTAGACAAGGTAGCATCATTTTTAAACCACTGAAATAATGCATACTATATATGACACATCAATCTCCCTCACATTCTAGCTCAAAATACCTCTCCATTTTTCTACTTCATCATCACATTGTAGCAAATAATCTTTCCATCTCCAAAGCATAAATCAAAGCATAACACGAGGATGAAGTAGCAAACCTTCGCAACACTTGTGTTGGCTGAGTCAAATTCCCACGAAAATGAGGGAAAAAACTTCGGGCAGCACCTCCCTTGCTTTGGCACCACCGGAGAGTAGGTGAAGCTCAGCTCTCTATCAATGTGCTGGACTGGCTCGGGCTGGAGGAAGAAGAAAGTCTCTGTCTCGGGATATAGTGGGGGATGAGTTTTTATCCCGGTTAAAAACTCCAACCGCGACAAAAGGAAACACCTTTTGTCCCAGTTGGAAGTTTAGTCCCGGTTGGATCCTCCAACCGGGATAAAAGGTGAACCCTTTTATCCCGGTTGGAGGCACCAACCGGGACTAACCTTTTTATCCCGGTTGGTGGGTGTCCCTTTTATCCCAGTTGGAGGATCCAACCGGGATAAAAGGGTCCCGCCACCGACGCCCCCAGCTAGCCGTTGCAACCGGGACTAAAGGGGGGCCTTTAGTCCCGGTTGCAATTACCAACCGGGAGTAATGCTCCCCTCCAATTTTCCCCACCCCGGCGCACCCCCTTTTGTCCCGGGCCAACTTTAAACCGGGACAAAAGGGGTCGGATCGAAAGCCAATTCTCTACTAGTATATATTCTGGAAAATCCCATTTAAACATATCCTTGCATACGATCACAACTTACTATCCAAAAGTAATCTTGGTAAAGGCTCTCCATTATTTTTCCACCACCCTTGCTTCACATGATGTGATATCTGCTCTAAAATATGTGGACACCATTGTCTCATCATCGTACCTTTGTTTTGTTAAACCATTCCATTCTTGATCGGAAAGTTCTACGGAGCTTAACTACTGTTTCAGTACAAGGACAAAGTAAGCATCGAGTACGAGTGTGTTTTTCCAAGCATCGTACTCCATGATATGGTATAAAAGCTCTATTTGAGTCTTCGATTTGAGCCCGATCTCGCATATGAAGAGAGTATTGATCACAAGGACCGAGTTACTCGCAACCAAACCACTCAACTCTATGAGGTTTAGTGAAGTACCCACTCTTTGGAAGAAGCTACACGGGAGCAAGAAGATATTCTCAAATCTAAATATCCCGAGTTTTTACCACCAACCAAAATACCTCGTGCAATAAACCTTTCTACCCTACTCTGCACGCCCGCGAATCTCGGGACGAGATTCTTTTTTTTGGGAGGGGTTGTAACACCTCTGATGTTAGCATCATAATTAAGGACTAATCAATGGTCATTAACATTGTTATGTGTGCATTATGTCATGATTTAATTTTGTAAGCTTTGTTGTACCAATGATGTGGTTATCTTTTAAAAGTAAGATTAATGAAGGTGTTTAAGCTAATTACGTAATTATCAGATTTGAACCTTGGACCTGTTTGAATGTTGAAACAAGTTTGAACCCTCAAACTTTGTGGTTAAAAATCCAAGCGTTGAGATGCATGATTTTAACTATTTCTGGCTGTTAATTAAAATTTATTTTTTATTAAACACCTAACTCTTGGCCAACATGAAAATTGTAGTATAAAGTATATACTTCCATGTAGGTGTGTTTTGGACCTGTGAAAACTTTTTTTAATTGCTCAAATCCTTTGTCATCAAATCTGGTCAAACCTCTCATGCTTTCCAACTTAGGAGAAAATTCTAAGTCTGGCGTTTCAGTGACAAATTTGGAACTTGAAGCTCTTGATCTCTAGTTTTTCACTACGAAGACAACCATGAACCAAACCAACATTTGTAGTTCTATACGTGTTCTACACAGTAATGGAGTTGTTGTGCTCAATTCAAACCCTAAGCCATTTAATAGTCGACTTTGGCCGGCCAAATTTAATATGAGCTCTGAAAAGTTCAGTGTTTGGCCAAATTTTGCCAAACTTTGGGGCTCTATAACTTGCAAACCATAGCGAATCTCAACAAACTTTGAATACAAGAAACACTCTCCTATCACTACCGGAAACAGTAAAATTCGCCGAGTGTAAAACGTGTGCCGAGTGCATTTTTTCGGACACTCAGCAAACACAGTCTTTGCCGAGTGTATACAATGAGGCACTCGGCGAACATAATACACTCGACAAAAAGGAGGTTTGCCGAGTGCCAAAAAACAGGCACTCGGCAAACAACTCCTGGACACTCGGCAAAGAAGACACACTCGGTAAATCAACAGCGCGTGCGTCGCACGTGCGTCGTCCGTTACCAGGTTGGGCCGGCCGTTAGACCTTTGCCGAGTGCTTGCCGTTCGACACTCGGCAAAGTGTCGTTCGCCGAGTGCCACCCGCACACACTCGGCACACTCAAAACTTCGCCGAGTGCCTCGCCCGGACACTCGGCAAACTAAACACATTGCCGAGTGCCGCCCTAAAGGCACTCGGCAATACCAAAATTTCGCCGAGTGTTTTTGTCGGCACTCGGCAAAAAAAACAAAAATTTCCCTCCAACAGCTTCCACACTTTTTCTACTCCCCACGTAGGACATTTGGTTATACATATTAAAAGTTGGTCTATTTTCGGGTCTGTTTGGGATTTTTAATGCTTTGTTTGCATTAATATGGATTTTTTGATTGAAGTCAAATTTTAACTGCAAGTACTTGAAATAATGGATTGAAATCAGTGAAAAAATCATATTCATATTATGGAGACCGGATTGAGGTCTCAACCAGAAAATGAAAAGAAATTTTGAACATTGTTTTTAAAAAACACGACCACGAACCTGTGGTTCAATGGTTGTTAAATTGTAAAAAAACCAAACGAAATCTGAAAATCACATGATTTGTCAAGATGTCATGATATTATGTGTGGAGGCTGTGGTAACAAATTGAGAACGTTTCGCCCAATTTCTGACATATGATGCTTAGAAACCGACTAATCTCCTGGAAGGATTCATAGAAGTTAGAAAGGAGCCAATAAGATTTGGTGTCCAAGTGACACTTGAATTAAGGAGTGCCTTCAAATCTTTTTGTATAGGCAACATACAACACAGATTGGTTCATGTCAAAATTTGGAAATTTTTCGGATGCGTTTGATATTTTTTATTGATTAAATGCAATTATAGATTTTTATTAGATATAAATAGAATTTGAGCTATAACTGCATGAAATAATGGAATAATATCGGTAGAAAACTAATTTAACAATTTTTGAGTGATTTTGACACGATTTTGAACAAGTATATTAGAAAAAGGTCACTAAAATACGTTATTTCATGTAACGTTTGCCGAGTGCACCCAGAAAACACTCGGCAAAAATGATAGTTTGCCGAGTGTTTTCTGCGTGCACTCGGCAAACTAGTTGCACGGGCCCACTCCCTTCGG
Organism: Setaria viridis; assembly: GCF_005286985.2. NCBI lineage: Eukaryota > Viridiplantae > Streptophyta > Magnoliopsida > Poales > Poaceae > Setaria > Setaria viridis. Next base: position 13,536,511 of record NC_048266.2, read on the forward strand.
CCTCGCTTCAAATAAAAAATCCCAACTTAACTTTGCCGAGTGCCGTAGATCTCAGCACTCGGCAAACACTAAGGCTTTGCCGAGTGCCCCCATCTGGCACTCGGCAAAGGACATGCCCTGCGCGGTTTCGGCCCTTTGCCGAGTGCCAGATCGCGGGCACTCGACAAAGATTCGAAGATATGTCCAGCACTTAGCGTTTCGTCGAATCATTTCCGCGCCGCCTGTTGCCCCGCCCGCCGGCCCCCGCGCCCGCCTGTGCCCCGCCCCGCCGGCGGCCACCGCCACCGCCCTACCGGCGGCCACCGCCCCGCCCGCCATCCGCCACGTCCCCGCCCGTGCCCCCGGCCCGCCTGTCTCATCCGGCGCGTGCGCCCCCTACCCGGCGCAAAGCCCGACCAGCCGCCCCGGCCGCCCGTCTCCCCCGGTGCGTGCGCTCCCTGCCCGGCGCGCCGCCCGACTGGCCGCCGACGCCCCGGCCCCGGCGCCCTCTGCCCGGAGGCTTGCCCCGCCGGCCGCCCACGCCCCGGCCCCGGCCCACCGGCCGCCCCCTGCGCCCCTTGCCCGGCGGCCCCGGCCCACCGGCCGCCCCCGGCGCCTCCTGCCCGGCGGCCCCGGCCCACCGGCCGCCCCCGTTCCAGCCCCGGCGCCCCCTGCCCCTGCGTCCCGGTGTCCCTCACCCGGTAATGAATTTTTCTTTTGGAATTTAGGAAATCTGAATTAGAAAGTAGGTTAAAATTAGAAATTAGATATTAGAAATTAGAAATTGTAGGGCTTTAGTTGTTGAAATTAGGAAATTGTAGGGCTTTAGTTGTTGAAATTAGAAAATGATGATTGGCTTGGGAATTTAAGCTATAAGAATGTTTGTGGAAGTGAGCCATCGTGCCATTCCTTCTTCTGTACATGTGGTTGTCGGCCATCGTGCCGTTTCATTTGATGCAGGTTATGGAAACCTCCACGTGCAGGGGAGGTGCTGCCGAAAATTTTAGTTGACAGTTGTATGTTTTTTTTTGCAGGAGAGGCTACATTACCGTCCTCGAGTCGTCACTTTGTACGATAGTAAGGTGAGTCATCCTACACATCTATTTTCGTATGATGGTCGTATATCACGTAACCTAGTTAGGCGTCTCCCGTTCGAAAGAGATACGTTTGGAAATATGCAGATGTTTGCATATTTATAACCGTATCTGTTTCGAATTGTCCACGTTACTTTGGACAGCACGAGGATGTGTAGGTGGGTTTAGTTTCCATAGTCTACTCCGATCCGAGTTAGAGTTTCGGCAGCACCTCCCAATTGTTCTCCGGATACACAATCTCCATCACAGGACGTGTATTTGGAGAACAGCGGGGAGGTGCTGCCGAAATTCTATCTCGGGTCGGAGTAGACCATGGAAACTAATCCCACCTACACATCCTCGTGTGGGATTAGGACCTATCTTCACCTAATAGACAATATAGGAACGTGTAGATGCAACTTGAGTTTTTATATTACTCGTTGGTATGCTAGAGGATGGAGGATTGTCAGTGGATGTACACGGGCCGATCTAGTCAGAATTCGTTGACCGATGAATGGATAAACAAGACCGATGCTTTCTTGGAACGGGCATTTGCAAGGATCAAAGGAGGAAGAGATACTTGGTGTCCGTGTAATAAATGTGGAAACATGCTTCGGCAAACCAAGTTAGGAATGGGTAAACATCTTGTTAGGCACGGATTTACGTCAGACTATACCATATGGATCTACCATGGTGAGGTCGATCGTGGGAGGGACGAGGTCATCAGACAACGTATCGAGCAATATGATGATGACGCCGGGGTGGGAGACATATTAGATGACTATCATGAAGCTCGTAGGGAAGAGGAGCCCGAGGCTACCGCAAAGGCGTATTACGACATGTTGTCTGCGGCACAGCAACCCCTTCACAGGCATACCAAGGTCTCTCAACTGGATGCCATTGCACGTCTAATGGCCGTGAAGTCCCAGTTTAGCTTGAGTCGAGACGCCTTCGATATTATGTTGACAGTTTTTGGGAGCCTGCTCCCGGAGGGTCACATCTTGCCAAAGTCTATGTATGAGGCACAAAAACTTCTTCGTGCACTTAAGATGCCATACGAGCAGATACATGCTTGCCCGAAGGGATGCATCTTATTTAGGAAAGAATATGCGGAAGCCAAGTACTGTGTGAAGTGCGAATCATCTAGGTTCCTGGAGGTAGACTCTGGTGACGGTCAGAAGAAGCAGCTTGCAATTGAGAGATGTCAAAAGGTTCTTCGAACTAAATGTAAAAATAAATGCAAAATTGAAGCATCCATTGCAGAGGCATACATTCTGGAGGAGGTGTCAAACTTCACAACCAAATACTATACTTGCAACCTTCCTAGCGTGCACAATCCACCCGCTCGTTATAATGACTCAGAAGTTGAATCGAGCCTTAGCCTTTTTCGAGGACAACTTGGAAGTGCAAGTGGTGCGACACAGAAGAAATTGAAACATAAAGAGTGGCGCACTATCATGCTGTATGTATTGACCAACCTTGTCGAGGTGGAGCCGTACATACTGTAAGTTGTCAACAAACTAGTTTGTTCTCAATTAATCACTATTCTAGGATCAACTCTCATGTTTCTCGTTGGTACAGGGAATTTCATCGTAAATTCTGGCGTAATTCAAGGAAACCTACCCCACACGAAGCCGAGACCCTTCTTCAAAAGGGTGCGGGTAATGGAATGCCCGATTTTATTTCTTGGTTCAAACATAAGGTACAATCCAAGTTCGCTCGTACGTAGATCCACGTTCCAAGTTGGTCCAACATGCGAATAATATAACGAACCACCCTACTTCAACTTGCAGGCTCAAACCGATTCGTCTATGAATGTTGAGGTGAGATAGGTTGCCGATGGCTGTGCCTACAGGGTCAGATCTTTTACCGGTTATGACGTAAATGGATATCGTTTTCACACAACAAGCCATGAGCAGAGTCGGCCCAATCGAAGAACGACGTAAATGGATATCGTTTTCACACAACAAGCCATGAGCAGAGTCGGCCCAATCGAAGAACGACAAATACCGGAGTTTTTACGCTAGGCTTTGATGGTGTCGAGTACTACGGAAGAATTGAAGAAATATACGAACTAACTTTTCATGGTTGCAAAGTTCTTAATCCAGTCATATTCAAATGCCATTGGTTTGATCCATCAGTCGTGAGATGGGCACCTAATCTTGGGTTAGTCGAAATTCGGCAATCATCCGTCTTACAAGGAGACGATGTCTATATTGTGGCTCAACAGGCCACGCAAGTTTATTATTTGTCATACCCATGCCAAACCGATGACCGTCTGAAGGGTTGGGATGTTGTGTACAAGGTATCGCCACACGGTAAACTACCTGTACCAAATAATGAAGATTACAACATTGACCCCAACACATATGACGGGGATTTTTTCCAAGAAGATGGGCTCGAAGGGATTTTTGAGATTGATTTAACCGACGCTTTCGGAATAGAAGTAGACAATGAAAGGGTTGTTGACGATGACGCTGGAGAGGAGGTTCATAATATGAAGGAGTTAGAATTACTTCAGCGGTTACAGTTAGGACAGGACATTGATGATGACGCTGAAACTTCGGAGCACGGGAATGATTTGTTTGACACGCGTGACAGTGACGATGAGACTTATGATCCAGCTAATCCCGATCATGACGATTATTTCTAAGACATGTATGGATCGTAATAATTTATTTATTATTTGTCATACCATGTTATTTTTGAAATTATGTTTTGTTTATATATGTGCTGATTGGTTTACTCTTGGCAAATGTAGGTGATTGAACAATGGTGGGCGGTAAGAGGAAGATCGCAACGCTTTACGAAAAATTAAAAGCTGCAGCTTCCGGGTCAGGTACACGGTCAGACACATCGAGAGGTCGAGGAAGGCGTCGAGGGAGGGGTGGAGGCAGGGGTGACACACACGTGGAGGAAGCGGTGGGGGCACAGGTCCTGGCTAGAGGCAGGGGTCGGGGCAGGGGTCGAGGAAAGGGTAAAGGGGTGAGGGCCCCGTCGCCTGTGCCTTCATCGTCGTCGGAGGAGGAGGAGGTACCTTCCGCGCATGCCTCTAGTGACGAGGCGGAGGTATAGGAGGAGCAGGAGCAGGAGAGGGAGGAGGGGGAGGAGGCAGGGGAGGAGCAGTCCAAGATCTGGTTGCGAGGTCCCTCGTCCCTCCCGAGGCGACCTATCCCTGTTTATTTACGCCCACTGATTCAACCCGCTAGGGCAAAGTAAGTTCCTTCACATATTCTCTGTACTTTTGATATGTTGAAACTTACACTAGAAAATAATAATTTATATTAATCACTTGTGCAGGAGTTGGACTAAGCTCAGTGGGGGTGCCCACAACCGCAAGGTCAACGGTATCGTCGGTCTTTTGTGTAGGCTACACTTCCCCGGTCTAGTGGCCTTCGCCGGACAGGAGGAGCCAGCCTACACGTGGGACCACTACGTCGCTACCGCCGACGTTGGTGATCGTGACCACAGGCAGTTTGCGAACAAGGCGGAGCGGGTGAAGGCCGAGCTGTGGGTAAGTCTTCGCAGCACTACATTGCTTAATACATTCTTGAAATAATAATTGTATGCTTGCCGTCTATACGCAGGACTTTTATAGATGCCAGGAGGGCTTCGAGGCTAGGGCGGCCTCCGTGATTGAACAAGCCGCTAAGAAGCTCATTAAGGACATGCACTACGACGCGCGCGTTCAGGCCATCATCGACTTTTATGCTGAATACAAAAGGATGAGGATCAAAAAAGAAGAGGCCAGAACAATGAACCTGACCAAGGAAGAATTCATGGCGGTACGTACATAAAGACTATATTTACTATTTGAGAGATTAATTACGCTTAATTCCGTTATTTATATGTCACACACTTCATATAGGTGCCTCCGTGGTGGTGCCGATCCTTTACCCGGTGCTGGGAACAAATGGTGGACGTGTGGTTGCAGCCTGGGTGGTTGGAGAACCACAATGCCTGCCGGGAGCAGCGTCTGCAGATGCCATATGCATCACACCATCAAGGCAGCCTGAGCCTTGATGAGTACAAGGAAAAATGGGTACGTGAATTCATTTCTGTTTTCTCAGACATAATACTGCATATTTTGTAATCATTTTACATTTTTTCCGCAGACTTCATCACATGATGGTCAGGAGTGCTCCCGGTTCAAGGCATGGGTTATGTCCAAAAAGGGCAAGGCCACGGCAGACATCGACTTCAACTCGGAGGACCCGCCCGAGGTGTACAGCCATCCCAGCATCCACAGCCGCGTCACCGAGTACACAGCCATGGCGAGGGAGGTTCACGGGCCAGAGTTCGATCCGAGCTCTCAGGATATCGATGCTGAAATAGTGATGAGGGTAGGAGGAGGGAAGAAGCATGGCAGGTATTGGATTGGAGATAGCGTGATCGACACTGCCAGTACTCTGACTCTCTCCCAGATCCGAGCAAGGAGCACGGACTCGAGCCCCGCGATACGGCCACGGCCTACCGCTGCACAGCTACAGATGCAGGCTCTGCAGGTTATTTCTGTTTCTTTAATTTTTCATTCATTTTGTACTTACCTTTTGCTTGACAATAAGTGGTTGGGATGAAATATTGTAGGCCCAGGTGGAGGTAGAACGGAAGCGCCGGGAGGAACTAGAGGCAAGGATCGAGGCGGATCGGCAGCTTGAAAGGCAGAGGACGGAGCAGATGTTCCAATACATGCAGAGTGTTTTCCACAGTTTAGGTCAAACTCCACCACCTATGCCACCGAACCTCTTCCCGCCACCTCCACCACCTCCTGCAGCTACTCCTGTGAGTCAATCTCAACCTTACAATCAATCTAGACTTAAACTAGAAACTACAGGCACTACAAACTTCCACTAGAATTACTTGTTTAGACTATGAAATCTCTTTAACTAAATTTGTGCAAAATCAATCGGCGGCGTCCAATGCAGAATCTTCCTGGGGGTAGTGGCCACCTGCACGTCCTCCTCATCCTCCTCAGTGACTTGTCATTTCTGTGTTTGTGATGCAAAACTTGTGAATTACTTCTTTAGACGAGAACTTATGGATGCTATTTGTGTGCTTGTGAATCCTATGGTGCAATTTATATGCTTGTGGTGCAATTAATATGCCTGTGCTTCTGTGGTTGCTTTTTGAGAGGGGTCCTTTATACCTAACATTTCTATTTTGTAGTAGGTATTAGGACACTTTGCCGAGTGTAATGGCCTCTTTGCCGAGTGTTAACACTCGGCAAAGAGGCCATTTCTGGTACTAGTAGACGGGTTTGCCGAGTGTATTCGCCAAACACTCGGCAAAGGGGTCATACATTTTGGCGGGAGGGCTTGTTTGCCGAGTGCCACAGGGTAGGCACTCGGCAAACAGGGTCATTTTGCCGAGTGTTTTGAAAAAAGCTCTCAGCAAAGGGGTCATAAAAAAATGGCGGGCCGGGCTTCTTCGCCGAGTGCCTACCCCGTGGCACTCGGTGAAATTATCCATTTTGCCGAGTGTCTGGCAAAAAATGCACTCGGCAAATGATAAAATAAAAATGGCGGGTGGGGCTTCTTCGCCGAGTGCCACGGGGCAGGCACTCGGCGATCCATGGATTTTCGCCGAGTGTTTGGCCAAAATACACTCGGCAAACGAGTAGACTTCGCCGAGTGCCTTTAAGAATACACTCGGCAAACCTAACGTCTTCACCGAGTGTCGGCCGTCAGACACTCGGCAAAGCTTCCGTTGCCATGACAGACCGTTAACGTCTTTGTGCCGAGTGTTTAATTTTGCCGAGTGTATTTTGGCACTCGGCAAAAGGTTTGCCGAGTGCCCGACGATCGACACTCGGCAAACAGCCTGTTTACCGAGGAAAACTTTGCCGAGTAGACTTCGCCGAGTGTTACACTCGGCAAACCATTTGCCGAGTGTAATGGGGCCTTCGCCGAGTGCCTGGGGCACTCGGCAAAATAACTGTTTTCGGTAGTGTATATCTCAGCTACACCATCTTCAAATTAAAGCTATCCAACACCGCCGCCCAAATCCGCCGCCTCCGCTCCACCATCTACAAATCACCACCGCACACGCCTGCCTAGCCTCCTCCTCTACCGCTCGGACACCTCTAGTCCGCCGCCTTGGCTCCTGGCGCTAAGGATTCTAGCCCCCGTGACCACCATTGCTGCCGCCGACCCGAGCTCCACCCCACCGTTGACGGCCTCCTCCCCGCACAAGCCAACCCCAAAACCGACATCTGGTGTGCTCCTTCATCCCATGCTCGCACTCTCCACCCTCGATTAATACCGCCGGGGCCGGAACGCCGCCGTGCGCTAGGGTCCTGCCGCAACCCCGGACCGAGCGCCGCCCGCACGCCACCAGCACGCTAGGGTTAGGGATTCTTCGTGTTAGCTAGGGCCCTGGGTGCGTCTCGTGACGGCGAAGCCACTCGTAGTGTCACCCTCGCTGGCCGGCTCGCCGCCGATGAGATATCCGGCGGTCAACCCGACCACCGTCGCCCTTGACCATGGCAAGGGTGACCTTGTGAAAGAAAAGAGAGTCTAGGGAGTTTAGTGCAAAATCCTGGGGGCTAGTTATTAAAGAAATGGTAGATCTGTAATGTTATTTATAAGATTTTCTCTAAGGTGCTGGCGAATAGGCTTAGGCCATTTCTTGATGAGATTATTTCAAAGGAGCAAAGTGCCTTTGTGCCAGGGAGGCTAATAACAGACAATGTTCTGATTGATTGCTTACGAGTGCACTCACTATCGAAAGAGGAAGAAGGGGAATTCTGGAGCTTGTGCTATAAAATTAGACATGGCGAAAGCTTACGACCATGTGGAATGGGAGTATCTCCGGAGGATGATGTTGAAGCTGGGGTTTCATGAACCTTTTAATTGTTTCGCTGATTATGAGATGTGTGACGTCGGTATCCTTCTCTCTTAGAGTTAATGGGGTGTTATCAAATGTCTTTAAACCGACGAGAGGAATTCGACAAGGTGATCCGATTTCACCATATCTGTTCTTGTTGTGTGCAGGAGGTCTTTCTTGCCTTCTGAAGGGGATTGGCTCGGTGCATTTGTCTTGGGGCGTCCGTGTTGGCGTCCATTCTCCATCGATATTGCACCTTCTCTTTGCGGATGATTGCATCATTTTTTCAGAAGCATCGCATAGACCGCTCGCCTGCAGGAGTACTTGATACTTATAGTCGTGGATCGGGCCAGCTGGTTAACCGGGATAAATCAGCAGTTTTCTTCAGCTCTAATTGCAAAGATGAGATGATTGCAGTGATCAGACACGGGCTACATATTGAGCAGGAAGCTTTGGCCGAGAACTACCTAGGGTTGCCCACGGCTGTGGGACGGTCCACGACTGAAGCTTTTGAGTATTTGCCAGCAAGAATTCGAGGATTAATTGGGACATGGAGTGGAAGAGAAGCTAGTTGTGCTGGGCGGGAAATGTTATTAAAATTTGTTGCTCAGGCAGTTCCTACGTACTCTATGAGTTGTTTCTTGTTGCCCGCTGAGACTTGCAAGAAGATGAGATCGGGCATCACCAACTATTGGTGGGGTAGCTCAGCGGATAACAGACACATTCACTGGCAACGATGGGATAGATTGGCACGAGACAAGGCTAAAGGAGGAATGGGCTTTCGTGACCTCAAGATGTTCAATCTTGCAATGCTTGGTAAGCAGGGATGATGGCGCTTGCTGACAAGGCTGGAAAGCTTATGTACCAAGGTACTTAAAGGCCTGTATTTTCATGATGGGGATTTTATGTCTTGTTCCCAAAGGAGGCATGCAAGCTTCACATGGCGGGCTATCGTACGTAACTGGACGGGAGGTGCTAAGGAAGGGCCTAGTCAGGAGGGTATGCGATGGATCGACGACAAGAATTTTGCATGACAGATGGTTATCAGGCCACTTTGCCGGACAACCGTTAACGCCGGCTGAAGGGCACAAGTCATTGATAAAGTTGCTGATCTAATAACCGATAGTGGAGCTTGGAATGAGGGTCTTATCAAGGATACTTTCTTCCCTGTCGATGCTAACGCAATCCTTAAGTTACCGATTATGGCAGGACAGGAGGATTTGTGGGCATGGGAGAAGGAGAGGCACGGCAATTACTCTGTCAAGTCGGCTTACCGGCTGCAGGAAGACGTGCAAGGCCAACAGGAGGGTGATCCGTCTGAACCAGGCGCTTCGACGGAAGGACCAAGGAAACTGATTTGGACACTGGAGGTACCACCAAAAGTTAAGGTGTTCTGGTGGCGTGTTCTTCATGATTACCTGCCGGCAAGGAAGGTACTGCGTCGAATACACATTGAACCTGCTGCCCTTTGTGAAACATGTGGGGCAGCTGAAGAATCAGTGAGGCATGTCGTGGTAGATTGCACCGTGGAAAGAATCTTCTGGGAGCAGACAGAGAAGATGACTGGAGTGAAACTGCCCTGTCTTCGTCAGGAGTCATGGGCGAGCGATCTACTACAGGACAATGTATGCACCAGGAAAGAAAGAGCAGTGATCATTTGTGGGATGTGGTCACTTTGGATGCTGAGAAATCGACGGCGCCATAGTGAACCTGGAATGCCAATCCATCAAGCAGTCATGTGAGTGCGTGATACGGCTTTTGATCTGTGGCAACTACTCCACCCTTGTATTCTTACCTCAGGAACCTCTTCGGTGATATTGAATGGGGTACTTGGGAAAGTTTTCCATTGCAAAAGGGGAGTCAGGCAAGGCGATCCACTTTCACCGCTCCTCTTTGTGTTAGCGGCAGACCTCCTACAGTCCATCCTCAATAAAGCTAAAGATGAAGATAGGATCAGACTACCTATTGAAAACGGGGCGGGCACAGACTTTCCAGTTATACAATATGCAGATGACACCCTGCTAATTATGGAAGCAGACCAGAGTCAACTCCTATACTTAAAATCCATCCTCGACATGTTTGCAGAATCCACTGGCCTGAAGGTCAACTTTGCCAAAACAGTTATGGTCCCGATCAACACAAGTCCAGAAAAACTGCATGATCTTGCTACCATGTTTAATTATCAAGCTGGCTTTCTCCCCTTTACCTATCTTGGTCTACCCCTGGAATGACCAAACCAAAGATCAAAGATTTTCTTCCTATTATTAAGAAGGTCGAAAGAAAGTTGGGTGGAATTTCTACCATGCTATCACAAGGAGGGAAGTTACAACTTGTCAACTCGGTCCTAACTTCAACGGTAATGTTCCACATGGCTACCCTCAAGCTTCCAAAAGGGATCACTGATCAGATTGGTAAATTTAGAAAACATTGTCTTTGGCGAGGATCAGATTTGACATCTAGGAAACCATCAAAGGCGGCATGGCCTATGGTGTGTCTGCCCAAGAAACAAGGGGGATAGGGGTCATCAACATCAACACCCAAAATGAAGCCCTCCTGCTCAAGTTCCTGCATAAATTTTTCTCTAAAGCAGATATTCCCTGGGTACAGCTTCTTTGGGAAAACTATTATCAACACGGTAATCTCCTTGGAGGGCGTAGGAAAGGTTCCTTCTGGTGGCGAGACATAGTGAAACTCATTGACCTATACAAGGGGATAGCCTCTGCCCGAGTTTCGGATGGTAGTACAATTCTGTTCTGGAAAGATACTTGGAACAATCATCTTTTATCGCGCGATCTTCCACAGTTAGCTTCTTTTGCAAAAGGTGAGATGATCACCCTCAAGGAGGTTGTAGAGGATCGTCTGATTAATACAATACATCTCCCACTGTCAGCAGAGGCGCATGATCAGTTTGCACAATTACAAGAATTCTTACAACAGATTGATAATACGCAGCCACATGACCTATGGGTTTACAGCTGGGGTAATCCAACCTTTTCAGTTTCCAACACATATAAAACTCTCATTAGAGAGAAAGGAGTCCACCCGATCCACAATTGGCTATGGAGGTCCACATGTCAAAAGAAGCACAAAGTTTTCTTCTGGTTACTCATCAAAGACAGAGTCAATACCAAAGATGTCTTAAGCAGGAGGTCCATGATTTTAGAATCTACAACTTGTGAGATGTGTATCCTTCAAAAACGCGAGACAGCAGCACATCTCTTCTTGCGATGCAATTTTACCAAGGCTTGTTGGTGCTCAGTGGGTATTACATACACTTCCACCAGATCAGTCACTTCCATTTTCAATGCCATTCGAAGACGGCTGCAACTACCATTCTTTATGGAAATCATAATCCTCATGACATGGAGTATTTGGACAAACAGAAACGACTGGACTTTCAACAATTCAGCTCCGATGATCAGGGACGTCACAAGGAAATTTGTTTCAGATTTTCGATTGGTAGCCCTTCATAGGGTCAGGACCCAAATGCAATCCCTTATGTTAGACTGGGTAGACTCTTTGGGGTAGACTCTTTGTAACCTTGTTACTTGAACCTTTTTTCTTTCTTTCTTTTGTTTTTGTTTCATGTTTTCTTTTGCTTTGGTCTTGTCTTGTAATTGTTTCCTTTTTTGGTTGTTTAACTCTTTAATAAATTCAGTAGGGGTCACCCTCCTGTTCCTTCAAAAAAAACTACTCCACCCTTAGAAAGTGCAGTTGCCTAAAGTGCTGCCTATATGGAAACCACCTAAGGAAGAATGGATCAAATGTAACTTTGATGGCGCCTTTTATTCAAATGGAGGTGGAGCTATGGGAGCTGTCCTGCGAGATCACAATGGCTGTTTCCAGGGAGGCTCGGCGAGATGGTATGACCTTTGTACGGATGCGCTAACCATGGAAGCCTTGGCCTGCAGAGAGTGGTTTTTGAGACAGATTGCCAAGAACTTGTGCGTGGAAAATGAGCAGCGATCGTCAGTAGCTGCTATCCTTAGGGAGATTTAGAACTTGTGTAACTCTCTAGTTAGGTCCTGTTTGGCACGGCTCCACTCCTAAACTCCAGCAACTCCATCAAAAAATTCAGCCAAACACCCCAACTCCAAAACTCCATGGAGTTGCCAACTCCATGGAGCTGTAGTGCAAATGGAGGTGGAGTTTTGGAGCACCTCTTTTGCTGCTCCAGAAACCTCTCTTTTGAACCTCCTCGTGGAGTTGGTGGGTAATTACCCACCAATGCCACTGGTTACACAAAAAAACGTTTCATTCTATTCTCCCTTTTATTCTCCCGAGCCCCACTCGCCACCAGAGCCCTGCCCATCGCCGCCCGTCGCCGCCTGCCGCCGCGCCCGTCGCTGCCCACCCCGCCGCCCACCGCCCAGCCCCACCGCCCAGCGCCGCCCCCGTCGCCGCCCACCCCGCCGCCCGTCACCGCGCCCGTCGCCGCCCAGCCCCGCAGCCCGTCGCCGCGCACCCCACCGCCCGCTGCCCACCCCGCCGCCCGTGGAGAGTCTCCCGTGTGCGGCACAGTGCAGTGGAAAAAGGGGAAGAAGAAGATGGGATAGAGAGGATGACAAGTGGGGCCTTAATTGGGCGGCAACAATGGCAATCCACACTGAAATCGATCTTTTTTGGAGCTGAGAGCACCCATCTAGCCAAACACCCCATTTTTGTTCTGGAGTTTTGGAGCGGAGCTGGCTCCATGTGGAGTTCTGGAGTGGAGCAGCTCCACCTGGAGTTGGAGTCATGCCAAACAGGGCCTTAGTTTCTCTCTTTGTGCTATGCTAGTAGAGTTTGTAATTTGGTAGCTCATGAGTTAGCCAAACAGGTATCTAGTGAGTGTGTGATGGGTGAGTGGCACCAAGTTCCATCATGCGTGCAGCGATACCTTGAGTCTGATTGTAACCATGCTCATGATCATGAATTCATAATGAATGAATTCCCTGGTCTAAAAAAACTATTTCTGGCTGTTAATTAAAAATTAATTTTTTTAAACACCTAACTCTTGTCCAACATGAAAATTGTAGTATAAAGTATATACTTCCATGTAGGTGTGTTTTGGACCTGTGAAAACTTTTTTTGATTGCTCAAATCCTTTGTCAAATCTGGTCAAACCTCTCATGCTTTCCAACTTGAGAGAAAATTCTAAGTCTGGCGTTTCAGTGACAAATTTGGAACTTGAAGCTCTTGATCTCTAGTTTTTCATTACGAAGACAACCATGAACCAAACCAACATTTGTAGTTCTATAGGTGTTCTACACAGCAATGGAGTTGTTGTGCTCAATTCAAGCCCGAAGCCATTTAAAAGTCGACTTTGGCCGGCAAAATTTAATATGAACTCTGAAAAGTTCAGTGTTTGGCCGAATTTTGCCAAACTTTGGGGCTCTATAACTTGCAAACCATAGCGAATCTCAAGAAACACTCTCCGATATCTCAGCTACACCATCTTCAGCTCTCCAACACCGCCGCCTCCGCTCCACCATCTTGAAATCACCGCCGTACACGCCTGCCTAGCCGCCTCCTCTACCCCTCGGACACCTCTGGTCCGCCGCCTTGGCTCCTGGCGCCGAGGATTCCAGCCCCCGTACCCGCCTTTGCCACCGCCGGCCCGAGCTCCACCCCACCGTCGACGGCTTCCTCCGGCGCCTCCCCGCACAAGCCGACCCCCAAAACCGACATCTGGTGATCTCCTCCATCCCATGCTCGCGCCCTCCACCCTCGATTCACACCGCCGGGGCCGGAACGCCGCCGTGCGCCGCCACGACCCCGGACCGAGCGCCGCGGCACGCCACCAGCACGCTAGGGTTAGGGATTCTTCGTGTTAGCTAGGGCCCTGGGTGCGTCTCGTGACGGAAAAGCCACTCGTAGTGTCTCCCTCGCCGGCCGGCTCGCCGCCGGCGAGATATCCGGCGGTCAACCCGACCACCGTCGCCCTGGCAAGGGCGACCTTGTGAAAGAAAAGAGAGTTCAGGGAGTTTTGTGCAAAATCCCGGCGGCTAGTTATTAAAGAAAGGGTAGATCTGTTTAAGAAGATTGTCTCTGAGGGTTTAGATGTAAAAGCTTTTTTCCTTTTCTCGATGCAGTAAATCATAGAAAAACTATAAAATACAAACTAAAATTTAGAAAAACTATAAAATACAAACTAAAATTTGTTAGTTATCGGGATTTACCTGACAGACCGTTAGATTATACTGTTTTAAGTACGCAGTGATGGAATTTAACTATTAAAATGATAGTTAGAGCACTTAGTTCGATTTAATTTACTCTATCCACGCCGATCCCGTCCTATCACCAAAGAGGCCTGAGGTGGCTAGTGCGAGCGAGCAACTCGACGCCCCACCAGCGGCGCTGTGCGGTATATTTTTCTAGTTGGAAACTCTCTCATACGCACCCAGGTTTGTTACGAAGGATAGAGCTGGACCCAGCTCCGAAAATGCTGAGGCCATGTGCCTGCGTAGGGCGGCCCACGCTGACGCTGACGGCACGGGCGGCCGCAGATTACACCGTTCCAGCCAAGCTGCTCTTTCCCAGCTGACCAATCTCAAGATTCCCAAGCGCTGGCGGCGACGACTTCTCCTCCGCTTTATTTGCCTTTTTTCTTGCCGCGCTGCGACGACCATCACGAGCGCCGTTCCAATCCCCCGTCGCGTCGTCGACCTCCCCACTAGTACCGCCGAGCAATTCGCTAGCTTCCTTCGTCCTTACAGGAATCACGAGCGACTAATCGGACTTTGTTCTCTTTGCCCCATCCGCAGATTCTGCGTTCCGGTGCGGCGAGCGCAGGTGGTGAGGGCGAGGAGGGATGAAGTTGGTGCCGAGGGAGGCGGAGAAGCTCGCCCTGCACAATGCCGGGTTCCTTGCGCAGAAGAGACTTGCCCGGGGCCTCCGCCTCAACTACACCGAGGCCGTCGCGCTCATCGCTGCGCAGGTGAGCGAACCAGGACGCCGCCGCCGTCCCCCACCCTGCCGCCAGTTCCACTCCTGCTCTGCTGTGGTAGTCAAAACGAAATAGTACGTTTCTGGTGCGCATACGCACAAAGTCAACGCGGAATTATGACCAGTCCTTTTATTTTTTGTTTGGATCCGCGCGTTCTCTGTTGGGATGCTACATGAATAGTATTTTTTTTATTTTAAAGACTTGCTACGTGCATAGTGAGGTTTCCTAATTTTAATGGAAAAAAATAGCATGATGTCAAGGTATTGTGCCATAAAGGAACGCAGAGACATTCCCCGTTCTGGCATTTTACTATGTAGTGGTCAGTGGATGTTCAGATTCTGGTCTTGTCTTCTAGCTCTTCTGCACGGCCATGCTCTCAACTGGAGTTAGCTTTCTTGAAGAAGCTATGCAGTGGGGAATGATCCCAGATGGAAGGGAAGATGCTGACTAGATTTAGACCCCCATGCTAAGTGCTGCTGATTTAGTTAGTCCGAGAACACTTTTGCTTCACAAAAAAGAAAAAAAGGTCCCAGAACACTTTTCTTGCCAGATTTGGCTGATATGATTGAATTAAGTCTTACTTCCTGGCACAGATTCTCGAGTTTGTCCGTGATGGAGATAAAACTGTGACATGCTTGATGGACTTGGGGAAACAGCTGTTGGGCAGGTGGGTTTATCTTCTGCTGAATTGCTACCCTTCCTGCACTGTTATGTTCATCCAATACTGCAACATAAAAACTTGGCATTGCATCACTCAGATGATAATGGGAGACTGAACCGCTTTTGAAAAAATACTAAACTAGGTGTGAATATTTTTAACAGTAGCTCACTTCATCGTACATCCAGTACTTGTAATGAACACAACGAAATGCCTACATATCTTACTGCAATTTATTTATAGTTTTTTTATCTCATGCCTTTTTTAGACTGCTAATCTTACTCTTATGACTACTGTCTTCACATATTTCAGTTGCTCTGACAGTTTTGCTTTTTACCTTCCCCCCAGGAGACAAGTTCTTCCAGCTGTTCCATACCTTTTACATACTGTACAGGTGTTCTTTGCCACACTATATGATACTTACCATTTCTATACATATGCATCCAGATTTCATTAATAAAAAGCGTTACATCAGAAAGTAGTAGACAATCATATTTGTTCTTAGAAAGATCTGAAAAGTTTTCTCAATTGTCATCATTTCATCTAGGTTGAAGGAACATTTGTGGACGGAACAAAACTAATTACTGTACATGACCCTATTTCTTTGGATGATGGAAATATGGAGTTAGCACTGCATGGTTCTTTTCTCCCAGGTCCAAGACTCTGATCAGCATAATTGGTTCAATTATGTTCAAACTTTTTTTCTGACTTATATGGTTACAAAATTCTTTGATTAATGCGTTGATGGAATCTGTGGAGATCAACCTGTTTCATAATGTTTTTTCTAGGGCATGTTCCTAAAATCTTTGGTGTATTCTGTTTTTCAAGAATACTTCATTAGTGGAAAAAAGAACTGTACCCCATATTATTTAACTGATGCAGTGCCTTCACCTGAAAAGTTCTCCGGGGGTGATGTCGAAGACTATCCTGGTGAAATACATTACAGCTCTGGTCGCATAGTTCTAAACCTTCACCGCAGGGCTTTAACTTTGAAGGTTGTTAACAAGGCTGACAGACCTGTTCAGGTGAGGGCGCCTAGTTATTTTTGTTTGGACCCTTGTGCAAATCTGCACAAATTTCCTTTTTTATTCCCTTTTCCTATCAAAATGAAAATGCTGTTTTGTGTTTTATTTAAACTTTTGAAGAGATAGGCTTAAACTCGTTTTCCAAATTGCCTCTCTAATAGTTAAATTCAATGTTAACCAATCGATGGCATGATGCCATCCCTCTTGGCTAATGTTTTAGCACCCAATACACTTGTAGCAGGACATGAGTTTTGAACTGACAAACACATAATAATGTTGTTAGTACTACTAAGTTCAGAGAACATTTGTCCTGTTCCACCATGTTAGTTGAATGTGTATGGATGTTTGGAACTATGTGGATCAATGTAACATTATGATCTCTGCATCTATATCGATTTTAAAAATAAAATTTATTAAGAATGCCATTCTTTGAATATTTAGCTAAACCTTATTATTTAAGAAATTTAAATTATTCCTTAAGATGCAGCTTTGATCCAACTGTCAGTTTGGATGCAGTGTAAATACTGTTTTTAACAAGTTCAATTTACATTGCATTACACCCTCATTTACTATTTATTGGAGGTATAAGATTTTTTTTTTTAAAATTTTTTTTGACTCTCTTCTGATCTTAATGACAAATTTCAAATATTTTTTGACCTTGCAGATTGGAAGCCATTACCACTTTATAGAGGCCAATCCTTACCTGGTTTTTGATAGAGAAAGGGCCTATGGCATGAGGTTAAACATAATTGCTGGAACAGCTGTTCGGTTTGAGGTGATTTCACTGTATCCATGCTTTTAGAAATTTTAGGCCTGGGGTTGAACATATTTGGCCTCCTACTTAGTTTCATGAATATACTGCACATACCAATTATAAAACCAACAAGAATCTGATATCTATTTATTTTTTCAGCCGGGGGATGCAAAAAATGTTACACTTGTAAGCATCGGAGGTCATAAGGTAATCAGAGGTGGAAATGGCATTGCTAATGGTCCTATTGACAGTTCACAGATTAATGAGGTGATGCAGAAGGTTAATGCAAATAATTTTGGACATGAAGATTATCCAGATGCAAGGTTGTTCTTTCCTATTTAAGTGATGACCCATGACAAAGTTAATTGCTTAATTTTTTGCCCTAATTTTATCTTTCAAATATGTGTCCAGGGAAGGTTTTATTGGTGATGGTCCATTTGACTGTACTGTTGATCGTGAGAAGTATGCGAGCATTTATGGACCTACCACTGGTGATAAGATTAGGCTTGGTGATACAAATCTTTTTGCTGAGATTGAAAAGGACTTTGCTGTTTATGGTGATGAATGCATATTTGGAGGTGGAAAAGTTCTACGCGACGGAATGGGACAAGCTACAGGGTACCCAGAATCTTCCTGCCTAGATACAGTTATAACAAATGCTGTTGTGATTGACTATACAGGAATATACAAGGCTGATATTGGTATAAAAGGTGGACTTATAGTTGCTATTGGAAAGGGTGGAAACCCTGATGTCATGGATGGTGTTCATAGCAACATGATTGTGGGGGTAACTAACTTTATCCTTAATATTTTGTATTAAGTTTCTAAAGAAAAGAAATGTTTTTTATTCATTTCTATACCAAAAAACTGTTTCAGGTCAATACTGAAGTTATTGCATCTGAAGGCATGATTGTAACTGCTGGTGGCATAGATTGCCATGTTCACTTCATATGTCCTCAGTTGGCAGAAGAGGCAATCGCAAGCGGTAGGCTTCACTTCTACTACAGATTAGGGGCAAGCCAACTACACATCATTGGATTATCTTGATAATTTCATATCATTTAACAAACAAAGGGTGTCGACACTGGCATAAATCATTCCAGGCAGAGCCTGGATTGCCTGTAAATTCTTGATGGTTGAAAAGCATTAATCACACATGAAAGGATATTTTTATTTCGAATGGGATGCATGTCTTATGTACCATGCAGCCAGGATTAGTCAGTGATATGTCTTGAGATCTTTAGGTCTCTATTTGTGTAGGCATCACGACATTGGTGGGTGGTGGAACAGGACCAGCACATGGAACTTGTGCCACAACTTGCACTCCAGCACCATCTCAAATGAAATTAATGTTGCAGTCCACCGATCAATTGCCAATTAACATGGGATTCACAGGCAAGGTAATTTTGTGTGCTGGGAAAATAAATAACAGAATTCAGTATTTCATACATAAAGCATACAATATCTTCTGCATTTTCAATGTTTTTTTGGGGGTGGGGCCTTGAACATGTGATGATATTAATCTTTAAGTTGTAAAGCTTAATAGTTAGCACTTCCTACAAATCATTTTTATGTTAAATAAGAAAACAGCTGATGAATTTCTTCCAGTCATCTTTTTATTAAAAATGTAAAACAAAATACGGCCCTGTAGTCACTTGAGGGTACCAATAAGTTACTATGTGATTGCTTCCCCTGTATTATGAGAACTAAAATATTGCTAGAATGTACTCCCTCCAGTCACAAATAATAGT
Source organism: Setaria viridis (assembly GCF_005286985.2). Classification (NCBI taxonomy): domain Eukaryota; kingdom Viridiplantae; phylum Streptophyta; class Magnoliopsida; order Poales; family Poaceae; genus Setaria; species Setaria viridis. The sequence goes on from NC_048266.2 coordinate 13,555,504, forward strand.
TGTGTGGGTGGAAAGAAAGGACAAGATTCCTGCTTTGCGATGTCTGAAGTCAATCATTCCAAATTTTTACTGTAAATTACTTTTTATAAGCTGAGTTTGGGTGTCTGAAATTGATACAAGCACATTTGCATCAAAAATAGTTTCATAATAATATACTTTTGGTATGTGTTACAAAAATACTGTAGCAAAAAGTAGGGGTAAAAGTTATGTCCAGGAAACCGCGTCGATGTCCAAAACTTGACATATTTGTGACTGGAGGGAGTATCCTGTTGAACTAATCCTCTAAAACATTGAAGGGATGTGATTTTTTATCATTGTTCTAAATCTGTTTTTCCATATTCTCCTTGCGAAACTGTGCAGGGAAATACTGCAAAACCTGAGGGATTGGCTGAAATCGTTAAAGCAGGAGCAATGGGCTTGAAGCTGCATGAGGATTGGGGAAGTACCCCAGCTGCGATTGATAATTGTTTGTCTGTTGCAGAAGATTTTGATATTCAGGTAAGTGTCTAATGTTGTCTATCGTTTCTGTTATACCACAGTTTACTTATTTCTATGCTTACCTGATTTTGACAGGTTAATATCCACACAGATACCTTAAATGAATCAGGTTGCGTGGAACATACAATCGCAGCTTTTAAAGATAGAGCCATACATACATATCACAGGTATGCAATGCAGAGTAGTTTAATGCGAACGTTCTATTTTGTTTAATGCTTATATAGGTATGATTTGCATCTAAATATATCCTTTGTCATAGAACATACCCTCAAAATATTTTCTTTAAGAAATTTTGATTGTTACAAATAATAGAGGTTGAATGGATAATTATATTGAGCCCCAATGGGCACTATATATAGAGTACATGAGAGACACATGAGGGGAACCCTAGACTAGGAGATTACAATATTGCCCTTGACTATTATACCCTTAGCATTGATATATCATTGTCGAAGTACTTAAGTGCATGATCTATCATGTGGAGCTCACTTCTGAGGAAGAAGATCAGCCTGTTCCTGGAGCATAAAAGGCATATAAGTATCGTAGTTTGTTAAACAATGTTAAAGGTAAATGTCATTACTTAGATGATTCTAAATTGATTGAAGAGTTTAGAGATGGCTCTACTACCATTGTATAGGGAGAGAAAATAGCATCCGTTTTGATTAATCAAGTGTTAGATCAATCTATATCTTTGCAATCTCCTCTATCCCTGCGACCTTGCCTCGCTAGTGCTTTAGCCAACTATTGAGTCGCATGCACCAATCAGTTCAACCCAAAAGCTTAAGCTGATAAGGAGTGGCGGGCAATTCACTTATACTCCAACACTCCCCCTCAGGTGCAGGCACCCTTAGACTGCATACGTGGAAATTGGAGTCAACTGCAATTATTTCATTTAATCGCGCCCACCAGGATTCAAATTCGAGACTTCTGGTCCTGATAGCATATTGAGTTGTGTACACCAACAAGTTCAACCCAAACGTTTAAGCTGATCGGGAGAGGTGGGCAATTCAGCCACTAACATAAACGAGGTCCAAAACCACACATTTGCACTATTAAAAAAAACTCGACCACGGGAGGAGACTCCCCTCAGGCTTTGTTCTAAGAAGGTGTCGTGCTTCGAACCTGGGTCGGGATAAACTCCCGGAGTTCAACGCTCTAACCGGTCCACCACAAGAAGCTTGGCACATTTGCACTATTTAGATGGACCTTTTATTGTGAGCACACAAATTTTCTGTCTTAATAATTTTTCTACTTTGTAGTTTCAATATTTACCTGGGATAGATGTTACTAAATAAACCTTTCAATTTTCTTATCATGTTCTTACATCTTAATTAACAGCGAAGGTGCAGGTGGCGGTCATGCTCCAGATATCATCAAAGTGTGTGGGGTAAAAAATGTGTTGCCCTCTTCAACAAATCCGACCCGACCATTTACTACAAACACTGTAGATGAGCACCTTGACATGCTGGTACATAATTATCCAAGCCAATACGGTAGACAATGTGTGCAAATATGATGGTAATATGTTTTGGTTATAGTGCAGATGGTTTGCCACCACCTGGATAAAAACATCCCAGAAGATGTAGCATTTGCTGAGTCTAGAATTCGAGCTGAAACAATTGCTGCTGAGGACATATTGCATGACATGGGGGCCATAAGTATTATATCATCTGATTCGCAGGCCATGGGGCGCATTGGAGAGGTCTGTTACATGATTATCCTAAATCCATAGCTTCTGTTACTAAAGTTTGTTGAAAGCCTGGACCTCCTTGCCCATTCAGTACCCATAGATTACCTGTAGAAAGTACTTGCTTTGTACATGCTAGTGCAAATTTACTGAACACAATCAGTATAGTGCTTGGCAAGCACTATACTAAATTCCTCTTTATATGAGCTGGTGATGTGGTAATGACACAGCGTGCTTGACAAGCACCGTAGTACATGAAGCAGGGGAATGGCCTAGGAACTTTAGTTAACCAAAAGCAGAAAGGCCAATACTGAGGACAACTGAAGGATATTTTTTTTTTCAAAAATCTCTTCTATCCACCTTCGGGACAAAATCGAGGTTCATAGCTGGAAGACGGTTTGAAGGAACCACTGTACTAGCTAAATTTGTTGAGTGCAAACTATATTTTTATTAAGGGGGTGTTTGGGAACACCATGTTAAAGTTTAACATCTGTCACATCGGATGTTTGGATGCTAATTATGAGTATTAAACATAGGCTAATTAGAAAACTAATTGCACAGATGGAGTATAATTCGCGAGACGAATCTATTAAGCCTAATTAGTCCATGATTTGACAATGTGGTGCTACAGTAACCATTTGCTAATGATGGATTAATTAGGCTTAATAGATTCGTCTCGCGAATTAGCGCAGGGTTCTGCAATTAGTTTTATAATTAGCTCATGTTTAGTCCTCCTAATTAGCATCCGAACATCCGATGTGACACTGTTAAAATTTAGCACCTCGTATCCAAACACCCCCTAACACACAAAGGTAATCTGTGAACATCTGAGTCGATTTCTGTCATGGACGGTAGTATTATTGGTGGATATATAGTGCGCATAAGCAGTAGCAAGTCTAGGCACATCTGTGTTATTTTGTATCCTCTTTTAACAAATTATTTCAAGCTGTTATATACCTTGATTTCAAAGTTTATACTCTAAACATATTTAGGACTTGTTTGGAGGTTTGACCTTGACCTAGAAGCTTAACAATCTGGCAAAGGTGATTAACCCAGTGGGTTTTTTCTTTCACGGAGAAGACATGGTGAAACAATTGGAGCAATTTATGCCTGTAGGTTGACTGGTTGAGGAGTATGCTCCTCCAACGAGTAACTGCTTTTTAGGTGATGACATTACAGCTGCACTGATTCAGTTATGTTTGTTTGAACATCGGCTTTCTAGGTGATAACCCGGACATGGCAAACTGCAAACAAGATGAAAGTCCAAAGAGGTAGGTTACATGGATCTGGTGAGTCTGATACTGCCCAGGACAATGACAACTTCCGTATAAGAAGATACATAGCAAAATACACCATAAATCCAGCAATAGTAAATGGTTTTTCAGACTTCGTTGGTTCTGTTGAGGTATGTGCTTCTCTTATTACTGAGAAAAAAGTTCTATATATATGCTCCTTATTCACTGAAGAACTAAAGTTAGAAAATGCTAGCTTATGCTGTATATATCTTAAAATTGTATTATCAAAGAAGAAAGAATTGTCTACTTTGATATTCCTGACGTATGTTGAATAAACCAATGTGTAATTTTCCTTATTTCCTCAATGTAGCAGGTAAACTCATGCAATGAAGATTTTTTTTAAAAAATAAAATGTAGAAAATAACTTTTTTATATCAGTTTTCCTCTATTTTTTACCAGAGCCTTTGTTCCAGCAACTGTATGAGTTGTCACTGTTAATCTAGAAATACTTATCTGCATCAGGAACAAGGCAACAAACTGTTATTTCTGAAATAGCTATCTTCTGCATAGGTGCAACTGGTTCTACCATTAATTAGTATAATCCTAATTATTAATATCCCTACCATATGTAATCAGACCCAGTGAGACACTGGCTAAGCATTTCCTCTATTAGTATCTCAATTAAAGGTCTAACTGATCCTACATATTTTGGACAGGTGGGAAAATTAGCTGACCTTGTTCTTTGGAAACCATCTTTCTTTGGTGCTAAACCAGAACTGGTTGTAAAGGGAGGCACAATTGCATGGGCTAATATGGGTGATCCCAATGCTAGTATTCCAACACCTGAACCTGTATGGACTACTTTCTTGAGATACTTTGAACATTCTTCTACCATGATGTTTCCATTTATTCGCATAAACATAAAGGAAAAGTCATTTTTGCTACCCTAATTCACTTTGTCCATTTGACCATTTTTACAAAATTTTGATTTGTTTTATCCCTTGAGTTATTTTGATGGATCAATTTCACCTCCTAATGATATGTGTATTTTTTCCTAATGATATGTGTTCGAGAAAATATGTGTATTTTTTCCACCCTGTATAAGTTAAATATTGGAGCTTGGATTATCTGGAAACACCGCAATGCTTGTGTTTTCGATGGCTCCGATCCAAACCTTCAGGGAGCTTTTCAGGCTTTCAGGGATGAATCCCACCTCTGGCAATTGGCTGGAGCCAGAGGGTTATCAGCCCTGAATCTAAGAAGAATTGGGGTTTAGAGGTGGTAGTTTTTTATTTTTTGGTCAGGCCTTGCTATCTGTATTTTTTTTCAGTTAAGTACTTTTTTTTGAACCCTGCACACCTCACTATGGTCCAAGGTGATGTGGTGCATTGTATTTTCCTCTTAATACAAATATACACAGCTCTCCTGCAGGTTTGAGAAAATAAAATGGTATCATAACCTATGTTAGAAAAATATTCTGCCAACCTTTTTAGATTACATTCCTTGCATTTTCATATCTAAGGGTAACAGTAGTATAAGATGCTCTCAAGCTCTCAACTATGAAAATAATCACAAAAATAATTTCTAATATGTTTATGTAGCATAAGGTATAGTATGGTGTCAACCACCACCCCACAAAATTTGAATCCAAACACTTCTAGGAGAGAAAAAAATACAAATTCCACTAGGGGATTAAACTGTCCAATTTGAATAGCCCTGGGGAGTTAGATGATTTAGTATTTTATTTAACGGGGCGTTTGTTCCCCCCCCTAGCGCTCAGGGGTAGTGAAATGGATCTTCCCCAAATGTAAATTGTTATTTTGTCAACTATGATGAAGTTGAGAGCATCCTATTTGAATGTATTTGCACATGTATACACAACATGTTTGCTCAAGTTACAGCATGCATCATCTTTTTCTTGATGCAGGTTATGATGCGTCCTATGTTCGGTGCATTTGGAAAGGCTGGAAGTTCCAACTCGATTGCATTTGTGAGCAAGGTAGATCAACTGCACCTGTTCTAATATATTATGGATGAACAACATTGTTTGGTTCCATCTCAATCAAGAAAAATGACATTCTTGACTTTTCATAATAAATACAATGTGACTTCAATCGTTAAACTATTATTTTCTATTTGTAAAAACTATGTGAGTATTTTTTGTGATAATTTTTTCCATACCAGTTCTATATGTCTGATCTAAATAACTTCAGCGATATCTTTGGTTACAACAACCAATCCGACTGCACAAACTCCTGAGAAAACATGGCTTCAGGAAATCTGTTGCACATCAAGGAAAAGAAAAAAAAGCTTGAATCTTGTTGTCTGCTCTTGCCAATCTACAATGGCTGACAGATCAATTTCTCAATCTTTAGGTTGCTAAAGAAGCTGGAGTTGCAACAGACTACAAATTGGAAAAAAGGGTGGAAGCTGTTAGTGGTGTTCGATGTTTGACAAAGCTGGACTTGAAGCTCAATGACGCGCTTCCAAAAATAGAAGTTGACCCTGAGACCTACACAGTTACTGCTGATGGAGAGGTTTTGACGTGCCAACCGGCGCCCACAGTACCACTATCTCGGAATTACTTCCTATTCTAGAATCAACAATTTGCTTTTTCAAGAAGGTGCATTAGGGCCCTTGCAATGTGGTCAGAAACCCCGTTCCTATGCAATAAATGGACTCATTTTACCCGTTCCATGCATTTTTAAGGTTGATCCTATAGAAGAGCTGGGTCCGCGCAAATAGAATAGTATATAAAATCTAGCAACACCAATTCTTAGTGCAAGCACCATTCTGCTTTTATGCACTGGCTCTTATGTATAGGTTTGGCATATGATTTAAAATATTGGAGGCAATGTAATACTCCCTCCGTTCCAAATTATAAGTCATTCCAACTTTCTTGGAGAGTCAAACTATTTTATATTTGATTAAAATTATAGAGAAGATCACAAAGATTTATGGTACCGAATAGATATACTATGCAAATATTTTAATGAAGAAACTAATGGTACTTATTTGGTATCATGAATATTAATACTTTATTGTATAAATTTGATCAAACATGAGATGCTTTGACTCCCAAGAAAGTTGGAATAACTTATAATTTGAAACGGAGGGAGTAGGTAACATCAAAACATTATGGGTCCAAACAATGTCATGATCAACTCCTTACAATGGAGGACAAATGACCCAGTGACCACGCACATCACCACTCATGCCACACGCAAGCATGTGCATCTGTAATACTCTTTGTCCTTTACAACATAGTTATTAGGATCGGATCGATAATTGAACCGGTAAGAGCGTCGGTTCAATGGTTCATTGATTCAACCACTAGGAACCGGCTGAACCGTCAGTCCAATAACTTTGAACCATTGACATGAACCAGCCACAAATACTTTGAACCAGTCCAATATACCAGTGATGATTAACACTACATATTGTAATAACATAGTTTTTTAAGGGCATTATAAGAACATAGTTGATCATGGGAAAAATATGCTTATAACTCATAAGTAACACAATTAGATAACTGTAGTAGTTGCAATCCAAGCTAAGTGTTTAATACGCCAACCACAAATTCAAATAGAGAAGTTCACACTTCATAAGTATTACATGACTGGAAGGCATATCACAAATCTGATTGCATAACCAAAGTGCCAGACACAAGCAGGCGTACTGGCCACAGGACAAATTCACAATGCAAACAATTTAGATTTATTTAAATCTATGAAGTCTGAACTCCGACGACCATACAAACTAAGGTAGTGTTTGGTTAGCTCAAATGTAACGTAATCTGATTAGTGAAGGTAACAAATCCCATTACATATGTTTGGTTGCGGTGGTTTGTAATCAATTGACACTGTAATCGAATCCCTTACCTAAATAATATCTATACAAGCTTGTTACCCCTCCTCCCCCGCCGTAATCAGATATAGCACTCACACAGTAATCTGATTACGTTACTAGAGTGCAACCAAACAAAGAGGGCAATCACCTATTCCACCTCCAAATACACTGTAATCTGATTCCCTTTGCATTTACATTACCTTAGCACGAACCAAACACTATCTAAGTGATTGGGGTGTAGAACTCTGGAATCTGGGTACTGAGTTACTGACTGCTAGCATGTCATCGTGCTGTTGTTGGCTTTTGCTACCTCATGGAGTGCGGGGGCAGGGAGAAGCGTCGGTGACGAGGACGAGCTGACGTGGTGGAGGAGGGCTTGACTGCCGGAGGCCTGGAGGTGGAGGTGGAGTGCGGAGCTGCACACCGGCCGCCGCTCCGCCCGCCGCCGCTGCATGCTGGCCCCCGCGGACGCTGCCGCATGCTTGCCCCTGCGGCCAACGCTGCCTGCCGGCGAAGACTGAGCAAGGGGCGAGGACGAGCCGAGCTGGTGGCGCGGCAACCTCCAGCAACGGTCGCCATCTCACGGCATGTTTCGTCTCCAGCAGATGCACCGCCATTAATACTCAGGCTTCATTTGCCGGGTTCAATCCAATGTGGCTGCAATGAACCCGACTTTGCAGCTTGCAGATCTCAACTTGGTTCTTGCAATGATCTTGCATGAACCAATGTGGCTGCGTGCTGCATCGACAAATCCAAATTTATATACATCTTAGGCTATGGATGCCTCCCACTAGTAGAGAATTGGCTTTCGATGCGCCCCCTTTTGTCCCGGTTTAAAGTTGGCCCGGGACAAAAGGGGGTGCGCCACGGTAGGCAAAAATGGAGGGGAGAGTTAGTCCCGGTTGTTAATTTCAACCGGGACTAAAGGCCCCCCTTTAGTCCCAGTTGCAACGGCTAGTTCCGGGACATCGGTGGCGGCACCCTTTTGTCCCGGTTGGAGGCTGCAACCGGGATAAAAGAGCCACCCTTTTATCCCGGTTGGAGCCTCCAACCGGGACAAAAAGTTTAGTCCCGGTTAGAGGTTCCAACCGGGAGTAAACTTTCAACCGGGACAAAAGGTGTTTCTTTTTGTCTCGGTTGGAGTTTTTAACCGGGATAAAAACTCATCCCATTATATACCAAGACAGAGGCCTTTCTTCCTCCTCCAGCCCGAGCCAGTCCAGCACATAGACAGAGAGCTGAGCTTCACCTATTCTCCGGTGGTGCCGAAGCAAGGGAGGTGCTGCCCGAAGTTTTTTCTCTCTATTTCGTGGGAATTTCACTCAGCCAACACAAGTGTTGTGAAGGTTTGCTACTTTATCCTCGTGTTATGCTTTGATTTATGCTTTGGAGATGGAAAGATTATTTGCTAGAATGTGATGAAGTAGAAAATGGAGAGGTATTTTGAGCTAGAATGTGAGGGAGATTACATATATAGTATGCATTCTTGCAGTGGTTTAAGAATGATGCTACCTTGTCTAGACGGTTTATCTTATCAAATTCAATAAGGTTTTTCAAATCCATACTTGTTGAACTTGCATACCGTGTTCATCTCGGCGAGGATGTTCTCCGCCGAGCAGCAACTTATGTCAAGATGGAGGTTCGATTCTACGAGAAAGAGTGGATACGGACATCGTGACCGTGTCCCCTTTTCCGTAGAATCGAACCTCTTTCATGACGAAGTGCGGTGCCGCCAAGTTGAGGACATGCTCACGAGATGATCACGGTCTTCAAGTTCAACAACTTCTGCAGTGCTAAGATAAAAATTTTTGTACATAGATGGCTTCTGCTACTTGTTGAACTTATCAAATTCAATATGGTTTTTCAAATCCATACTTGTTGAACTTGCATATCGTGTTCATCTTTGCGATGATGTTCTCCACCGAGCAGCAACGTATGTCAAGAAGGAGGTTCGATTCTACGAGAAAGAGTGGATACGGACATCGTGACCGTGTCCCCTTTTTCGTAGCATCTAACCTCTTTCATGACGAAGTGCGGTGCTGCCCAGTTGAGAACATGCTCACGAGATGATCACGGTCTTCAAGTTAAACAACTTCTGCAGTGGTAAGGAAAGAATTTTTGTACATAGATGACTTCTGCTACTTGTTGAACTTATCAAATTCAATAAGGTTTTTCAAATCCATACTTGTTGAACTTGCATACTGTGGTCATCTCTGCGAGGATGTTCTCCGCCGAGCAGCAACGTATGTCAAGAAGGAGGTTCGATTCTACGAGAAAGAGTGGGTACGTACATCGTGACCGTGTCCCATTTTCCGTAGAATCGAACCTCTTTCATGACGAAGTGCGGTGCTGCCCAGTTGAGGACATGCTCGCGAGATGATCACGATCTTCAAGTTCAACAACTTATGCATTGTTAAGGTAATAATTTTTGTACATAGATGACTTCTGCTACTGGAGGAAGTGGTGATGGTGGGGCGATCGTGGTTCCTCTTTCGGCAAGGGGAAAATCATAGTTGACCCTCAGCATAAGCCGAAGAAAATGAGCGCGTTAGAAAAAACAATGCTTCGTTATTTCCAGCAATGTCATGAAGAAGCAGTTGCCGCGGGTCAGGAACCTCCTATTGGTGGTTGTTATGCTCCACCCTCAGTCCCGGGTGTTTCACGTCCACTTAGTACTACCGTTTCAGGCGGCACAAATAAACCTAAGGATGAGGCTGGGTCAGCAGAACCTTCGTCTTCACCGTCCAAGGATGCTTAAAGTCCTCCTAGATAATAACCAGTGGATGGCTTGTTGTATTGTATCATGTTGTTTGGATCTTTAATTTAAATATGTGTATTTGGATTTTCATGTTGTTGTGTTGTACCATGTTGTTTGGATGTTTAATCAAATTTCACGCGTAATCCATTGTCAAGTGTAATCCATTTTCATGCGCAATACGATGCAGATGGATCGGCAATGGATGTATAATGCAGACAGGCAGAGCAAGGTGTTTATTGATGGCTTGCATTATTTTCTCGAAGTGGCCAAAGCGAACAAGCCAGAGAATGGGTTCGTATGTTGTCCATGCTTCCAATGCAATAACAAGAAGGAGTATTCAAAGGATTCCTGGGGGACTATTCACAGCCACTTATTTAAATACGGTTTCATGCCTAACTATTTGGTTTGGACCAAGCACGGTGAACGAGGGGTCGTAATGGAAGATGGCGAGGAGGAGGAGGAAGATGACACCATTCCGGACTGGGTTGCAGGCTAAGCTTTTGCAGGTACTACAATGGGCGAGGCTGATGAAGATGAATTTGCAGAAAATGGCCCTACTGATGACCTTGGTTAGGTGATACGAGATGCACACAGAGATTGTGAAACTGAGAAGGAAGCAGCAAAGTTGCAGCGCATGATAGATGATCACAAAAAATTGTTGTACCCAGGTTGCCAGCAGGGCTATAAAAAACTAGGTACGACACTAGAATTTGTGCAATGGAAGGCAAAAAATGGTGTGTCCGATAAGGCATTTCAGGGGATGTTGAACATTGTCAAGAAGATTCCTCCCGAGAATAATGAATTACCGTCCACAACATATGAAGCTAAACAGATTATTTGCCCTCTCAGATTGGATGTTCAGAAGATACACGCATGCCCTATGACTTTATCCTCGATCGTGGTGATGAATACGAGAAATTGGATGCTTGCCCCGTCTGCGAAGCGCTGCGGTATAAGATCAGGCGAGATGATCCTGGTGATGTCGAGGGGCAGTCTCCCAAGAAGAGAGTTCTCGCGAAGGTGATGTGGTATTTCCCTATAATACCACGCTTGAAGCGCTTGTTCAGGAACAAGGCGAATGCTAAGTTGATGCGATGGCACAAAGAAGAACGTATGGAAGATGAGATGCTGAGACACCCCGCAGATGGGGCCTAGTGGAGATCAATTGATAGAGCATTCCCGGACTTTGAAAGTAAAGCAAGGAACATAAGGTTTGGTTTAAGTACTGATGGATTCAATCCATTCGGTGAGTTGAGTAGTGGCCATAGTACTTGGCCTGTGACCCTATGTATGTTCAACCTTCCTCCTTGGCTGTGCATGAAGCGGAAGTTCATTATGATGACGGTGCTTATCCAAGGCCCAAAACAACCCGGCAACGACATTGACGTGTACCTAAGACCGTTGGTTGATGACCTTTTACAGCTCTGGAAGGAAGAAGGTGTACGTGTGTGGGATGAGGATAGACAAGAGATCTTTAATCTACGAGCACTGTTATTCGTAACCATCAACGATTGGCCTGCATTGAGTAACCTTTCAGGACAGACAAATAAGGGATATCGGGCATGCACCCACTGTTTAGACGACACAGACAGCATATACTCAAAGGGGCGCCAGACCATCGTAAAAAACCTGCACACCATAATGGAAAGTGTGTCTTCGAGATGATGAAAGATGTAAATGTAGTCTTTGGAAAGGGTCTTGGTAGCCAACCTGTTCCAAACGACGATAACGGACATGCACTCATGTGGAAGAAAAAGTTAATATTTTGGGAGCTATCTTATTGGAAAATCCTAGAGGTTCGCAACGCAATAGACATGATGCACCTGACGAAGAATCTTTGCGTGAACGTGCTAGGCTTCATGGATGTTTATGGGACCTCGAAAGATACATTGGAAGCACGACAGGACCTAAAAGCCATGGGGCAACGAGATGACTTACATCCAAAAAGCGAGATAATGGACAGCACTACTTACGTCCTGCCAGTTACACTCTCAGCAAGGAAGAGAAGGATAGCGTGTTTGAATGCTTGAATAGTATGAATGTCTCATCTGGGTACTCCTCGAATATAAAGGGAATAATAAATATGAAACAAAAGAAGTTTACAAATCTCAAGGCCCATGACTACCACATGTTGATGACCCAATTGCTTCCGGTTGCACTGAGGGGTGTTCTACTAGAAAATATCCGGTTGCCGCTCGAAAAGCTATGAGCGTTTCTCAATGCGATTTCGTAGAAGGCAATCGATCCATCCAAGCTATCAAAGCTACAGAACGATGTGGTGCAATGTCTTGTCAGTTTTGAGTTGTTATTTCCACCATCCTTCTTCAATATTATGACGCACTTACTGGTTCACCTAGTAAAAGAGATTGGTATTCTCGGACCTGTATACCTGCACAATATGTGGCTTTTCGAGAGGTTTATGGTAGTTCTAAAAAACTATGTTCTTAATCGTGCCTGTCCAGAAGGAAGCATTGCCAAGGGATATGGAACAGAGGAGGTGATCGAGTTTTGTGTTGATTTTATTGATTCAATTGACTCGATTGGGGTTCCAACTTCACACCACGAGGGGAGGCTCCGAGGAATGGGCACCCTTGGAAGGAAATCAAGTTTCAGCATTGATACTGATTTGTTCGACAAGGCACACTACACTGTTCTACAACAGTCATCCTTTGTGTCTCCGTATATTGAGCAGCACAGGCATATGGTAGTTTACAAAAACCTGACCAAATCCGATGCTTGGTTTACCCGTCATCACATGGAAACTTTTTCCTCCTGGTTGCGCCAACAACTTATGGGTAACTCTAAGATTCACTCACAGCTTGCCTGGTTAGCCAGGGGACCTGCTAGCACAATCGTCAAATTCCAAGGCTATGAGATAAATGGTTATACATTTTACATGAGAGCCCAGGACCAGAAAAGCACGAATTAGAATAATGGTGTCCGCATAGATGCCTTGGACAGAAATAATAGCAAGGAGTTGTATTATGGTTTCATATAGGAGATATGGAAACTCGAATACGGACCGCTGTATATCCCTCTATTTCTTTGCAATTGGGTGAAGCTAACTGTCGTAACCAAAGATCAGTACGGAATGACAATAGTAGATCTGAGCAAGACTGGATACAGTGATGACCCATTCGTACTTGCCAATGATGTGCATCAGGTGTTCTATGTGAAGGACATGTGTAGCAAACCCAAGAGAAATCCAAAAGAGACATGGGAGCCAAAGTGCCACATAGTTCTTCCAGGTAAAAGAAAAATCGTGGGAGTCGAGGATAAAACAGACCAATCAGATGATTATGATCAGTTTGATGGCATGCCTCCTGGAAAACCCAACCGGGAGTAAAGGGTTACCCTTTAGTCCCGGTTGCTTTTACCAACCGGGACTAAAAGGCCTGTCCCGCGCCTGGCGTGGCAGGCCCTTTAGTCCCGGTTGGTGACACCAACCGGGACTAAAGGGTGACCTTTACTCCCGGTTGAAAGACCCGGGACTAAAGACCCCCCTTTTATCCCGGTTGGTTTATCCCGGATGGATTTTCGGGAGATATGCACCCTACCAATCGGAACGTCAATTCTCTACTAGTGCTATAAATGTGTTAGAATCCTGCCGTGTACGACCATACCACACATTAATCAGAAATAGTGGCCCCTTGATCATTCTGCTCACATGTAGCTTTGTGATGTATAATGTACTTATTATTAGCGTGACCAATGGTGGAGAGCTGAAACTTTGTTCGTGGGCACTGAAACAAAAAAAACAGTACGTAATTGTATCTGTATCAGATTTGGTGTGAAATTTGTGCCAGTATGATTTCAGTTCCAACGTTTTTCAGTTTGAATTGTTTGTGCAAGTGTAACCATGTAACATATATGGTTTGATTCAATACTGATGTAAAGGAACATGCTGGCTTGTACCTTAGCAAAATTTTCAACTTCACACACTACTACACAAAAGCTTTGTAGAGGCGGGTAAAAATGGTTTGCAGGGGCGGACTCGAGGCCCTCTCCTGCTTTTCGCAGATAGAAATAGCGCGTTAGCAGGAGCGGGCCTCGGACCGCTGCTGCAAATCCCTTTTTAGGGACGGGCGAGGGTATCACCTGCCTATGCAAGTTCCTTTTTTAGGAACAGGTGAAAGAGCCCCCCACTCTAGCTGTGCCGCTAGTGGGGAGGCCACTCCTGCCTGAGGTCATGCCCGTGGGGCCCTTCGCTGGGCATCGCCTGTGGGGCCTGCATTGGCTCGCCCGGCTTGAGCCACCGGCTGCCACTTGCCCGCCATCAGTTGCCTCTCGATACCGGAGAGAGAAGAGGGAAAGGATAAAGTGTGAGGAGGAGAGGAAGTCAGGAAGGGATAAGGAAGAAATGAGAGGAGAGGGAGCGGACAAGGGATAAGGTTGAGGGAGGAGATAAGTGTACATGGGACCCACATAAAATTTTCAGCTCCCGCATGGTGTTTTGATTGATTTTTAGAGCCGTCTGGTAGACGGGGTGGTCCATCCCTGTAAATCAACTCGATTTCCAGGACAGCTCATCAGGGTACGGGATGAGCCGCTCATGAAAAATGGAGTCGATTTCCAGGACAGCTCATCGGGTACGGGATGAGCCGCTCATGAAAAATGGAGTCGATTTCCAAATATCCCCCAATGTATTTTTAGTGTCGGGCAGGCTGCTACTGCACCCACCAATATTTTGAGGCCTTAAAAAAAAGCCTCACCTCTACAAATGATTTTTAGTAGTGACACCTAGATAGTAAAGGAACATGTGAAACTCATCCTTGTCGGGCCAGCTGCTACAGCACCTGCCAATATTTTGAGGACGGTTTTCATCCACCCTATAAAAAAAAAGCCACACCTCTACAAATGATTTTTTAGTAGTGACACCTAGATAGTAAAGGAACATGTGAAACTCATCCTGCCCTTTTTTTCCTGTGAAAAACATGCCTAATTTGTCTATACGGAATGAGGCAAGGGAAGAACAGAAAGAGCCCGAGAAAAATAGCCAAATTCGATTAAAAAATGCAGCCTCCGACAACCTTTATTATTTTTGGTACTAGCGCTGCAGAGAACCCGAGAAAAATCTTCCAGTAGGTAAGAGTACACAACAGAAAATATTTGTATGTCTACTAGCACATGAACACTCCCAGGAGACAATGATGTGGAGGAGAGATTATAATAGTTCGCCAGCAGCAAAATGATTCAGAATTACTGCCCGGAAAACTAGTGCACACATGAGATTGAACATCATGCAGTAGAACTTAGAAGAGATATTTCAGTGCTTCTTCAAATTCAGTGGATCTTACCAAAACTTCTGAGCCTACTGAAACCTAACATGCACGTCTCTAACATTCAGTTTGCAAAATGGACAACTCTTCTATACACTTGGACAATCACAAAAGCTATCCAACATTAAGTTAACCAACAAAAGTTACCGTTACTGTCCTGCACCTTGTCCAAGCAGATAAAGTATGATTAATGTTAGCAAATGACGAGAATAGGATTTACCTATCAAAATTTTAAAACGAAAGCCTACCTTGAGCATTTCCACCAAAAAGCCTCAATCGCAAACACTTCAACGCCATCGTGTGCTCAGCTTTCGCATTGTCACTCAGCCCATTGGTGTTAGCAAGAAGGGGCTGTTTGTAGGCTTCGACTCTGAACGTGAGGAAGTCTCTACAGCTGCTGGTGGTTGGTCCAATGGAGCATAGTCAGCTAGAATACCAACAAAATGAGAATTTTCTAAACTCGATGTCCAAACAACGCATGAGAGCTGCATGTCATTTCATTAATAGTGAGAGAACAAGTACAACAAGTCAAGTTAACATAACCCAACCTGAGTACAAAACCCACACACCCACCCAACAGAAAAAACAAGTTCACATTCACGGCAAAGACAATCAAAAGAACACAACGCAGGACCACGAAAGCCTAAGCTGTCGGGGTCAGTGACCTACCAACAGCTCATTAAGAAATTATTGTTGAGGAATACGAATATTTGATACGGTCGAGTGGTGCTCACCTGGCAAAAATTGAATCTGCAAGTGATTTAGGAAGCCACTAAGGAGATCAGAATTCATATTCCTGGAAAATAAAGGACAATGCTGAATATGTGTCTTCCATCAGCAACAGTGACGACACTACAATCATAATAAATTTCTACAAAGCTCACTACAAGAACACCAGTTGCAGTACTGACATAGAAGAAAATTAATCTTCATGATTAGAAAAATGACAGTATAACATGCCGCTACTCACCCTTTCCTTCATGATTAGAAGAGTTGTGTATCTTTGTATTAAAGAAGAGGGTAGAAACCCTCACACTGACAGTACTTTTATCAATGAATGTTACGGATGACAAAATAAATTCTGCAAGTACCCTTTCCTCATGATAACAGCATTTGCCTACAGCTTGGCTAAAGCAAGAACAATACAACATGCTGGATCGATGATCTGGTTATCTAAAGCTATATTAGTTCATTGAGACTTTGTTGCTGCCGGGATTAGAAATTCAGTTGAACTTCAATATGGTTTAAAGCTAGGGATCAATTAGATTTATCTATCAATACTAAAGCTGCTGAAACAACTTTTTGCACTACTTAGATAATCACTAGTGTAGTTCTTGCATGGTTATTCCGAATATGAGCATCAGAATCACCGAGTAACACCAGAATTACCGAATTATAACACTTTGGTCACAGTAGTCAGTGCATTAGTGCACCTAGCATATATTAAACAGATAGATGGTAGTGCTAATAAACTGTGGATAGGCTACAAAGGAAACAATGCAAAATTAAAGTGTGGCAATGAACAATACACCCCCAACATGCTTTCTGTTTGAAAAACTGTGGAGTAAAAGATCTGCCTTAAAATTTTTTACCTAAAGTCCTGGTCCAAAAAGCATCTGAACAATTGTCCAGGGATCCAGTCATATTCATCAGAACTCGTTGAACCATTAGAAACCCTCAGGCAATAGACCTTATATATATCAACCAATCTCTCCATGGTGTATCTTTTCACAGACCACTGTTTTTTTTAAGAATACATTAGAAGTAGATCATACAGATCAAATTACATGTAAAAAACGTAAATAATATGCTGGGTAGAGAAAGAAAACTAACTGATTCATCATGGAGATGCACCACAACTGCTTTGATGGTGCCAACTGGAACAGCAACATGTGAGTGGCAAGCTACATCACATAGTGCATTCACCGTTTCCATTCGTACATTTTCTTCATGATCTGACAACCTGGCATGAAGTTACAAATGTTCATGTATAGCTTAAACATTTAATTTGGAAAAGATATCATGTATGGGAACATCTAAGTGCATAACTTTATGATTCGTGTTGGACTAACCAAATTATAATTAAAAAACATATTTATATTTATATTAGCCAAATTAACATTTACTTATGAAAACTCGAGATATAACCTATGTAGGTTTTATTCATAAAACAAATTAAATAAACATTAATCAAATTAAGTTTAATTTATGAAAAGCCGAGGTATATCTCTAACTAGCTTTTAATTGGAAAAACATTTGAGAGTAAGCATTAATCAAATTAACATTTATTATGAAAAGTGGTGTATAACACTAAATAGCTTTTAATTAAAGATAGCATGTTTAATAGATATTAACCAAATTAAAATTAATTTTATTTTCAAAAACATGCAATGATGGAAAATATCACCACTAATGTGTAATTTATGTTGTTATGAATCTAACGCAACTTGAACGAGGTTAAATAGAGCTAAAACGTGGAATCTACGGATTAAACAAGATTCTAAGAACTTAATCGTGATTAACCGTAGATAAGATGGGCTAGAAAGGAAGATTCACAAGACACATGGAACAGTGCTCATGAATAGATCTATGCTTAGGGTTAGATCTGCAAAATTGCAGGGGCTGGACTGGATCTAGGGAATCTAAAACTTCTTGGGGGTTAACTGCAAATTTGCCAAGACATAGAAGATCCTGGGAGGAATTACAGAGGTTTTCAGGGTCTTGATGCAAAACCTGAGGGGTTAAAACACAAAAGCTCAGGGAGCTTTCACCCATGGCGGGTGGCATTTTGGCCGGCCAAAATCCTCGGCGCTCCGGCGGCGGTACGGCGTGCAGGCGCGAGACGCGGGGTGTGGGCGCGGGGTGGCACAGCGCACGGCGCAGGAGGTGCGGAGGGGCGGCGCTCGGCTCGGGTGGCGTGCCGCCGTGGCAGCGGCGCTGCTTCGGCAGCTCGGCGCAGGGAGGGCGCGAGCTGGCGCAAGGGACCGGCGAACCGGAGCTCGGGAAGGACCGCCCATGGTGCACGCCAAGAATAGGAGAGAGAAAGAGAGGGGAAAAGGGGATCGCTGGAGATAAAGTCCAAACTCGCGCATGAGCGGCAAAACGGAACGAGAACGATGAGACGAACGCATTGGTGCGCTCACCTTTGGCCGACGATTGACGGCTTCGCCGGATTTGCTCACCAGACTTTCGTTAGAAAACTCGCTGGAGTTTAACATATTGATATGATCGGCGTCGAAACTTTGGGAGTTAGGTTCGTCAAAATGAGGTGGGGTTTGCGACATTGAAACAAGGACGTCAAGGAGATCACCGGAAAGTATTTATAGGCTGGGTTGGACTCCATTTTTATTTTCCTCCTTTTTCTAATTTCGGGAATTAATTTCAAATTTGAAAACAATTCCAAATAATCCTGAAATCTCTACCTAATATTAAAGTGTGGTTGTTTCTTCCAACCCTCAACTTTTTCGTAATTAACCCATAGTCTTAACGATTTTGCAAAAAGATTCCCAAACTTTACTACAAATGACCAGAGGTCCAACCTTTGCTTCAGTTCTTTTGTCCCGCCCACACAGCTCACTTGCCAGCGGCGACGCGGGACGCGCGCCACCGCTCCGTCGCTCGCGTGGCTAACCCTCCCCGTGCTCATCATGCACTACTGCCACTCACCCTGGTGGGCAGCTGCTGCCTTGGGCTGCACACCCTACCCGCCACTTGAACCTAAGGGGTGAAGGAGAGAGGAGGAAGGGGAAAGGAAATAAGGAGCCGAGTGCCTCCTTGCAGTCAACCAAGTACAGCCATGTGACAATGAGGGCATAGCGCTAAGGGGGGTGCAGCGGCAGTCGGCAGGCAATGCAAATAAGGGCGGAGGCCAGGACCTCACACCCCCCTCTTAATGACGTCCATCCCCTTCAGATTCGAAACTAAGGCCTCTACATCTAGCAATTGGGGGGCTCGATTTTGCACTTGATTGGAACGATTTGGAGTTGATTATAGAAGAGGGTGGATGGAAACGAAAAGAAGAGGAGAACGCACTCCTGCTCATGGTGGCCAGAGGCGCTGTGGCCTAGCGCTCGAAGCGGGAATGAGGCTAGGCATAGGAAGGACGAGCACTTGCCTTGGCGACGGCGAGGACGGCAAGATGCACAGTGCTTGGGCGACGGCGAGGATGGGGCAAGATGCAGGTGGCGTCGATGGACGAAGAGGCAGCGACTGGTTGGATGACGATGAGTACGAGGGAAATCGAATGAATGGATAGAGCGGAGGTAAAGTGGTGATTTTTTTATTTCCATGTGTAGGTCCCACGTAATAAATAGATGGCATCAAACCACCCACAAATGTCTTCTAGTGCTATACTTGCAAAGAGAGGACTACTAGGGACAACGCATCAACATAGTGTGAAGTGAAGCCAACATATCAGGAACAAGCGAATAATAACATGAGAGCGAGTAAGGACATGTAGCAACGCACAAGCATTTCTGCTAGTCATAATTAAATCACAAAAAATACTCCAAAAACTTTAAAAAATTAGGAAAATTCCTGGAGATGATTTGGAAAATGAGGAACCCAAATAAAATACTTGGAGCTCCTATAAAGATTTGTAGAACCATCCAAAAATTTGACTAAGCTCTAGGAAAATCAGAATAAATCCTAGAAAAATCTGAAAAATTCTCAGAGGAACCTAATCATCATCTAAACGCATTTTTGAAACTTTTGCACTCATAAAATACCAAGATGCATCGGCATGAATGCAACACACATTGAACCATTATATTTAATTCAGGAAAACACTCAATTGTGTTCCCTATAGTACATTTCCTCTCAATGAAAAAAATGACGGAAAATTTTTAAAATTATGAGAAAATCATTGTTTAATTATTTTTTAATCGCATCCTAAAATTAAAAAATTTCAGCGTGTGACACAAAGAACCTTCCATTTTACTAATCTATATTTCATCTTCTATTGATCATACTGCTAGGAAAATCTGGATCTGAAATGGTTCCGCCTGAAATGGTTATGTTGATCTATATTTCGTCGCGCACAGCTGAGCTACTCTTCGGCCTGCCGCCGCAGCTCGCAGGGCTCCGCTGCCGCCTCCCATCCATCCACTAGGGGAACCAGACACTTTGCCGAGTGCTACAGGCACTCAGCGAAGGCACGAAAACACTCGGCAAAGGATTTGCCGAGTGTAACACTCGACGAACAGCACACGACAAATTTCCTGTCGGCAAAGCCTAGTTTGCCGAGTGTCAAACGCGAGCACTCGGCAAACATTTTGCCGACGGCCAAAAAGCACTCGGCGAAAAGATGTACTCGGCGACATACGCGGTGACGGTGTCGGGGGTAACGACGGGTTTGCCGAGTGCCAGACGGGAGGCACTCGGCAAACACCTGCGCTTTGCCGAGTGCCAACACTCGGCAAACACCGGGTCTTTGCCGAGTGTCACGGATTGGACACTCGGCAAAACCGCCATGTTTGCCGAGTGTCTTTGCCCCTGACACTCGGCAAACACGGGTTGTTTGCCGAGTGCCATGCACTCGGCAAACAACCTGTCCTGCACCTGGGAACTGCACATTTGCCGAGTGTTAAAGCTAAAACACTCGGCAAAGGCCCCTCTTTGCCGTGTGTAACACTCGGCAAAGTGCCCAGAACCCCCCCTTTTCCCCATTTTGCCACGTATAACGGACCCCTCTCAATTCACAATACACATATCACAGGCATTTGTAATAAACAATCACATGCATAATTCACAACCACAGGCATAATTCATAAACACCACAGGCATAATTCAACATAAGCACGAAAGAATCCATAAATCCAAGTTCAAGTCACAATTTAGTTTCAACCAAGTTCACAACCAAGTCTACTTCCGTGGAGGCCAAGGAGACCACTGCGACAAATCTTGATCTTCATTATTCGAAGCCGCCGATTGATTCTGCACATAGGATAGGACATTCTGAGCTAACATCTAAAGTTGTCAAATTTAAAGTATTAAATCTTAAGCACAATGTGTCAAGTGACTCACAGGAGTAGTCGTGGGTGGCTGAGGCGGAGGGAACATCATCGGCGGTGGCGGAGGCAAAGACCGTCCCATGCTCGAAGCAAAGTTCTGCATGTACTGGAACATCTGCTCCATCCTAATCCGGTTTTCCTCTTCCATCCTCCGCCGCATTTCCTCCATCTGCGCCGCCATCTCCTCTTGTTTCTTCCTTGCTTCTTCCACCTGGGCCTACAATATTTCATTGCAATGTTATAATGCAAAGCTAAAGTATAACAACAAACGAACGATGAATGGAAGAGAAAGAACCTGTAGAGCCTCCATCTGGAACTGTGTAGTGGTGGGTCGTGGCCGTATCGCTGGGCTCGAGTCCGTGCTCCTAGCTCGGATCTGGGAGAGAGTGGGAGTAGAGGCCGTGTCGATGATGCCGTCGCCAATCCAATATCGGCCATGCTTCTTGCCTCCTCCCACCCTCATCACGATTTCTCCATCAATGTCCTCGGAGCTCGGATCGAAGTCTGGCCCGTGAACCTCCCTAGCCATCTTTGTATACTCGCTGACGCGGCTGTGTATGCTACGGTGGTTGTACGCCTCGGACGGGTCGTCTGGGTTGAAATCGATATCGGCCGTCGCCTTGCCCTTTTTGGAGAGGACCCATGCCTTGAGCTGGGAGCAAGGTCGGCCATCATGTGACGCCGACTGCGACAAAAAATACAAAATGATTAAAAATTACGTAGAACTGAACGTTACAATAAAGAATTGAAGTTGCGTACCCATTTTTCTCTATATTCATCAAGGCTTAGTCTGCCTTGATGGTGTGGTGCAGTCGGCATCTGCAAACACCGTTGCCAGCAAGCAAGGTGGTTCTCCAACGACCCGGGCTCCAACCACACGTCGACCATCCTCTCCCAGCACGGCATATGCGCACGACACCACCACGGAGGCACCTACATCATCAAGCGTGTGACATATGAAAAAGAAAATGAGCCTAATTAATCTTAAATAGTAAGCATCAACGTTCTTTACTTACCCTCATGAATTGGTCCTTAGTCATGTTCATTGTTCTTGCCTCCTCTTTTCTAACCTTCATCTGTCTGTATTGAGCGTGGAATTCGATGATGGCCTGGATGCGCGCCTCGTAATGAATGTCCTTCATGAGCTTCTTGGCGGCTACATCACAAACGGCCTTCGCCTTGGCCTCGAACCCCTCCTGACATCTATAGAAATCCTGCATATACACGTGTATACAATTATTATTTCAAGAATGTCGAAAGTAGGTGATGTATTGAGCAATTTAGTACGAGTACTTACCCACAGCTCGGCCTTGACCCGCTCCGCTATGTTGGGGAATCTTCTCTATTGACGATCAGGGACGTCGGGGGCGGCGACGTAGTGGTACCACGTGTAGGCCGGCTGCTGCTGTCCGGCGTACACCACCAAGCCAGGGAAGTGAACCCTGCACAAAAGGCCAAGGATCCCGTTGGCCTTACGGTTGTGGTCACCCCCACTGAGCTTAATCCAACTCCTGCACAAGTCATTAATATGAATTATTAGTTTTTGTAACTTTCAAAATAAAAACAATATTAAGAATATTTAAAGTTACTTACTTGGTCCCAACCGGTTTAATCAGCGGGCGTAAATGCTCAGGTATCGGCCGCTTCGGGAGGGATGAGGGAGCTCGCAACCATATCTTGGACTGGGCATCCCCTGCCTCCCCGTCCCCCTCCTGCTCCTGCTGCTCCTCCTCCTCCGCCTCCTCATCCTCCTTATCCCCAGAGGCGTGTGTGGAGGGTACCTCCTCCTCCTCCTCCTCCTCCACCTCAGGTTCAGGTGACGGGGGCCTCGCCGCTTTACCCTTCCCTCGAGGCCTCTGGACCACCTCCTCCTCCTCCTCCTCCTCCTCCTCCTCCTCAACCCTATGTCGAGGCCTTCCTCGACGCCTCCCTCGACCGCTCCCTGAACGTGACCCTGACCTTGAACCAGTCCCTGACGCGGCCAGTCTCTCGCAAATCGACGTGAGCTTCCTCATACCGCCCACCATTGCTCAATGACCTGCAATTAAAAAGAGTACACCAGTCAGCATAGGCAAACAAAACATAATTACAAAGATATGCAAATTATAATTAAATTATAACTAAATTAGTACAAATCATACATGTATTAGAAATAATCATCATGATCGGGATTAGCTGGATCATAAGTCTCATCATCACTATCACGCGTGTCGATATAGTCAAGCTCGTGCTCCGAAGAAGGAATGTCATCATCACTGTCATTAGCTAACTGTAATCGTTGAAGTAATTCTAAGTCCTTCACATTCTGAACCTCGTCTCCACCGTCCTCTGCAGATACTGTGACTACGTCAAAACAAGTTTGTTGAGAACTTACATCATGGACGGCTCCACCTCAGATAGGTTGGTCAACAGATACAGCATGATAGAGCGCCACTCTTTATGGTTTAGGGTCTTGCGGGTCGCACCACTTGCACTTCCGAGTTGCCCTTGGAAAATGCTAAGGCTCAATTCATCTTCGCTAGCATTGTAACGAGGAGGTGGATTATGCACGCTAGGAAGGTTGTCAGCGTAGTATTTCGATGTGAAGTTTGACACCTCCTCCAGAATGTATGTCTCTGCAATGGATGCTTCAATTTTGCACTTATTCTTACATTTAGTTCGAAGAACCTTTTGACATCTCTCAATTGAGTAGCACCAATGACCCTGCACAGGCCCCCCCATTCGTGCTTCATACGGGAGGTGTAGAATCATATGCTGCATTGGATTGAAGAAGCCTGGAGGAAAGATCTTCTCCAACTTACAGAGCAACACAGGCGCCATTGTTTCCATTTCTGCAACCACGGTACGAGATAACTCCTTTGCACAAAGCCGGCGGAAGAAATTGCTCAACTCCGCTAGCACCTGCCACACATGCTCAGGGACATAGCCTCGAACCATCATCGGAAGTAGGCGCTCAAGCCATATATGGTAATCATGACTCTTGAGCCCATTGATTCGCATAGTTGCTAAATTTACTCCCCTCTTCAAGTTCGCTGCATAGCCATCAGAGAACATTAACGTTTGGAACCATTCTAGAACCTCCCTCCTTTGGGCCCTCGTCAGAACGAAATCGGCCTTAGGCTTCCTCCACGACTTGCCAGCTCTTGGAGGCGCCATGTTTAGCTATGGTCTGTTGCACAACGTTGCTTGATCCACTCTAGCCTTAACGTTATCATTTGTCTTGTTAGGAATGTCCATTATTGTACCAAAAATTGCCTCGGCGATATTTTTTTCCGTGTGCATTACATCAATGTTATGTGGAACAAGAAGATCATCAAAATAGGGAAGCTTCCACAAGCACGACTTCTGCGTCCAAGCATGTTGCTCGCCATATCCCAAAAAACCACCTTCTTCATTATTGACCTCGAGAGCGTCTAACTGAGCACGAACTGCGGCACCTGTCATCATCGGCGGTGCAGGGGCTGTAACTACGACATCTTTGGTAAAGTTCTTGATGTCTTGTCTGAATGGATGGTCAGGAGGGAGGAATTGTCGATGTTTGTCGAACGAAGAATATTTGCCACCTTTCGACAACCAAATGAACTTCAAAGATGCTTTACATACTGGGCATGGGAACTTCCCGTGAACACACCATCCGGAGAAAATCCCATATGCCGGCAAGTCATGCAGTGAGTACTGGTACCAAACATGCATCTTGAAGTTTGTCTTTGTGGATCGGTCATATGTCCATACCCCTTCCTCCCAAGCACGGAGCAAATCATCAATCAGAGGCTCCATGTACACACTCATATTATTCCCCGGATGCTCTGGAATTATCAACGACAAGAATATATTATGTCGTTGAAAGAGGACGCCAGGGGGGAGATTCAGGGGGATAACGAAAATGGGCCAACAGGTGTACGGGGCGGCCGCCATTCGATAAGGATTGAACCTATTAGTTGCCAACGCAACGCGTACGTTATGGGCCTCTAGAGCTCTTGCAGGATAAATCGCATCCAAGCTTTTCCAGGCTTCAGCATCGGATGGGTGTACCAGCTTCTCAGGATTATAGCGACGGCCGTTTTTGTGCCATGTCATCTGTTTTGCGAATTCTTCAGTCATGAAAAGCCGTTGGATCCTCGGTATGAAAGGAAGATACCGTAGAACCTTCACAGGAATTGGGAGTTGCTTTTTCTGACCGTCACCACAATCTACCTCCAGAAACCTAGACGATTCGCACTTCACACAGTATTTTGCTTCCGCATACTCTTTCCTAAATAAGATACATCCCTTCGGGCTAGCATGTATATGCTCGTATGTCATCTTAAGTGCACGAAGGAGTTTCTGTGCCTCATACATGCTCTTCGGCAAGATGTGACCAACTGGGAGCAGGCTTCCAAAAACTGTCAACATAATATCAAACGCGTCTCGACTCAAACTAAACTGAGACTTCACAGCCATTAGGCGTGCAATGGCATCTAGTTGAGAAACCTTGGTATGGCCGTGAAGGGGTTGCTGTGCCGCAGACAACATTTCGTAATAAGCATTAGCGGTAGTTCTAGCTCCTCCTCCCTACGTGCTTCTTCGAAGTGTGCTTCATTGTAGTCATTTAACATGTCTCCCACCCCGGCATCATCATCAAATTCCTCGATGCGTTGTCTCAGGACCTCCTCTCTCCCACGGTCAGATTCACCATGGTAGATCCACCTGGTGTAGTCTGACGTAAATACGTTCTTCACCAGATGTTTGCCCATGTCTAGCTTGGTTTGCCGACGCATGTTTCCACATTTTCTGCACGGACACCAAGTCGATCGAGCTCCTTTGACACTTGCAAACACCCGTTCCAAGAAAGCATCCGTCTTGTCATTCCATTCATTGGTCAACGAATTCTGACTACTGCGACCCGTGTACATCCACTGACGATCCTCCATCCTCTACCATTTAAGCGAGTAATACAAAATTCACATTGCATATACACGTTCCTATATTGTCTACTAGGTAAAGATAAGTCCTAATCCCACCCGAGGATGTGTAGGTGGGTTTAGTATCTATGGTCTACTCCGACCCGAGATAAAATTTCGGCAGCACCTCCCCGCTGTTCTCCAAATACACGTCCTTGACAGGAGATTGTGTATCTGGAGAACAACAGGAAGGTGCTGCTGAAACTCTATCTCGGACCGGAATAGACCATGGATAGTAAACCCACCTACACATCCTCCAGCTATCCAAAAAACGTGGACAATTCGAAACAGATACGATTATAGATATGCAAAGATCTGCATATTTCCAAACGTATCTCTTTCAAACGGGAGACGCCTAACTAGGTTACATGATATACGAACATTATACAGAAAGAGAGGTGTAGCATGCCTCACCTTGCTATCCTGCAAAGTGCCGAGTCGAGGACGGTCCTTGTAAGCCTCTCCTGCAACAAAACAAACAGAGCACTGTTTAAGTCAAAATTTCGGCAGCAACTCCCCTGCACAGAGAGGTTTCCAAAACCTGCAACATAATAAACGGCACGATAGCCGACAACCACAATCTCACCAAAGAGATGGCACGATGGCCAACAACCACAACCACCTGTCTGCATTAAATACCACACCTCTATTCTTTTCAACATTTTCTAATTTCCACTCTTCATTCTTCTCTAATTTTCTAAATTCATGCCTCTAATTTCTAAAATAAATCCTACCACATCCTACCACTTCTCTAGTCTTTTCAACATTTTCTAATTTCTAATTTCATACCTACCGGAGGGGTGACGGAGGGGCGACGGCCACGGACAGAGGAGCGGGGGCGGCCGAGGCCGGTGCGGCGGCCGGACGGGGGTGGTGCGGGCGGCCAGCTGGGGGCGGCGCGGGGGAGGCTTGGGGGCCGGCGGCCGACGCCCGGGTTCCGACGCGGGGGCGGCGCGGGGGCCGGCCGGCGGCGGCGCAGGGGTGGCCGGGGGACCGGAGGGTCGGCGGTGCGGGCCGGGCGGCACGGGGCGGCCGGCGGCGGCGCGGGGGAGGCCGGGGGGCCGGCGGTCAGCGTGTTGGAGGTATGCCCTAGAGGCAATCATAGAGATGATGATATTCCATTTGTATCCATGATTTGTATATTGTGTTCATTGAATATCCATTAAAGGCTACTTGAATTGATTTGCAATTATGTGAATTGTATGTGAAACTCTTTACTTGTATGGTTATTCTAAAGTTGTCCCTAGTCGGGGTTCATGTGAGGACACACATGAATATTAGACTAGCACATGTATTAGTTGATGACTATGTTTCACAAGTCATGGACATGGAGATGTTGAACTAATAATGTGGACACATGTGGAGACATGTGTTAGGACTGACCCAACACGAGAAGTAGTTCTCTCTTTAAACAACATATACGCTTTGTCCTTAGACCTGAGATTGTCGCATGTATTCTAGATGTGGATTGACCTACTTAGGGGCTATCAAACGCTACGCCGTAACAGGGTAGTTATAAAGGTAGCTTTCGGGTTTGTCAAGAAGCATGCTATGAGACATGGTCAATCAAGATGGGATTTGCCCCTCTCTGATTGAGAGTGATATCTCTGGGCCCCTCGAGTGATCGGATCAGAAAATGCATGGCCATGCTACGTACGGTTAAGAGTTAACCTACAAAGGGATTCCGAATCACAGGATCGAGAAAGAGCGGTCGGCTTGAAGCTAGACCAAATATCGTGAGGCAAAGGGAATAGCATGTATATTATGTTGTGATGGTTCGTCTGATATGATCTTCGTATGCGTATAGGAGTTGGCACGTCTTGCTAGAGGCCGCTACCGACTATTGGGCCGAGTAGGAGTACTCGGGCCATGTCTATACGTATCCGAACCCATAGGGTCACACACTTAAGGGGCTGGAAGCCCAATTCGGATCTGATCCGAGTTGGATTAGGTTTAGGAGTACTAATGGGCCTCGGATCCAGAGGCCCATCAGGAACCCCTATAAATAGAGGGGTGGGGGCGCCCTAGGGTTTCACACCTTTTGGCTGAACACACTTGCCGCGCCTCCCACGCCCTCGCCTGTTGCAACTCGCGGATCTAGCAATCCGGCTTGCGACGCTTCCTCCCTGCACGTGTGGATACCTTGGAGGTGTTGCGCCTGCAGCACTTGGACGAGCTATCGACGAGCCGCCGACGAGCCACGACGAGCCGACGACGAGCCGCGGCACCGGAGGCGATCTTGCTGTGCACGTGGACGAGCTGCTGAGGAGCCGCTGGACGTGATCGACTACGTACGACTACGTTGTTCGACTACGTACGACTACGTGATCGTCTTCACTGCACCGACGCATATCTACATCTTCCGCACCAGTAGTGCGTCGAGTGGTAATCCCGTGATCCTTATACGGCAGTTCTTCCTGGTTATACGCGGTAGAAATTTTGATTTGCGCTAGCGTAGCCTACCTCGTATCCCAACAGTGGTATCAGAGCCTTAGCTGCTTAGTTTTGGATTCGGGATATGTGCATATGGAGATATGCGAGTTGTCTGTTTGATTTATGTCCTGGTTTCGTGCCCTTGCTGCAATGGTAGTGTAACGACATACTCCTACCGGTCGGTTTCCGCCATCGGAGTTAAGTGATACACGTAAATCCAGTTGCAGTGAGGGAAGATCAATATGATTGGTCGAATCGAGATCCAGGGTCATACGCCAGGCGCATTAGATGTGCAATGGTAGATGGGATCTACTGCCGGGGTCGGGATTTTGCCGTATGCGCATGCTTCGGTAAATCAGCCGTAACTTTTCGGTATGATCTCGGATCGGGGCGATTTCTATACGAAAATTGATCTACAGAAAAAGTTACACATGAATTTCAACCGCTTCGCCGTTTTCGGCGAGATTAGATTTCCCAAATTCGGCTTGGAAGATGGAGTTTCGGGCCTCCCAAGTTTGGAACGATAGGACGCCTAACTCTGTTTTGCAGGATGTATGTATGTATCTTGTGATCAGTATGGCCCCCTTGTGTATGTGATGCATGTGTGTAACTAATTCGTGACCTGCGTGTCGCGCGTACGGCAACACGGCAGGAGCCATATGTGTTGTCACTCTATTGTATTTAATGGTCTGCGTACCAATCTGTGATGATCCAAGCAACTATGTAATCTTCATTACTAGATTCTTTACTAGCTATTAGGCGTAATAGCATGTTCTAGTTCTTGGAGGACTCATCACCAGGAGGATGGCGCACATGGAACATGGAGATGGAGATCACCATGGTGAACAGCTTCAATGGAGATGGAGATCACCATATGAAAATGGGCCATACTGTGTCACAACTGTGTGAATGCTATTCTGATTTATGTTTTACTTTCTGCATGCTGTGATGTTAGAAGTAGAACGATCCCTCACAAAGTTTAAGTTAGTATGCCCTCCCAACTAGAACTTGCACCGTCCCATGTCTTGTACAATTAGTGGTGGGTCTATGAAATTAGGGTGCCACTAGTTTTCCTTGACTAGACGGGTCTGTGTCGGACACTTACATGCATAAGGGTTGGTTTGCTTAACAAGGTCATCTTAACGGTTAAGGACCTTGGGGCATAAAGGTTGGGCGCCGAGACATAGAGATGTCACCCAACAACAGGAGTCATATGTGATATGATTAGCAAAAGTTGCTTACCGATCTACCTCGTTTGCTAGCGGTGATGCTAAAGCTCACTAGTGGACTTGTTAGTTGTGGATCCTGAATCACTAAGTTTCAATAGAGGGATATTGATTTTAGTGGGAGTAGATTCTGTTAAAATAGTTTAATGTAATTTGCTCTATCATGGATACGTTTGTCTTAGTGTATTTTGCATTACTTTTGTTGTAGATTAAATGGCACCTAGCAACACCACCACATCGTTTGCTTTGCGTTCGGTCCTTGAGAAGGACAAGTTGAATGGAACAAACTACTCGGATTGGATCCGCAACCTGAGAATTGTTCTCAGGGCTGAGAAAAAGGAAGATGTTCTAGACAACCCACTACCAGAAGAACCTGCTGAGGATGCACCCGCTGCTGCTAAGAATGCTTACAAGAAAGCATGTGATGCTAACCTCGAAGTAAGCTGCCTTATGCTTGCTTGCATGGAACCCGAGCTGCAGATGCAGTTCGAAACAAACCATGAGGCGCACGATATGATCGTGGCGCTTAGAGACATGTTCCAAACACAGGCCAGGACTGAAAGGTTCAATGTGTCTAAGGCCTTTGTTGAGAGCAAGCTAGCAGAAGGCGCAGCAGTAGGACCACACGTAATCAAGATGGTTGGTTACACTCAACGGTTGGAGAAGCTAGGCTTCCCACTGGGCCAAGAGTTGGCCACTGATTTCATTCTTTCATCTCTTCCGGCTAGCTATGGGAACTTCATCTCGAACTACCATATGCATGGGACGGAGAAGGGTCTGAATGAGCTGTGTGGTATGCTCAAAACAGCAGAGGCTGACATAAAGAAAAGCGCTAGTACCAGCCATGTGATGGCGATACAGAACAAGCCCAGCTTTAAGAAGAAGGGCAATTCTTGGAAGAAGAAGGGCAAGGCTGGAACGTCCAAGCCAAACCCACCGCCCAAGGTTAAAGCTGGACCTGGACCTGCTCCAGATAAAGAGTGCTTTTACTGTCATGAACTTGGTCACTGGAAGAGAAACTGCAAGCAGTACCTAGCTTCGTTGAAGAACGGCGGAAGTAAGAGTACTTCTACCTCAGGTACGCTTGTTGTTAATGTTATAGACAACATATTTCTCGCTGATACAGTTATTAATTCTTGGGTATTTGATACCGGATCGGTTGCTCATATTTGCAATTCGATGTAGGGAATGATAAGAAGTAGAAGCGTGGAAAGAGGAGAAGTTGATTTCCGCGTGGGCAATAATGCAAGAGTTGCTGCTTTGACCGTCGGGACGATGCAACTCCACCTCCCGTCAGGATTTATTATGGAGTTGAATAATTGTTATTTTGTTCCTAGTTTAAGTCGAAACATTTTATCTCCTTCATGTTTGATGAAGGATGGTTATTCATTTGCGAGTGAAAACAATGGTTGTGTGATCTCTAAGAATAATATGTTTATGGCTTTTGCACCCATTGTGAATGGATTGTTTGTTTTAAATCTTGATGGTTCACCTGTCTGTAATGTAAGTGCTAAAAGGCCTCGGCCTAATGATTTGAGTCCTACCTACTTGTGGCATTGTCGTTTAGGTCATATAAGTGAAAAGCGCATGAAGAAGCTCCATTCTGATGGACTTCTAACTTCGTTTGATTTTGAATCATACGAGACATGTGAGGCTTGCTTGCTAGGCAAGATGACCAAGACGCCTTTCACAGGATTTCCTGAGAGAGCAGTAGACTTGTTGGAACTCGTACATAGTGATGTATGCGGACCAATGAGCACGACGGCTAGAGGAGGATTCCAATACTTCATAACTTTCACTGATGATTTTAGTAGATATGGATATGTCTACTTAATGAGGCACAAGTCTGAAACCTTTGAAAAGTTCAAGGAATTTCAGAATG
The DNA here is from genome assembly GCF_005286985.2 of Setaria viridis. NCBI lineage: Eukaryota > Viridiplantae > Streptophyta > Magnoliopsida > Poales > Poaceae > Setaria > Setaria viridis. The sequence continues at coordinate 13,587,302 of NC_048266.2, forward strand.
AAGTTGAAAATCAGCGTGGCAAGAAAATTAAGGCCTTACGATCTGATCGTGGAGGCGAGTATTTGAGCCACGAGTTTAGCAATCATCTAAAGAGTTGCGGAATTGTTCCACAACTTACGCCGCCTGGAACACCTCAGAGAAACGGTGTGTCCGAGCGACGTAATCGAACTTTGTTAGACATGGTTCGATCAATGATGAGCCAGTCGGACCTACCGTTGTCATTTTGGGGATACGCTCTAGAAACAGCAGCTTTCACACTAAATAGGGTACCATCTAAATCCGTAGTTAAGACACCATATGAGATATGGACTGGAAAGGTTCCTAGTCTGTCTTTTCTAAAGATTTGGGGATGTGAAGTGTTTGTCAAGCGACTTCAGTCGGACAAGATCACACCCAAGTCGGATAAGTGCATTTTCGTGGGATATCCAAAGGAAACTTTGGGATATTATTTCTACAACCGATCAGAAGGCAAAGTGTTTGTCGCTCGGAACGGGGTTTTCCTAGAGAAAGAGTTTCTCAAAGGAGAAAAGAGTGGAAAGACAGTGCATCTTGAAGAAGTTCAAGATGAGCCAATCGGGCAAGAATCAATGAGTGATGCTAACGTAGCAGAACAAGTTGAGATACCCATGGCAAGAGAAGCACCGCCACAACCACGAAGGTCGGCAAGGCTCCGCGAAATGCGAGAAATATTATTGTTGGACAATGATGAGCCTGCGACATATGCAGAAGCAATGATGGACCCAGACTCCGAAAAATGGCAGAGTGCCATGCAATCCGAAATAGAGTCCATGGGAGACAATCAAGTTTGGAACTTGGTTGACCCGCCTGATGGTGTTAAAGCCATAGAGTGCAAGTGGATCTATAAGAAGAAAAAGGACATGGATGGAAATGTTCACATCTATAAAGCACGACTTGTCGCAAAAGGTTTTCGACAAGTTCAAGGAGTTGACTACGACGAGACCTTCTCGCCTGTAGTGATGCTTAAGTCCATTCGGATTATTCTAGCTATAGCTGCATATTTCGATTATGAGATATGGCAGATGGATGTCAAGACAGCTTTCCTGAATGGAAACCTAGCTGAGGACGTGTATATGATACAGCCCGAGGGTTTTGTCGATCCGAAAAATGCTGGAAAAGTATGCAAGCTTCAGAGATCCATTTATGGATTGAAGCAAGCATCTAGGAGTTGGAACATTCGTTTTGATGAAGTGGTCAAAGGGTTTGACTTCACCAAGAACGAAGAAGAGTCTTGTGTTTACAAGAAGGTTAGTGGGAGCTCTGTAGTATTTCTAATCTTATATGTGGATGACATATTACTGATTGGAAATAACATTCCTATGCTTGAGTCCGTAAAGACTTCACTGAAAAATAGTTTTTCGATGAAGGACTTAGGGGAAGCGGCATATATTCTGGGCATTAAGATCTATAGAGATAGATCGAGAAGGCTTATAGGTTTGAGCCAAGATACTTATATTGACAAAGTGTTGAAGCGGTTCAGCATGGAAGAGGCAAAGAAAGGGTTCTTGCCTATGTCACATGGCATACATCTCAGCAAGACTCAGTGTCCTTCGACTGCTGATGAGCGGGATCGCATGAGTAGAGTACCATATGCCTCGGCTATTGGATCTATCATGTATGCAATGATAAGTACTCGCCCAGATGTTTCATATGCGCTAAGTATGACAAGCAGACACCAATCTGATCCAGGTGAGAGTCACTGGACAGCGGTGAAAAACATTCTTAAGTACTTGAGAAGGACTAAAGATATGTTCCTCGTCTATGGAGGTCAGGAGGAGCTCGTTGTAACAGGTTACACCGATGCTAGTTTCCAAACCGACAGAGATGATTCAAAGTCACAATCAGGATTTGTGTTCACACTGAATGGTGGTGCTGTTAGTTGGAAGAGTTCCAAGCAGGAGACGGTGGCCGATTCTACGACAGAAGCCGAGTACATCGCGGCTTCGGAAGCCGCGAAGGAAGGTGTTTGGATAAGGAATTTCCTCATTGAGCTTGGTGTGTTCCCGGATGCGTCCAGCCCATTGAATCTCTACTGTGATAATAATGGGGCAATTGCGCAAGCAAAGGAGCCAAGGAACCACCAGAAGAACAAACACGTAATGCGGCGATTTCATCTCATTCGAGACTTTGTTAACCGGGGTGAGATCAAGATATGCAAAATACACACGGATCTGAACATTTCTGATCCGTTGACAAAACCACTCCCGCAGGCTAAGCATGATGCGCATGTAAGAGCTATGGGTATTAGGTACCTTCTAGATTGACTCTAGTGCAAGTGGGAGACTGTTGGAGGTATGCCCTAGAGGCAATCATAGAGATGATGATATTCCATTTGTATCCATGATTTGTATATTGTGTTCATTGAATATCCATTAAAGGCTACTTGAATTGATTTGCAATTATGTGAATTGTATGTGAAACTCTTTACTTGTATGGTTATTCTAAAGTTGTCCCTAGTCGGGGTTCATGTGAGGACACACATGAATATTAGACTAGCACATGTATTAGTTGATGACTATGTTTCACAAGTCATGGACATGGAGATGTTGAACTAATAATGTGGACACATGTGGAGACATGTGTTAGGACTGACCCAACACGAGAAGTAGTTCTCTCTTTAAACAACATATACGCTTTGTCCTTAGACCTGAGATTGTCGCATGTATTCTAGATGTGGATTGACCTACTTAGGGGCTATCAAACGCTACGCCGTAACAGGGTAGTTATAAAGGTAGCTTTCGGGTTTGTCAAGAAGCATGCTATGAGACATGGTCAATCAAGATGGGATTTGCCCCTCTCTGATTGAGAGTGATATCTCTGGGCCCCTCGAGTGATCGGATCAGAAAATGCATGGCCATGCTACGTACGGTTAAGAGTTAACCTACAAAGGGATTCCGAATCACAGGATCGAGAAAGAGCGGTCGGCTTGAAGCTAGACCAAATATCGTGAGGCAAAGGGAATAGCATGTATATTATGTTGTGATGGTTCGTCTGATATGATCTTCGTATGCGTATAGGAGTTGGCACGTCTTGCTAGAGGCCGCTACCGACTATTGGGCCGAGTAGGAGTACTCGGGCCATGTCTATACGTATCCGAACCCATAGGGTCACACACTTAAGGGGCTGGAAGCCCAATTCGGATCTGATCCGAGTTGGATTAGGTTTAGGAGTACTAATGGGCCTCGGATCCAGAGGCCCATCAGGAACCCCTATAAATAGAGGGGTGGGGGCGCCCTAGGGTTTTACACTTTTTGGCTGAACACACTTGCCGCGCCTCCCACGCCCTCGCCTGTTGCAACTCGCGGATCTAGCAATCCGGCTTGCGACGCTTCCTCCCTGCACGTGTGGATACCTTGGAGGTGTTGCGCCTGCAGCACTTGGACGAGCCATCGACGAGCCGCCGACGAGCCACGACGAGCCGACGACGAGCCGCGGCACCGGAGGCGATCTTGCTGTGCACGTGGACGAGCTGCTGAGGAGCCGCTGGACGTGATCGACTACGTACGACTACGTTGTTCGACTACGTACGACTACGTGATCGTCTTCACTGCACCGACGCATATCTACATCTTCCGCACCAGTAGTGCGTCGAGTGGTAATCCCGTGATCCTTATACGGCAGTTCTTCCTGGTTATACGCGGTAGAAATTTTGATTTGCGCTAGCGTAGCCTACCTCGTATACCAACACAGCGCCCGGGTTCCGGCGTGGGGGCGGCGTGGGGGCCGGCCGGGGGACCGGAGGGTCGGCGGCGTGGGCCGAGCGGCGCGGGGCGGCGGTGCGGGCGGGCGGCGCGAGGCGGCGGCATGTGCAGGCGGGCGGGCCGTGCGTGTGCGTGTTGTGCCTGCTGTGCTGTGTCCGCGTGAGGCGCGTGAGGCGCTAAGTGTGGGTGGACTCGCCCGCACTGCCGAGTACTCCCGATCTAGCACTCGGCAAAGCCTTTGTCGAGTGCGAGATCAGGAGCACTCCGCAAACAATTTTTTTTTTTCGGATTTCAAACTGCGGCTGACAGATGGACCCGCGGCGAGGTTTGCCGAGTGTCCAAGGGATGACACTCGGCAAACAGTCTCTTTGCCGAGTGCCGTCCTGTGACACTCGGCAAATAGGTACTGTTATTTCATGTCAAAGTGGTTTTAGTAATTAAAAGTATGTGAAGTTTGCAAAAACCTAGTCAAATTCACTAAACATTGCGTATTTCATTTTTTAAGTAATATTATTCCATTATTTCATGGATTTATAGCTCATATTAAATTTATATCTATTAAATTCATATACGTGCAATTAATGAATAAAAATTACCAAATGGATCCGAAAAATTCCCAAAAATTGACATGAACCAATCTATGTTCTCTATGGTCCATAAAAATAAATTTGAACTCAATCACAAATTTAAGTATCGATTCGACGCAAAATCTTACCGGATCCTTCCAACTTCTACGAATCCTCTCCGGAGATGCTTCAAATTCTAAGCATCATATGTCAAAACTTGTGCGAAACCTTGTCAATTTTTTACCACAGCCTCTGCATATGAAATCATAGCTTCTTGGAAAATCTCGTGATTTTCAAACTTTGTTTGTATTTTTGAGATTTAAAAAATCATTTGGCACCACGTTCGTAGTCGTGTTTCCTTAACAAAATGTTCGAAATTTCTTTTCATTTTCTGGGTGAGACCTCAATTTGGACTTACTAACATGAATATGATTTTTCCACTCATATTATTTCATTATTCCAATCACCTGCAGTTCAAATTTGACTTAAATCAACAAATTACTCTAAATGAAATTAATTGATTAAATATAGCAAACAGGTCAATAAATAGTCCACCTTCTACCATGCATTGCGAAATGCCATACATGTGGAGTCTAAAAAGTTTGGAGGGTGGAGGAGGGAAAAAAATTACTTTTGCTGAGTGTGTCAAAAAACACTCGGCAAACCCTAAAGTATGCCGAGTGTCATATCAAGACATTCGGCATACTAGCGCACTCAGGCGACGCTTGGCGCTGCTGCAGTCCAAGGGTTTTTTTTTGCCTAGTGTGCCAAAAAACACTCGGCAAAAATTGAAGTTTGCCGAGTGCCCCACCGAGACACTCGGCACACTCGCATATTTGTCGAGTGCCCATCGAGACACTCGGCAAACATGGAGTTTGCTGAGTGCCCCCCGTCGACACTCGGCAAACCCTAACGTTCGTCACGGCGGTGGCCCAGCGCGGCACGTGGAAGTCACGTGCTCAAGGATTTGCCGAGTGGGTTTTTTTGCCGAGTGCCCCGTGGGAGTTTGCCGAGTGTTTTTTTGGTGGCACTCGGCAAATCGTGTTTTCGCCGAGTGTATTATTTTTGCCGAGTGTTACTAGGAATGCACTCGGCAAACGGGCCTTTCGCCGAGTGCCCGCAATAATACACTCAGCGAAGAAATTACACTCGGTGAATTTGAGGTTTCCCATAGTGATCCAGGGAGCGGGCGAGCATAGGCTTGCCTCATGCCGCCGTTTCTCCGTCCAGGGTGGAGGGTGCGGCCTGGCTGCGTCGACAGCGTGGCATCTCCTCCGGCCAGAATACAACCTCTCTACCATCGATGGAGGGACGGCACCTCTGTCCACGGTGCGGCCTCCCCTCCCTCGACGCCGCTCCATCCCCTCCATCCAGGGCACGCTCTTCCTTGAATCGAAGGGATTCCCCCTCCATCAACGTCGCTGGATCCCGTCGCGTGTTTTCTGCATACTTCAACAGTTCAGCAGGTAAAGCTTGTTCCTCAATTTAACTTGATTGTATTGGTACGTATGGTTTTTTGATGGGGTTAATTGGCCCTGAAATTGTGATGCGTGATACTGCCTACCCAGACCTCTTCATACTTGAATTTGTTTCTCAGTTTAGCAGTGTTACCGCAATGGTGTCGATGAGCCCTCTACAAGTATTCCATGTAGGAAAGAGAGAGGAGGAGAGGCAACGCGAGCCCTCTACAAATATTCCACTTAGGAAAGAGAGAGGAGGAGAGGCAACGCCAGGACTAGCGAGAGTCGCTACCACGCATCCCCGTGCGAGCAGGCCCCACCACATGCTCACCTCTTCTTCTCTCTTCCTCCCTCTGCCTCGCGGTCCGGCCGAGCTCCTACGACTGTGAGATGCTCGTGTTAGACGCGTGCCTAGGATCTCTAGATGCACATCTAGTCGGGATCATAAACGACATGAGGGACATGGTGTTTCTTGTGTGTGCCGAGAGGGAGTGAGAGAGATAGGGGTACCTTCACCCCTAGGGGTGGGAGCAGCAGAGCTGCTGACCATCGCTGGTTCGCTTGGTGGAGTCTGTGCAAGGCAGCGACGCGCAATGCCGAGTCCGGTCGCCGGTGAGGTAGCGGTGGTACTTCCCGCCGCTACTGCGCAAAACCTAGATCGGTAGGTGTGTCGGTGGGGCGGCTGGCTGCGGCGAACCTCGTGAGCCAAGCCGGGTCCCCCACCCTGTTTATATAGCGCAGCACGACAGGGGCCCACCACCCAATGCTAGGGTAAGCGCCCCCGATCAGGGCGCGGATCAGGGTCCCGATGGGCCTTTGGGCCCATTGGGAAGGAGATCAATCTAACATTCTCCCCCTTGATCTCATCATTTACTTTTAACTTTACACTTTTCACTTTTATTCGTTTCATCGTAGATTAATATGTAGAGCATGCCTCATCGTCATAGCTTAATCGCCGGTAGAATCAACAGCTACAACACACCTCTCTTTTGAAACAATTCTGTTTCTTTTGGGCCTTTTACAATCCAGGAATCATAGGCTTTCCCTTAAACCCATGCCAGCTAAGTGTTCTCTGAACACATTGGGTGGTAAGCCTTTCGTGAGCGGATCCGCAAGCATATCTTTTGTTCTTATATGCTCGAGACTTATAGTGCGATCCTGGATTCTGTCTTTCACAACATAAAACTTTATCTCAATGGTTTTGGAAGCATTGCTTGATTTGTTGTTGTGAGCATAGAATACTGCTGGCTCATTGTCGCAGTACATCTTTAGTGGTCTGTAAATACAGTCAACCACTCTCAATCTGGGTATAAATTTCTTTAGCCACATCGCCTGCCCCGTGGCCTCATGACATGCTATGAATTCCGCATGCATCGTTGATGACGCAGTTACTTTCTATTTTGAGCTTCTCCACGAGATAGCTCCTCCTGCGAGAGTGAATCCATATCCAAACGTGGATTTTCTATCATCTTTGTCTCCCGCAAAATCTGCATCTGAATACCCTTTTATCTCTAGGGAATCAGATCTCTTATATGTAAGCATGAGTTCTTTTGTGCCTTGCGCGTAGCGCAATGCTTTCTTTACCATCTTCTAGTGTTCTACACCTGGATTACTTTGATATCTACCAAGAACCCCGGTGACAAAAGCTAAGTCAGGGCGAGTGCACACTTGAGCATACTGTAAGCTTCCGACAGCTGAAGCATATGGAACCGCTTTCATTTGATCGATCTCGTACTGGTTCCTGGGACATTGAAAATTCCCAAAACTATCGCCCTTGACTATGGGAGCAGGTGTGGCCTTACTCGCATGCATATTATACTTCTTTAGAACCTTTTCTAAATATGCCCTTTGCGATAATCCAAGGACCCCATTCAGTCTATCTCGGTGAATTTCTATGCCCAAAACATATGATGCTTCACCAAGATCCTTCATATCGAAGTTTGAGGACAAAAACTTCTTTGTCTCTTGTAGTAGACTGATATCACTGCTTGCAAGTAAGATATCATCCACATACAGAATTAGGAAAATGTATTTCCCATTTTTGAAATTTGCATAGACACAATTGTCCTCTATATTCTCTTGAAACCCAAATTTCTTGATTATATCATTAAACTTTAGATACCACTGTCTAGAGGCTTGCTTTAATCCATAAATGGATTTCTTTAGACGACATCCCATATTCTCTTTGCCTTCCATGATGAAACCCTTTGGTTGTTTCATGTAGACATTTTCTTCTAAATCCCCATTTAGAAATACCGTCTTTACATCCATCTGATGTAACTCTAAGTCAAAATGTGCAACCAGTGCCATTATGATTCTGAAGGAGTCTTTACATGAGACAGGAGAAAAAGTCTTATTGTAATCTATTCCTTCTCTTTGTGTAAAGTCTTTTGCCACAAGTCTCGCCTTATACCTTTCTATATTCCCTTTGGAGTCATGTTTAGTCTTGTAGACCCATTTACAGCCTACTGTTTTGGCTCCTTTAGGAATCTCTTCAAGTTCCCAAACATTGTTGGAACTCATTGATTTCATCTCATCTTCCATGGACTCTAGCCACTTCGATGAGTGAACACTTTTCATGGCTTCCTCATATGAAGTGGGATCACCTTCTATATGAACTTCTTCTGTATTATAATTTTATAGTAATCAGGGATAGCTGATTTTCTAACCCTTTGAGACCTTCTAGGCCCCTCACTTTCGGGCACATTCTGTGCCTCTGCTTGTGGCACATTATTCAAAAGTGGCTGCTACAACTCTTCCTCGTGTGTAATGATGGGTTCAGTTGGCTCCTGAAGGACAGGTTCCAAAACTTCACTCATCGTTTCCACGGGTGGAATCACAGCAGGTGCCTGCACCACAATATATGGGACTGTAGCGGGTGCTTGCACCACGACCTCAGGAACTATTGGTGCGGGAATAACAGGTAGTGAGAAGAATGGTTCCTGATTCATCGGATTAGGTGCACACACCCGCTTCTCCTCAAGATTAATCTCTCGAGCCACCATGCTCCCCCTCACCATCTGATCCTCTAAGAAAATCGCGTGTCTCGTTTCTACAAACTTTGTATATCTGTCTGGATAGTAGAAACAAAAACCTTTTGATCTTTCCGGATAGCCAATGAAGTGGCAGCTTACTGTTTTGGGATCTAGCTTCCCAATGTTTGGGTTAAATACTTTGGCCTCAGCTGGGCTCCCCCACACATGCAGATGGTTTAGTGAGGGTACTCTTCCTGTCCATAGTTCATATGGTGTTTTGGGCACCGACTTACTTGGCACTCTATTTAGAATGTGAATTGCGGTTTTCAACGCCTCCATCCACAGTCCCAATGGTAAGGTGGAATAACTCATCATGCTGCGCACCATATCCATCAGTGTACGGTTACACCTTTCAGCTACTCCATTTTGCTGAGGCTCGCCCGGCATCGAATACTGGGCTACTATGCCATTTTCCTGCAAAAACCTTGCAAAAGGTCCAGGAACTTGGCCAAATGGGGTATGTCGACCATAGTACTCCCCCCCACGGTCGGATCTTACTATTTTGATTCTTTTGTTATGCTGATTTTCAACTTCAGCTTTAAATATCTTAAATTTATCCAACGCTTCTGATCTTTCCTTAATTGGATAAATGTAACCCTAACGGGAGTAATCATCTGTGAATGTTATGAACGAGTCATAGCCATCCACGCTTTTCACAGGAAATGGTCCACAAATATCAGTGTGGATTATCTCTAAAACTCCTGTGCTACGTTTAGCGCCTTTTTTAATTTGCTTTACAAACTTTCCTTTAATGCAATCAATGCATTGTTCTAAGTCTGAGAACTCTAATTGAGGAAGAATTTCATTCTTAACTAGTCTTTCTATTCTCTCCCTCAAAATATGGCCTAAACGACAGTGCCATAATTTCGACGATGTTTCATGAGTTCTCTTTCTTTTCTTTGTTTGTTGCTCTGACGAGGATACAATCATATTCACATCACACACAAAATTTACTTTTTCACGTAGTGATAATAAATACAACTCATTGTGAAGGATGGCAACACCAACACATGCATTATCGAACCAAATGGCACACTTTCCATTTCCAAAATGACATTCATATCCATCATGGTCCATACGTGAAATGCTAATCAAGTTTCTGTGTAACGAAGGAACATTAAGCACATCTCTAAGTACAAGCATGAAACCATCAACTAGCTCTAGAGAGACATCGCCAACAGCTTCAACCTCTGCTTGGACTCCATTTGCGACTTCAGCGCATCTTTCGCTTCTTTGCGTAGTCCTCGTCGAACGGAATCCCTGTAAAGAATTTGCAACATGAACAGTTGCACCTGAGTCAATCCACCAAGTAGATTTCGAATACTGTGTATACAAGGATTCATTTACAAAAGAAATAGTATTCTCACCTCTTTTTGCCATTATTGACTTTAACCATTCGGGACAGTCTTTCTTGTAGTGCCCCTTTTTCTTGCAGTGTAGACATTGATCTTTGTCTACTGTGAGAGGCTTTTGTTGATTCTGCTGCATAGGAGCCTTTCCTCGTGCCTTGAAAGAGGAGTTAGCATTCTTTTTCCTGTTATCCTTCACATAGTGCAATGAACCACTATATGAGGATCTAATTTTGTCCTCTTCCTGCACGCACATGGCTATCATTTTTTCCATGTTCCACTGTTCTGGCTGCATGTTATAATTGACAACAAAAGTGTCAAACTCTTTTGGCAGAGAAGCGAAAACCAAATGAATAATGTGCCCAGACTTGAGCTCAAGATCCATTGGCTTCAACTGTGCTGCCAAGTTATACATCCTCAAGATGTGATCTCTTATGCCAGTCCCTCCTCCATTGTACCTCTCTGTGGCTAGCTGCTTGAACAGCTGGGTAGCATATATCTTTGAGGAACCAGTGAACTGATTCCTTATCTTCTCGAGGTACTCTGTGACGGAGTCACACTCTGTGATCGAGCCCAAAATAGCAGGCTCACTCGTATTCTTTACCAAAGCCATCCATTTCTTGTTGGCAGTGGTCCACTGTTTGTTTTCAAGGGTGTATGCCAACTCCAGTGGAGCATAGTCCCTTTCCTTTTGCTGCCATGCAGCATCATCATCACCTTCAGCCCTCACTGGCTTCTGTGGAGCTTGTGGCCGCGGTGTAGTCAGCACCCAGTCAACTTCTCCACAAACGAAGGAGAACTCAATCTTCTTCCTCGATTCTGTATAGTTGTTGCCTTTCAGAATGGGTATCTCTTTGAGACAAGCCATTAAGTTGAATGATCCTAAAATTTGCAATCCAAAGTGAGATCATAACAACAATTGCATGATTTATTTCCAACGTTGGTCAAAAAATAAAACATACAACTGTTTATGGAATTTAAAACTATATCACCGTTGGGCAGAAATAGAAATAAAAGCATTAAAAAACTTTTTAAATCATGATACAGTTATTAACAACGTTGGTCAGAAAATAACAACACCATAATCTAATTAACTTTATCATGCTCTCACAAATTTAATTGTCTCGTTGGTTCAAATTAAATTTAAATAGAGCAATAAATATGACTTTTGCAGCGGAAACTGTGAAATAAATCTATTTTCAGAAGCAAAACCACTGTATAAACTTTATTAATCTCTAATACAAATTATCCCGTTGGTTCAAATTAGATTAGAGACTAAAACTATGCAAAAAACATCAATTAAATGCTTCTGGAAATAGAAAGAACTAATTATCAGGCGTTACTGTGCAAAACTTCCTTTTCGGCCCAGCAGCGAAAATGGCCCACAGCCCGTTCCCGCGCTCGGCCCGCTTGCGCGACGCCGTCGGCCCGCTAAGGCGGCCCGCCAAAAGCGGCTTGGCGCTGGCCCTCCCACGCGGCTGCGTTCACAGGCCGCAGCGTGGGCCTGGGCCACGGAAACGGCCCAGCGCCTCCTCCCGCCTGGGCCAAATCTGGCCCGGACGATCTCGACCGCCCGTCCAAATCCGATGGTCGAGCGTCGTTTTCGGTGGATCAAAAACCGGCGGAACGGCCGGCTCCCCCACAACCCTAGCTACTTTCCTTTCTTTCCCCCCGCGAGTTCCCGCCGTGGCGGCGGCGGCGGGGCTGTCTCTCCCGCGCCCGGCGATGGCCGGCGGCGACGGTGGAGGGATGGCCCCGCCGGTGCACGGCCGCAGCAGCCTCCTCCCCTTTCTCTTTCTTGCCTCCCCCCTTTCTCCCTCCGAGCCTCCCGAAAAAACGAGATCCAGAGGGCCATGGCGACCATGGAGGAGGGCCGGCGCCACCGTGGGTCCCCTCGCCGGCGCGCACGTCCACCGCGAGGGTTGGGCGCGCCGCCATCGAGCGGTCCTTTGGTGGTGCTGTTGCGCCCCCCCCTCCCCCGAGCCCCGAGCGGATGCTCCGGCGGCTCGGGTGGACCTTTTCCCCGGCGAGCCCGAGGCTCGGCCGGCCTTTGCCGCTCGCCGTCGGTGGACGTGCGGCGGTGAGGTCGGCGACAGGTAAGTCGCCGCTTTCATTCTTTAGATCTAGGGTTAGGGTTTTAGGTTTTACTTTTTCTGTTTCTTTTTGGATCTACTTCTTTTTCCCGATCTAGAAGAGCTTCTAGTGAGGTGTCTGATACCATTGTTAGACGCGTGCCTAGGATCTCTAGATGCACATCTAGTTGGGATCATAAACGACATGAGGGACATGGTGTTTCTGGTGTGTGCCGAGAGGGAGTGAGAGAGATAGGGGTACCTTCACCCCTAGGGGTGGGAGCAGCAGAGCTGCTGGCCATTGCTGGTTCGCTTGGTGGAGTCTGCGCAAGGCAGCGACGCGCAGTGCCGAGTCCAGTCGCTGGTGAGGTAGTGGTGGTACTTCCCGCCGCTACTGCGCAAAACCTAGATCGGTAGGTGTGTCGGTGGGGGGCTGGCTGCGGCGAACCTCGTGAGCCGAGCCGGTTCCCCCACCCTGTTTATATAGCGCAGTGCGACAGGGGCCCACCACCCAATGCTAGGGTGAGCGCCCCCGATCAGGGCGCGGATTAGGGTCCCGATGGGCCTTTGGGCCCATTAGGAAGGAGATCAATCTAACAGCTCGCTTGCAGTGGACCGGAGCACGGCCAAGGCGCAGGTCGCAACCGACGACTCGGACCGCAAGGGCAGGGGTGGCGCTTCGCGGCCGTCGAGCGGGGTCGGAGGGCGTGGGCATGACCGGGTTAGGCGGCGCGGCCGCTCGAGCTGGCAGGCGCCGCACGTGAAGTGGGCCGCCAGCCGGCGCTGGCATGGCTGGTGCCGTGGCCGAGGGGAGGAACTAGCGTAGGCGCACAGCCACTGCACGTGGTGGACGGGGGCGCCGCGGCTTCCGGAGATGACGGCGGACTGCCGGCGTTCCCCGCGGCCGCGCTAGGGCTGGGCCATGGCCGCCCAGCACTGTGGCGGAAGCTCCTGCTATCCAGATGCTCTCCGTGGGGCGCGACAGCCGGGCCACCAGCATCCGGCGCGAGGCGAGGTGGCACAGGACGCGGATGCCGTCCGGCATGGGTGCAGGGCGCGGGAAAGCCGTGGGCTCCGGCGAGGTGGGAGGCGGAGTGCCGGCGAGCTGCAGACCTCGACGCCATGGGGGCTGTGGCCTGTGGGCGAAAATGTCCCGGTGGTGGTGGAGAAAGTTGACTCAGAGAAGAAAAGGGGATGGGGATGAAAGGATTAAACAATAGCTGACATGTGGAACCTATAATTATTTAGAGAAATGTGCTATAGCAAGACCATTGGACTAGTAATTTACAATATTTACTACGGAGTATATCCTACTACCATCTTATGTGTTGCGGGTGCCCTAGCTGTTGGGTGCGGCTATAGCCACAGCTAAGCAATTTAGCGGATTTGCAAATATAGGTAAAAAATCAGAAATGTGACACCGTTACTTCACTAATTCATCTCATCACCCAGTCATCAGCTCTCGCTTCTCAGTTCTCAATATACAGGACATTGGACCATGTTTCAGTCCGGAACACTTCGCACTAACAGTTCATCACAGGATGAAAACAGGATAGAGGCACTGATACATAATCAGGACTTCAGAACACTAATAAACCATAGAGGCAATGCATTATCCACTCATCAGAATCAGAGGAGGAAAGGGGAACAGAGAACGTGCTGGTTCTTCCTTGCCTCGCGTTGCAGCCTCAAACTAAGCAGCCGCTGGTGGACCATGGCACCGTCGCACTTGCAGTCGCCGCCGCCTTGGTGGGTCGTAGCAGCAGCCATCGCTTAGGGGAGAGAGGGTGCTAGTCTTCCTCGTCTCCAGGGCCGGGCGCAGCCACCACCGCGTCGACCGTGCAGTCGCCGCCGCCACCGCCGCTTTTCAGGGGAGTGGGGAGGTCGAGACAGAGGGCCAGTTTGGCAGGGCTCCGGCTCTGGCTCCTCTGGTGGAATGGCTTCTTCGGCTCTGGCTCCTCCATTTGGAAAATCGTTTAGCAAAACGGCTCTTCCGTGTAGTTTAAAATAGTTAGATAAGATGAAATACTCATAATATCCTTTCATTTTCCTTTTTTTTTCTTTTCTTCCTATTTATTTTCTTTCTTTTCTCTTACTATTTCCTTTTCCTATTTCTTTTCTCTCCTCCCATTCCTTTTCCTATCTCTTTTCTTTCCTTCCTACCCTCCCACGCCGGCCTCCCATTCTTCTCTCTCTTCCCTATCCTCCCATGCCGGCCAGAGCTCTCCCCCGCCGATCCACTCTCCCACCGTCGGCCGTCCCTTGGCCGCCTCTCGCCTCCCACCTTCTCCTGGCCGTTGCCATCTCCACCCCCGCCTCCTCCCGGCCGTCGCCGTCTCCACCCCCGCCTCCCGGTCGTCTTCGCCCCAGAAGTCGTCATCACCGTCTCCGCCCCCACCGTCGCTGTCGGCCGCCACCCGCCCGGAGGTGCCTCCGCCTGCCTATGGACCCTCCCCCGAGGGCAACAGTGGGCAACAACGAGGAGGAGCCGGAGGTGCTCCACTATTTTTGGCTCCTCCCCGGCAGTACAAAAAGGGCTCCGGCTCCATGGGTGCTTTACTCGCGGAGCCATTTCGTGCGTTGCCCTTTGGTAGGGCTCCAACAGAAGTCACGGCCGGAGCTGAAGCTGGAGCCCTACCAAATGCGCCCAGAGTTGAGAGAGGAGTGGGGAATTAAGATTTGCCACTTGTCTATTATATATGGGATGAAACGATGAAATCTGGGCTGAAATTCTGGGTGGGTCGTGCGCGTCGGACCGAGAAGAGCTCGCTCAGCCATGCTTCAATTTAGGCTGCTAAGGTTTTTCCTTTTTAATGAACCATGCAGACGATGGAGCCCGGGCCAGACGAATATAATAAAATGGAAAAATAATAACAAACATCAGTAGGTCGGATTGGATCATCAACACGTACCGCACCCCGTAATAGCACTCAACTCAACTAAACAATATATCGGTTGGTTGGATTGGGACATCAACACGTGCCGAACTCAAACACATCTTAAGCGGATTTGACTCCGCCCGACAACGGCAGCAGAAACGAAGCTTACCATGGCGCCCACAAACATTCAACCCAGCACTCACCAACATTCACCCTCATGTAGTTGCCGAAACTTTCAGGTATGACCCTGCATCAACAGGGAACCTGATAGAAGTAAACTGCACCACACCGAGAAGGTCACCACCATGTAAGACCCTCCGCTAAAGTGCCGCTGCAAACACTACACTCCACCTGACAGAGTGATACAACCAAATCCGACCTCTCGCAGGCTATCTCGCAGTCGCCACCACGATAATACAACGCACAGGATCCTCGCCACATCCGCCGTTGGACTCTACCTCGCTCTCGTCGCCTAAAAAAAACCGCGTGCGAGGGCCTCGCCACAGGTACTCCACGTCACGGATCCATTTTTTTTGTCGCTGTCAGGGTGGTGAGCAATGTTGCCCCACTTCCCCAGATCTCCATTAATCAGCTGAGTCACCACCGCAGGTCAGCCTCGCCTCATTGCTTCACCCGTGCACGTAGTCTCTACCGCCACATCAGCGAGCCAAAGAAGTCACTTGCACCGTCTTCCGACGATGTACCGCACCGAATGGCCCAGTCAAGCTGAGGAACCCACCGCAGTTGGCTGCAAGCCTAGTCGTTCCACAATGCTGTTACCGCAAGTGTCATCCTCCAACGCAGTCCCATGTCGCACTGATGGTTGCTAAGCAACCCAGCCACCGCGATCCGCTACAAGCAGCCAAATCCAACCATGCAACAACCCCTAGCCGCCACCATAACTGCGATCACCTCCACGCGGGCTCGGCAACACCCATCCAGCTTGCCACATGGCAGGATTGCCACCACCGGCTGCTGCCACCCATGACCACAGGACCAACAATGTCTTAAGCCAAGTTGGGTCTCTAGAGATAACGTCTCCAAGGAGGGCACGACGCCAATGACGCCGCTATCGCTCGTCCAGAATCTGACAAGATTTTCACCTAGAGAAACCCCGTGCAGCAGGGTTGAAGCTCCAACATGACGCCCCAATGGGAAGAACGACATCATAGGGTGCTGCCATCATCTCCACTAGCACAAACGCAAGCGAGAGTTTTCATTTGGAGCATCCCAACCCCTCACTGCACGCTCACGGCCTGGCACTCCTGGACCACAGCCACGGCAACCCAACCAGGGTGGCGCCGCCATCGTGCCTCCACGCGCCACGCTGCCGAACCTCCACCTCCGCTGCGGTCACCACCCCGGGGCGCCACTACTCGACCTCCGCTCCTTACACGCAACTACCGCCCCAACATCACTGAGCATCTCCTCGGGGCGTTGCAACACTGCGCCACCAAGCCTCCTCCACGCTGCAAGCCCACCATCCGACCATCGCTACCCACGCACAGCGCCTCCGTGTGCAGCCTCCACTGCTCGCTGCTCACGTGCAGCACCTCTGCGCGCCGCCTCTAGCCCACCACTACGCCTGCGAGCCGTCGCGCCCAGGATCTAGCGCGCAGGCCTTCTTTCACCTTGGCCACTTGCTTCTGTGGCCTCCTCCTCGCCCGCGCATAGAGCTACTGCGGTTGCGCGCCACCGCCTCCATGCCGTCGTTGGCCCTAGCCGGCTGGCTCAGATTCGGCGTGCGGCTACCTTGCCGACCCTGGAACCAACCAGGCCCCAACGTTCAGGCACTCCGGCCGCCGACACGCTCGCCACCCGGTCAGCCCGCGCCGCCCAGCCGGCCCACGCCGTCCCGCGACCCCCTCACCCCACGCTGGGGTGCCGTCAGATGACCTCAATGCCCTGCGCAGGGCCGCCTCACACCCAAAGCAGATCCGCCACCGGCCGGGCAGTCTTGCCCCGACGCCAGGTCGCCGCTCACCTCCGTCACCGCAAGAGGTTCACTGGCCGGATCCGAGCACCAGGAAGCCGGATCCGTCCTCCCCCAGCTCGGATGCGGCCCACCCCGCTGCCCCCCAACGCTGGCCGCGAAGGGGCGGCGAGCACGGAGGGGACGCGCCCCATGACGGGAGCCAAACTGCAAAGGCCCCGCCGCCGCTGTCCTCGTGGCCGCGCGGACTTCCGGCGGCCTGCTCAAGCGACGACAATGCAACGGGAGCAGGGGAGAAGGGGTGGGTGGCGACACAGTTGGATCGCCGCCCGTGTCACCCTCGATCGAGAGCGACGCGAGGGCCTTCAAAATTAGCACCCTCTTGCTCGCTCAGTTAGAGCCTGCTAAGTTTGTTCGCTCGCGCTAAATGAAGGCTCATTTTAGTGGCTATCTTCGGCTAAGCACCGCTATTAGCGGCAGTGAAGTCATAGCACTAAACTCGAACTATCCTAGCTGTGTCGCTTCGCAGCCACTATCTCCTGCTATAGCTGCAGCTATAGCCGGAGATTTAATTAGAACCTTGCAGTTTAGGGTGAGATAGATCCCTTCCATGGTGTGTATCAGATAATTTAGAAACCCACCCGCGGAAAAACTCGCTCATTTAGAATCTTAAAGCCAGGGCAGATAGGTCCCTTCCATGGTGCACATCAGATAGATGTAAACTGTAATAATATTGAATCTGCACAAGCCTTCGTACAAAAAGGTAGATCCTACAAGTTTGAGAGCACAAACTCATACCCGTGAACATGAAACCCGCCTGCTGAAAAACTCATGATAGGCACATTTTTCTATCCAAACCCATGCCCCGCTCAGGCCTCGGGCGACCCACGTGTCACCCATGCCCGACAACAGACCATGGCAGGTTGGCTGTGGGGATCTGGGAACATGGAGCACAGGGGTGTAGGCGGATGAAATTCCAAGCAATGCCAAGCCACGAACGGATATCAATTGAACAAGAAACGATTTTTTGTCATACTACAATGTCAATTGCCAAGAAACATTGCTTCAGGTCTTGTCAGATTCAAAGAAAATACGAAGTATAAAGAAAAAGGAGATCCGCATGGTCACAAACGAAGGGAACTGATCTGTAGAAAAAAAAGAAAGAAAAAGGTGAAAGAAACAAGAGATCCACAAAGCCCTCTTCCTTGCAAGCGGTTGCTACAGTTCTGGTTCCTAATGTGCTTGCCTCTGGGACGCAAAGATGGCCGCCAGCAAGCGAGCCGTGTGCGTAACTGCCGCAGCGGCTTCAGAGTTTTCAGTCGGAGATTAGCACCATGGACGTGTGGTGGCGATAGGCTGCGTGAGGAAGGTGGGACTGCGGGAGGCCGAGGAAACTAGCTCCTCCCGTGAGTCACGAAATCGCGATGCAAATGCGCCGCTGCTGGGTCAGTATGAGAATTAGCTAGGTTAGGGTTTGAGGGGCTCGGTGTGATATATATTTTATATGACGCTTGATGGGCCAGGCTAGTCAAGTAACAATGGAATATATTGGGTTGTAATGGGCTACTTTGGTGTGGTGGACCGGGTTTAAAAAAACCCATGGGTTTACGGATTCGGGTACTACATCACTAGATCCATGCCTGCAAACCCAATGGATAGCTTTTGACCCATGAATAGACCCATGGGTTTAGAAATTGACCCACACATGTACCCTAATAGAGAAAAAACCCACTGGGTTTCGGGTACCTATTGCCATCCCTATTTGGCACAGCCAACCCACGAAGTAATCCAAGGATAATATGTTGCCTTGGATGAGGTGGCATGGTTTAAAAATTTTGGCACTTAAGGATTGTCTAGCAGCACTACACTCCAGAAAAAACAAACAGCTCCACTCTACCAATTCCATCCTTTTGCAGATCCACTCCACCAACTTATTGTGAATAGTTTATTTTACACTTTGTGAATGGGCTCACATGTCAATCTCTCCTCTTTTCTCCCCTACTCTTCCTCTCCCTTCTGTTTTTAGTTTTGGACCAGAATTCATCCTGAGCTCCATGCTGTTGGTATATTTAACAATCACGAATAAATCTGCAAGCACACGGATATACCATTGTATCATTTCACCCAAGAGTATTCCCAAGGGTATCATATTTTCCAAAGGAAGGCGGGTAGGACAAAAGAGTTTACTATGCATATGAGTATATCATAAGATGAGTAGATACACTACACAAGATAGGGGTAAGGATAATTATAGATAGGGTAGTGCGACACACACAGAAAAATCATCTCAAGAAAACTAAACTAGGGAGAAGGACTTAGCTCTAAATTCATACGTACTTTCTATATACTGCACAGATCATACAAGCATAACATACATAAACATTGTATAGGACTTAGTTCTATGCACACAGGCACTACAAGGAGAGAGTATCCCTATCGATCTACTAGTGCAGTTACTGCTAATTTACGAACTCCTATAGCGTACCCGAACGTGGGGGATTATGAAGGACAAACAAGGCTATCACCACATGCCGCCTACCCCTTGCAACCTATGGGGCAAACTCATATCCAATGAAACTAACCAATCCAAACACCACACTTGCATTGTTAACAACACTCCAGCCATCCCGAGCTATGGTGCCAAAGGCTAAAGCCACCAAAGACATGACCATTGAACTAATGTCGTGGCATAGATCGACTAGCATATACATGGTATATATACGCACAAAGTATATAATGTAGCATGATCTAAAGACATACATGAGAGTGTATAAGCCTATACTATGATAGCAAGGGTATATAACTAGCATACGAGCATATAAGCCAAACATATAAACATAGCAAGGGTATAAGACTAACTCATGCATATAAGAACCAAGCATAATATTATATGAAGAAGATAAATAACTTGAATAGCATAAAGTCAATTTAGAAATAAAAGATACAAGAGCCGTACCCTGAACTCCCAAGAAGACTTAGAACCTTGAGTAGAGCTATTCTAGCCTAACTCCACTAACTTGGAAACTATGAAGGAGATAGTGATTCAACTTGTGGTGTGTGTTGGAAAGGGAGGAGAGCTACTCTATTTATAGGAGGTTGGAGGCGGCTCTGCTAGGGAATCTTCGAGGAATATCCCATAACCATGTAGGAGCCCCGTCAATCGTCGCCATGCGTCACCTGGAGACGGGGGGAGGCAAGGGCGGTTCAATGGAACCCCTGGTTCAACCGACCCCCTATGGGTCCCACTCACAATCGCCTTCGCTTGGGTGACTGCCTGGTGGGTCCCATTGGCGATTGTGTGTGCCACCCGGTGGATTGAGGTGGTTGTGGTTGTTAGTGGGCCCTTCAATCCATGGGTTGCACACGTGGCAGCCTCTTATTGGTTGAAGTTGTGTTTCTTGCTCCTTAGAGTGTGTTTTCTCCTCTCTTTTGTGCTTCTTCACCTACACCCAAATATTCTCCTAGGACACGTGGAACTACATTATTCGAAACTAAATATGCGTGCAAAAATGCCAATCCTCCTTTATTCTAGATAATATTAATGGTCATATTCACGCACATCAGCACCAACGGCATGGACATGCCACTGTGGGTGGTGTTCATCATGAAGAAGGAGTGGAACAACGAGGTGTTCGACCTGGAGATGATGCATGATGCCGCTGCAGGGCCCATTAGCAATGAGCTGATGGACACACTGCTACAATGCATGGACCTAGTGTCGTCGGTAAGGTCCGAGGCCCACGAGGTACTATGGCATCTTGAGTAGATCAGGCCGGGGTCAGATACATGGCAGTGCCAGGCTGAGCTAGGAAGGTACCGACGCGCATGAGGAAGGTGCCGGCACTCATGTGCCAGCGGCTTCAGCTGGAGAAGATGAGTAGTAGCAGTAGCACGAGCGCGTGGCAACAATGAAGAATCGCGAGAAGAAAAGCAATGGCCCAGCCACTGGCAGCGGCACAGCATGGACCCGCGGGCGGCCATGGCGTGTGAGGGCGCCGTGGCCCGACACTACCACACGTGTCGAGGCTTGAGCTCGCTATTGCTGGGGTGGAGCTCACCCATGTGGTCTTATGCGCCAAGGTCAAAGCTGCCACGACCGGTCGCAGGAGCCGACGGATTGAAGGGAGACAACCATGGGAGAAGGCCAAAATCGATTCGGTTGCAGGAGCTGATGAATGAATTGCAGGATTGGGTGCAACAAGGTCATTGTTGCCATCCATTTTCGCCAGAGATTGGGCCGGTGGTGCCCAATCCAGGTGGCGGCGGCGCTAGGTCTCGCGCCAGATTGAGAAGGGGTGACGGGAGGAGAACAATTGTTTTCTTTTTTTTCGCGAAGAGATATGTTGTGTAACCAATAGTATGGTGGGTAATTACCCATCAACTCCAGGAGGAGGTTTGAAACTGGTGTTTTGAACACCCCTTGAGGTACTCCAGGAAAAACATAGATCTGACCCAATGCCACATTTTTTATGGAGTTGGACGTGTTTGGTAGGGAGTTTTGTGGATTTGGTGGAATGAAGCTGGTTTTTTGGAGTGAAGTGCTACCAAACACCCCCTTATTACTAGGAACTATTGGAGAGAAGGATTTTTTTTGCTCCCAATAATTTTTGGCAAATCTAAAAACCAATTTTTAAACTATTTTTTATTAACTCTTAGAGATGCTCTTAGGAAGGCCCCAATTACATTATCAGTAGGAGAACGAAATCGAGTATACACATATGGCCAATTTATTGTTTTGTTATTTGGTCTTTGATTCTTATTCTCTTTGCCTATCTCTTGTGTAACTCTTTATAATTTACTGATTCCTTCTATTTCAGTTCCTCTTACACAAGATTTTTTTTATTTTCACCCTTTTAATCTAAAATTTTTAAGATAGCTCATGCTAAACTAAAATTTCAAGAAGTAGCTCTTTTGGTTGCACCAAATGATGTGGCGCAACCATTACGAGGGTCGCGCCAAAGCATGTGGTGCGACCGGCCTTCCACGCTGGAATGACACGCACGAGGAGGGTGCCCTGGACGTTGTGGCTAGGCTGAGATGTGCCACATGCTTTGGTGCAACTCAGTTGTGCCACAGCTCGTGGTGTGACTCAGCCTTATACAGGCCGCGTTAGCACCCCCCTTCCTTTCTTCCTTCTCACTTCCTTCCTCCTTTCAACTTCAAATGGAAGGGGGAAGGGGGGAGTGAGGAGGAACTAGGAGGAAGGACAGGGGTGCCGATGCGGCCTGGATAAGGTTGACTCACGCCAAAAGCATGTTGCATGACTCAGCCTGGGTATGTTAGCATCCAGGTTGCCCTCCTTGCGCGCACAGTGCCAGCATGGACGATCAGTCGCGACGTGCTCTAGCACGACTGAAAGGACTATTTCTTGGCATTCTTGTTTGGTATGAATTATTTTTAAAAATTATCAAGCCACTGCGATTGTTTGGTGAACCCACCCTACGGCTGAGGAGGTCTTCAAAGTAATATTTATACTCTTTTCGAGTACTAATTGTAACTCAAAATCGACTTGTTGTGTCGCTAAAGCTTTATCTTATGCGGGAAATCCTATGATATGGACCTTGGAGGGCCTAGTTCAAGGCCCGTGACTGATGGCGATGGCCTCTCAACACAGGACGTTGCCCCAGCCCAAGCAAGTCCACAGCCGGAGGAATACCCTGCAACGATGAGTAGTCCAGGTGCCATTTTCATTGTAGCAACGTTGATGCGAGAAGTTATTTCATCTTTGACTAATGTTGTGTTGCCAGCCCCCAAGCAACAAGTACCTGACGAGATGGTGGCTGCCATGGACATGGTGACTGCTTCTGCAAACCCCAAGCAACCGTTTGCGGGTGAAGCGACGACTACCTCTGGCATTGTGGCTGCGAATATGGCCCCCGAGCTAGAAATATAAGTCGAGGTGGCGATAGCCCTCGGGCCATGGCCGTTGATTCATCCTCCAAGCCTGGGACGTCTGGTGGTCTTGCTGTGGTTCCACATGCGACCGCGAGTGCTGAAACCGGTGGAGCTAGGAGATAACTTTGGAGGATATCCAGTTGATCAATGATCCGCTGCTGAACCTAGAGATGATAGCTGCTATCATGGAGATGCACCGTCGTCTCGGCAATTATGTAGAGGTGAGTTTAAATTGTTGTGCTCTATTGGCATAATGACTAGCACCCATGTGTTAACACGAGTACTTATTTTTGAATTTCAGGACTTGATCAATCGCTCCCGTCACAAGTTAGAGATGCTTGAGGGGTATGGTGATACCATACTTCATGCTGAAGCACTGGAGAAAGAGCTTACCAAAGAAAAATTGTACATCTCCCGCTTGATGATAAAGCATGACAACTCAATGGCGGCCTTCCGGAACCGGATTCAAGACCTGGAGGATGAGAAGGAGCATCTTGTTTCTCGCAATAAGTCTCTTAATCATAAAATTGAAGGTAGTCTCTTCTCCTTTGATGTTCGACTACTAATTGTATGTCAATTCTTATTTACCCCATGCTGATGTTGCGCAGAATATAAGAAATTGGAACCAGAGCTTCAAGCGTCGATCACTGACTGGAAAAATACCTTTTATTGGGTGATAGATCAACACGACAAGTTGGTGCTTCATGTTGAGAAGTTGGAGCATGATTTGGAGAAAGAGACGGAGATGCGCGAGGATGGCGAGGTTGATCGGGTCAATGCCATGAAGACCATCCGAGAGTGCGAAGCTGAGCTGGAAGCTGCCAAACTCACTCTGAAAGAGATATCTGAAGTGGCCCAACCAATAGTGGACATGGTGGAGCGTCCAATTGAAGGTGTAGAGTCCCGTCCGCTATTTGAAGTACTCAAGAACGTGCAGGAGATGGCAAAGTTGATCTCCAAGCAACTGCTGGGCTTCGTCAAGTCTTTCTATCCTCAAGCCGATCTGACTCCTATTGCGGAAGGTATAGCGGAGGACTGCTCTAACGAGCTCTTCAAGTAGTACATGCAGGAGATGGACCCCATCGCAAAAGAAGTAGCCAATCTTCTGGTCCTTGAGTACTTCTATATTAAAGCAAACATTAGTTCTGTATTGATAACATGATATGAATGCTTTGTAATGTAAATATTTCTAAGTTTTGTTGCAATCTTTGTTGCTTTCGACTTGTTGTTTTAGTGCATCCTACAATCTTCCCTGATATTTGCTCGTACGGTAGATGTGAGTGTCTGTGCACAAGGCTTCTTTGATGACCTTCATCAGGCGCTAGTTGTGAGTACTCTTGTTATGTGTTCCTTTATTGCGGCGCATAAGTGTAACGCCCGCAGAAATCACTAACTAAAATCACCCGTTAAAAATCGTCTTTAAAATCTTTTACCGTTGAGCTCCCGGAAATCGGAACCCTTCCCGGCAATTTCGCCGTCCCGGTACCCATGCCGACCCCCACCTATCTTTTTATCTGTGCCCGCGAGTCTCGCCGCGTGCCGGTGTCAGACGCCGTGCGCGTGCTCCGACCGCGTGCCGCGAGTGCCGCCGGTCTCCTCCTTTTTCCTTCTCTTTTTCTTCCCCTTTTCTCCTTTTTCTTTTTCCTTCTTCTTTCTTCCTCCTTCTCCTTTCTTCTTCCTCCCTCCTTCTCTCTCCTCCTTCTTCTTCCTGGCACCCGGACCGGCCCCAACTCATTTACTACCCGGCGCCCCTCCCTCCTGGAGCCACGCCGCCCGGCTACCTTGGGCCCGCCGGCCACTCCGCACGGCGCCTGGCGCCCGACCCCGCCCGCGCCTGAACCCGGCCGCGCCCACGACTGGCGCGTCGCGCCGGTCCGCCCGGCCCTGCCGGCGCGCCTGGCGCCACGCCGCCTGGCCGCCTTGGCCCGCGCCCGGGGGGGGGCACGTGCCGCCGCCCGGCGCCACTCCCCGGCCGGCCCGCCCGGCCCCTACCCCGCCGTACGCCGCCGCCACTCCGCCCGGCGCCTGGCGCCACGCCGCGCCCCGACCCGCACGCCACCGCCGGCGCCCTCCCCGCCTCCTATAAAAAGCCGCCCGGCCTCCCCACTCTCCACCCACCAGCACCCCCACCGCACCCACTACGAGCCGCCGCCGCCGCCGTGCGCCACCGCCGCCGCCGTGCACCACCGCCGCCGCCGCCGTGAGCCCCGCCGCCGCCTTCCTTCGCCCAAAGACCGGCGCCCGGTCCACCCCTCCCCAAGGTGAGGGGCAAAACGGGGCCCCCTCCTCTTCCTCCACCCCCCGCCGCCCCCGGCTCGCCGCCGGCGACGCCCGGCCGGCCGGCCGCCGGCCACTCTCTCCCTCCCTCTCTCTTCCTCTGTTTCCTGGAAGAAGAAGGAGCCAAAACTCCAAGAATTCCGATCTAACCCCCAAGTCTCCCCAAATTACACATAAGCCCCTCCACTTCCGAAAGAAATTACAAATAGGTCCCTGGTTTATTAAAAATCAGCCCTAAACCTCCATTTAAGCCCCTAATCAATGATTAACCCGTCATTTCATGCGCCAAACTCCCTCCAATTAATCCCAAATTTTACCACGTCACCCTCCAGAATACTTTCGCCGATCCATATCCAAATTTCCCAAAAATAATCCCTCTACCTATTTTCCGTTCGCGTTTCCTGTTCGGAGCTCACGGTTAAAAATCGTTTTCTCTTTTATTTATTCGTGTGCCTGTTTGTGTGTGCCGTAGATCGCGGATTGCCCGAGGAGGAGCCCGAGGAAGAGTTTGACCGCGAGCCCGAGCCCGAGGACCAGTACCGCGAGCCGGAACCCCCGGAAGGCTTTGAAGATGGCAAGTCCAATCTCACCCTTTTGATGCATACTTAATACCTAGTTTTTCAAACACAACCTATTGGCCTGTTTTTACAAAATGCATATTATTTTATCGCAAGACATGGTTGGATAGCCACCCCTTGATTGTTATGAACATTCCTTGTTGTCCTATGCTTATCTCTAAATATGACTCGCTCTGTTTAGTTGATAACCGCCGCTAGAACGCTTAGGAACCTGTTACTCAAATGCAAACATTATTACAATGGTGTATTCGGGAAATTAAGGTGTGTGTGTGTCCAAGTAAGAATAATGGCTTTTGGTTCGGGAAAAGAAATGTGTGGACGGGATGGATGGGTGTTCCTTGTGTGGGATGCCCAGTTGTTGTGCTCGTACCTTGGTGGTTGGGCAATGTTGGGAGATATCCATCCGGTCGTAATTAAGGACCGAGTTAATGTGTCATCTTGCCTAATTCCACTATCGTGCAACCACTCGACCGTTGTATGGGCAACGGCTTAGCATAAACCCCACTAGCTGGATGGTTAGTCCTCAGGAGTGCTGGTGAGCAACGGGAACCCACGGAAAAGGATTAAGATCTTGGTGACTTGAGTCCCGGTTACGGTCTCCTGAACGAGCCGTGGACCCCTTGGGTGTTCCGTGAGAACTAGCCAGTCTTAGCTAAGGTGGGTAATGGCTTTGTTAGGATCCGTACCGTCACTACGGTGATCGCGCTATGGTACCCTACTTGTGGGAAAAGTGTACACCCTCTGCAGAGTGAAAAACCTATCCGGGTAGCCGTGTCCACGGAATTGGACGAATTACGGCTTGGTCACATAACTAGTGTTTGGGCAAGGATGTCATGGGTGTGTGTGTGTGTGTGTGTGGGATTTCAGAAGAGTCCGGCAGTTGTGCCGTGCGCTATGACGGACGGGGAGTCCGATAGCGATAAAAGTTGGATCCTTTGTGTAGGATCAACCCCACTCAGTATTTCGGGTATTAAAGGCAACTTTACAAAAATCCTTTCGAAAACGATCCCCTGCATGTGTTAAAAATTAGCTTTTCCGCAAAATAAACCCTAGCCTATCCTTGTTATACTTGTGCATAATCTTGCTTGTATCCCCTCCGTGGATGGGGTTGGACTTGTTGAGTACGTTAGTACTCACCCTTGCTTCATTGCTACAGAGGAAGACCCTGAGTTCGTCGCAGAAGACCTCGAGTAGAGGTTGTGTCCGCACCCGACGCTGCCTGTGGTGTTGCCCTGCCCAAGATGCTGCTGCTGCCGTGTAGTCCCGAGTGCTGTCTTTTGGCAGTCGCTTGGTTAGCCGCCGTTATCTATTTACTGTTTATCGCTGCATGGCTTTCACGCCCACTCCCTCGGGAGTTGTACGGTAACTGAATTATCTGTCGAATAAATGTGTTATCAGCCTCCTGGGACTGATATTTGTATCACATTTAGTCTCTACTTAGGTGGGGACGCTTCAGGTGGTATCAGAGCCGTCGTTGGCTGTAGGACGCAACCTTAGGACCGGATTAGCCCTTTTTGACCAAAACAAAAGAATTACAAAATTTCTTCCTACCTTTGCTCTATTGTAAAACTAATTTGTGCCCCGGATCTTTTCCAGATGGCCGAGGAAGGATGGGTCAACAGCCACTGCCTGGAGGAGCCTGGTTTTCCCAGATTGCTGTTCGCCTGCATGGACCGCCTTGGGATTTACGAGCGTCCGGAGTACACCAGCAGGGAGTACGAGGACCGCGGGACCCCTCGGTGTGAGATGATTATCTACATCAGGCGGAGCAGCCGCTATCCGGATATCCAGCCATGGAACGTGACCGCCACCGGCTTCCGACACAAGGATACCTATCAAGTGGCAGCCCGGAAGGCCCTCCGTTTCCTGTGCCAGATCTATGAGAGGCACATTGGCCGCACTCCGATGAGGTTCTACCCGCCTGTCAAGAAGAACCGCCCGGTTTGGCTGGCCCGGGTTCGGACCTTGGAAGGACGTGGACAGCGCGAGGATGACCCCACTGTGCTACACATGGCTGCCTACCTTCTCACCTTGGATGAGCTCTACGACGAGCAGGCTGCTAAGTTGAAGCAGCAACTCTGTAGGGCCGAGGACGCAGAAGTCATGGTGAGGAGGCTTCAGGTGAAGTTAGCCGCCGCCGAAGCTCGAGCCGCGGCCGCTCAAAGCAACGAGGCCATTGCCGTTGAGGCTCTCAAGGAGGCTGAGGATCGGCACACCAAGGAACTGAAGGATGCCCACCTTACCATTCGTGCCAGAAGAAGGATGGTGGCCATCGAGGACGACGAGGCTCCGATCCTTGAAGGGATCCCCATTGTCCCAGGGCCCAGTAAACGGAAAAGCCCGGATGCCACCCCGGCACCACCACCCTCGGAAAGGAACTCCGAGGTGTCGGATGGAGTGGTTCCCGAGACCCCTCCCACGGGCGGGACTCTGAAGGATGAGGTGCTGGCCCTTCTCATTCCATTAGAAGATCACTCAGTCCAGGGAGAAGACTCGCCCCGCGAGTAGTGTGCCCAGCCAGTATTGCCCAAGGAATGAAGCCGTCATGGTCCGCAGTTTAGAGTTGTACCCTCCAGTTGTGTTGTTGTAACCGGTCGTGTAGTGCGTGTTTTGGCCTTACCCCCAGCAGTGTTGTACCCCCGTGGCAAAATAAATAAAATCGCTTGTGTTTGTTGCTTGTTAGTCTGTGTGTTTGTCGACAGGAGGTGGATTCTGTCTCTTCGAAAATGCGAAATAACCACTTTAAAGATCACTAAAATCCAAATCATACTCTCATAAAAAGGTCTCACTCAATCTGCAGATGCCGCCCAAACGTGCCACCAGGACTTCCCCAAGTCAGGCTCATGCCTCCCCCAGTGCAGAGAGGCAGCCTGAAAGGCAGGAGCCGCCCCCGGCGGTACTCCCTGAGGAGCAAGAAGTAAGCCAGCCAGAAGGAAGGGGAGAAAGCCAAGTGGGAACACAGCAGCCACCGCCCCCACCGGTCATCGATCTGGTTCAAGTGATGAACAACCAGACCCTTCTGCTGGAAGCTTTAGCCAACGCCGTGACTCGCCAGAGGCCCCGTGGGCAGAATATGAATGAGAAGTTGACGGACTTCCTCCGGACCAAGCCACCCACTTTTGGCGGGTCTGTCAACCCTCTGGACGCGGATGACTGGCTGCGCGTCATCCAGAGGAAGCTGGAACCCTTTGGGTGTGAGAGCAGGGACAAAGTTCTCTTGGCTGCCCACCAACTCACTGGGACTGCCCTAGCCTGGTGGGAGAACTACTGCTCGGCTGCCCAGGATGCCTCCACTATCACCTGGGATGAGTTCGTGACGGAATTCCGTCGCTACCACATCCCCGCCGCCACCATGAAGCGCAAGGCGGATGAGTTCCGTGAACTCCGCCAGGGCAACCGATCTGTGGAGGAGTACACTTTCCAGTTCATGGAGCTGGCCCGTTATGCGCCGGAAGAGGTGGACAAGGACGAGAAGAAACAGGACATGTTCAAGAAAGGCTTGAACGCGGAGCTAAGGACCCTGCTCACTCCTCAGATCTACCCCGACTTCAACACCTTGATGAACATGGCTATATTGACTGAGAGGGCCAAGGCAGAAGAACGGAGGGACAACAAGCGTCGGTTCCTGGAAAACAAGGCACACCAGCAGGACCGATTCCAGAAGCCAAGGAGCTTCGGTCATCCCTTGCCCAGATCCCAAGCTCCCATGCATTATCGGACCCAGTCCCAAACACCTGGCTCACATCAGACTGCTGCCCCATTCCGGAGCCAGAACTCCATCAAGGCCCCACAGAGCAGCGCCAGCCAGGTCACCAGTAATGGTAGGGCATGCTTCAACTGCAGAGAGCCAGGGCATTTCATCGCCAACTGCCCCTATGCCAACAAGCCAGCAGCATCAGCCTTGTCCAACTCAGTAGCTGGGCCCAGGACCGCATTGTCAGGAGCCAACCGTGTGCCAGTCCGCAGCAGTGGCAACCCCAGCAACAACAACAGCCAGCAGATGAGGCCGCCCCAGCAGTCATTTGGTCGAGCCCGCGTCAACCACATCGGCGCGCAGGAGGCTCGCGATGCCCAGGGCGTGGTACTCGGTGAGTTCCTAGTCAGCTCAGTCTTGGCAACAGTACTTTTTGATTCTGGAGCATCACATTCCTTCATATCCTCAAGTTTTGTGGAGAAACATCATATACCTACAGTACTACTAAAGTTACCCCTATTAACCCGGACTCCTGGGGCCGACATTCAGTGTCGACTAGGCTGTTCCCGGGTAAGGATCAATTTAAGTGGGGTAGAGTTTCTAGCGGATCTAGTAGTACTTAAGTCTAAGGGGATAGATGTGATCCTTGGAATGGACTGGTTAAGCCTACATGATAGCCATATAGGGTGTGCTGATAAGGTAGTGCACCTGACAAATCAAGAGGGTGTGCAAGTGACCTGTCACACTAAGGGAAGTGGCCCAGACCCCATGGTGTTCAGCATGGAGACTAAGATCTTAGGAGAGGTCCCGGTAGTGAGTGAATACCCGGACGTCTTTCCTGAGGAATTACCTGGAATGCCCCCTGACCGAGACATAGAGTTCGTAATTGACCTTGTCCCCGGAACCTCCCCTATAGCCAAGAGACCCTATAGAATGGCAGCCCCAGAGTTAGCCGAGCTGAAGAAACAGTTGGGAGAGTTGCAACAGAGTGGTTTTATTAGGCCCAGCTCATCCCCGTGGGGAGCCCCCGTGCTTTTTGTCAAGAAGAAAGATGGGAGTATGAGGATGTGCGTGGATTATCGCGCATTAAATGAGGTCACCATTAAGAACAAGTACCCCCTCCCTAGAATAGATGACTTGTTTGACCAACTAAAGGGAGCCAAGTATTTCTCCAAGATAGATCTGAGATCGGGGTATCATCAGCTCAAGATCAAGGAGAGCGACATCCCGAAGACCGCCTTTGTCACCCGCTATGGTCAATTTGAGTTTACAGTGATGTCTTTTGGATTGACCAATGCACCTGCTTACTTCATGAACCTCATGAACAAGGTGTTTATGGACGAATTAGATAAGTTTGTCGTAGTCTTTATCGACGACATACTTATCTATTCCAAGAGTGTTCAAGAACATGAACACCACTTACGGGTGGTCTTGGAAAAATTGAGAGCCCACCGACTCTATGCTAAATTCAGCAAGTGCGAATTTTGGCTTGAGAAAGTGGCATTCCTTGGTCATATCTTGACCGCGGAAGGAGTAGCAGTTGATCCTGAGAAGGTGGAAGCCGTCTCCACCTGGCAGCAGCCCACTAATGTTAGTGAAATCAGGAGTTTCCTGGGTTTAGCTGGATATTACCGGAGGTTTATTGAGGGATTCTCCAAGATAGCCCGGCCCATGACCGAGTTGCTCAGGAAGGACAAGAAGTTCACCTGGACCGAGTCATGTGAGCGGAGTTTCCAGGAGCTGAAGAGAAGATTGACGACAGCCCCAGTGCTGACCTTGCCAGATATCCAGCGAGACTTCGTCATCTACTGCGATGCATCTCGACAAGGATTAGGCTGTGTCCTCATGCAGGATGGGAAGGTTGTGGCATATGCTTCCCGACAGCTTAAGCCCCATGAGTAGAACTACCCAACTCATGACTTAGAATTTGCAGCCGTAGTGCATGCCCTCAAGATCTGGAGACATTATCTGATTGGGAATAAGTGTGAAATCTACACCGACCATAAGAGCCTAAAGTACATCTTTACCCAACCCGACCTGAACTTAAGGCAGAGGAGGTGGCTAGAACTGGTAAAGGACTACAACCTGGAAATCCATTACCACCCCGGCAAAGCTAATGTGGTAGCTGATGCCCTAAGCAGAAAGTCCTACGGACAGCCCGGACCCGAGAATGCCCGACTACGAGAGGAAATGGCCCAGTTGAATGTGCATATCATTCCCCAGAATACCAGCCGTAGGCTAAGTGTCCAGCCCACATTGGAGGATAAAATCCGAGAAGCCCAGAGTTCAGACCCAGATCTGGTAAAAATCCGCAAGCAGACCGGAGAAAATAAAGCCCCGGATTTCAGGGTAGATGACAAGGGAACCTTATGGTATAAGAACAGAATCTGTGTCCCTAAGGACGGAGAATTCCGGCAGACCATCCTGGATGAAGCCCATAACTCAGCATACTCCATTCACCCCGGATCCACCAAGATGTACATGGACTTAAAACAGAAATACTGGTGGAATGGGATGAAGGCAGACATAGCTCAGTTTGTCGCCCGGTGTGATATCTGCCAAAGAGTCAAGGCCGAGCACCAGAAGCCAGCCGGCTTGCTACAACCCTTGCCTATCCCGGTTTGGAAGTGGGACGAGATTGGCATGGATTTTGTAGTAGGCTTGCCCAGAACCCAGAAGGGAAATGACTCCATATGGGTAATAGTGGACCGACTCACCAAGGTTGCTCACTACCTGCCCGTACGGACCACTTACGGTGGAGAAAAACTGGCTCGACTCTACGTCGACAACATAGTGAAGCTGCATGGTGTGCCCAGCCGGATCGTCTCAGATAGAGGAACTCAGTTCACCTCTAGGTTTTGGAGGAGTTTGCATAAAGCCATGGGAACCAAACTGGATTTTAGTTCAGCCTATCACCCTCAGACCGATGGCCAAACAGAGCGGGTAAATCAAATCATGGAAGATATGTTGAGGGCGTGTGTCCTCACCTATGGAAAGGATTGGGAGCAAAGTCTACCCTATGCAGAATTCTCATACAACAATAGTTACCAAGCCAGTCTAGGCATGTCACCATTTGAGGCCCTTTATGGTAGAAAGTGTCGGACCCCTTTGATGTGGTCAGAGGTCGGAGAGCGTTCCCTGGTCGGACCAGCTTTTATCAAAGAAGCAGAAGACCGTGTAGCAGAAATCCGAGAGAAGTTAAAGGCTGCACAGTCCAGACAGAAGAGCTACTCTGACAAAAGAAGACGAGAATTGTGCTTCAATGAGGGAGATTTTGTCTACCTCAAGGTATCCCCGATTCGGGGTACGCGAAGGTTTCAGGTGCAAGGAAAGCTAGCCCCTCGGTACATTGGACCGTACCAGGTGTTAAAGAGAGTGGGAGCCGTAGCATACCGTATCCAACTGCCCGAAGAAATGTCGGATATACACCCGGTATTCCATGTCTCCCAGCTAAGAAAATGCTTGAGAGTACCGGAGGAACAAGTACCGGTGGAAACAATAGACCTACAAAAGGACCTTCGGTATCAAGAAGTACCTGTCAAGATTTTGGACACAGTCACCAGAAGGACAAGGAATACAGCAGTCCGAATCTGCAGAGTGCAGTGGAGCAGGCATGGCGAAGAAGAGGCCACATGGGAACGCGAGGACGCGTTAAAGAAGGAATTTCCCCATCTCTTCAGGGCTCAGTCAAATCTCGAGGACGAGATTCAGTTTAAGTGGGGTAGGTTTGTAACGCCCGCAGAAATCACTAACTAAAATCACCCGTTAAAAACCGTCTTTAAAATCTTTTACCGCTGAGCTCCCGGAAATCGGAACCCTTCCCGGCAATTTCGCCGTCCCGGTACCCATGCCGACCCCCACCTATCTTTTTATCTGTGCCCGCAAGTCTCGCCGCGTGCCGGTGTCAGACGCCGTGCGCGTGCTCCGACCGCGTGCCGCGAGTGCCGCCGGTCTCCTCCTTTTTCCTTCTCTTTTTCTTCCCCTTTTCTCCTTTTTCTTTTTCCTTCTTCTTTCTTCCTCCTTCTCCTTTCTTCTTCCTCCCTCCTTCTCTCTCCTCCTTCTTCTTCCTGGCACCCGGACCGGCCCCAACTCATTTACTACCCGGCGCCCCTCCCTCCTGGAGCCACGCCGCCCGGCTACCTTGGGCCCGCCGGCCACTCCGCACGGCGCCTGGCGCCCGACCCCGCCCGCGCCTGAACCCGGCCGCGCCCACGACTGGCGCGTCGCGCCGGTCCGCCCGGCCCTGCCGGCGCGCCTGGCGCCACGCCGCCTGGCCGCCTTGGCCCGCGCCCGGGGGGGGGGGCATGTGCCGCCGCCCGGCGCCACTCCCCGGCCGGCCCGCCCGGCCCCTACCCCGCCGTACGCCGCCGCCACTCCGCCCGGCGCCTGGCGCCACGCCACGCCCCGACCCGCACGCCACCGCCGGCGCCCTCCCCGCCTCCTATAAAAAGCCGCCCGGCCTCCCCACTCTCCACCCACCAGCACCCCCACCGCACCCACTACGAGCTGCCGCCGCCGCCGTGCGCCACCGCCGCCGCCGTGCACCACCGCCGCCGCCGCCGTGAGCCCCGCCGCCGCCTTCCTTCGCCCAAAGACCGGCGCCCGGTCCACCCCTCCCCAAGGTGAGGGGCAAAACGGGGCCCCCTCCTCTTCCTCCACCCCCCGCCGCCCCCGGCTCGCCGCCGGCGACGCCCGGCCGGCCGGCCGCCGGCCACTCTCTCCCTCCCTCTCTCTTCCTCTGTTTCCTGGAAGAAGAAGGAGCCAAAACTCCAAGAATTCCGATCTAACCCCCAAGTCTCCCCAAATTACACATAAGCCCCTCCACTTCCGAAACAAATTACAAATAGGTCCCTGGTTTATTAAAAATCAGCCCTAAACCTCCATTTAAGCCCCTAATCAATGATTAACCCGTCATTTCATGCGCCAAACTCCCTCCAATTAATCCCAAATTTTACCACGTCACCCTCCAGAATACTTTCGCCGATCCATATCCAAATTTCCCAAAAATAATCCCTCTACCTATTTTCCGTTCGCGTTTCCTGTTCGGAGCTCACGGTTAAAAATCGTTTTCTCTTTTATTTATTCGTGTGCCTGTTTGTGTGTGCCGTAGATCGCGGATTGCCCGAGGAGGAGCCCGAGGAAGAGTTTGACCGCGAGCCCGAGCCCGAGGACCAGTACCGCGAGCCGGAACCCCCGGAAGGCTTTGAAGACGGCAAGTCCAATCTCACCCTTTTGATGCATACTTAATACCTAGTTTTTCAAACACAACCTATTGGCCTGTTTTTACAAAATGCATATTATTTTATCGCAAGACATGGTTGGATAGCCACCCCTTGATTGTTATGAACATTCCTTGTTGTCCTATGCTTATCTCTAAATATGACTCGCTCTGTTTAGTTGATAACCGCCGCTAGAACGCTTAGGAACCTGTTACTCAAATGCAAACATTATTACAATGGTGTATTCGGGAAATTAAGGTGTGTGTGTGTCCAAGTAAGAATAATGGCTTTTGGTTCGGGAAAAGAAATGTGTGGACGGGATGGATGGGTGTTCCTTGTGTGGGATGCCCAGTTGTTGTGCTCATACCTTGGTGGTTGGGCAATGTTGGGAGATATCCATCCGGTCGTAATTAAGGACCGAGTTAATGTGTCATCTTGCCTAATTCCACTATCGTGCAACCACTCGACCGTTGTATGGACAACGGCTTAGCATAAACCCCACTAGCTGGATGGTTAGTCCTCAGGAGTGCTGGTGAGCAACGGGAACCCACGGAAAAGGATTAAGATCTTGGTGACTTGAGTCCCGGTTACGGTCTCCTGAACGAGCCGTGGACCCCTTGGGTGTTCCGTGAGAACTAGCCAGTCTTAGCTAAGGTGGGTAATGGCTTTGTTAGGATCCGTACCGTCACTAAGGTGATCGCGCTATGGTACCCTACTTGTGGGAAAAGTGTACACCCTCTGCAGAGTGAAAAACCTATCCGGGTAGCCGTGTCCACGGAATTGGACGAATTACGGCTTGGTCACATAACTAGTGTTTGGGCAAGGATGTCATGGGTGTGTGTGTGTGTGTGTGTGTGGGATTTCAGAAGAGTCCGGCAGTTGTGCCGTGCGCTATGACGGACGGGGAGTCCGATAGCGATAAAAGTTGGATCCTTTGTGTAGGATCAACCCCACTCAGTATTTCGGGTATTAAAGGCAACTTTACAAAAATCCTTTCGAAAACGATCCCCTGCATGTGTTAAAAATTAGCTTTTCCGCAAAATAAACCCTAGCCTATCCTTGTTATACTTGTGCATAATCTTGCTTGTATCCCCTCCGTGGATGGGGTTGGACTTGTTGAGTACGTTAGTACTCACCCTTGCTTCATTGCTACAGAGGAAGACCCTGAGTTCGTCGCAGAAGACCTCGAGTAGAGGTTGTGTCCGCACCCGACGCTGCCTGTGGTGTTGCCCTGCCCAAGATGCTGCTGCTGCCGTGTAGTCCCGAGTGTTGTCTTTTGGCAGTCGCTTGGTTAGCCGCCGTTATCTATTTACTGTTTATCGCTGCGTGGCTTTCACGCCCACTCCCTCGGGAGTTGTACGGTAACTGAATTATCTGTCGAATAAATGTGTTATCAGCCTCCTGGGACTGATATTTGTATCACATTTAGTCTCTACTTAGGTGGGGACGCTTCAATAAGTATTCAAGCTGCTTGGGTTGTAGACTTCTTTAATAGAGGTCTCTTTAGGGTTTCGACGACTAGAGCCTACCTTTACAACTTATCTGAGTTGTATTGATGTTACGCTCTGGAAAGCCTAGAACTGCAAACTTGTTATTACAAGCCACCACTAGACAGATTTGTCTGGTGGATAGTCTCTCAGGTAGTTAATTAACTCCTGAGGTACTGATGGCTTCTTTTTTCATGCCGCTGAGAGACATATGTGTCCAATGAGTTAACTAACTCATGAAGTTTACTACAGACTTGCTTTGCAAGCCACGATTGGATGATTTTATCCAATGAGTTGAATGACTCATAGACTTGTTATTACAAGCCGTATTTAGGCGGTTCTACCTAGGGAGCTGAATAGCTCATTAGAATTTTGCAGACTTGTTATTACAAGCCGCAATTGGATGATTTTGCCCAGGGAGCTAAATAGATCATTTAGGATTACTACGAATTTGCTTCTACAAGCCGCGATAAGGCAGAAATAAGTAGTCAAATTACAAAGAGAATATGACTGATTTGTTGAGTTGTAATTCTACAACTAGGGCTGATGGCCGATTTACATGAATATGTAAATCTAAATTAAGGATAAAATTGATAGAGATGCTCGATGTTCCACGAGTTGTTCACATCTTTACCAGAGAGATGTTGGACCCTATACAACCCAGGTCAGTGACCTTGGAGACGACGAACGGTCCCTCCCATGGTGAGTTTATCTTGTGCAGCCCCTTGGTGTCTTGGATACGCTTTAGGACCATATCACCTATATTGAATGAACGTTTTCTGACGTTGCGATCATGATAGTGGCGGATTCCTTAAAGGTACCTTGCAGACTGGATGAGAGCTGCACAGCGAGCTTCTTCAAGGCTATGTAAGTCTAGACGCCTTGTTTCTTCTAGTGCACCTTCCTCGTACTACTCGACTGTTGGAGATTTCCACATGACATTGGCAGGTAGGACAGCTTTAGATCCATAGAACAGGAAGTAGCACGATTGCCCTATAGGCTCGCATGTCTGGGTACGGAGCCCTAGGAGGACATTGGGTAATTCTTTGAGCCACTTGCCTCCTTTTGTGTTTCCGATACCGTGCAACCTTTTCTTGAGAGCTTCCAGTACCATCCGATTGGTGTGCTCAACCTGGCCATTGGCCCGCGGATGAGCGACAGAGACATACCAGACATCAATCCCATTGTTCTTGCAGTATTCCCAGAACTCGTGATTGTTGCAGTTGGAGCTCAGGTCTGTGATAATGCAACTGGGGAAGCCGTAGCGGTGGACAATTTCATCGAGGAAGTCAAGTACTCTGTCTGCCTTTGGGCAGGTTACTGGCTTCACCTTGATCCACTTGGTAAAATTGTCAATCTCGTCGAACCCCCAGCATGCAAAGGGCCAAGAGCCGAAGAGAAGATCAAAATCGATGATAGGATAGATGTGAAAATCTAAGCGCACCTCGATTTTGTCCACGACGATTGGCACGGTCCTCGCGATCCCCCGACATTCAAAGAAGAGTCCCGAAGAACTTTTGAAGAGTTTGTCGATCAGGGTTAGAGGCTTGTTACCCACAAGAGTGTCCATGAGGTACTCGGATATGATACAAGCCTCAGCAATGGGGTTATGAAAGGATTCTACAGCATTTCCCCTCATAAAACAAGGGATGGTCATGGAAGTTAAGCTAATCCGAATTGCTTCGGAAGTACTCTTTACCTCCTTTGACCAATCCACTATGGTTGTGTGGTGGAAAACTTCATCGAGAGCCTCGTAAGGACACAATGATGTTGTAGGCTTCTCATGCCTAAGATGATTCAAGGTATTTCTAATGTTTTCAAAAGAGTCATCCTCGAATGGGGAAGAGAACTTTGAAGATTGAATTTCTTCTTCCTTCAGTGTTCATGGTTCAGAAGAGGGCTCAACAGATGAATTTTGGGGTTTGGAAGGTAAAGGCTCGGATTTGGTTGTTGAGGGACTCTCATGGCTCGACTCGGATTCCCCTCGGTGGGGTTCGTTATGATTGGTAGGGAAGAAAGAGTTTTCTAAGAGGCAATCTAGAATTTCCCTTCCTTCCGCCATAGTTTTGTGTGCAAACGCACCACCGGCGGCAATGTTGAGATCTAGGGTAGATTTCATGTCTAAACCTGAGCAGAAGATGTACAATGATACATCATCGGGTATAGACAAACCAGGTCTAGATGCCAAAAGGCGTAAGAATCTAGCCCATGCTGCACCTATTGACTCCTTCTCTAATTGCTCGAAGTCGAGAATATCCATTGCAAGAGAGGCTACGTGAGTGTGCCATTGCTCTGTCCTCTCTATGAGAGAGAACAATAAACAAAAGTCATCTCGAAGTTCTCCCCAATCACCATGCACACTCTCTATGGTGCGAGTGTACCATTGCTCCGCCCTCTCTATGAGAGAGAAAGGAAACAACTTCCACCTCACAGTTTCCTGCGCCATGCCTGGGATAACCAGGCACGAACACAGTTCCTCGAACTCCCGCAAAGGATTGTAGGGATCTTCATTAATTGCTACAGAGAAGGGTCAATTCCGAACCATGGATATAAAGCTGGGGCAGAGTTCATAACTAGATGAAGAAGATGATGGTGGCTCATAGAACTCGCCCTTTGGGGTAGAGAGCCTTTGACAGGAAGGCTTCTCCATGGGTAGCGGGGGTAAAGTAGAAGGAAAGAAAAGCAAAAGATACAAGGACGGCTAGGTACGAAGAAAGATATTGCAACTGTTCCCTAGCAACGGCGCTAGAAAGCTTGTTGTTATATTTAACGAATGCGAATAAATTCGCAAGCGCACGGATATCGTTGTAGCTTTCACCTCAAAGTATTCCAAGGGTATCGAATCCAAGGACACACCAAGATAGGTGGCGAGGGTAGAGAGGATTTCTAAAGATAGCACTATAGATGAGTTGAAGGTTGATCTCTTGGGTAAAATACTCGCTTCGGGCACTAGCTTACCCCTGATTTGTCAGGTGACTCCGACCAATGGCTCTACGCTATATCCGAACGTGGAGGATTACAAAGAACCAATAGGGCTATCACCACCTATGGCCTAGCTCTAGCAGCCCGTGGATATAAGGCAAACGAAGGATAACCCCTAGCCTAGACACCACATCTACTATATTGATTACTACTATAGCCTAACTACGTCTGGTACCCCATAGCAAACTACATCACTCTGTATAAATACAAAGCAACGAACCTGCAAGTAAGAGAACTAATCCCACTTAGATATGAGTATTACTAGTATATACTATATCAAGGTCTAAAGGCATACATGAGAGCATACAAGCCTATACTATGATAGCAAGGGTATATGACTAGCATACGAGCATGTAAGCCAAGCATATAAACATAGCAAGGATATAAGACTACTCATGCATATAAGAACGAAGTATAACGCTACAAGAAGAAATCACGAATACAAACTTACTTTACTCTAAAGGAAGCCAACATCCGTAGAGGTACGAGCTAAGAGGAGAGTGCCGACACCCCGGCACTCCTCCCGAACACACCTCACTGTATCCCTATTCTGAGGACAAGCTAGGCAGGGCTTCACCTTTGGAATGGAGCACTAATTCTACTCTTGTGTGGTGTGTGTGAGAGAGGGGATAGGGGGTCCTATTTATAGTATGGAGGTGCCTCGGGAGAGTGGAGATGCTCCTAGCATCTGTTGGGGGGAAATATTAACGATCTCCTAAATACCGCTTAAAGGAACAGACATGAAGGCCCAGGCCCATCCAGGATAACGAAATCGCCGTCGAGCCCAACATGAGTGAGACTCCGCCTCGCCCGACCACGGTCCCGGGGTCGGAAGCGTCCGACCTCTTGCCACGAGGCTCCGCCTCGTCCGACCATGACCTAGGGGTCGGGAGCGCCCGACCCCTCGCCACAAGGTTCCGCCTCGCCTGACCCTGGGCATGGGGGTCGGACACAATGGGGTCCACCTGACGGGTATCCCCCTCGGACGCGGACCGGATGATCAGGGTAACGATCCCGTGGGACCCCCTTGTCGACCTCGTCATAAATGCGCCGCAGGCCTGGCAGGAAGAAGGATGACCGCCCTCCTCACGCAACCCGTTGCAAGTACCCATGCACAACCACACTGTACAAGCTACAATACCGGCGGTTTCCTTCCATTCGCCGCAGGGTACTCATGGCCTGCGCCGTCCGGAGCAGAGGGAAGACTCGCCCATTCTCGGACCCCGCGCGCCCGGCAGCAGGGTTGTCACACCCGCTCTCCACGAGCCATCATCAGGACGGCGGCATCCGCCGTCCCTCCCAACGGACACCAGAGTGGTGACGAAATACCCTCATCATGACCCGGCGCCTACGGACACCGAAGGGGCTATCTGTAGGGCGCGACGACAGTTGGCGCACGGCCGCCCTCCTCCTCCAGCATACGCGCAGGCAGACGCCGAAGGCCGGCGAGGGCGCCGGGCGCCTAGGAACTTGGTTCCTCCCTTCGTGTTGTATTTTTACCATACTACATTTAAACTCTTTACTGCCCTCATCACCCAGTCTCTCCTGTAGCCCCGGCAGTCCCCTTACGATATAAAAGGGGCATCGGGAGCCACAGACGGGGGGGTCGGCTTCTTCTCCCTGGAGACAAGAGTACACTCACACACTCCCATAGAGCATAAGCACCTTTCAAGAGACCTAGGATCAGTCCCTCTCTCGTCGATCTGTAACCCCTACTACAGAACCCCGCGTGGGCAATACGAGCATCCTCGATACTGGACGTAGGGCTTCCCTTGCCCGAACCAGTCTAACCCCGTGTTTCCCACGCCACCATCCGAAGCCTTACGCGCATAAAAGAAATTTACTAGTTTAAGTCTAGATTGGCAAATCTTGACAACGACATTTGGCGTGCCAGGTAGGGGCCTTTGCGCGTACATTTTCGGCTTTAGATGGCCAATCACGATATCTACTTCGCCCCGGGCTCCCTGATTCGTTTTGGGAGTCTGGACTTCCTCGCCACCGGGGAAGGGATCGAGCTGATCCCTATCCTCGTCTTGCCCGCTCATCCCGCCGTCCTCGACCCCGCCGCCGGGACAATGGCGAGCGGCCGGGCGCATACCAGAGGGCCTTTCCCAGGAGGACGGCTCTTCGGGCTACGGAACGCCGTGGAGGCTTACGGCTGCCTCCTAACACGATCCATGACCGTGTCACCCGCGAGCAACGAGCTCGCGGGCGTGGCGAGAATGATCTCCGACACCGGCTCCAGCAACGGGAGCCCCCACCCCTCGTGTGAGTGCCTCATGGCCGACGCACACTCCAAGGGGTCCAACGACAACGGCGCCGAGGGGAGACAAAGGACTCCCCCCTCGCGCGCCGCGGCCACGATCGGAGCCTTACCAAGGGCCCCGGAGTGCTCTCAGCAGCCAGAGGCGCGCGTGGACTCCCGCCAAGAGGTCGAGCATCCCCGCCACGAGGGCGGAGCACGACAACAGGTGCGCAACGTCCAGCAGCGCATTTGCGCGGACGAAGAGCATCCACAGCTCTTCGCTCGCACCAGCCAAAACGTTGCAGCCGCGGCGGCCTTGCTCTGACAACTCCCCGAGCCGGCGACGCCCGAGGAGTGACGGGCACGCCAAGTGATGCGCAACTTGCTCGACTGCACCGCCGTCCAGCAGGCGGAAAGTTCCGCGTCCCGACAACGTAGGCAGAACGCCAGCAGGGCGACGCCCGACGCCCCCCCAGAGAGACGGGGGGAGTCTGTCCATCAGCCCCCTCCTAGGGCAAACCAGGCCGTGTCCGCCCGGCGGACGCCACCACCCGCGGGAGGCGGGGCTCGATCCGTCCACCAGCTTGTCGGCCCCATCCGCGACGCCCGCGACACCCTGAACGCGCGGAGGCGCTCCCGCGCGGACAGGGAGGACGGGGTAGATCGTGGCTACCACGTTCACCGCGGTGGGCGCTACGACAGCGGGGAAGACCGCAGCCCGAGCCCCGGCCCGGCTGGGCCCTGGGCCTTCTCTGCGCGCATCTTGAACGCGCCCTTTCCGCCGCGCTTCAGGCAACCGACGAATGTAGCCAAATACTCAGGGGAGACGAACCCTGGGGTTTGGCTCAGTGACTACCGGCTTGCATGTCAAGCCGGAGGGGCAGATGATGACCTGTTTATCATCCGCAACCTACCCCTATTCCTGGCCGACTCAACGCGAGCTTGGCTGGAACATATCCCTTCGGGACGAATCCGCTGTTGGAACGACCTGAAGGAGGTCTTCATAGGAAACTTCCAAGGCTCCTACACGCGCCCCGGCAACTCCTGGGATCTCCGGAGCTGCCGCCAGGGAGCGGACGAGTCCCTCCAGGATTACATCCGGCGCTTCTCCAGGAAGCGCACTGAGCTCTCCAACGTCGCGGACGCCGACATCATAGGGGCTTTCCTAGCGGGAACCTCCTGCCGGCCCCTCGTCCACGAGCTGGGGCGCTGAGGCCCGCGAACCACGGAGGAGCTCCTCAACATCACCACCAGCTACGCCTCGGGCGAAGAGGCTATTGGAGCGATCTTCGACCGCACCAAAGGCAAGGCAAAGCGGGAGGAGGATGTTGACGAAGGCACCTCCAACCGCCAGCAGAAGAAGAAGGGCAAGCAGCGACGCGAGGCTCCCCTCGTGGCCGCTGTCGAGCGCAAGCGAGGGCAGCCGCCCCCCGAGGGCACTCCTGGCTTCTTCGACAAGCTGCTTGAGGGACCGTGCCCAAACCACGAGTTCCCCGCGAAGCATGCCTACAAAGACTGCAACCTCATGAAGAGGTACTTTGTGGGCAATCCGGTGAAGGGCGACCGGAAGCGAAAGCCCGAAGAGGAGAAGAAGGGCGACGAAGAGAAGGAAGATGGCTTTCCAAAGGTGGACAGCTGCTTCATGATCTTCGGCGGCTCGGCGGCGTACGATTCCAAGCGCCAGCAAAAGCTGGAGCGCCGGGAGGTCTACGCGGCCGAGCCGACAACGCCGGCCTTCCTCGACTGGTCGGGACCGGCCATCACCTTCGATCGGTCCGACCACCCTGGATGTGTCTGGCATCCGGGACGCTACCCCCTCGTCGTCGACCCCATCGTCGGCACGACGCGCCTCACCAAGGTGCTCATGGATGGGGGCAGCGGCCTCAACATCCTCTACAACGAGACCCTCGACGCTATGGGGATCGACCGTTCCCGCCTCTGTCCCAGCAAGGCGTCTTTCCACGGCGTCGTGCCAGGGAAACAGGCAATGCCTCTCGGGCAAATCAACTTGCTCGTTACTTTTGGGACCCCCTCCAACTACAGGAAGGAGGTCCTCACCTTCGAGGTGGTGGGGTTCCGCGAAACCTACCACGCCATCTTGGGCGGCCATGCTACGCAAAGTTCATGGCCATCCCCAACTACACCTACCTCAAGCTCAAGCTGCCGGGGCCCAACGGGGTCATCACCGTCGGCACGACCTTTCAGAAGGCGTATGAGTGCGACGTGGAATGCTGCGAGTACGCTGCGGCCATCACCATCACGAGCGATCTAGCGGTCCAGCTCGCGGAGGCCATCGAGGGCCGGCCCGACTCCAAGCAGCCGGCCACCTCCTTTGAGCCCACCGAAGGCATCAAGGAGGTCCCCCTCGATCCCAGCAGTTCCGACGGCGGGGTCGTGCGGATCAGCGCTACCTTATCCCCCAAATAGGAAAGCGCGCTCGTCGACTTCCTCCGCGCGAATAGCGACGTCTTCGCGTGGAAGCCCTCGGACATGCCCGCAATTCCGAGAGAAGTCGCCGAGCACTCCTTGAACATCAAGGCCGGCTCCAATCCAGTGAAGCAAGGACTGCGTCGCTTCGACGAGGAAAGGCGCAAGGCCATCGGCGAGGAGCTCCAGAAGCTTTTGACGGCCAGATTCATCAAGGAAGTGTACCACCCCGAGTGGTTAGCTAATCCTGTTCTTGTACCGAAAAAGAACGGGAAATAGAGGATGTGTGTTGATTATACCGGTCTAAACAAAGCGTGTCCAAAGGATCTGTTTCCCTTGCCACGCATAGATCAAATAGTCGACTCAACCGCCGGGTGCGAAACCCTCAGCTTCCTCGACGCGTATTCCGGCCACCATCAGATCGCGATGAAAGAGTCCGACCAGCTCGCCACCTCTTTCATCACCCCCTTTGGCCCCCTACTGTTACGTCAAGATGCCATTCGGCCTCAAAAACGCGGGGGCTACTTTCCAGCGATGCATGCTAAAGTGCTTCGGGGACCTCATCGGGCGGACCGTTGAGGCTTACGTTGATGACATCATGGTCAAATCCAAGAGGGGCGATCAGCTCGTCCCCGACCTTGAACTAGCCTTCGAGAGGCTGAGGGATAAGTGTATTAAGCTCAATCCCGAAAAATGTGTGTTCGGAGTCCCAAGGGGCATGCTGTTAGGCTTCATCGTCTCCGTGCGGGCATCGAAGCAAATCCGGAGAAGAT
Organism: Setaria viridis; assembly: GCF_005286985.2. Taxonomy (NCBI): domain Eukaryota; kingdom Viridiplantae; phylum Streptophyta; class Magnoliopsida; order Poales; family Poaceae; genus Setaria; species Setaria viridis. Next base: position 13,631,892 of record NC_048266.2, read on the forward strand.
AGCGGCCATCGGTGACATGGGACCAATCCGGAACATGAAGGGAGTCCAGCGCGTCACGGGATGCTTAGCGGCCCTGAGCCGCTTCATCTCACGCCTCGGTGAGCGGGGGCTTCCTCTCTATCGACTCCTAAAGAAGACTGACCACTTCAAGTTGACCGGCGAGGCCCAGGAGGCACTTGACCGGCTCAAGGACCTCCTGACAAAGGCCCCGATCCTGGTCCCGCCGACCGACGATGAGCCCCTCCTGCTTTACATCGCGGCGACCACCCAGGTGGTTAGCGCGGCCCTGGTGGTGGAACGAGAAGAGGAGGGACACGCTCTCAAGGTGCAACGCCCGGTGTATTTCATCAGCGAGGTCCTATCCGAGTCCAAGACGCATTACCCGCAGATCCAGAAGCTCATCTACGCCGTCCTCATCACGAACAGGAAGCTGCGCCACTACTTCACCTCCCACCTGGTGACGGTTGTTTCGTCGTTCCCATTAGGCGAAGTGATCCGGAACCAGGACGCCACGGGACGGATCGTGAAGTGGGCACTCGAGCTCATGGACCAGGGCATCACCTACGCCCCCCGCACCGCCATCAAGTCCCAGGTACTCGCTGATTTCGTGGCAGAGTGGACGGAGATTCAAACGCCATCGCGCCGGAGAAGCAGGAGTACTGGATGATGTACTTCGATGGGTCGTTGATGAGGGCCCGTGTCGGAGCGGGTCTCGTCTTCGTCTCTCCTCTAGGCGTGCGCATCAGGTACATGATCCGCCTCCACTTTCCTGCGTCCAACAATGTCGCCGAGTACGAAGCCCTCCTCAACGGGCTTCGCATCGCCATCGAGCTGGGCATCTGTCGGCTAGACATCCGGGGCGACTCCCAGCTAGTCGTCGAACAAGTCATAAAGGAGTGGAGCTGCCACGACCCCAAGATGGCAGCCTACTGCAACGAGGTTCGCAAGCTCGAAGACAAGTTCGACGGGCTGGAGCTCAACCACGTCGCAAGGCGCTTCAACGAAGCCGCCGACGAGCTGGCGAAGGCAGCATCCGGCCGAATGCCCATCCCTGACGGCGTCTTCGTTAGCGACAAGTTGAAGCCTTCAATCCGTTACCCAGAGCCGGCGGGGGTCGGCGAAGCACCCCCGGCCCCGGGGTCGGGCCCCGACCTAGGGGAGGTAGGCAGCACGCCACCTATCCCAGGCCCGGGCGCCAGCCCCGACGGGGTCGACACCGCTTCGCCTGACTCGGCCCCGGAAGCCGATCCCTCCGGCCCCATGGTCATGGAAATTGCGGCAGACCCCACGGTGGGAGCCGACCCCCCGGCCGACTGGAGAGCCCCGTACCTCGATTACCTCGCCCATGACGCGCTCCCAGCGAACAAGATGGAAGCCCATAGGATCGCACGCCGCGCCAAATCCTTTGCCATCATCGATCAGGAGTTCTACAAGAGAAGCCACACCGGCATCCTCCAGCGCTGCATCCCGGTCGAACAGGGAAAGGCACTAATCCAGGACATCCATGCCGGAGCCTGCGGCCACCATGCTGCGCCAAGGACCCTCGTCGGCAATGCCTTCCGACAAGGTTTCTACTGGCCCACGGCGGTCACCAACGCCACCCAGGTAGTCCGCACCTACGAAGGGTGCCAATTCTTTGCGCGCCAAACTCACCTGCCCGCGCAGGCGCTACAAACCATCCCTATCACGTGGCCGTTCGCGGTCTGGGGGCTAGATCTCGTCGAGCCCTTCAAGAAAGCGCCTGGGGGCTTCACCCACCTACTGGTCGCCGTTGACAAGTTCTCTAAATGGATCGAGGCAAGACCAGTGGCGCAAATCAGGTCCGAGCAGGCGGTACAGTTCTTCACTGACATCATCCACTGCTTCGGGATCCCCAATTCCATCATCACCGACAACGGCACGCAGTTCACCGGGAAGAAATTCCTCCAGTTCTGCGACGTCCACCACATCCGAGTGGACTGGTCAGCCGTGGCACACCCCCGCACGAATGGGCAAGTCGAGCGAGCCAACGGCATGATACTCCAGGGTCTCAAGCCACGGATCTTCGACCGCCTCAAAAAGTTCGGCGGACGGTGGGTTGCCGAGCTCCCAGCAGTCCTTTGGAGCCTGAGGACGACCCCTAGCCGGGCGACGGGCTTCACCCCGTTCTTCATGATTTACGGGTCTGAGGCCATCCTGCCCACCGATCTAGAATACGGATCGCCGAGGGTCAAGGCATACGACGAACAAGGGAACCAGACATCGCTCGAAGACGCACAAGATCAACTCGATGAGGCACGAGACGTAGCCCTGCTGCACTCGGCTAGGTACCAGCAGGCCCTACGGCGTTACCACAGCCGTAAGGTGCACGGCCGAGCCTTCAACGTCGGTGACTTGGTGCAACGCCTCATCCAGGACAACAGGGGTCAGCCTAAGCTACCTCCCCGTGGGAAGGCCCTTTCATCGTTGCGCAAGTGCTGCAGCCAGGCACCTACAAGCTGGCGACTCCTGACGGGCAGATCTTCAGCAACGCCTGGAACATAGAACAGCTAAGGCGCTTTTACCCCTAGCTTTTATTTCCAAGTTCTGCACAGACTTGTCTGCAATTTCGATAGTTTTATTTTTGCGAAAAAAGAAATTCCAACCCGTCTCTGTTCAGGCTTTTCCCGTCAAGTTCAGGGGTATCCGACCCTGGCCTCGCTCCAGGGCCGCATACCCCTCGGGGGCTATCAGGGGCTCCAGCCCAAGCCACTTGGCACCATCTAAAAGAAAACATTTTTTCTTTTGAGCCGAGGCCCCCTTTCTAAACTTTTGGACACAAAAAGGAAAGAGTGCGCGAACGGTGTTCAGGAAAGATTGATCAAACTGCGAAAAAACCTACGTCCCAGCGGCTACGGTCGCTCATCAAAGCTTACTGACACACCCGACAACGCACTCTAAACTTTCAAGTCCAAAGGAACAACAAAGGGGATCGGAAACTTTCGCATGGCAAAGTTATAGAAAAGGCCTCTATGGCCACCACGAGATAAGTCCGAAACTAATATATTTACAATTTGGGCGTAGCCCGGTACAGTTAACTTGACGGGGAATCTTCGGAAGGGACGGCCTCATCCTCCAAGAGCTTCGCAAGGGCCTCCGCCGGGGTGAACACCGCCGTGTCAATCTCGTCCAGCTCGGCCTCGGAGTAACCGGCGGCGTACCCTCCGCTCATCCCAGCAAAGTTGATGCCGGAATAATGGGAGCCGAAGACCACGAAGGCCCGCCGCACGCCGGTGTGAAGCGCATCCACGGCGATCTCACGGCTCCGGCGGTGCATCCCGAGGACACGAGCCGGCAGAGAGCTCGACCCCTCCTCCAGAACCACGCCAAGGCCGTCGCAGATGACGCGGACCGCATCCCGCAGGGCGCCATGCCCACCACGCTCCGTATCGAGCAGGTCCCTCAGCTTGGCGAATTCACCTGCAAGAACCATCCGGAAGACCCACCAAGTCAGAAACCACCGCAACACCACGGAGACGTAGAAACGGAAAGAAGTCTCACTGTCAGACCAGGCCTTCAGCTCATACTCCCGGTCAGTCCCTTGAGACACGGCGGTCTGGAGTCCCTGCACTTGCGACCGGAGTTGACCGACCTCCGCGCTAAGGTCAGCCGCCACCTTCTCGGCCTCCTCCTTCCTTACCTTCTCGGCGTCCCGGTCCTGCCAAGCCTTGTGCCGCTCGCGCCGGATGCGCTCGACGGTCTTCTGGAGGGCTTCATGCTCCCCCTTCAGTCGTGCGAGCTCCTCGGCGTCGCGGCGGGCCTTTTCGGCGGCAGCCTGGAACTTCTCGCGATCACGGCGGGCCTTGTCGACGACGGCTTAGAGTTTAGCTTCCGACCGCCGCGCCTCCTCCTGCGCCGCTTCCTCACGCCTTTGCAGGTCGCCGATGACCCCCTGGGCGGCAGCGACCTGCATGGACAGTTCCCTGGTTCGCTCCCTCTCCACGTTGAAGCGCTCCCAGATCCCCTGCTCCAGCCGGAGGAAATCAGATTTCCCCCGACTGCACTCTTGGAGAGCCTGCAAAGCAACATGCCATCAGGGACAAGGCAACGGGAAAATGATAATCGCCAACAGGAGGGGCAGCGTACCTGGCTACTAGGGAGGACGATGTTGTCCAAAGCCCCCATCGCCAAGGACAGAGACGCGCGGGCGTTGGCGAGGCCACCCTGCACCGCCTGCTATTTGTGCCACTCCTCGGCGTCATCCAAGGTGAAGAGGTGCCTCGGCGGGTCCTCACGGGACGCCCAGCGTAAGACAGACCCCCTCCACGCCCTGGGAACGGGAGTGGCCAATGCCGAAGCGGGAGTCGACCCGGCAGCCGCCGAAGCCGCCGACGGCCTCGACGCATGCACGCCCGTCGCCGTCAGGGTAGCCGCGGACTCACCTGACGGTCCCGCCGCCTCCGACGCGGGCCGCGGGACAAGTACCCCCGCGCTCACCTCGCCCTCCGTCGCAACCGCCGAGGGAGGCTCCCCCGCTCCTGCGGGAGTCCCTCGAGCGGGCTCCTCCGCCACCGCCGCCGGTGTCACCTCCACTGGGACCTCTGAGGCGGAGGTCCCCGTCTCCATCACCGCTGCCTCCTCCGCCGCGGCCGCGGAGGCAGACGCTCCCTCCTCTATCGCCGCCGCCGCCGATCCCGCCGCGGCTGCGGGGACATCCGTCCCGCCTCCCGTCGCCGACGTCCCCTCCGCCTTGTCGGCGTCAAGGTCGATCACCTCCCCGGCCTAAGGACCCTGGGGGACGACGCTCTGCGCCGGAGGAATGACCGGGGAAGCAGAAGGCGGAACGGGGTCCGCTCCCCCTCCCGCGACCAACGCCGCCGTCGCTCTGCCAGCCGCCGTCACGGGGGCCGCTCCGCGGAGGGATTTGTGACCTCAACGGGGACCCCGCCGCTCACCGCGGGCGGGACCGCGATCCACCCCAAAGAGGAGGATGACACCCGCAACGCCTTCTTGGGTGTCAGCTGCAGGACGAGACCACGGGGGGCGGCGCTGCACATCAACGAACAAACGTCAACGGGAACGAACACGAGAAGGGGAAAGGAACGAGACGCACGAGGAAGGCCAACGTACGTTCCTGAAGAACAAGGACGGCGCGCGCGCTTCGCCTCGGGGCCCGACGCCGACCCCGGGGCATCTGGCAGCGGCCGCTTGTCGCCACTTCGCTGCCCTCCAGTCTCGGGAGCGATGGCGGAGGCGGTCTCCGCGGACCTTCGGGGAGCGCCCCGGGCGGACTCCTGGAGGGCGCCCCGCGCCGGCTCCTGGGCAACGGCGGGGGTAGGCTCCGAAGACCCCCGGGGGACGCTCCGCGCCGGCTCTAGGGAGGAGCCCCGCGTCGGCTCCTGGGAGGCGCCCCGTGTCGACCCCTGGGAGGGAGTCCCGCGCTGACCCCTGGGGAGCGTCCCGCGCCGGCTCCTAGGAGGCGCCCCGTGCCGACCCCTGGGGGCGTCCCGTGTCGACTCCTGGGGGGTGCTCCATGCCGACCCCTGGGGCGCAGCCCGAGGGCCTTGCGGAACCAAGGTCCGGGCGGACGTCCCCTCCGTCTCATCCCCCGTGGCCGTCTGCGAGCGCACCTCCCGAATTATGAGCGCGCCCGACCGGAGGGAGGAAATCAGCTCTTCCTCCTCTTCATCATCTTCCTCATCTTCATCCTCATCATCATCATCATCGTCGTCATCATCGTCGTCTGACACGACCCGTCCTCTCCGCCGCTGTTGGAGCTCCTTGGCGGCCTTCTTCTGTCTTTTTGCCGTCTCCTTGTCCTTACGGCGCTTTTGCGCTTCGGCAAGGAGACGGTTTTGCGTCCGCCGATCGGCGTCCTCCGGCACTGGCGGGTGCGAGTCCACGACCCGGGTCAGCGTGCCCTGTGAACGCAAAATGGCCCCGCGTCAGAATGACGACTACAAGACACGAAGAAAGGAGGCCGGCACCCCAATCCCTTACCAGGTCGATGAAGCCCGCGTCCGGGCGCATCGGCGGGTGCCCAGGCACCGGGTACTCGTCATCCTTATCCTCCAGCGCCTCCCGAATCTGTTGCCGGATCTCGGAGGCGGCGAGCGCACCCGCCGCCAAGGCGGTGCCCTCGGTCGGCGTGTCCGGAGTCATGGCGGCAAGCGAGCGGACCCGGAGCATTAGCGGCGCCACCCGGCAGGCATCGTACGCCCCAATGACCCTGGCGCCGCTAAGCCCCCTCCTCTTCAGCTGCTCGATAGCCTGCAGCAGGTCGAGGATCCGCTTCTTCTCCTTCTCCACCGGCCCGTACGCCCACACCTCCGGCACCACGTCGATGGTACGGCCGGTGAACTCCGGCAGGGGGGAGTCCGAGTAGTTCTTCACGTAGAACCACTGGTTATGCCACCCCTTGTGGGACGCCGAGGTCTTTATCACCATATACTCCTTGGAGCGAGTATGGCGGAGGTGGATTCCGGCGCACCCAATCGACACCGGGGGCGACCACTGCTGGCTCCCCCTCTTCTCCGTCTTCTGGTACAGACTCACCGTGAAGAAGTACTTCCACAGCGAGAAGTTGGGCTCGATGCCCAGGAACCCCTCGCACAGTGCGACGAACGCCGCAATGTGCTGGATCCCGTTGGGGTTGAGGTGCTGAAGCTCGAGCCCGTAGTAGTGGAGGAGCACCCGGAAGAAGCGGCTCGGTGGGGTCGCAAACCCCCGCTCATGGAAATGAGCGAAGGAGACGACGTAGCCGGGGGGAGGCGACGGCACCTGCTCCGACCCCGGGAGCTCCCACTCGCCCGCCTCCATCCTCGCGCAGAGGAGGCCTTTCCTCACCAGGCCTTCGGCGCGCGAGGAGTTGAAGTGGGAGATCCCCCAAGATCCTATCGCCGGAGGAGGAGGAGACTTGATGGGGGTGGGAAGAAAGGGCGCAGCTTGGAGCGGAGGAAGGCGAAGCGGACGCAGGTGAGCTAAGGGCGAGTCTGGAGGACGAAAGGGCTTGAAAGCAGAAGGCGGGCGGAACCAGCAAGGCGGGGCTTCCGTTTTTATAGGAAAGGCGCGGGGGAAGCAGAATCGACGCCCCTATCACCATAAATGCGGCGCTAGGTACGCCCCCGTCACGCCCACTTTCTTTTCGGAAACCACGCGCACGATCGGCCGCGAAAACATCCTATCTTCCTCGATTCGCGGGTCAACGCTCTCCATAACTCCGTCTCCCGGAAGGCACGCCCACGACGTCCCCCACGTTCGGCCCAACACATGACGTCCGCCCCGATTTGGCCCAAGGCCCACCAAAAGGTAAGAAAGGGATACGGGGCTGAAAACGTCCCTACGGCCCATTACGATCCAGAGGTTCGAAGGCTGGCCCGCCACGGGTTTGACAGCTGCCTCAGGACATCCCCAGAGCAAGGGGTGAGAAGGAACGGGTCCGCTAGCGGCCAACACCCAGGCGAGCGAAAGCCAAGGGCGTCTCGACCTCACGTTCGAGTCCTGACCCGCATAAAGTTCATGGTTTTTCCACGAGGAAAGGAACCGAGCCCCCGGATCCGGTCGAACGGACCCGGGAACTATATGAACTGGCCAGCTGGAGATTGGAGTACGCCACCAGCTTGGCCCGAGCCAGACCCCCCCGAACGGGGACCGGGACTCCACTCGAACCTACCCGTTCGCAGCTCAACGAGCACCACGGTTCGTCCAACGAGGATAATGTGGCACGGCTCAACCCCTTCATCCTAGAGAACGGACGCTTGAGGGGCAACGATCAAAAGTCGACCTGGCCTCCCGATCGGTCTCCTGCAACGCGCGGGGGCTCGGGGGCTAGCATCGCAACCAACGACCACGCGTGTGGTCGCGATTCGCTGGCTCCCCGGCCAAGCTGGGCTAAAACAAACGCACCCTACCCCCAACAAGATCTCCGGCGAAACGGCGAAAGAAGCCTCCGGAGGAGCACTCTTGCTCCACCGCAGGCTCGGGGGCTACTGTTGGGGGAAAATATTAACGATCTCCTAAATACCGCTTAAAGGAACAAACATGAAGGCCCAGGCCCATCCAGGATAACGAAATCGCCGTTGAGCCAAACATGAGTGAGACTCCGCCTCGCCCGACCATGGTCCCGGGGTCGGGAGCGTTCGACCTCTTGCCGCGAGGCTCCGCCTCGTCCGACTGTGACCCAGGGGTCGGGAGCGCCCGACCCCTCGCCACAAGGTTTCGCCTCGCCCGACCCTGGGCATGGGGGGCAGACTCAATGGGGTCCACCTGACGGGTATCCCCCTCGGACGCGGACCGGATGATTAGGGTAACGATCCCATGGGACCCCCTTGTCGACCTCGTCATAAATGCGTCGCAGGCCTGGCAGGAAGAAGGATGACCGCTCTCCTCATGCAACCGGCTCCAAGTACCCATGCACGACCACACTGTACAAGCTACAATACCAGCGGTTTCCTTCCATTCGCCGCAGGGTACTCATGGCCTGCGCCGTCCGGAGCAGAGGGAAGACTCGCCCGTTCTCGAGCCCTGCGCGCCCGGCAGCAGGGATGTCACGCCCGCTCTCCGCGAGCCATCATCAGGACGGCGGCATCCGCCGTCCCTCCCAACGGACACCAGAGTGGCGACGAAACGCCCTCATCATGACCCGGCGCCTACAGACACCGAAGGGGCTATCTGTAGGGCGCGACGACAGTTGGCGCACGGCCGCCCTCCTCCTCCAGCATACGCGCCGACAGACGTCGAAGGCCGGCGAGGGCGCCGGGCGCCTAGGAACTTGGTTCCTCCCTTCGTGTTGTATTTTTACCATACTACATTTAAACTCTTTACTGCCCTCATCACCCAATCTCTCCTGTAGCCCCGACAGTCCCCTTACGATATAAAAGGGGCATCGGGAGCCAGAGACGGGGGGTTGGTTTCTTCTCCCTGGAGACAAGAGTACACTCACACATTCCCGTAGAGCACGAGCACCTTTCAAGAGACCTGGGATCAGTCCCTCTCTCGTCGATCTGTAACCCCTACTACAGAATCCCGCGTGGGCAATACGAGCATCCTCGATACTGGACGTAGGGCTTCCCTTGCCCGAACCAGTCTAACCCCCTGTCTCCCACGCCACCATCCGAAGCCTTACGCGCATAAAAGAAATTTACTAGTCTAAGTCTAGATTGGCAAATCTTGACAACGACAGCATCCAAAGGGAATATTCTCCTCCAACTCCTCTTCTTGTGCCACCTAGTAGGATCCGAGGCTTCGAGGTGGTAACTCTTGGCGAAAGGATCACAACCACCTTCAGAAAGTCACCAGAAGTCGCCACGTGGAAGCTGGGCGTGAGTGGGGTCAACCCTGGTTCGGCCGAACCACCCCGGGCACCACCTCTCGCGCGGTCCTTTGTCTGGGACGCTGCCTGGTGGGCCCTCAAGTCGGTTTAGGATGCACGCGCCAAGTTAAGGCGATTTACCCCCTAATGTGGGCCCATGGATCCGTGTGCTTTCTCCTGATTAGCTGGAGTTGTGTTTCTTTGTCTCTTGAGTGTGTTTCCTCCTCTTTTCTAAGGATAAGTCACCTGCATACAAATATTCACCAACACTTGTGGAAATGGTCAGTAATAACCCCTACCACTAGGTTGATGCTCATCTTTCCGTTGTTTATGCAGGAGTTGACGGTTTAGAATTGGCACGTAAGAGGCATCAACAATAGCATGCATGCATGCATGATTTTATCGGTTCTTCGATCAAATTAAAAAAACAAAAACCACATTATACGAAAACTGAACATACTCAACAAACAAAAAAACTGAAAACTCAGAAAATTGGTTGAAAGGTTGGTTTAATATTTCTCCCTAGATCCCATGAAATTCAAAAAATGAGGATAAAGATGTAGTTGAAATGGAAATAAGGACAATTATATATACAACTAGGTGATTCCCCGCGCGTTGCTGCGGGATTTGAGAGAGCTTTTCGATAAACTATGATCTAATGTGGTTGTCTAATTGCTCGTATAAATCGTGCACTTATAAAGATTACGTTGAAAGCCGTGAGCGACCTTTTTGATAAAAATCAGACTTTTGAGTTACTCTTTGGTTAATTAATGGATGGAGAAGAAAGAAACCAATAAGACATGTATCTAATGGATAGAAACTATGCACGAAGTTGATCGGATGGTTACAATAATCAAGATGATGTGGTTTGCTTCTATATAATATATATAGATAAACTTTTGACCTTGTAGCATCCTTGAGCTCATTCATTGTTTGGACATATCTATCGCGTATCTTATTAGGAGAACTGATCAAAGAGCCAAGAAAAGGAGGGTTTGTATCCCATCCTAATCGAAACTAAATTAGTAATATTGAAGCTCCTTTGTCACTAAAACAAAGTAGTGATAGTATTTGTACTATTTTCTATTTTTCTATTAGAAAAAACTTTTTATGAGGCATTAATGAAAAGCAAGTAAAATAATTAAGAACCTTAGTGGATTGTAGACGGTCGGATGTGAAGCTTTTTAGACGATGCAAACAATTAAGGTGATGTGGTTGCACCACATACGAGAGAATTAGCTTAGTGGGGTGTTTCTCTATATTATATATAGATTGGCGTATATTATTTGCAGTAGATAAAAGAAATAAATAGTATATGTATATAATGTTCACCCATAGCATTGCACGGGCATTCATGTAAGATATAAGTAACCGTGAGTCATCTGTTTAGTCTACCATTTAATTAGATTAAAACTTCTATGACACGAGCATAGCATACTAACATATTTCTAATGTTGAATATCGTTTTTCCTCTCCTTGTTTGAGTTTTCTAGCAACTTCTTAATGTGAAAAGTCAGAAGCTCAAATGAACATTGAATTTCTCGTGTTCCGAAAAGCTGAATTTATAGAAAAGCTGAAAACTCAGTTTTATGATCTTTTTATTGATTAAAAAACCTAAATACATCTTTCTAAAATTAGTATAGGTAAAAAAGCCAGGAACAGTAAAAAAACTCAAAACCTGCATCTTAAACAAGCACAAAGCGAAAAAGGCTGTCGACTGCCGGTCCAAACCACAACGGCAGAAAAATCTACCGCAAATCAAACCCTACGGACAACATCGCCGGCGGTCCGCCGTCCTACGCCGTCGTGAATCGATGCCCCTCGCATTTGGCTTCTCGCGGTCGCGGCTTCTCAACCGTTGCATCAACCATCCGCCGAATCCAGTACTTTGCCTCTACCTTGCATTCTCCTCCGCCGCCTCGTCATCCCCCTCGGAGCCCTCCACCGCCGCCGCCGGCCCGGCCACCATCAGGGAAGGGCGGGCGGAGATCTTTAGGGACGAGTCGAACTCGGTCTTCTACAACAAGGCCCAGGTTTGTGCTCTTGAAATCTTTTTAGTCCATTCCATTATCTAAAAAATGGGGAAAATGGTATCTTAAATCGATTTTGTTGTATGTGAAGTGACCATGATTTGTCTTGTAGTAGGATTTGAGTCGTCAGAGAGCCATCTGGGACCTTTTACTTTCTCAGGGTTTAGACAACATTATGATATCGTGCTGTAGTGAGCAAGATTTGTTATATGCACTGTTAGTAGTTTTGTAACTTTCTAAGGGTGCATTTGGTAGAGCTTCATCTGATTCTGATTCTCTATGGGAGCTGATCCTCCAATAGAAGTGATTCTGTGGCTGAAAGTGATTCTCTTTGATTCTCTAGCATAAACTCTTAAAATCAGGATGGAAAATCACTTCATAGAATCAGGAGGAGCTACTTTTTTTAGCTCCCAGCCTTTTAGTTCATTCAAGAGAATCACTTCACAGAATCAGTAGAGAATCACTTCTCTTTGAAAATATGTTTGACAGAGCTCCTGCTGCATTCAGCAGAGAATCAGCTCTGGGAGCTATGCCAAACACAGCCTAAGTACATTTCCTGTCACCAAATATTATGTGTCCAGAAGTTGTTGTCTTTAGCTGTCGATGGTTTGAATTTTCATGAGAAGATTAGCTTCACAGTATGCTTTTTGCTGTGCTTTGTAACCTTCTTATGAGAAAGCATTGGTTTTCAGGTCAACAACAGAGATATTTCCATTGCTGTACTGAGATCATTTATTTCGAAAAGACGTGAAGAATTTATTGTCCGATCAACAAGAGGTATTTCGTAAACATACACTAATACTAATCTTCTATTTGTATTCTTCAACTGTTTCTAACCAGAAAGAAATGCTGAAATGCTTCAAAATTTGATAGGAGAACCAGAAGACACTAAATTGAGTGAACTAGCTAAGTATGAAGAGCCAAAAGTTCTTGAGGTGGGATTTCTCATTTACTTTACTATTGTGTGCCCTAATATCTTTTTAATACTAATCAGTGCAATATTTCTCTAATTTATCCCCTTTCATGTTTCTAATGGTGCATAGTGTAATATCTATCTGCTATATTCTTCTATGCGGAAATACGGGCTTCTGATTTGTTATGAACTTATGATTTATCATATGTGAATTCCACATATATGCTTTGAAAGAACACTTGCTCTACATTTCCTTATGGAAGAATTTGCTACTAATCACCAGATTCATCTTAGCTTTCAGTAAATAATTGAAGTACTGCTGGCATAAACATTTCTGATCCTTTGCTTTCAGACTCTTTATCTTCTTCAATTTTTGCAGGCTTTGGCTGCATCAGGACTAAGAGCCATTAGGTATGCCCTTGAGGTAGATGGAATTGGAGAAGTTACTGCTGTTGACAATAATGAAGGTTTATTTGTTTGCTTCAGCATCAGTATTGCAGATATGTTACCAAAATATTCTGATTACAAACTTTATACTTTTATTTGATCGATTGTAAATAATCTTTTGAGGACCTGCAGTCGCTGTTGAAGCCTGCAAGAAAAATATACAACACAATGGCAGTCTTGCATCTTCAAAGGTGGTACCGTGTCTTGCTGATGCTCGCGTTTACATGCTAACACACCCAAAAGAATTTGATGTGGTACTGCCTTCTTTCTACGTTCACACATACTTAGTTCTCCTATAATTTGATTGGTTGCAGTTTTGTCCTGATTTTTCCAGAACGATGTTAGGATGTTACTCTGCCTTCTGTAGGTCATTAACCATGAATTTAGTATTTGTCAACATAGCACGAATGCATTTTTAGGCAATCATTATCCAGTAACATATAGGACATAGGAACACAACAGGACTTCATGTGTTATGGAAATTATAGTTCATATAAATCATGGTATGGATTAAACATTTTGTGTTACTTGGCACAATAATAAGTCCAGCACAACAAAGCCTTCCAGATAAATACTTGCCATTTGCTTTTCCATTAAGTTAGGAGAAAAGTTTGGGTTGTTACAATTAAGATTTGGTTTGTTTCATCCAGCCAATGTGGACAACCTTAATATAAGACCTAGTGAGTTTAGAGGGAGCAGGTCGATTGAAAGTTTGTTAGCCTAATTGAGAAGAAATAAAATGGGTCTATATGATTTGTATTGATGTGCTATATATGCTGAATCAGGTTGACCTTGATCCTTATGGATCACCAGCTGCATTCCTTGATTCAGCAGTTCAATGTGTAACAGATGGTGGTCTTTTAATGTGCTCTGCTACAGACATGGCAGTGCTTGCTGGGGGAAATGCAGAAGTTTGTTTTTCTAAGTGAGGATTTCAATTTCAGACATGAGTATGAATTGCCATCTGCAGGATGTACTGGAGTTTATACCCATGATGCCTGTAATATTTACCTGCAGGTATGGTTCTTATCCATTAAGAGGTAAACACTGCCATGAGATGGCTCTAAGGATTCTTCTTGCCTGCATTGAGGTAAGACTTGAGAGTTTTTTTTACATGGGAGGTGAAACAATTTGCATACTTGCAAAATGCTCATACTGGTAATTGAAGTTGATTTGGGGATGCATTGAGTGATGTGGACATAAGATCTTTAATAGCGCATGCCACCTCATGCTAGTCATGCATCACATTCAACCGTTCACGCATGACTGGTAGTGAGAGATAGTGCTGCTTAGTTTTCAAAATGAACCTTCGACGACTAATTTTTGTTTAGACATGTGTATGTGTTGTGTGCATGTAGGGCCCTTAGGCGTTTCACGCCAGGGCTAGGGCCGGCTATCTGCCGTGGCGCCCATTGGTTAGGATAGGCATGATATCCCTGAGATTGGTTCTGTTTCTATAAACCTCTCTCAGGGCTGCCTATATATTCTTGTACCCTTGTGCGACCTAATCAATCTACTATTCCACGCAATCTCAATTGCTCTCATTGGCCTTTACTTTTTTTTCCCTCTTGGAATCCGCAAGGTGATGCTACTAATGTGTCCCAAAGTATTGAGTCCTGTGCAGGTGTATTGCTGATTCAAGGTGTCCGATTCCTACATATGGTGGGTAGTTCCAATATGGCAAAGATCTGCTGTTTGAAATCTGTTTCCTTGAATGCCAGTCTAAACAGCATCAATAACCAGTGTTGTCACACTGGCTGAGGCAGACTGCCACCTAGTACGACATCAAAGTAACCCAGTCAGGCTCACTTATGAGTTGGTTGAGGGCTCGTGTCTCCAGTGGCGGTGCTGCTGCCACTGCTTCTTGTCATGGGCTGGTGAACATGGGTGCTTGCATGTCAAGGAGGCTGCGGTGCTGGGCATTATGCTGGCTGGGTTGGATATTATGCTAGGCACAGCAGCATAATCGTAAGCGATACAATCCAAGTGAAAGTTAAAAAAAAAGCCAAAATGAATTTTTGCGAAGGTTATAACAATGACATTTCCTGTTAGTTCCAAGCAAGTCTTGGTCGAAGGGTGTGTTTGCAAAATTACCCCGATAACCTTCCTTGATTCTACCCATGCCAGTTGCCAGCAGCACTGCCTGGATGCCAGGCGAACACAATTGGCGCACCTTCCCCATGACCTCATGTCCATGTCATCTAATCCTCCCACCAATCAACTTTTGTGACTAGTCTGAGCATTTTGCAAGAACAATGATTTACTTTCTCACACCATACAAGTTGTTGTACCTCTCGTACATTTTACTCTTATTTTTTTCTCTTGTGTTTCCTATATTCATTATGATGATCATTTTTATATTGTACTTGTTTATCTTGCAGTCACATGCGATCCGTCACAAGCGCCATATAGTTCCTATAATATCAATACACATGGATTTCTACATTAGGGTTTTTGTGCGAATCTTCACGTTGTCTCCTGCATCCATCTTTTTCTGACACATTCTTTTTCTTACGGTGAAGATGTATTATTTTCTCTATGAAAATAATTTCTTGGTGTCTCACAACAAATCTTACGAATTTGCCTCTTATACTCAGCTCGGCTAGTACAGTAAAAAGCTCACCACTCAAATTAGCACATGTCTACCAATGTGTTGGATGCTCTTCATTTCATCTACAAAATATTGGAAGAATTAACTTAGAGGTAGTCTTTTGCCCTCTTCTTTCTTTTCTCTTCCATGGTGTTCTTACTGTTATGATCCTCATATCCAGGATAAGAGACACATTGCTCTACCAAATTTTGCCCCTACCGTGCCTGAAGAATGTTCTGAATGTGCCCATAAGTTTGTTATGGGTGGGCCCATTTGGAGTGATCCAATACATGACAAAGAATGGGCTTCTTCCATATTGTCAAGTATCCATGTTATGATGGATTCATATCCAGCTTATGCAAAAATTTCAGCTATATTAACCTCAGTCTCAGAGGTAATACCCTGCCTTTGTATTATACACAGTGCAAGTGATAGATATGAAATTATGAATGTAGGAAGGATCGATCTTGTAGGCTGATGCCTGATAGAATACATAATTTTTTTTCCAGCTGGACTCCATCTTATGACAATAGCTTAATTTGTTTTGTTCTTAACCTTGAATGCTTCCTCGTATTCTCACCACTCCTGCCTGACCAAGTAGGTGATCTCTTCACAACAACAACAACAACATAGCCTTTCAGTCCCAAGCAAGTAGGTGATCTCTTCTGAGGGCAAATATTTTACAATGCTTGCTTCTGGCTCACCACCATCAGCAAAGGAATTTGATAATATTTGTCTGTCTATTCTCAAGTTCCATAATTCCTTAGGAACGTATGGTATATTTTTTAAAAAAATCAGCATTTTCCTTCATTCCACACAAAAAAACAGGAGCGGCAGCGATGGGGAAGAAGAGGGTGGCCTGCACATGGCTGAGCTTGGGCGGTGTCAGAGAGGAACAACACATGGGGAACAGGATAAGGAAATAGAGACTGAAGGCCCACCATCTCATATCTTGTCCCACTTTTCAAATGCCTCCAACCAAACAAAAGACACGGATTGATCCATCATCCCAACCAAGCATAGAGTTTGGATCGTCCCATCCCCAAAACCAGGGTCTGGACGGTCCTGTCCCATTATGTCCCCAGTCCCCGAACCAAACACAACCTTAGAGATGACTGCTTTTAGATAAAGGAAGTTTTTTTTTTTAAATCAAGAAAATTACACAGAGGTGATACAACCGTCTTGAGACCACTCCTGGCCTCTACGTAACAATGATACACACAGCCTACGAAAGTAACAAAAAGTTAAAGGTGAACGTGAGGGAAAATTAATGACAACCCATAGACTGGACCATCACCCATGTCCTTGATTCAAACACTCCCTACCCACTCCCTGGCCACCTACACCAAACATTGACACGCCGTCGCAACCAAAGGCCAAGATCTAGGCTTTTAAAGAATAGTCCAAGGATGTATATTGCTGATATGTACAAGGAACCAGTCACCTATCTGCGTTGAAAGAAAATGCCATAAGTAATGATGGCTGAATTTTTTTTCCTTTCAATATTGGGCATAAGAATCTTTAGTTTTAGTGCACAACTTAAATGTACATGCAACCATTTTCATATCTATGGATTCCATTGTTCAATAGATGCTTATCTACTTGTGGATTGATAAATCACGCTACATTTTTTTTCATACAGGAATTGCCAGAAGCACCTTTGTTTGTAAGTCTTCACAACTTATGTGCAATACTGAAGTGCACTAGTCCAACCATGGTTATGTTACATTCTGCCATCAGAAATGCTGGGTATCAAACATCAGGAAGTCATGTGGATCCACTAGCTCTTAAAACAAATGCCCCAATGTCAGTGATTTGGGACATCATGCGATGCTGGGTATGATGTATTTCTTTGTTTCTCTGTGCTAATAAACCATGTTTGGCTATTTATTAGCAACTCCATTTTTCAGGTCCATCTTCACCCAGTTAAACATCGACCTGGAAATCATCCAGGCAATGTGATACTTTCCCAAGAGCCTAAATTGCAGGTATAGCTCGTAAAGCACATTGTATCAATTCTTGAAAGAATTTCTTTGTGTGATAGAGGTACTATGCAAAAGCTGCATGCCCATACAGGTCAATTCAACTGCATACGTCAGAAATAGTCAACTACCCTGAAACTCCACTGCATATACTGCAATTTCTTGTATTGTGCATCTATTTGCATTGTTTAAAAGAAATCCATTGTTTGCAGGAAAGTGGTTTGGCTGTACCTTATCATTATTTTGTTGATGTTTGGTCATACCTTATCTTTATTTTGTTAATCTAATTGATCTGGATAATCAAAATGATAGTAGCCCCTTATTAACGAGGTGCACAAAATCCATGTTCGCTGGCCTCCTTTCTTATTCTAAATTATTCAGTCCAGCTGTTCGGATTGGCCATTTTATTGGGCACTTTAGGACAAGTGCATTCGTACACGTCAGCCATCTCATAGGTTGTCTTATGCAATGCAGCATCAACAACAAGAACAACAACATAGCCTTTCAGTCCCAAGCAAGTTGGGGTAGGCTAGAGTTGAAACCCAACAAGAGCCACAAATTAGGGTTCGGGCACATGAATAGCTGTTTTCCAAGCACTCCTATCCAGGGCTAAATCTTTAGGTATATTCCATCCCTTAAAATCTCCTTGTATTGCCTCTTCCCATATCAATTTTGGTCTTCCTCTACCTCTCTTCACATTACTGTCACGCCTTAGGGTTCCACTACGCACCGGTCTTTCGTTGGACATGTCCAACCATCTCAACCGGTGTTGGATAAGCTTTTCTTCAATTGGTGCTACCCCTAACCTATCACTTATATCCTCATTCCGGACTCGATCCCTTCTCGTATGACCACAAATCCAACACAACATACGCATTTCCATAACACTTATCTGCTGGACATTTCCTCTTTTTGTAAGCCAACATTCTGCACCATACAACATTGCAGGTCTAATCGCCGTCCTATAAAACTTGCCTTTTGGCTTAAATGGTACCCTCTTTTCATATAAAATTCCTAATGCTTGGCGCCACTTCATCCACCCCACTTTGATTCTATGACTAACATCCTCATCAATATCCCCATCTCGTTGTACCATTGATCCCAAATATTGAAATGTATCCTTCCTGGGCACTACTTGGCTTTCCAAACTGACATCTCCCTGTCGGTGTTTTATACCGGTCGTCTACCAAGGGGTACCTGAGGTAGCAGAATATGTAGCGGGGGATCGCCGGACCTGGAACTTGAAGGTAAAAGCGAGGGCACAAGACACGGATTTATACAAGTTCGGGCTGCCAGAGTAACGTAATACCCTACGTTCTGTGTGGGGGTGTTGTATATTGCGCCCTGCGCTTGGGTGTTGAGCTTAGGTGAGTTGCTGATCTAGATACCCTCGCCCTCCTTTATATACTCCAGGGGGCGGGAGTCCTAGTCGGATTACAAGGAGTAGTCCTAGTAGGAGTACACGGTATGAGTTCTAGTCGGATTACAGGGGAATCCTAGTAGGAGTCCAACTTCTTCCTTCCTTGCGGGTACTGGGGATCTATCCCCGACAAGTCCCAAAGTGCTTCATAGTCGAATGCAGCAGTCTTCGAGTACTTTTAAGATATTCGCCGAGTAGTCTTGGTGTTCCTCGAGTACTTTATCTGGCGGAATCTTCAAAGCTTCTCAAAGCTGCCATGAGGCTATGGTGTGCTCAAAGCCTTGATCATCTTCATATTGTAGTCTTCATGTATGGAGGGCGGCGAAAGTCACACTCCATATGGAGTAGCCCCCGAGCCTTAGGTTGAATCGCAGAATCAGGTTGAGGGTCAAAATCTTGAATCTTCTTCTTTCAGCTTGAAAAAAGTCTTGGGTGTAGCTTATGAGCCCTCGAGCCTTGAATTGATTGAAAAATCAACTCAAGGGTCTTGAATCTTCACTCAAGTTATCATCCGAGTGGTTTTTTGCGGCATCCAGCCCCCGAGCTTATGTGTCAGGTGAGTCGTAGGAGCCACGTCGAGTAGTTATTGGCACTTAGCCCCCGAGTTCGGGAACTAGTCTGTACGCTTGGCATCTTGAAGCATCATCACCAAAGTTTGATCTGAAAGAAAAGATGCGTACATTATGTATATTGCGCCCCGCGCTTGGGTGGTGAGCTTAGGTGAGCTGCTGATCTAGGTACCCTCGCCCTCCTTTATACACTCCAGGGGATGGGAGTCCTAGTCGGATTACAAGGAGAAGTCCTAGTAGGAGTACACGGTATGAGTCCTAGTCGGATTACAAGGGAATCCTAGTAGGAGTCTAACTTCTTCCTTCCTTGCGGGTATTGGGGATCTATCCCCGACACTCACTCCTCATGTGTAGTAGTGCCAAAGTCACATCTCATATATTCAGTTTTAGTTCTACTGAGTCTAAAATCTTTTGACTCTAGGGTCACCCGCCACAACTCCATTTTCATATTTACTCCTGCTCGACTTTCATCAACTAGCACTACATCATTCGCAAAGAGGATACACCAAGGAATATCCCCTTGAATGTCCCTTGTTACCTCATCCATCACCGAGGCAAATAGATAAGGGCTCAAAGCAGATCCTTGATGCAGTCCTATTCTAATCGGAAAGTCATCTGTGTCGCCATCACTTGTTCGGACTGTAGTTACAACATTGTTGTACATGTCCTTAATAAGTCCAGCGTACTTCGTTGGGACTTTATGTTTGTCCAAAGCCCACCACATAACATTCCTTGGTATTTTGTCATACGCCTTCTCCAAGTGAATGAAAACCATGTGTAGATCCTTCTTCTTCTCCCTATACCACTCCATAACTTGTCATTAAGAAAATAGCTTCCATGGTTGACCTTCCAGGCATGAAAGCAAATTGGTTCATAGAGACCCGTGTTATCATTCTCAAACGATGCTCGATAACTCTCTCCCATAGCTTCATAGTACGGCTCATCAACTTAATTCCTCGGTAATTAGTACAACTTTGAATATCTCCCTTATTCTTGTATATTGGTACTCTTTCGGCATCTTGTTCAATCGAAAAATATGGTTGAACAACTTAGTTAGCCATACTATGGCTATATCCCCGAGGCATCTCCACACCTTAATTGGGATACCATCCGAGCCCATCACCTTACTACTTTTCATCCTTTTCAATGCCTCTCTGACCTCAGATTCTTGGATCTTCCGCACAAAGTGCCTGTTGGTGTCATCAAAAGAGTCATCCAACTTCAAGGTTGTGTTCTCATTCTCACCATCGAACAATTTGTCAAAAATACTCATTTGCCATCTATGTTTGATCTCATCCTCCTTTACCAAGATGTTTTCTATTTCATCCTTAATGCACTTAACTTGGTTGAAGTCCCTCGTCTTTCTCTCATGAACCTTAGCCATCCTATAGATGTCCTTCTCTCCTTCCTTCGTACCTAATTGTTGGTAAAGATCCTCATACACCCTACCTTTTGCCTCACTTACAGCTCGCTTTGCGATCTTCTTTGCCTCCTTGTACTTCTCTATGTTGTCCACACTCCTGTCATGAAACAAGCGCCTATGGCATTCTTTCTTCTCCTTAATAGTCCTTTGGACTTCCTCATTCCACCACCAAGTATCTTTATCTACGCAATGCCATGTACGATTTTCTATGATATGGACAAGAGAGAGGGAGGTGAAGAGAAAGTAGTTTTGTGAAATAATTGCCTCACATAAGCTAAATTTTAGGACTATGAGATCACTAGTGCACCATTGTACAAGTTATTTTTTTCTTGGAAAACGCATGATCATCGTACAAGTTATTGCCATGCAATTCGACCTTCCTTTTGTTACATGCATAAATTAAGGGATTGTGTAAATTATAGGAAACAAACTAACAGACGATACATTGTAGGGGTTTGTCTGATAGATCATCTCCTATGTGGCAATGCATGAGATTGCAAGACAATACTCATGTGCTTGCCCTTATGTGTGCTCTGATAGCATATAGGCTTTAGAGGGTGCAGCTGCGGGTCATAATGAGTGAGGTCGATTGTTATGGATGCCTAGGTGCCATGGTGACAACCTGGTGCTGGCAGCTAGGAGAAAGGGAGGTTAGGGAATTGAGCTCTGGTCTCTCTGGTCTCTTTGCCTCTTTGGCCCTCAGGCAGGCTGCTCACCTTGAGCTGTCACCCCATCTGGGCCCATGGCCCTAGGCCCATGTCAGTGCTGGTAAGTAATACTGATCATATTTTTTACAGTTATGCTTGACATGAGCTTAGAGCTCTCTACTGATTACACAGCTTTTCTTCACGATTGACTTCATGAGGGGGGGGGGGGGGGGGGGGGGGGGGGGGGGGCGCTATCTTTTTTTTTCTGGATTGGAACCAGAATGCTGTTGCTGTGCTGCCATTGAATAGAAAAAATAGTATGAAATAAGTGATAGTATAACTATTGAACTTTTGTTATTTCATTTGATGTTTAATTGAATTAGTATTTCTTCCGCATTTAACTTTTCTTCATTATTTCCTTCTTCAACAACTGCCAGGCAAATTTTTCACGAGCACCTGGGGCTTCAGTCCCTCGGAAAAGCCCAAGATTTGTCCCAAATCCTGAGAAGTTTTGGGGTCCTAGGCCAAAGGCTTGTAGGCATCCCAAGGTATTTCACGTGGACAAGTCATAACTGACCAGTAATCCACACCACAACCCGGACAAGAACTCTTTTTGTAGGGATATTTGGAGCCAGCATCATAGAACTTTCAGGTGGAGATACAAGTTCTGGTGTTTCAAGTGTGGATCCTTGTTTCTTTTTTTGCTTGTTGGAGTGCATCTCCAAAGAATGCATCTTACCCTTCCTGGGGTAGCATCACCATGACTTGTACTAGAAATGACCCTGGAATACATGTATGCAGCGTGGAAACGAAAATAGCCTGTTCGTGTGTTACGTTTTCACCATCAACCGAGAACTTTGGCGTCAGATGCGGGTTGCAGAAATGTTTTGTTGTCACTTTAACATCTAGTAATGCATGATAAAAGTTTCATTATGCTCAGATAGTTTCAACTATATCCATTTCTTCTCAATGGTGTTACTGAACTGGTCAGTTCTGAGGCAAAGCCTCGATCAATTTACGAGTTCTACATCATATTCCTTAAGTTTGGATTAATCAAATTATTGCATAGTGAGAAATATATTAAATTTCATAAAAGGAAACTTTTGTTAAAAGGAATGCTGATGATACGCATTCCGAACCTGAAAGGGAGCTTGGGGCTGGAATCATTTGCTGGCTGGGAGGTAGCTCCTTATAGCTGTTTCGTCCTAGTCACCTTGATTTTTATCAGATGTGCTGCATCTGGTAATTTAGGATGTTTGTATGTTATTTGATGTTGCTTTGCGTATGCAGAGATGGTCCCTTTCATCGGATATTCCATGTCCAGCCGTAAGGATGGCTACAAGAGCGGCGACTGCCATAGCACCGATCACAGATTCACAGTAGTACCTGCTGCTTTACGAATGCAACGCCTAGGCGGCTCCATGCTTTGATATTTGTGTGTGCTGCGCTAGTTTGCACCAGCACTGACCGGATGATGACTGAGTGTAAAACAAATTTTGGAATGCTTGTGTGGGAAGAAGCATATCCTATCCTCGTAAATCGAATCTATATAGCAGCTTCCTCTGTGCAGCCTTCTGGAGGAAGTAATTTCCTGCGTCCTTGCCGGTGTGGATTCCCTATTACAGTTCTCTAGTTGCATTCGCATTTGGCAACAAAATTCAGCTGCGACAGAGAGCTCCGGATGAATTAGGCGGACTTGCCAAACTCCTGCAAAGCCATGTTGCTGCACTAGCATCATATGGCATCGACACTGACACTAGTGTAAAACCGCAGCACCGTCGGTCCCAAGGCGACGCTGAAATATCAAGGAGGCTTCAAGCCCAGGCCCATATTACACACAAATATCATGTATCGTCAGCACCATCGGGTTCGGCGTGGATTTGGCCCATGCCGTGCTGGTGGCTATAACTGCCGGTAGTTATTTTAGTTGTCCATTGTTTGCGATCCGTGCGTGCCATATTATTCATTGGATCCTCCTCCAACCCTAGCCACCCCTGTGTGCGCCGCCATCCCCGAGCCGGCCGCCGCCCGGCTCACTGTGTGAGGACGCCGCGCGCCGCCGCACCTGGGGTGTTGGCCAACCGTGCCGCGCATCGCCAGATGCCGGGCCCACATGCCGGCCGCGCGCGCCCCCGGTGCACCGCCGTCTCCACCGGAGTTGGAGAACAAACTATTTTTTTAAATGTTGAACCTTGTTTAAAAAAATGTTGAACCAGTTTGTCCAAAGGTTGTAGTAGATGAAAAATGTTGAACGTAGTATTTTCATATAAAATGCTGGTCTCTAGTTTAAAAAATGTTGGATCTGGTATTTTTAGATATTGACCTAGTTTTTTTAAAATGATGAATCTGATTTGTTGGGAGGTTGAATTTGGTTTGCTGAAATGTAGATTTAAATTAGTAATCGGGTCTAATGGGCTTTAAAGTTACTAAGCTTAATCAGCTTATGGAAGTTATATAGGAGCTATGTTGCGTACTTATATGATAAATAAACTATTCTCATCTGCGTAGGACATGCCGAGTTGTATATACGACAAATAACTATTTCTCACCTAGAGTAGGAAGGAAGAGGAAATTCGGAAAATATTGCAAGTAGTGGGATTGGAACCGAAACCATTGACTTCGAAGGAAAGTTCAGCACCGCTGCATCACTAGGTTATTTGTGATTGTTGTAGCATGAGTTCGGTTTTGGAACCACATGGGTCGGGTCGGAGCCAATCCACTTTTGTGGGTTAGAGTAAACCCAGCTCGTGTTTGGATGAAGGGATGAATTGGATCCAGTCTTTTATTTGGTTGAAGAGGTTGAGAGGATTGGGATGATGTCTTTTTAACACCGTTAGTTGTGGACCCCACCTGTCAGCTGCGAGGCCCACCTGTCATCCTCTTCTTCTTCTTTTCCCTCCCTTCCATCTTCCTCCTCCTCTCCTCCCCGCAAGACCTCCTCCTCCCTGGCACCTCCCCGGCAACCGACGGCCCCCACCTCCCCGGCCCGGCCGCCCCCACGCCGCCTCCTCCTCGGACCAGCCTCCTACCCGGCTCCTCCCCGCACCACCCCTTCACCGCCCCCGCTCCCCGCACCGCATGGGCCATCCCTCCATCTCCTACGCCAGCCATCCCTCCCTCCTCCTGTGCCGGCCGCTGCCCCTCCCTCCCTCTCCCCAGCCGGCCTCCGTGCGCCACCCCTACCTTTGTGCCACACTGAGCCGCCCGACGACGCTGGCTCCTCCCCACGCGCCGGCAGCGACCGAGGGAGGCGCGCGGGCGAGCACGAGACGAAGCCGCACGCCTTCAGTTAGGGTCCGCGCGGCCCCTCCATTTTGGAGGAATCCGCTCGACCCGGATCAAGACGGAATATTCCCATCTGGGTCGAACCCGTTCCACATCGTTTTTCAACCAAACAGGGGACGAAGGGGGTCGAACCCATTCCGACCCACTCCAACCCAGTAACCAAACACACGGGTATAATATAGACCTATCTAACCTAAATTTTTCTAAGCTATGACTGTGACCTATGTAATATTTTTCTTTACTTATTTCTTTATTCTTTTCTATAATACTAACTTCTTTCTTTATTATGTTTTATTTCATTTTTATTATATTTTTCCTTGTATTTTTGATAAAACTAAATTATCTTTTATTTTTCTTTTCTCTTTACTTTTCCCTCGCTTTTGTTTTCTTTTTCTTTTTTAATTTTTATACAAACTTATACGGCATGTGTATATATTTTGTGAGCATATTATTTATTTTCGTGTGGGCGTGTTTATTTTCTATGTATATCGATTTGTACACATGTAAAACCATTTTGTTTACATTGATTTGTTCGCGATGTTTCATTATTTTATTTATTTTGTGGACTATTTGTTCACAACGTGGACATTTGCTCTCTTATAGAATGATTCGTTCACATGTAGAGCTATCTCGTTCGCATTTGTAGACTAAATTGTTCACATCGTTCGTACTTCTGTTCCCCACGTAGACTAATTTGCTTGCGTGTGGAGCCATTTGTCCGTATTTATAGGCTACTCCCTCCATTCTTTTTTATAGAGCTATTTTACCTTGGCACAATGATCAAGAAGAAGAACCTTACTTATCATCCAATTAATCACAACATCTAATTTTCCGTGAAGACTCCTTGGTATCGATATCATCATCGTATACATGCACCAGTATTTTCCTAGAGAAGTTACTCTGCACAGAAACCGAAGAGTCACTGGTGTCAGACTTGAGACTGCAACTCAAATAGGACTTAATTTCAGTTTTGAAAATAGGTCTAAAAAAGGAACGGAGGGAGTAATTTAGTCCCCGTCATGTTTTATTTTTTTCATTTGTAGAAAACAATCATTTGTTCGTACAGGTTGTTCGGAGTACTAAATAAATATTCTAATTTCATTAAGGCCCCGTTTGGATCCCTTCATTTTGAAGGAATTGGAATCTACTTAATGGAGTAGGCTAATTTATCTTGGAATGTGGCATTCCACAACTTTCCAAAGTTTAGATATAACCCTATCTTAAATTCATGGGGTGGGAGATGGAAATTGGTTCTATAGATTATGATTATTAGAATGGAATTCAATTCTTATAGCGCGCTCTTGGACTCGCTTCCCTATAGCAGAAGTGCAGCACATAAGTATTTCTCCCATATCACCAACAATAATATACAAATATATTCCACATACAATTATATTAACTTAATTAATTTGTGTTTAAATAATAATTATTAGAATGGAATTCAATTCCAAGGATCCAAACGTGACCTAAAAATATTTGTACCTAGGGAAACATCATCCAAACATATAGGGTGTGTTTGGTTGCATGCACCATATGATGCATGTATGGATGATCCTGGATGGGATGGTTTAACCAATTTGCTTGTACCATATGGTTCATCTAATTAGTAGAATAATATATTAAGTGAGATGGACTCATCCTGGATGAGTGGGTTCAATTCACCCAACCAAACAAAAGGATCATTATTATTTTGAATCATTTCATACATGAATCAAATGATACAACCAACCAAACGCACCCATAGTTAAGTGTGCTTTTACATTTTGGAGATGTTGTCGTAGAAAAATATTATAGTGCAATCAAAAATTATTTTACATGACCGGTTTAAGATTTGTGACGCTTTTTTAATTTCTAACCCACTTGCACAAGGATGACATCATGAGCGTGGGGTTCCGTGCTCCTCTTAGATGCTGTTGTTGCTTCACATAATTGGCGGGCTGGTGCACGGTGATTTACAAATCAGGACCAATTACGCGCACGTTCATACTGATGAGCTGCTCCTTTCTTTAGACGACAAGTTGTGAACTTGTCGCCTTTGATGACAGCTAGCCTCACCTGCTAGGGTCAGCTTCCCCTAGAAAATTTATACATCTTTTGGAAGAATTGGACTTATACATCTTCCGATGTTTGAGATTTGTGCGCCTGATATCAGCCGTACCCCGTTCCCTCCTAACCCTAGCTACCGGACGATGTGAGCCACCACTTCCTCCACCACCATCCTCGCCTGTGCCGACAAGAAGATGAAGATTTAGGGTTTTAAGGTTAGGGGTTGGGCTTCTTCACAGTCTACGGGCTTAGAGAGAAGCTCAAGTTGGTCGGTTTGCCCGACAGTGGCGGTGGTGGCGGGCGAGATGACGGCGAGAGCAAAAGTGGTGGGAGTCATCAAATGAGAAGTTGAAGCACGTACTTGCTCCATAACCCAGTGTGTGAGTAGCAGCCTTGTGCGCCTTCATGTAATCCGTCCTTGCCTTTGACATAACCCTGCTCATCTTGGCTAGCTAGTGTCCTTGGTGTCCTCCATGTAATCTTCTATGTCCTCCATGTAACCCTCCTCGACGTGAGTCATGTGTGAACCTAAGAATATTTAGGGAGTATAACATTATCAAATATATTGAAATTAAATTTAGCAAGGAGTGAAGTCACCTGCTATTGTAGCTTCTTAGCTTGCACTACCAGAAACAGTAGGTTTGCCGTGTCCACAGTACACGGCAAAGCCCAAAAAATACTCGGCAAAGGCTTTGCGCACTCGACGTCTACAGTACTGGCAAAAGTTTCTTTGCTGAGTGGTAAACCCGACGCGCGGTAAAAAAAAAAGCAACATGACGGCGCGGAGACGGTCACGAGCGTTTGCCAAGTGTCTAACGACCTGGGCACTCGGTAAACATACCCTTGTTTACCGAGTGTCCCGACCCTGACACTCCGCAAATATGCCTTTGTTTGCTGAGTGTCCCGGCCCGGACACTCGGCAAATATGCATTTGTTTGCCAAGTGTCCTGACCCTAACACTCGGCAAACATGCCATTACAGGCCCAGATTTTGGCCTCTTTGTCGAGTGTCACAGTGACACTCGGCAAAGATGGCCATTTAGGCTCAGAATGTACAGATTTTTGCCATGGGCCTCTTTGCCGAGTGTATTTCACATGGCACTCGGCAAAGAGGGCTTTTGCCGAGTGTAACACTCGGCAAAGATACCATATATATCCAGTTTATTTCGTTCAGTCACATATAACGTACCACACTCAAATAAATATTACATCCATCACAGAAAATTCACAATAAGCATCACAGGCAATTCATATAGATATATCGACAACACATAAATGCAAATAAACTTCAGAATCACAAGTAGGTTTGTTCACAGTCGCTCTCAAGGCTCATCATAAATGCAAATAAACGTAGTCACTGTGGCCATGGTGGCCACTGTGACCACGTTCGGTCATAAGGATCATTTGATGTCGCAGATTGATTCTGCACAAAGGAGAAGAGATAAATCATTCACAGTGATTGAGAACGAAACATACAAGTATTAGAAATAAACTAGCAACTAGAAATAGTGATTAATTCTGTGAAAACTGAAAGTAGCTAAGTTAAAGTGATTGAGAAAGAAACAGTGATTACAAGGTTAACTACAAACTAGAAATAAACTAGAAATTAGAAACTAGAAACATACGCACATCACAAAGGAGAAAAGATTGATTCTACATAAACTAGAAATGGTGATTATAAGGTTGTGAAGTGACTCACAGTGCTTGGTGGAGTATTTGGAGTAGGTTGAGGAGGAGGGACTGGCATCGGTGGCGGAGGTTGACCGATTGCAGCATAAACACCCCTCATTTCAAACATTTGCAAACGCTCTGCCTCCATCCTTTGCTCGAGCTCCTGCCGTAGCCTCCTCTCTTGTTGTAGCTGGGCCTACAATATTTCATCCCAATGTTACAATGGAATACAAAAGTATGTAAAAATCAATGAACGATGAATAAAACAGAAGTAAGTTGGAGTTCGTTCATCTGGAACCGTGTAGAGTCCAGCCAAGGGCATATCGCCGGGCTGGAACTCGTGCTCTGTGCTCGAAACTAGGAGAGAATCGGAGTACTGGCCGTGTTGATTGTGCTGTCGCCAATCCAGAACCGGCCATGCTTCTTGCCTCCTCCCGCCCTCATGACCACTTCTCCATCAAGGTCATGGGCGCTCGGATCGTACTCTGGGGCATGGACCGCCCTTGCCATCGATGTGTATCCATCGAGGCGACTATGGATGGACTCATTGTTGTACGTCGAGGACGGGTCATCCGGGTTGTAGGTGATGTCGGACGTTGCCTTGCCCTTGTGGGCCAAAGCATATGCCTTGAACTTGGAGCAAGGCTCGCCACCATGTGCTGCCGACTGCAAAAAGAAGCAATATGATTAGAAATTATGCAGAATTGAGCGTTAGAATAAAGAAATGCATTCGCCTACCCATCTAGCCGTGTATTCTGAGAGGTTGAGGTTGCCATGATGGTGTGGTGCACCCCTCATCTGCAAACGCCACTCCCGGCAAGCGTTGTGATTCTCCTCCCACGCAGGGTCGCACCACCTGTCCACCATCCGGGCCCAGCACTGCGGATTGTGGGCGCACCACCACGGAGGCACCTACGTCATCAAGTATATGACATATAAGAAGATGAAATTAAGCATAATTAATCTCAAAAAATAAGTATTAATGTTCTATATTTACCTGCATGAATTGTTCCCGGGTCAGCTTCATGGTTCTTGCCTCACTTTTAGGGATCCTCACTCTACGAATGTCCGTGTGCTATTGGATCATGGCCTGGACGCGCGCCTCGTAGTTCATGTCCTTGACGAGTTTCTTGACGACTTTGTCAGCCACAGCATCTGCCTTCGCCTCGTATCCTCCTCGCATCTAAAGAAATCCTGCATATAGACGCGATGTATCCGGTGATTATTTCAAGAATGTCCAATCAATGCCATGTATTGAGCAATGTAGTGCGAGAAAGACTTACCCAAAACTCGGCCTTGACACGCTGCGCCTTGTTGGCGAATACCCTACCCTCCCGATCAGGGGTGTCGGGGACAGCGGCATAGTGGGCCCACATGTAGGTTGGCTTGACAGTTCCGCCGAACTGCACCAGACCAGGGAACTTTTCCCTTATCAAAAGACCAAGGATGCCATTCACATGGCGTGCGTGATCACCCCACCGACCTTCCGCCAACCCCTGCCAAGTGATTAAGATAAATTATTAGTTTCTATTGTAATTTTGAATATATGAAATGAAAAATTAGTGATAACATCTAAAGTTACTTACTTGTCTCCATCGGGTCGAATCAGCGGGCGTCTCTCAAGAGGTATCAATGGGACAGTCAAGGGACCTCGCAACCACAGACGTGATGAAGTACAGAAAGAGGTACCCCCTGCCTCCTCCTCTACCCCTGCCTCCTCCTCCACCCTTGCCTCCTCCTCCACCCGTACCTCCTCCTCCTCAGAGGATGCGTGAGCGGAAGGTACCTCCTCATACTCAGACGTTGACGAAGGTACATGCGACTCTAGCCTCATCCTGCCTCCACCCTTCCCTCGACCCCTGCCTCCACCCCAGGGTCTACCCAGAGGTCTCCTCCCAGACCCCTCAGCTGCATGAGACCCTACAGCTGCATCAGACCCTGTATGCGTGTAACACCTGGTGTTTTGATAATCTAAGATGACAAAGAAAGGTTAAGGGTGAATTGTGGAGAAAAAGGAAAGGAATTGACTCAAAGTCAAATTCAAGTCGAATTTGACCAAAATTTGAATTTTGGAATTTAAATTCGGAAAAAATTGGCAAAAATATGAACTTGAGACTTGAGAAAGTTTAGAACTCAAGGAGATGAAATTGGAAACTGAATCAAGTCCAAAACTCCTCAAGAAATGCTTTTGAAAATGAAAAACAAAGGGGTACTGTTCACTGTCTGAAAACAGGAAAATCCAGCAAAACATTATGAGTATCCATATTGGAAATTGATTTCTGCCAAACTTTCCAGGTAAGTGGACAAAGGCAACTGCACAGCAATGAAGTATGACCTTTGGAAAGTTTAATAGGGTGTTATTGATCAGGAATAGGGAAGGAATCAAATTTAAATTGAGGCTCAAAGTCAGCACTCTACTAATTTCGGCCTAAGTACTGAACCTGCACTTTTTCTAAGTCTGAAAACAGCAGCGAGTGGCTATATTTGGAGAAAAATTCAGAGAAATGTAGTGCAAAAAGTATAGGTGTTCATGTGCAAAATGGAATCCCTGTTAGTTGTAGAGCATGAATGGTTAGTGGTTGAACTAGATGGAATAAGTTTGAGCCACTGAAATTGAATTAAAAGAAGGATACATGACTCTGAATAAGACCCTGACGAACTGAAACAGAAGTTCAGAACCTTTTTGTCACCCGAGTGAAAATCTCAAAAATGACGACTTTGGGATGTTTATCTCGAGTGAAAGAGAGCTCAAGTTTATCTCCAACTTTGCTTAAGGGGCTCTTGAACCGTCGGATTCAAAATCGGCGGTGGGGAAAGTCTGAACTTTCGGGTGAAAGAAAGAAGGGGGGGGGAGAGAAACAGAGAGGCCACGACGTGTCGCCGCTGGCGTCCTCGCCAATCTTCCAGCTCGGCACCTAGGGCCACCTCCTCACCACGCAAGTCTACAGCTAGGCCACGGTGTCATTCATGCGCAGCGTGAAAACTTCATATATTTACTCCTCCCACCACCGGGCTCATCTATTTCACTGCGCCAACGTTTTTACCACTACAAGCATGCTCCTGCCGCCGGGCGAAATTCCACCACTACATCGCCTCCCGCCTTGATTCCTTTCGCCCACACCTCCACCAATACCATGCCAACAGCCGAGCCTACTTGTTTTCCAGCTTCCTTACCGGTGAGCTCCTAGCCGTCGCGGTTTCCGTCTGCCGCCGCCAACCTCCCTGCTCACGGTGAGCTCCTCTTTGCCGCCACTCTCCCTCCTTGTGGTAAGCTTTGGCTAAGTCCATAGATCACTAGGAAGCTTTAGGGGTAGTTGGAGGGACGAGTTGTGCCGTTGCCGTGCTTGGCCATGGCTGGCCGTCGGTCATGCCGTCCGCTGCCGTGGAGAGGCTAGCTCCGACCATCTCCCGGGGAGCCGCCGCCGCCCACGGGTGTGCTGTGGCTCGGGGATGCCTCCCCAGCCCGGCCCCATTGCCGGTGGGGCGCCGGCCGTCGAAGCCGTGCCGCCCCCTCGCTGCGCTCTGTTTTGGCGCGAGGAAGAAGAAGGTCCTAGCTCCGGGGGGGCCCACGTGTCAGTAGGAAAGGAGGAAAGGAGAGAGGGCCTGCCGGGTGGAGGAGTTAGGCGTGGGCCGGTCCAGCAGGCCTAGGTTGTCGGTGCGGAGGAGAGTAAAGGAAGTGGGCCGGTGGGCTGCCAGAAGAATAGGAAGGAGGGAGGAGAAAGTGAAGTCGGCCCAACAAGTCGGCAGTAAGAGGAGTGCCGGCGGGTAAGAGAGAAAAGAGGAGAAGGTGGACCCGAGCCGCAGGCCCAGCGCGAGTGAGAGAGGGTAGAGAGGAGGCGAGTGAGAAAAGTTGGGCCGGGGGTTTAGGAATAAATTTAGGTTTTTCTTTATTAGATTAATAGATTAAATTCGTTTATCACCATTTAAATCACAGAAATTTCTAGGAGTGTCCAAAATTAGTGAAACCAATTTTGTGAGGATTTTTCTATTTTCCTTTATGCATTAAAATTCTTAAACCTTAGAAAAATAATAAAAATTTAGGTATTTGTTTAATGCCTTTTTATTAAGGTATTTAAATAAATACTTAACCTTTATTAAATGCAAAAAATATGGAATAATGTTTTCATAATCACAAATTATTATTAACCCATAGGAATTAGGTTCTAAGATTAGGAAATATTTATAATATTTTCTAAAAATAAAAGAAAAGGCCTAAGGTAGGATTAGTAAAGAAAATAAAAATGGTGGGTTAATCTTTTCGGGTTTTTGTGTGTTGACTTGCAACTTTATCATGGTAAATTGTGTAGTCACTTGTTGGCTTGCAACTTTATCATGAAGAAAAGTTGTATAGTCTTGTATTCCAAAATATGCATCACTAACCCATGCATATGCTATATCGTAGACACCGAAGCACCTGAAGGGGAATTCTTGGAATTATCAGAAGGACCTTCGGAATTTGAGGAGATCGTTGAATTGATCCCCTGTGAAGCCAGTCCGTCGGACAACGCTAACATTTTTATAGATCAAGGCAAGCCCCGGTGCATTTATACCTATCTACTTTGGAGTTATTATTTCATGTGTCCAATTATTGGTTAATTTCTATATGAATGCATTAAGTCTAGAAGTTGATTGAAACCCATTCTTGTGCATGATCTTACCTTGTTATAAGGACATCTTTACCACTTGTTCAATAATTAGTAATTAACCCATGCTTAGCAATGCTTAGATACTTTAAGTAACTTGGTTACCGAACCTTAAGGTAAATTGTTGGGTCATACATGCTAGATATGGAAAGTTAGCTTGGAAGTTTTGAAAAGCCGACAGAAGCTAGGGATGTTAGTTTTGTCTGCTAGATTAATTTGGTTAAGGCCCGATCGTTGTCTTAACCTTTGATAAAGTGAATGTCACCTGATTGCTTACTGGGTATGGGACCAGTAAAGCCTGGTAGGTTAGTAGACTCTCTGATCGGGAATATTTCGTACCCGTGCTTGACGTGCTGGAGATTGGCAGGGGCGTAGCCTGAAACTCACATGGAGATCAGGCCAGACGTGGGGTCCCATGTGGGGGTGCGTCCCTGGGTTCGGGTAGTCTCATTCCCAATCTTTGGGTATGCTAATCGAAAGGTCGTTATGTACGACCTGGACAGTTGTATATAGCTGGTGATCAGGGTGCTCTCCTGCAGGATGTAAATTGATCCGGATCACCGCAATTCTCGGTTATGAATGCACTTGATCACTGTTAAGCATCATAGTGTAATCTCATGAATGCTCCGAAATTAATTGTTGTATGACTTAATTTCCTACTGTTTGCAAAAGTATCTCTTTTTCATCATCTAGACTGGTTAGGTAATAACTCAATTGAATTAAAAGACAAAGTTAAGGTTTCACTTTTAGTAAGCTCTTTTTGGCAAAAGGTGAGTCAGCCAGTACACTAAACAGCTACCATGCAGTTCCAGAAAAACTATTATATTGGTTAGTCGGGTAAGTCTTGCTGAGTACCCCGTACTCAGGGTTATCCCTCGTTGCTATTTCAGAGCCACAGCAGGAGTCCGCAGAGGAGGAAGCCCCGAAGAACTAGGGTATTTTGCGAGTCTCATAATACCCTAGAAATAAAACTTAGATGTTTATCTTTCACCTGAACCCGTTTATGTTTTAAACTCTTAGAACCGTTCTAACCTGCACTATTAAGTTTGTTTCAAACTATGGTCTGTAATAATCCGTACCCCAGTATGTATGTGAAAATGTAATGTTTGTCGATGCTTTCCCATCGAGGAAGACTTACCCGTCGTAGATGGCTATGAGACACGTCGTGAATCTTTCGAGGAGTCCTAGGGACACTCGACAGACTACCGGACTTATATTGTTTTAAGTGCGTTTCGGATAATTGTTGTTTCGACAGCGATTAGGCGCATTTAAACCAGTTTAAGTTGGGCGATTCCGCCACAGTGCGTCACTGTCACTTTTGAGTAAAGCGACGCTATCCTCCTCATACCACCCACCATTGTTCAATCACCTGCAATTAAAAAGAGTAAACCAATTAGCATAGATAATACATCGAAATAGATGCAAAATAAATACAACATACTTAGAAAATAACATGGTATGACAAATAATAAATCAATTAGTACGGATCATACATGTATTAGAAATAATCATCATGTTTGGGATTAGCTGGATCATAAGTCTCATCATCACTATCACACATGTCGATATAATCATCCCATGCATGGTGAGGTAACCACAACCTGCAACAAACCAACGGCATGATGGCCGACAACCACATACACAGCTTATAGCTTACCAAACCATGGCAAGGAGAAGGTTGGGGGCGGCGGGAGGGTGAGGCATGAAGCGGCGGCCATGTAACTTATTAAAACATAAAACAAGCCATGTCACCAGTATTGTTTTCCTCAAGCAGCGCATTTTCAAATATTTACAAGTTTCACTACATCATCTATTAAGTTTCACACACAAGATTGCAGGAGATTGCTAGTATTTAAACCGAAAAAATAATTAGCTAATGAGAAAAGTTTCGAATTCAATACCTTTAGTTTTAATACTATTGAGTTGCGCCGGCAGGGGACGCATGGTCGGGGGCAAGACATGTGGCGCAGTGGACGGTGGGGCAGGGGGCACGGGGGACGACGCAGGGGGCGGTGGGGCCAGCTCTGGGGGCGGCAGGGGCCTGCGGCAGGGGGCGGCGCCGGGGGCAAGGGGGGGTGGCGGCGGTGGGGGTAGGGGTGGGCGCGGCGCGGGCGCGGGAGGCCGGCGGCGCGGGAGGACGGCAGTGCAAGCGCGGGAGGTGACGCCGGCGGGGCAGGTGCGTGGCGTTGGGAGCACGAGTGAGTAAGAATGAGGCACTCGGTTTGCCGCCGCCGGGAGCACATATTAACTCAGTTTGCCGAGTGTCCGAGATCTGACACTCGGCAAACCCCCAGCTTTGCCGAGTGTCAGATCGGGGCACTCGGCAAATACTATAATTAGTTTTTCATTTTCCTTCTTTTCCATAACGTGTTGTTCTAATTTTGTTCCGATGTACCTTGAAAATACCTTGTCAAATTGACTCAACAATATATATTTGATTTTTCTACGAATATTATTCCATTATTTTATGTAGCTCAAATTTAATTTATATCAATTAAAATTCTATAATTGCACTTAATAAATTAATATTATCAAAGGATGCAAAAAATTACCAAAATTTCACATGAAACAATTTATGTTCTCTATTGCCTATACAAAAAGTTTTGAATTCAAACCCCAATTCCACCGTCACTTAGACTCCAAATCTTACCGAATCCTTCTCAACGCTACGATTCTTCTTAGATGCTTCGGTTTGTAAACATCATATGTGATAAATTATGCTAAATCTTCTCAATTTTTTACCACAGCCTCCATGTATGATATCATCACATCATGACAAATCTTATGATTTTCAGGCTTTGTTTGCTTTTTTTAGAATTTAAAAACCATTCGGCTACACGTTCGTGGTCGTGTTTTCTGAACAAGATGTTCGAAATTTCTTTTTATTTCCCACGTAAGGCCTCACACTGGACTGAATAACATGAATATCATTTTTCTACTAATTTTATTCTATTATTTGAATCACTTAAGTTCAATTTGACTTATACCAAAAAAATTCTAGAAATGCAATAAATTAATCAAATATAGCAAACAGATCCAGAAATATACTAAATTTTAACATGAAATACCACACGTTGTATGTTGAGAGTAAAAAAAATTTCAAGGTCAGAAGAGAAAAAAATGAAATTATTTGCCGAGTATCATAGATTTACACTCGGCAAACATAATAACGGCTGGACACGTGGCACGTTCTTTGTCGAGTGCCAAACTTTGCCGAGTGTTTTTTCCCCTCTTTTGCCGAGTGTTTTTTTCGCTCTTTTGCCGAGTGTATTTGTTTTCCGAGTGTTTCCACTAACGAACACTCGGCAAACGTACTAACGGACGTCCATGTGGCGGTTCTTTGCCGAGTGTCACATATCGCCGAGTGTTTCTCGTTTGCCGAATGCCAAACTTTGCCAAGTGTTTTTTTTCTATTTTGCCGAGTGTAAATATTTTGCTGAGTACCCGATAGAATACACTTGGCAAAGATTTTAGCACTCGGCAAACAACCAGTTTCCGGTAGTGTTAGCTTTTTGTAATTGGTCTGAGATTTACTCGGTCTCTTGGTTAGGCTACCATTGAAATGGATCCTGTTTCCATGTCGACAGATTCCAAATGGCCGTTGCGGCGTTGCATGTGTCTACTCAGTGTCAGTGATGAAAGAGGATGTACGTCCGTACTGATCTCACAGACAAGCCTAAAATCCGTAAATAGAAGCTGCCCGTAATTGAAAATGTTTAAAGTGTCGTATTATAGCAAAAGTGATTTTTCCAAAAGAAGCTA
Organism: Setaria viridis; assembly: GCF_005286985.2. Classification (NCBI taxonomy): domain Eukaryota; kingdom Viridiplantae; phylum Streptophyta; class Magnoliopsida; order Poales; family Poaceae; genus Setaria; species Setaria viridis. Next base: position 13,668,587 of record NC_048266.2, read on the forward strand.
TTCGAAGTTATTAATTTTATGAAGCAACGAAAGAAAATATCGTGCCTAAAATCTTTTTGTTATGGTGAAAGTCATCCACCACAACGGGAACCAAAGTACCGGACACGACGAACCAGATTCGGCATCTCGATCGAGAGACCACTGTAGATCTCACTTTCATCTCACCCGCCAAACTCTCTCGTCGACGAGACGCCTCCCGGCCGCGCATGTGCCACGAGCCCCAGCCTAATGGCTAATGACCTCTGGACAGCGAACTGGGTTAGCTGCGAGGCACAATCGGCAGCAGCAGGATAAGGACGGGATGGCAAGAGAAACAGTTTGCTGAGAGGGAAACGCTCCGACACTCATATCGCAGAGCCAAATGCTGAAAAGCTCCATTGGAGGTGCCCGCTGGAAACGCAAATGTGGTGTGATGCCACAATATAGTATGCTACTAGGGCTAGTATGTGGTGGTAGTACTACGTGTTTAATGGCAAATTAAAGCCACGCATTAACATAAGCTAGGCAGCGGTTGAGCCTGAAGGAGGCAATAAGCTTCCGAAAGTGAAAACGGATCCACCGCACAACTAGGTGATCACAGACCCCAGCACAACTAGGTGATCTAGCCAACATATCTGGCGCCCGTCAATTTCATCACCGTTGGCGATATATGGAACCTGGCGCGACAGTGTAGGCACGCGGCTGTGCCGTCTGCACTCTGCACTGGTTACAACTTTGGGTTGGAGTCTTGGAGACAAGGCCACTCTGAAACCATGGGCACCAGACACCAGGTGCTTTCCTGACCGTCGGTATGGATAGGGACTAGGGACCAACCCATGAGAGATTCTATGGCACTTTGGTTTATATAATCGCAACCGTCGGTGATATTCGCTTATGGCCTTATAGAGGTCATTGCTTGTGCAGGACACTACCGAACAAATTGCCTAGCCATTAGGCCTGCTGGTGAGAAATCATCGACACTACTTGTGCGATGATCCGGCAAACAATTCAGCATATCGATAATGCACATTTCACAAAACATTATTACTTACACAAGTAATTAAGTCCACATGTAAACTTCATCAACATCACCATCTCGTCCTAGTTAAATCGCATGAGCTGAACCTTATACCAACGTAACACATCTTCATCAAGCAGAGAGCTTGGGCTGGGGGCTTGCCGCCAGTTAGCCGGCCATGACCTTTGGCCCCCCTGAGTTGCCGACGGTGATCACCTGACCCCGCGGTGAGCTGCCGTCGCCGGGGGTTACGGCCGCCCGGCGACCGGCCCGGGTGACGGCCCTGTGCTGCAGGTGCAGGCGGATCCGGTACCAGTCGTGGGCCCAGTCCGGCACGAAGCCGGTGAGGCACCACTGCAGCTTCTGGGCGGCGCCGGGCACGCAGAGAGGGCCGTTCCCGATCCACCGCGCCGCCGTGCGCGTGTACTCGTCCGCCGTCGCCACGAACCACGGCCGGAGCTTCGCCTTCACCGCGCTCGACAGCATCCGCGTGTGCACGTAGAAGGGGACCTGGTATTGGACGTCGATTCCTTTGCTCTTGTACTCGACGTAGAGGCTTCTGGAGAACTGAGCAACGTACCTGGTTGGAGGCAACACCACATTCAGTATAAGTACCATTATCATCGATCCAGTATCGCTATCAAGAAGATAATATATGAGATTCGCACCAGCCAGTAGTAACTATATACAGAAACATTTTTCCGGTGTTCGCGTGCACTGAGACAGTGAGCCCTGATAGAGGCAGTACGATTTTGCTGAGCTTTATATTGTCCTTCTGTTTTAAAACATTTATAACCGGTTTGCATGCCTAGACGGCATAATATTTGAATATTGTGCGGTACTCCCTCCATCCAAGAATATACTAATCATTACTCCCTCCGTTTTTATTTATAAGGTGCACACGTCGTATCGACATTCAAACTTTGCAATTTTTAACCAATAATTTGATTATAAATTTTTTATTTTTATAATATAAATTTTATAAGGTTGGATTCGTAGTCAAATATACTCTACAATGATTATAAGTTTATAACCATAAACAATATAATATAAGATTAATAAATGGTCAAAGTGTTATTTAGAACATGCCTTATCTTTAGACGGAGGGAGTATTTATAACAATTTTAAAACAAACTAAGTAACAAGAAGAAAGTCTATTCTATACCCTCGTTAAACATGTAGGACCACACCTATAATTAATTTAGCCAGCTTTTGGACTTTTTCACAACAAGCGGGAATACTCTTGATCGACAAACAAAAAGACCCTAGAGATGCTTACATTCATAGATGGAGTACATGCCGTTGTCTTAAATTTGTACTCGTTTAATAGATCAATATAGAACATTGATTTCTATACGGTAAGGCCAGGAATGATCTAATTTTATAAAATTTACCTGACTTTGGTGTTTTACAATCCTCTTCACATAAATTTCAAATGGTAATTCATAGTTTGTATCTGTAAATTATTAATACTTTTGTGGAAGCATTTAAGCATATAAATATAGTATCAACTCATCATTAGAAAATTGTGATATCCTTTTTTAGGATTTTTCAAAAATAGCAAGTACGATGCCACTGGTCCTATCTAGGTGTAAAGTAAAAACTGAATCATAAAGCAGCCTCTCGCATACTTTTTGGTGGAGCTGTAGACGGTGTAGAGTGGAAAGGACGGTACGGCCACCGTTGACCCGGAGCCGACGTTGACGATGGCGCCCCTCCCCCGCTCCAGCATCCGCGGCAGCACCGCCGCCGTGACCTCCGTGAGCCCCCAGAGGTTGATCCGTATCATCCGCACGAACCGCTCGATGTCGGCCTCGTGCAGGTACACCGCGCCGGGCGTGTTCACGGCGGCGTTGTTCACCAGCAGCCCCAAGTCCAGCCCCTCCATCGCCTCCCGGAGCCGCCGTATCGCCTCGTCACCTACCAACAACACACAAGGTCATTATCAGAAGATAGCATGAAAGCAGGATCTAGCGAGCGTCAATTCCAGAATGTGGTTGTCAACTTTGTTGGCGTTAGTGGTTGGTTGATGATATGTTTGTGTGTGTCAACTTGCTATACATCTGTTGCTATGTTTTTCGTCCAAGCTCTAGAAAATTTCTAGGTCCACCACTGATTCCGATCCTTGGCCTTTGCTACCCATGCAAGAACTCACATGCATGTGCATGCGCGTAGACGAGACGGTGTTGTCACCTTGAGGGGTGGCGACGAGGGAGAGGTCCAGCACGACGGTCTTGACCTTCACGGCGTGGAGGGCCTTGATGGCTGCGGAGGTCTCCTGGAGGTTGGCGGCGTCGAGGTCGAGGAGGACGAGGTTGAGGCCCCGGCGCGCGAGCTCCATGGCCATGGACCGGCCGAGCCCGGACGTCGGCCCGGTGACGACGGCCCAGGAGCCGTAGCAGCGGAGGAGGTCCTTCGGCCGGCGCAGGCAGAGCGCGAGGTAGGCGAGGGGCCGGGCGCAGAGGGCGGCGACGTACACCGCGCCGAGGCAGGCCAGCGAGATGAACCACACCGGCGCGTCCTCCATCGTCGTCTATCTAGCTGCAGGCTGCAAGCAGCTACTCCTAGTGGTGCTGTGACGGTGCAGTGGCAGCCAGAGAAGGCCAGCTATATAGGCGAACCTGCGGGTGGCGATGCAAATGTGGGTTAACGTCGTTACGTGTATGTGTAACGGTGTGTGATAATGGACTGTAGCTTGTGACAACACCGTATAGTACGGGCTAATAATGAGGGTAAATTTGTAGTTTTCTTGCCCCATCGTTGTCTTATTTAATTACAACAGTGAAGGGGCCGGTTATACAACGCTTATACATCCAACTCCAAACACGAGGATAGCAAAACTTTTGAGGCGGATTATACATGTCACAACGTAAATGCAGATGTCCACAAACACACGTGGCACACTCACTCCTATAGACATAGGGTATGCTGCGTCAAATCTTATGGAACATGCCCAGACTGCATACATCATTCCGTGCTTTGGTACATGAGCACGATACTTTCCATGCTTTTGGGTACATATGCATTATGTGCTTTGGGTACATGAGCACAGACCTTTCCATGCATTGGGTAGTACATAAAAGCATTCCGTGCCTTTAGGTACGTAAGCACAAAGCATAGAGCGCAGAGCAGGAGAGGGTTCCCACGGCTGGGAGGTGGAGCATGAATGCATGATGGCGGGGTGATGGAACAGCGGCGGGGAGGTAGGAGCACGACGGCGGTGAGCAAGGGGTATGGACCCAAGAGAGGAGCGGCAGTGTAAAAGAAGAGAAAGGGACAAAAGTGAAATTCGTCATTTTTATCTTCTTTTAGCTCCTTTTAGCTCAGTTGAACTGACTAACGCGTTGGCTGGACGTTGGGTTAAAAATTAGCCACGCGTTAGCCGCACCATTTGGAGTCCTACCGACTATTTTTTAGCGGCTACTTCCTCCATCCTAAATTACTATTCATTTTACCTTTTCTAAATACATAGCGTTTGCTATGTATCTAGGCATAGCAAAAGTTACGTATATAGAAAAGCTAAAATAAATAGTAATTTAGGATGAAGAGAGTAATTTTAAGGCGGTGGGATCCAAACGGAGCATAACTTCCCTCAGCAGAACTGTGCAGAGATCAGGCAATCAGCTGCATGCACAAGGCAGCTGCAGGGACACGCGCGCGGCACTTGGCCGGTCACACTTAACTGTCTAACGAACTAGCTTGCTACCATCGATTTGCTGACGAGGGTCGATGAGAGCATCAGCACTGAGATAAGTTGTTGCGCCATACACTCAACTACTCCATCCGTTTCACTAGATTTTTCCACGGTCCTGGTACCTCACACTTCAAAATATTTGACAACTTTAGATAAAAAAACTATTTGACAGTTAAGAAAAAGAAATCAAAAGTATAGTTTTTCCATTGCTTCTAATCTCTACGTACCCCCTAATTAAATGATTGGATTTGGTGGAGGAAAAGTGGTTGTGTTTTGCCATTTAATATGAGGCATTCACAATGACAATACTTATGGTGGGCTACGAACAAACATAGTGAAATAATAGAGTTGGCACATAACATAGTATCACCTGCACGGGCCTCGGTGCATCATAACATAGCTAGGTGGGTAGGCCTGCTACGCCCCGCCGCCTATAGTTTTTGGGAAAAGCTATACTGTGCTCGAGTGTTTTCTGAGCTTCCCACACTTAAATTTTTTCCCCATCCCGTCCTCCCATCTTTGGTGAGATTCGACTCATCTTCTTCATCTCCGGCAAGAGTTGACTCCGTTTGCTTCATCTCCAACAAGATCTAGCTCCATTTGATCCATATTTGGTGAGCTCCAGGGAAAGAGGTTAGGGCCTTAGGGGTTCAGGGACGGGGTTTTCGGGCCTTGGGGAGTTGGAGTTCCTTGTATTGCCGGACTTAGAGGAGGGCCATGGCGGCAGGCCGGACAGGTGGTGGTGGTGGGCGCGGGGGCGGTGGTGGCGCCGCCGGCCCGGGCAGTGGAGGATGGCGGTTGGACCAGGTGGGGGCGGGGGCACCAAATCGAGAGTGGTTAGCATGGGGGAGGGGAGCGGTGGTGAATCTAGCGGCAGGAGCCGCCGGAGACGAGTGGAGGAGGGTAGGGTAGGGGTACCAGCGCTAAGGAAGAAGCTCCGCTGCTGCTGTTTTATTTCGCATGTGAAAGAAGTTCCGAGGAAGATGAACGGAGGAAGAAGAATAAGTAGGACACGTTAGATGCAGATCCAATGGTTGATAATTTCAAGTGTGTGGGGATGTAAAATACTCGAGTACATCATAGACAATCCCTAGTTTTTTTATTAATACACCTGTTTTAGTTGTATCAGAATAGAAGTAAAAATTATAGGAACATGCGGTAATTTGTGGCGCATGTAATATCTAACTTATATAGAGAACATAAAGTGATCCTCGATGAGAAATTGAAGAGGTGCAACGAAATAGTGCAAAAAGAAAATACTTCATACAGGTGTTGCATTTTGTTGAGCAGGTAGTCTGCACATGGAGCTTGAAGCTAGTTGCATAGCGCTGCCTTGTCTAGCCGGTAACCATTTATGAAGCAATAGAGGTTATGCGCATGGAGCAAGAAACTGTTAATCCTAGCAATAGAGGAAAAGAAATGACAACACTACCGTCATAATGATGATCTACAAACACATAACCTCTTAAATTCCATTCCATTCCATTAAAGTTGGCGGAGTGATGTGAAACATCGGGATGCCAATTCTTTACAAATTTTCAATTCAATATTCTTAAACATATATATCAATGTTTCAAAAGTTTTACTAGTGTGCTTATTTAGGAGAACTCTGGCTCCTGGATCCTTGCAAGATCATAGAGGTTGTAAGCTTACTAAAGTGCCTTTAGTTAGTCTAAAATAGGTATACGATGGCTCACCCAAACATCAACAGCTCCAACAATTTTCAGATCAGTTTGACTTTTATGTTCATTTGCATCCATTCCAATGGGGTAGAAAGTCAGATCTATTGTTCAAACATTTTACAAATCTTTCCAAGTTCCATTTCGTTTGTTAAATCTTGAGTTTCATGCTTATTAAATGTTGTGATGATGATTTTTAAATATTAGTCTCATGTCTCTTTTGTTGCATCTTTTTTCATGCATGTGTTCATTCGTTCTTGAGTCAAATCTTTCGATGAAAGATGTTCTATGGATAACTTGCCATTTAGTCCCATGACATCATTCACTAATCAAAACCTCGCCACGAGTGTTGCATAAGGGGTACATGCATCTATCTCCTATTTCCTATTTACTGTCAACTCCTAAAATAATGTATATTTGTGGACGTACTACTGGAAAACTGAGCATTGGTCTTAGCCCGTACTAATGTGAGCATTAGTACCGGTTCATTTTTGACCCAGTACTAATGTGAGCATTAGTACCGGGTCTAACAGCTAGTTCCCCAGGAGCCTCCCGTACTAAAGGTACTAAAGGTCACCCATTAGTACCGGGTGGCACCCGGTACTAATGGGTGATCTTTAGTACCGGTTGGAGCCCCCAACCAGTACTAACTTCCCTCCTATAAATCAGGCACTTCTTCCTCCTGCTCAAGCCATTTTCTCCATCTCGGGCTTCATCCATTCATGGCGAAATAGGGGAGGTGCTGTCGGATTTTTGACCATTTCGTGGGGATTTCACTCATTCAAGTGTTCTAAAGGTTAGAAAACTTCATCCTTCCTTAATACATGGTTAGTATACTAAGTTTTATGCTTTAGTACCTAGAGTAATTTCTGATTTTTAGAATAAGGTACAATGGAGAAATTTTTCATTTATATGCATGTGTTATTTAGAGCTCATATTTGTGACTTTTAGAATAAGCTACAATTTTTTGGATGCTATGTTTCGTATTAGTCAAAGAAATTGATATGAGGTTAGAGGAATAATTTCATAGTTGAGTGCTTTTCAAATATGAGCTAAATAAATTATGGTAAATATGAGCGAGATAAATTGTGGTACGTAGAGATAATAAGATGAAATAGAGGTACATAATTAGTCAATTTTAGAATAAGCTACCATGGAGAAACTTTTCATTTATATGTTATGTTTGAACTAAATAAATTGTGGGGAAAAAATATAATTTGTTCATAGTTCAGTCATTTTCAAATATGAGCTAAATAAATTGTGGTACATAGAGATGGCTACTGCTGCTGGAGATAGTGGTGATGGTGGGGGCAATCGCCGTTCCTCTTGCGGTAAGGGGAAAACCATAGTTGGCACTCATGATAAGCTAAAGAAAATAAGCACGTGGGAAAGAGCAATACTTTTTTATTTACAAAGATGTCATGAAGATGCTATTGCGGTGGGTCAGGAAACTCCTTTTGGTGGTTGTTATGCTCCACCTCAAGTCCCGGGTGTTTCAGGTCCACTTAGTATTATCGTTGTAGGAGGCACAATTAAACCACAGGATGAGGCTAGGTCAAACCTTCGTCTTCGCCGCCCAAGGATGCTTAAAGTCCTCCTAGATAGTACTCAGTGGATGGTTTGTCGTAGTCTATCATGTTGTTTGGGTCTGAAATTTAAATTTGTGTATTTCTATCTAAACTTTCAGCAACATTTGAGTTTGTTGTAGTGTATCATGTTGTTTAGCTCTGAAATTTAAATTTGTGTATTTCTATCTAAACTTTCAGCAATATTTGAGTGTAATGGTATTTGTATCATATTTGTTATGTTCCATGTATAATTGTATGGATGATCAGAATATCTTTGGTTCGGTAATACTTTGTAAATGAATCAACAATGGATGTACAACGCAGAAAAATCCTCCATGGAGTACATTAATGGCTTGCCTGGTTTTCTCGATCTGGAGAATCCAACAAACCGTTGTCCGGTTTCATTTGTTGTCCATGCAGAAATTGCAAAAATGAGAAGGATTACTCATCTAGAAAGACTATTCACGCCCACATATACAGTTCTGGATTCATGCCTAACTATTTTGTTTGGACCAAGCACGGGGAAAGAGGAGTTATGATGGAAGATGATGATGAAGAAGAAGATGACAACATTCCTAACTGGATTCAAGGAGGTACCTTTGCAGATGCTCCAATGGGCGAGGCTGAAAAAGAGATGGGCGAGGCAGAAGGTCCTATCGATGATCTAGGTCAGGTGTTGCGAGATGCAAAGGAAGACTGCGAAAATGTGAACAAGTCAAAAAAGTTCGAGCGTATGTTAGATGATCAAAATAAATTGTTATACCTAGATTGCAAACAGGGGCACAAAAAGTTAGGTACCACACTGGAAATACTGCAATGGAAAGTAAAAAATGGAGTTTCTGACAAGGGTTTTGATGAGTTAATGAAAATCATAAAGAACATGCTTCGCGAGGGGAACGAATTGCCGTCCTCAATATACAAAGCAAAAACGGTTGTTTGCCCTCTGGGTTTGGGGTACAAAATATACATGCATGTCCTAATGATTGTATCCTCTATCATGGTGAGGAATACGAGAAATTAGTGGCTTGTCCTGTGTGCGAAGCGCTACGTTATACGATCAGGCGAGATGACCCCGTGGATGTTGAGGGGCAGGCTAGCAAGAAGAAAGTTCCTATGAAGGTAATGTGGTATTCCCTATAGTACCACGGTTGAAGCGTTTGTTCACAAACAAGGCACATGCAAAGTTGATGCATTGGTACAAAGAAGAATTGAAGCAAGATGAAATGATCACACACCCCGTTGATGGGTCCCAATGGAGAACAATTGATAGAGAATTTTTCGAGTTTGAAAAGGATGCAAGGAACATATGGCTTGGTTTAAGTACAGATGGATCCAATCCATTTGGTGAGTTCAGTAGTGGTCATAGCACTTAGCCTGTGACCTTATGTTTGTTCAACCTTCCGCCCTGGATGTGCCTGAAGCGGAAGTTCATTATGATGTCGGTAATTATCTAAGGCCCAAAACAACCTGGCAACAACATTTATATTTACCTAAGACCGTTGGTCGATGAAATTTTACTGTTATGGAAGGAAGAAGGTGTACGTGTGTGGGATGAGGACAATAAGGAGATTTTTAATCTACAAGCATTATTTTTCGTAACCATCAATGATTGACTGGCTTGGTGATATGTCTGGACAGACAAACAAGTCTAGGAAGGTCGTGTATATGGTCAATCGTCGATTTCTTCCTGCTAAGCACCCGTTAAGAAAGAAAGGGAAGCATTTTGAAGGGGATGAAGAAAAACATACTAAGCCCATTCACCATAATGGTAAGCTTGTATTTTCTATGATAAAGGATGTGAGGGTAGTCTTTGGCAAGGGCTCTGGTAGCCAACCTATTCCGAACGACGAGGACGGACATGCACCCATGTGGAAGAAGAAGTCTATATTTTTGGAGCTACCTTATTAGGAAGTCCTTGAGGTCCGTAATGCAATCGATGTGATGCACCTAATGAAAAATCTTTGCGTGAACGCGCTTGGCTTCCTGGGTACATATGGAAAAGGCAAAGGATATAATTGAAGCACGTCGGGACCTGAAATGTATGAAACAACGAGATTACACGTCATCACATTAACACTTTCACTTCTTGGTTGCGACGACGGCTGATGGGTGATGACACGATTCAAGAGCAACTAGCATGGTTGGCAAGGGGTCCATCTATTTCAATATCGACATTCCAAGGATACGAGATAAATGGGTACACATTTTACACGACAACCCAAGACCAAAAGAGCACAAACCAAAATAGTGGTGTCAGTATAGATGCAATAGACAATAATGGAAAAAAAGACAAATACTATGGTGTCATTGAGGAGATATGGGAACTTGACTATGGACCTTTGAAAATCCCTTTGTTTTGGTTCCAATGGGTGAAACTTACTGGAGGAGGCGTAATAACAGACAACTATGGGATGATAATAGTGGACCTCAACAAGTTGGATACAGAGACGAACCATTCATCCTAGCCAATGATGTGACTCAAGTTTTCTATATGAAGGACATATCAAGCAAACCAAAACAGAAGGGTGTTAATAAGTCAGATGACCAGCCAAAGTGCTACATAGTTCTTCCAGGGAAAAAAAATCGTTGGAGTTGAGGACAAAACTAACATTTTAGAATATTATGATCAGTTCGATGATATTCCTCCATTTTCAGTCGAGGTTGACCCAAGCATCCTTTTAGCCAAAAAGGGAGCTCCATACTTATGCCGCGATCACAACCAAGGGACGTTCATTAAGAGGAAGGTTATTAACATTCCATTAGATGATGTTGTGTAATGTATTAGAACCATTATGCTGTGTTTTATGGTCAAGTGACAAATTAATGTAATAACGCATTGTAATGATACATAATGTATTATGGTCAAGTGATAAAGTTTTGTGGTCCAGTGACAAAGTAATGTTATAACGTTCTATGGAGTTATTAAACAAGAACTAATTTTTGCATGGTTAAAATATTAATTATTTTGATTTTTTTCACCATTAAATATTAAACAATAAATTTAGATACATGTACCTCAAAGCCTCTGTTTGAATTTATGAGGCATGTATTTTGTTCATATTCCAATGAAATGTGTGTGGTTTGTTCCCTATATATATACTGATGACAACAACCTCACCGTCACTGCTGGGGAAAACGCTTTCAATATCGGTTCATAACCCCCCTTTAGTACCGGTTGTGCAACCGGTATTGCTAGTTTGGTACTAAAGGGGGCCATTAGTACCGGTTCAAATAACTGGTACTAAAGGGGGTCCTTTAGTACCCGTTGGGGAGACCAACCGGTACTAAATTGGCTGCCACGTCGCACGTGGCAGCCAATTTAGTACCGGTTGGTCTCCCGAACTGGTACTAATTTCTTTTTTTCTTTTCTATTTATTTACTCATTTTCTTTTTTGTTTCTTTATTCTATATTAGTATTTCTTATTTGTTTCCCATGCGGAGGCCTTGCCTGGCACTAAATTCCTCCAGTTTCACCTCCCGCCTTTTTGGCCAGATTATTACCGGGCGAAGGCCTTGCCCTATACTAAATGAAACCATTTAGCGCGCAATGCCTCTGCCCAGTAATAATCTGGCTAAACCTACAAAAACCCCACCCCCCTCATCTTCTCCAACATTTAGCCGCAATGATCCAGCCGCACTCCGATGACGCCCGCTATCCCATTCGACTCCTCCGCGAGCACCACTCCATCGTTCCAGTCTTCTTCGACGTCCGCCCGCATCGGCCCATCCCCGTCCTCGCTGCCCGTCGCCCCGTCGTACCCATCCCCGTCCGTCACCTTGCCCCACGTCGTCGTCCATCATCGTCCTGGCTCCTCCTTCTCGACTTCCTCACCAGCCGACGCTAGGTGCTCCACGGATCATCCTCGCACTAATCCCCGCCGCAGAGCGCACTCCCCGATGATGTCCGCGCTGCCTTTCGCCCAGCCTAATTAACCAGCCGGCCCCCTTCCTCGCCAACCGCCATGCCCGGCACTCCCCAGCTCCTCGATGTCCGGCCGCGTCCGGTGCTCCCTGGCACCACGGCGCACCCATCCCCACGCTCTCCGACGCCGCCCCAGGGGTCCCTGGCTCGACCCCATGCTCTCTGTGCACTGCCACAGCCTGGTCTGATCTGTCCATTGCCGGCTGCCGACAAGTGTCTGGCGCGTTCGCTGCAGCGTCCGTCAACCTCGCGTCGGCTGCCACTAAACCCCGCCCCAGCCTTCGCCCTCGCACCTACGCCGGCCGCCGCCACCCCTCGACGTGCGTACGTAAGCCCCCAACCCCCCTCCCGATACCCCCCCTCCCGATCGCTGATGTCAGTATGCCCCATGTTGATGTCAGTAAGTTGACATTAGATAATGGCCTAGAAAATATAGGAAATGGCTTAGAAAATATAGGAAATGGTTAGAAAATATAGGAAATGCCTTGGAATTATTTCTATTGTTTTATTACTAGGAAATGCCTTGAAATTACTTTCTTAAATGTTTCTTTTTTATTGTACTTGTTAATATGGAAGATAAAAAAATATAGAAAACTAAGTAGAAATATAGGAAATTGCTAGAAATCATTGAGATTACTGAAAAATTGGTAGGAACTTACTTACACAATTGATAGTGCCTAGAATTATTTCTTTTGTTTCATTTAGTTACACTTATTTAGAATTACTTTCTTAATTGTTTCTTTTAGTAATGGTTATAATTACTTGTTAATATGGAAGATACATTCATCTAGTAATGGTTACATTTATTTAGAATTACATTCATTTAGTAGTGGTTAGTATTAGTTGTAAATATAGAAGATAAAAATATAGAAAACTATTACAAAATATAGGAAATTGCTAGAAAATAGTTGTTAATGGATAGAATTATTTCTTTTAGTTTCATTTATTCTGAATTACTTTCTTTATAGCTTGTTTTTTGTTGTACTAGTTAAAATGGGACCCAGAGAGGAAGAGGAGTTCCTACAGAATATTATTAATGAAGGTAGTGTTGGGCATGCACCCCAGGCCCATGAGTAGGCCCTGAACGGCCCACTAAGGGACGTACTCGGACACGATCAAGACAAGGGGGCTACGCAGCAATAGGCGTATCCCACTCGGACTAGTTAAGTGTGCATAAGGAAACTACTCGGTCCACACCGAGTAGAACTCTGCACTTGTACCTGACTAGAATTCAATCTTGTAACCCTACCCTCCCGAGTATATAAGGGTGGGCAGGGACCCCCTCAAAAACAACAACTCTAGTTCATCCAAGATCAATACAACCAACTCACAGGACGTAGGGTATTACGCGATCTAGCGGCCCGAACCTGTCTAAATCGTGTTCCTTGCGTCACCATTGACTCCTTGATTCTCGACGGCCCTTACCGCACAAAAGACCACCTAGGGTGGCGCGCCAGGTAGGGGAAGTCGTCGAGTTTCTCCACGCGAGCTCGATGGCACCTGTCGTCATCAAGCCTGTCTTCACCATCAAGGCAGGCGCAACCTTTGTTTTTGGATCCTGGCTCTGCATCGCCGACGGCGCCGGATCATTTCAGCGCCAAATCATCAACATCCAGGAGAAGAAATCAGAGGATTCGGTCAGCAAAAACCAAAATTTCAAAGTCAACAACCCTAAGTTCAACTACGCGTCGGACTCGACACCAATTCGGAGTAGTCGGTCTCAGACATTTCCCAAATCGACTTTGACTCCAAAACGGTTCCCATACGGACTCCGCAATGCAGCCGAAGTCCACCAAAGTCTCCTCACTCGAACACAACTCGAACATAGGAAAGACGACGACGACGACTCCGACTCGGACTATGTCCTAGAGATCGCGCTATCAGGACCAGCCCAAGGTTTGGTAATAACTTCAACACCACAAGGCAGATTCGTTCACTGGCCAGAAATGAGACCATCCCTCCTCGCCCGCGACTACGAGTCACGCCTCGTCGCCCACATAGACAACCTTCCGTACCAAGAAGGCGTCCCACTCACTTCAAGCCGCGAGGAAAGTTTCACAGAAATTGCAACATCAAGCTCTGGAAGCTACTACCCTGATAGAGAAGTCATTGTTATTACTCAAAATAACAACGCAGGTACTAGCCAACAAAGAACCCCCCCGACGACTAGCACAACTCGACAACGTCTCAGAAGATGAGTCATCAGCTAACGCCCCACAAAATGAAACTTCCGATCAAAGAAACCAGAGAAGGATGTGCAATACTACTCGGGCCGAGCGCCGACAAATGCTAGCTACAAACATTCCCATCACAAACCTTGAAAGAGCATTTGACGCTATACAGGGTCAAGAACACAACACCCCACTCGCGGCAATTGCTTCGATCAACCTTATATCAATACTCATACCTCGAGACAGAGACAACGAAGTCACAGCTCAACTCGCGCAGCGAGGCAATGGGCTAATCGCACAACTCGCAGAACAAGCTTACAAGCTACTCGACAAGGAATCACCAATCCCGTCTGTTCCCCGCATTACAGCCCTTCAAGAGGGCACTAGAGGCGCTGCAGTTAACAACAACTTCAACGAAGTACAAAGGAACAACAACAAAGTAGTCAACCAACCAAGGAAACATAGCCAAGGTCCAAGTAAACACAACGTTCCAGTACGATAAAAAGATGTTTGAGAAGTCACCTGCACCAACTCCGCGAAAAGTCCTCGTCATACTCGGAAAAATCATGAAGTATCAAATTTCAGCGATCTACGAGAAATAATCAACAGTCGGCGTGAGCGAGAAGTCGACAATTACAACCACTTCCCTGCTTTCACAAATCGAGTAATGAGGACAAGATTACCCAAAAAGTTCAAACCAATCGGAATCACTAAGTATGACGGCAAGCAAGACCCAATTCAATGGCTACGATGTTACTCGTTGGCAATCCAAGCAGCCGGGGGCAACAACGACACCAAAGTCATCCATTTTCCCATATGCATGGAACCTGCACCACTGACATGGCCTGAGTCACTCAAGCCTAGATCAATCGACTCCTGGACAGACTTGACAAAAGCTTTCACCAACAACTATGCCGGCTCCATGACTAGACCGGGTAACAAGATCGACTTGAGTCAAGTAAAACAGAAAGAAGGCGAAACACTACGTGACTACTTGCGACGATTCTTCAAAAAAAAGGCCACTATAGTCGACATTTCAGAAACAGATGTCATCGAGTGCTTCCAAAATGGCCTCCACGATAGACGAACATACCAAGACTTCGGTAGACGACGACCAGCCAATGTCAAAGACCTCAAAGTCATGGTACAACAGTGGGTGGATGAAGAAGACAAGGAGCGAGAACGGTTCGGTTCTCATCGCAACCGTGGACGCGACAACAACAACAATGACTAGGATAGAAATCGACACAGCGATACTCGAAACAACTTCTCGAGTAACCAAAATCGCAAACGGAAACCCGACAACACCATTGCTTCCATGACTAACTCAGGGAAGAAGGGATCCCGCAAAAACGATGAAGGGCCAACCTTTACCGAACTACTCAAAAAATAGTGCCCATGGCACCCGACTAGCAAACACTCAGCAATAGACTGCTATAGCATGCGTCGAGTAATGCAAGACTTGCCCGCACCACCACCTCCCGAGGAGTACACAAGGAAAAGAGATAAAGGCAAAAACGAAGTCCACAATGATGAAGAAGGAGAAGGCGACTTCCAGACCGCCTCCAAGACAGTCAACGTCATCTTTGGCGGAATCCCAGGCACCGCATCCAAGCGGGCCAGCAAACTCGTACTTAGGGAAATCATGGCCATCGAACCAACAGATCCAACACCACTAAAATGGTCAGAAGTACCCATAACCTTCAGTAGAAAAGACCAGTGGACAAAATTCTCAGAGCCAGGCCGATTCCCTCTAGTACTCGATCCCGTTGTGGTAGGATCAAAATTGACAAAGGTACTCATTAATGGCAGAAGCGGACTCAACGTCATTTTCGCCAAAACACTAAGGAAGATGTGCCTTGACGTCACGGAAATGCTTACTCCAACAGATTCACCCTTCTACGGAATTGTACCAGGAAACGCAGCTATACCACTAGGACAAGTTGTCCTGCCAGTTACTTTTGGAACTAAGGAACATTACCGAACCGAGTACATCAGATTTGAAGTCGCCGACTTCGAGACATCTTACCATGCCATACTCGGAAGACCAACTCTGGCCAAGTTTATGGACATACCACACTATGTTTACTTGGTACTCAAAATGCCAGGGCCCAAGGGAGAACTAACGCTACGAGGAAATCTACGGCGATCTTACGAGTGCGACACCGAGGCCGTGGAGATTGCCGCAACCTCTCAAGCACCCAGCCCTATGCAATAAGTTTTCACAGCTTCAAAGAAACTTCACCCAACAGAACTCGAGATCCTAGAAAACAAGTCGGGGTCCACAAAAGTGAAACCGGCAAGCGAGAAAGACTTCAAACCAGTCAATCTCCAGACCGGCGACTCTTCTAAAACAGCTCTGATCGGAACAGGGCTAGACCCTAAATAGGAAACCGCGCTCATCAGTTTTCTTCGGGCTAACCATGATATCTTTGCGTGGAAACCAGCTGACATACCCGGTGTGCCCAAGGAACTGATTGAGCACTCTTTAAACGTTGAGCCCAAAGCTACTCCAAAACGACAGCGACTCCGCAGATTCGCCCAAGATAGACGAGAAGCAATCAAAAAAGAATTAGCATAACTACTCGAGGCAGGGTTCATCAAAGAAGTCTTTCACCCTGACTGGCTAGCCAATCCTGTACTCGTTCGCAAGAAAAACAACGAATGGAGAATTGCGTCGACTACACGGATCTCAACAAACACTGCCCAAAAGACCCTTTCGGATTACCCAGGATCGACTAAGTAGTCGACTCTACTGCTGGGTGCGATTTGCTATGCTTTCTCGACTGCTACTTGGGTTATCATCAGATAAGCCTCAAAGAGGAAGATCAAGCTAAGACAGCATTCATCACTCCATTTGGGGCCTACTGCTACAAAACAATGTCATTTGGACTAAAAAACGCAGGGGCAACTTATCAACAAGCTATACAGATGTGCTTCGAAAAGCAATTGCATCGTAACGTAGAAGCTTACGTGGACGACGTAGTCGTCAAAACAAGAAACCAGGAGGACCTTATCGCCGATTTGGAGGAAACCTTCTCAAGCTTACGAGCTTTCCAATGGAAACTCAATCCTACCAAATGCGTCTTTGGAGTGCCTTCTGTCAAACTACTCGGGTTCATCATTAGCCATCGCGGCATTGAGGCCAACCCGAAGAAAATATCTGCCATCACAAACATGCACGCACCAGCTAGCATCAAGGATGTGCAGAAACTCACAGGCTGCATGGTAGCCCTCAATCGATTTATCTCGAGACTTGGAGAACGAGGACTACCCTTCTTCAAGCTTCTCAAACAACATGAGAAGTTCAAATGGACAGAAGAGGCAGACAAGGCATTAACGCAACTCAAAGACTTTTTGTCAAAACCTTCAATCCTCACTGCTCCATCTCCAAATGAGGACTTGCTCCTATACATAGCAGCTACTACTCACGTCATCAGCATGGCAGTAGTAGTCGAACGGTCTGAGCCAGGCCATGTTTACAAAGTCCAAAGACCCGTATACTTCATCAGTGAAGTACTCTCGGACTCCAAAACTCGGTACTCGCCAATACAAAAACTCCTTTATGCGATTCTGCTCACTTCACGAAAGTTGCGACACTATTTTCAAGAACACAGCATCACAGTCATCACCGACTTCCCGCTCGGCGAAATTCTCCACAATAGAGACGCCACGCGTAGAATTTCCAAATGGGCAGTAGAGCTCGGAGCTTTAACCTTGGACTTTAAACCAAGAACAGCTATCAAATCTCAGGCTTTGGTTGACTTCATGGCTGAATGGACTGAAAACCAAGTACCAACACCAGTCGAGAGGCCAGAGCACTGGGTAATGTACTTCAATGGTTCCATCAAACTCGAAGGAGCCGGTGCAGGGGTACTCCTCATCTCCCCAAAGGGAGACCAACTCAAGTACGTACTGCAAATCTTTTGGGAAGCCTCAAACAACGAAGTCGAGTACGAAGCACTGCTACATGGCCTTCGTCTTGCAATCTCCCTCGGAATCAAAAGACTACTGGTATACGGCGACTCACTAGTCGTTATAAACCAAGTCAATGACGAATGGGATCGAAACAAAAACAACATGGACGCTTACTGCAAAGAAGTCCGCAAACTGGAAAACAAGTTCTCAGGCTTGGAATTTCATCATATCGTCCGTGACAACAACGTAGCAGGAATTTTTGTTCACAAACTTCACAAACCATCCATACCAGAACAAGTCACACCACCGGTAGTCAAGACTACAGAAGTTACTCGAGAAATCATGATGATAGAAGTTGACTGGAGGACACCCTTCATCGACTACATCAAGGACCATAAGTTACCATCTTACAAAAATCAAGCTGAGCAAATTTCCTGACAAGGAAAAAACTACGTTCTAGTCGGAGACAAGCTCTACAAGAAAAGTGCATCATCAGGGGTACTCATGAAATGTGTCACCCATGAAGACAGCCAAGAAATCTTAGAAGAAATTCACAAGGGAATCTGTGGCAACCACACATCCTCACGAACGATAGTAGGCAAGGCTTTCCGAGAAGGCTTCCACTGGCCCATGGCTTTGGCAGATGCAAAACAGTTAGTCCGAAAATGCCAAGGCTGTCAATTCTTCACCAAACAACAACACGTCCCTGCTTACAAAATAGTCACAATCCCTCCAACATGGCCTTTCGCTTGCTGGGGCCTGGACATGATAGGACCATTGCCAACTGCGCCAGGAGGATTCAACCAAGTACTCGTGGCCATCGACAAATTCACTAAATGGATCGAGGTCAAACCAGTCACTTGCCCTAAAGCAGACCGAGTCCTCAACTTCTTGGATGAAATCGTACACCATTACGGTTTTCCAAACAGAATCATCACAGACCTGGGATCCAACTTCAACAATCATGACTTCTGGGAGTACTGCGAGAATAGTGGAATTGATGTCCGCTACGTCTCAGTTGCTCACCCACGAGAAAATGGACAAGTCGAGCGTGCTAACGGCATGATACTCGAAGCCCTCAAGAAAGACTACACAACGTTGGCAATACAAAAGGAGGCAAATGGCTTAAAGAACTATCTAATGCTCTATGGGGACTACGAACCCAACCATGCAAGACTATCGGGCTCTCCCCATATTTCCTAGTATATGGATCAGAAGCTATATTACCCGCAGACGTCATGTGGCAATCTCCTACATCGTATCCAAGGTTACAGGACCCGGATCTTACAGACTACAAGAACTTTCAGGAGAACAAGTACCAAACTCTTGGAATATAGAACATCTCTGTCGCTACTACCCGTAGTAGACAAATGTACTCGAGTTTTCACCTCAAGTAGAAACTCATCTCAACTACTCGGAGCCGACAGCTCGACTACAGACTACAAATACTCTACCCTTGACACAAGACTTTCTCAACTCAGCAGGCGTCTCAGCCTTGGTACAAGACCCTAGAAGGGCAGAGCAATCTTTTACTCAAGTCTGACTCGGGTAAAATTTTAAGGTTACATATGATTACTCACAACAGAGTAAGGGTACTCAATAAAAGTACAGTTAAAGACTACAAGCAATTGCCTACTGGCAGTCTGCATTTAAGCCTCAGGCTTTTACAATATCACAAGGCCACTCAGGTCTGCCGACTACCAAGGGAAGGGCCCACACGCAAGGAAGCTGCGCAAAATGCAGCCATATCCAGGTCCTCCTCCCAAACAACACCAGGAACTCCTGCATCGCTGCTACCTCGATAGCGGCAACGATGAATCCCGCGTACTGCATAAGGGAGAAGAAATAAGGCTGCTCTGTTGCTAGCCTTGTCGAACCATCCCACACTGTAGCCACACCTCCACCTCTAAGAGAGCTAGATAAAGACCGCGGCACTCATCACCCATCACTCGCGAGCTCCAGCGCGTACCCGGCTGGATCACGAGCTGCAGGTGGAGGCACGCGACGAAACCTCCTACGAGGATTCTTCTAGCATTGCGGCTATCCCTAGGAGTGCTAGAGTCTGTGGAGGGAAGGTGGCTCTAACCTACGAGGAATCTTCTAGCACCGGAGTACTCTTTGAAGGCTCCCTACACTCAAACAACAGCAACCAAAGGCATTCCATCGCTACTCAAAGCCTGATCCCGGTCGACCTCCATGGCAATCTATTTATAGCCAAGCGCTACAACTACCAACCACTTGGGAGTTACTATTCGCTCGTGACTGATGAGTCAGGATGCTCTCTGACTCCACTCACATGAAAGCATTCACGCCAAAAAAGACAAAAGAGCACAGTACACCCGTGCATCCCCCCTTCAAGAATAAAAGAACCGAGTACTCGACAATCGCGTGACTACTCGAGTTCAGCACTCGGAATCGCTCCAAATAAACGATGGACAAATATTCATTCTCAAACAAGACATTGTCTCAAGTACTCGGAAGCATACAAGAGTACACAAAAGCTTAAGGCTCCTCCAAAGATACAAATTCAGACATCTTTGAAGCAATCGGCTCAGCCTCCTCGAGGTACTACGCATAAGCTTCCTCTGTACAGTTGCGAGCAACGCCGTCACCAGCCGCCTTCAAATCTGCTCGCGGGTAATACGACTTGACCACAGCAAGGACTTGTTTACATACAGCCTTGCAGAGGCCAGCAACCTTGCCTGGAGCAGCCTTCAAACGCTCGACTAGTGAACGAGGTCCTGCATCCTCTTCAAGAGGAGCAATGGCATTCACTAAGTCCTGAGCGGCATCAGTCAACTCTTGAAGCTCGCCTCGAAGTCTTCCTATGGTCTGGCCATGATCCCTATAGGCTACCATGGCCATGGCAAGCATTACTCCATTCTGGTTCTTCCTGTCTCGCATATGCTCGCACGCAGCCTGCGCTTCAGCCAGCGAAGCCCAAAGACGATTAGCCTCATCAACTACTCGGTCATGTGCGTTCCTCCAATCAAGGAGCTGGCTACTAGCAACAGCCTCTTTCCTCTTAAGCTTTGCAAACACGACCAAGTTCAAAAAACATAGTACAGTTGGATATACTCGAAGAACAGAAAGTACTCACCTTGATACTTTTTATTCAAAGACTTATAGCGGCTCTCCAGTTTCTCTTGCAAAACCTCATGATCTGTCCGCTCAACGGTGAAGGACTTCGCAGCATCTTCATGAACTCTCAAGGATTCCGTAAGACAGGCGTACTCCTGCTCCAATTGTTCATTTCGTTCCTGACGGGCCCAAGCATTCCTTTGAGTTCTGGTATATAGATCCTGCAAATAAAAGTGAATCATCAAGTTTTCAGTAAAAAACAGCCAGACAAAAGAAACAACACACCTGAAAGCTTTGCATAGCTCTCTGGAACTCCGACTCTAACGGAAGTCCGAGTACTGAACCTTGATCACTCTTTACAACATGAGGCTCTGGAGTTGTACCCAAGGCTATACCTGAAATGACATACATTAGTCAACACAAACACAACGACTACAATACCAGTATCCCGACTACATACCTGGTGCAGTCGCCTCTTTGGCCTTGGCTACATCAACCAAAGCCAGAACACCGCCAGTAGACGTCAAGGAGGTACACCACCAGAACCTGAAGCAACTGCAGGATCCTCCACCGAGCGGATCACTTCCTGAAGCATGGACATGGTGGCTCCAAGACGACTAGTATCAACCTCGGATACATCATCAACGGACAAATCATCCAAGGGAGCAGAAAGAGTACTTGAGGGACTAGACTCTACTCCTGCCTCCACAGGGATAGTGTCCCCCGCATCCCTGCATCAAAATACAAAGTCACCACACGACTTTCAGAAAGCTCGAAGATACGTTACAAACCAAGAATCAAAAAACTCACCGAGTTGATCGTGGCGGCAATCGCACGCGCTTCTTCTCAGTAACAGGCGGCCGAGTACTCGGCACCACAGGAACAGCTGAAGGCGCACTTTTTTCGCTAAGACCTACAAAAACAAGGTCAAGACTACAATAAATTCAAACTAACAAGATAGTCGGAGAAAAAGCTCACCACTAGCGATCACATTGGACAACAAAGAGCCAGCAGCAACTACTGGTGATCCCCCCTTCGCGACATCCGACACTCCAGCAGGCAAACCCAGAATTGCCTAGTCAGGGACCGGCAACACAGTAGCCGACGGAGTCTGGACTGTTGGCTCGGGGGCTACTCCAACACTTGCTGGAGGCACCTCCACTGGCATTTCTTCAACAGACGCAACATCAACATCCTTGGCGGTCACGACTACCTCATAAGAAGTAGCCTCATCACCACCAAGGGTCGCGTCGACAACCTTTTCAGGCAAATAAAATCATCAAAAAGACTACAAGACAAACTCTACCAGTTACCAATGAATACACAACTACATACCTTGGTACTCTGCGACTTCTCGGGAGTCAAACTCGAAGTCGAGGCAGACTTAGTAGCAGGCCTCTTGCGAACTACTCGGCGTTTCTTCGCAGGAGGAGAAGGCTCATCTTCTGACTCTTCAACAACCAACTCTTCCTCAGAATGCGCCAGATAGCCGGAGAGAACCCAGGACTACAAAACAAGTTGTTACTCAAACAATGTCCCAACATCTCGAAAAATACAAGTCAAGCAAAAACATACCTCTTGTGACCCATACCAAGCATCAAATTGGCGAAGAGCTGAAGGAATAACAGGTACTCCTTGATAATTTCTGAAAAACTTGGTTAGCAGCGCCTCCACATCATCGTCAGATATATCCTCAGGAGACATACGTGACGGATCATTAAATCCCGAGTACTCCCCACCCGAGTGAGCCCGCTTCTGCAAAGGCTGAATTCTCCTCTTAAGAAAACTGGCGGCCACATTAATGCCAGTCAAGCCCAGTGTCTTCAACTCGGCAATCTGGGTCAGCAAATTGTCGATCTCAGGACTATCTTCAGGCTCGCTCACCCAGTTCTCCGCATGCTTTGGGGCGTGACCAGTGACTACCGGCAAACGAGGGTCATGGTTCCCGATGTAAAACCACTTCCTTTTCCACTCACCATGGGAATCAGTCAAGGTATAATCAAGATAAGCACCCGAGTTCCTAAGTTGGAACCCGGTGCCTCCAAAAACCTCTGTCCTAATAGCACTAGGCTGAGGCTTGCAACGAAACAATTTCCTAAATAGCTCAAGGCTAGGAGGAACACCCAGGTAAACCTCACACAGGTGTACAAAAATGGACATATGGAGCACACCATTGGGGTTCAAGTGAACCAGCTGAAGCTTATAGTACTCGAGGATACCTCTGAAGAAGTCGAATGTAGGTACTGCCGTCCTCTCTCCACAAAGTGTGCAAGCATGACAGTCTCGTTTGGATGCTCCTCGAACTGCCACGTGTTACCGAAGGCAAGCCTCCACTCGAGTACCTCCTTTGGCTGCAGAAGCTTGGCATCAACAAGTGCTTGAACAGCTGCCTCCTTCATCACGGAATTCTGCCACGTGATTCCAGGTGGTGGCAGTGCAGTCTGATTCGTCAGACCAACCTTTGATGCCGGCAGAACTAGCTCTTTCCCTTTCTTCGATTTGGATCTCAACTTACCCGCCGCCGGAGCCTGGCCTTGAGTCTTCTCAGGTTTCTTCCCCATTTTCTTGGTGCGCATCAGACAATCTCAGCCGCAGCAAGGAAAAAAGGAGTCAACCCCTGATCTCTCTCAAAGGACAACAGCAATGGCGGTGGTGGCACTGGAAATTTGCGACGACGTGAGGAAGAATAGGAAAAAGGAGGAGATGAGACAAAACAGATCTGCAACAAAGAAACGTAACCCTAACCAAAAGGGGGCTCTCCCGTTATATCTCCTCCGCCTCCAGATTCCAAGCATCAGTTACGCAACGGTCAGATATAAAATAGATTTATTGCCATAATACCCAACGACTACTCAAATCAACAGGTTTGACCACTTCATCGACAAATATCGCCTAAGTGGTCAGGGGCTGCGGGTACCGTACCCGATGGACAAAGTTTTCTTTTTCAAGACTACCAGAGAGAAACAGTCAAAAAGCAGATTTGACCCTAAGCCTGACTCTTCGACTCAAACTAAGGTTCGGGGGCTACTCCATATGGAGTGCGATTGTCATCGCACTACCATATAAAATTCTTGAACAGAAGCAACTCGAAGAAACAAGAAGAGTACCTTCCAGCCACGCGACAGTACTCGAGCACTTCGGACACTACAACCACTAAGAAGAACTACTCGGATGGTGCCCGCAGTACTCGTGACTGTGACGCACGACTACAAAGTACTCGGGGGCTTGTCGAGCATGCACCCCAGGCCCACGAGTAGGCTCTGAACGGCCCACTAAGGGACGTACTCGGACACGATCAAGACAAGGGGGCTACGCAGCAATAGGCATATCCCACTCGGACTAGTTAAATGTGCATAAGGAAACTACTCGGTCCACACTGAGTAGAACTCTGTACTTGTACCCGACTAGGATTCAATCTTGTAACCCTGCCCTCCCAAGTATATAAGGGCGGGCAGGGACCCCCTCAAAGACAACAACTCTAGTTCATCCAAGATCAATACAACCAACTCACAGGACATAGGGTATTACGCGATCTAGCGGCCCGAACTTGTCTAAATCGTGTTCCTTGTGTCACCATCGACTCCTTGATTCTCGACGGCCCTTACCGCACAAAAGACCACCTAGGGTACCCCTAGGCGGGTTGCCGGTCTAAAACACCGACAGGTAGCAACTACAACGCAGAAGTAGATGATGCTGCAGCGAAGTGGATGATGGCAGCCAGTACCTATATAGTCTGGCGATGGCGGTGATGATGCTCCAGCCGAGGAGGAAGCATTTGCTGAGCAAGGCAACGAGGCTGAAGTATATGAATCCCTATATACATAAACATGATTTGAATTCTCTACTTATTAACACTGGTATAATTAGTGCATCTTTTTTTAGCCATCTGGATCAATGAGGCCTAAACGAAAACGAGGCGGGAAGAATAGTTGGAGGGGCATACCATCATCATAGAGGTGGATGATGAAGGCGAACCAATTGCTCCCCTCGGTGTTAAGATGACATGTGTAAATCACTGTGGGTTTGTTGTTCGGGAAAACATCCCCATCAACATTCCAAAATGGAGAGCAACCGCACTTATGCATTTACTGATTCATGGACCCATATGTTATAAACGAGGATACTATAATGAAATGGCCAAATTGGACCATGAGGAATATTTTCAACTTCATGGATAAGCAACATCACATGCAATTCATACTTTTATCTTACAACTTTCAGTGAGTCATTCATTCCTTTTTTCATCCGTTCAAAGTTAATAATAAGTATATTTAACATTGCCTGTGTATATGAATATGAATAGTGCTGGACCCGAAGAGGAAACCAAAAGTAGAGCACCAAAGCCTCGTAGACGTACTTAACAAGGCATGTGCTCGCTTCATAAAAAAATACGCAGGACTGTTCAAGGAAAAACTTCATATCAGGGATAACTTTCTGGTATGAATTTAATTTGGATATCTAGTGTCATTTCTTTAAACACCACGACTGCTTGAATATTTCATAACTCCTTTTTCCATATGTAGTGTTTGAGACAGGAGGATGGAAACAACTTATATGAATACTACACATCTGAGTTCAACCACAGCTTTGTAGGTCCAAAGCAAATGACGGCCCGGGAATGGGAAGTTCGTAAACACAATTCATTATTTTTCATTCTGCGCATGTATTGATTTAAAATGATGATGTTTGCATGTGACAGATTTGTGACATGAGAGAAGAACTCCTCGCTCAAGAACGACTCAGGGCAATTAAGAACAACTATATGGATTACTTTTGGAGGAAACTCCTCGCCCAAGAACGACTCAGGCAATTCAAGAACAACTATATGGATTACTTTTGGAGGAAGTCATAAATCCAAAGGGAGAATTTATTACAATGGAACAATGGAACAAGTGTGGGTCAACTTCACAATACGGTGGACTCGGATGACGATGATGTGTATTGTATATTCGAAATACTCGTAATATTTGAAGTGTATGTAAATTGTGTAAATATAATTATGTAACCTTTACTATGCTACATCAATATATATTAGTGTAATATTACTACTATACGCAAACAATTATTATACACGAATACGAATACGAATAAAAATACAAATTAAAATGAAAGGAAAAAAATGGAATAACCACTTAGTACCGGTTAGTAAAACCAACGGGTACTAAATTACCGTCCTCAATAGCGCGACATGGCTCGCAGTTTAGTACCGGTCGGTGTTACGGACCTACCGGGTATTTTGAGCGGTACTAAATGGCGTGGTATTTAGTACCGTACTAGACCTGATCGTCCAGCAGTGTATCATAAAAAGTAGAAAAGAAAATAAATGAATATTAGGATTAGGTACATCTACGTTCACGTGCACGCTGGGAGAA
The DNA here is from genome assembly GCF_005286985.2 of Setaria viridis. Taxonomy (NCBI): domain Eukaryota; kingdom Viridiplantae; phylum Streptophyta; class Magnoliopsida; order Poales; family Poaceae; genus Setaria; species Setaria viridis. The sequence continues at coordinate 13,694,989 of NC_048266.2, forward strand.
CCGAGAGAAAACAGTGATACTACATGTACCTCCAAGTCCAAGGGCTGGAACTAATTCGCACAATAATCGTAGAGGAAAAAGGAAACAATTTTCGTTATTCAACAGAAAAGGACTACATATATAGCCTTATTTAATTAGTTGCTCCGGTTTACTCCCTCATCAAGATTTAAATAGACAGATGCTTGCTCGTGCAATAATATAATTGGCGTCTGATAAGGAGATCCAACTGTCGGTCTATATTGCCATAATATTTCGACCAATCTCTTATCAAGAACGTCATCAAGGTTCCATACAGCGGAAGCAAGCATTATTGTAATGATGATGGATGACCGGCCGTTTGCCGCCCAATGAATAATAAGTTCATACAGCATGCTGCGATTGACTCGGCACGTATTCTGTTTCTCATGGACATTTTGGAATGGAGAACAGATGGAGTTAAAGCATCCGGCGACTTTCGACACGGTAAATGGCAACTGGATGCATGCATTTTATCAGAAAATTTTAATTCGTAGACCAATTTAACCAGATAAAAATTATGTACCATTGGACTTCTGATCAATCCATTAATTTCTGAATGTAAAATGGTGCCTTATCATGCATTTCACTTCATTGCAGTTAGGATACTGATTCATAAACATTTAAAGCTAAGTCCATGTAGCGAGTGCGACATTGAAACAGCTTAATTTGATGGTGTAACCTACAGAATTCTGGAAACACCTTGTGATTATAAAGCTTTCCAACTGCTAACTTAAATATTGTGCAAATTATCTACAAACATCCATGGGGATAATCAGAATCACTGTTATCTGAAAATCAGTCTATAAAAATCTAGTCTTTCCTATGATTTATTATTTTAATCTCTTAAAATATTGTATTGTTAGTATGATCTTAGTTAATATAAATTATAATAGAATTACTGTAGAGCTCAACATCATATTGTACCATGCCGTGCAAATTCAAATGTTTACGGCTAGTACCTTATTGGCAAAAAAACAGAGCAGACAACAAACATGTTTAACCTCAAGGGCTAAAATTACTTGTCGAAGAAAAAAATAAAAAAATGAACATAATTGATTTAATGGATCATAATTTGAAGATAGTGATCAATAAAGCATATTATGGGCAGCCGGCTGGGACAAAGGCAAGCACCCGTCCCCGATCCTATCACAAATTCGCAATACGACCTCTCCGCACCGTCTTGCAACAAGAAACTATCAACAAAAAGGAACAGAAACTCATAATTCTCTTATTCTATAGAAATTAAGGTAAAAGAAAAAAAACATGGCAACACAACCCGCAAGCTGCTCTGCTCGAGGCAGTGACCCAGACAACGAGCAACGAGGAGTGTGATTCCAGCAGGAATAGCTCACCGGTACTAAACGAGAGGAAAACATGCCTAGGATCATGAAGAATTCGTTTGGAGGGTTAGATGACTAGTGTGTGGATGGGAGGAAACTTGCGGTGGTGGAATAGCTATACTAGCGCGGGATGGGACTCGTTGACGATCAAAATTGGCAGCACTTGGATTTGCAGCAGGCTGATCTGGGTAGACCGGTCCTTAAACTGGTCAAATCGGTTTTGTAAACATTGTAAAATTCTGATTAGATCTCACCATTACGTAGATCTTGTCGAGACGATCGAAATGCATAGGTAGAACGTCCAATTTGAAATCCGGATGAGAGAGACAAGATCCACATCTACTCCAAGTTAGGAGTTGTATTTTGACACTGGATTTGTACGAGCTTCAACTCCTACTGGGAGGCAGGACCTCCACACCCTGTATTTACAAAGGGCTACGGCCGATTGAGGTCAACCCAATCGAATCGAACAATTATACATTTACTTTTTATCTCTTAAACCCTAAACTCCTCCAACCTTCCTTGTTGTTCATGTACTAAGGACCGTCAGATTCTGCACTTAAGAACCGTCAACAAGTCCCCCAAGATTGCTCTTTGCTTGTCCCGAGCAATGTCTAACACATAGGTTGTTGATTAGGAGTTGGTACAATGCATTGTTTCTTCCATGTACCATGTGTACAATAAAGGATTCTTTCTTGAATTGAATAAGTTGGTATTTTCCACCCTTTTTACCTTAGTCCCCATGGGGCTTTTGGCTTTTTCTTGTCTTGGATGGTTGTATGATAGAGCAGTTATATAAAGTCACCATTCTCTTACTCCTTGTTCAACTATGTTTCTGGAGGTTTTTGATAAGTTTTTTTAATGAAAGCAAGTTCCTCATATGATGCCTCTCGATCGCTCAAATGTGTATAGTCCTCACCAAGGCATGAAGTTGCCTCTTTTGATCCTACATCTAATAGACTTTTATGAGGTTTTGGGTAGGATATGAAATGATGCATACTTGTATCACATAGTGTTGCAAAGTCAAAGAGTGGATCCGAGGAGGTGCAAGTCATACAATATGATCAACAAGTGCATGTGTGTGGAATTTTGCTGGAATTTATTTGAACTCCTTTTTGCATGACTCCCCTCTTATATCTTTTTGGGATACGGGCTATCTTTCTTTATTTATCTTTTTCTATTTCTTTCTCTCTTTTTTCTCTCATGCTTTTGAGCAGGATATTTATTTCTTTTTCTCTTTTTTCTTATTTTTGCATAGCCCATATCTTTTTGCATAATGATGGGAGAGAGTCCTGACTCATGGATGAAGTATTTTTTATGTGGATGGAATTCATGTTTCTGCGTAACTTCCAGTGTAGAAGTCAGCAGGAGTATATGTGAAGTGCATGTGATCTTGATCATGAAAGCATGATGATAACCTCTCAAGGGTCACAATAATTTGACAATGCTCAATATGATAGCAAGTAGCATATGAGTACGGTTTGTGCAATGTAATATCATATGGCTTTGGTAGGACATATCATCATTGAGGAACTTTATCATATTAAATTTTGAAATTAAACTCCGGATGTCATGTTTCACTTGGAACAAGACCATAGCAAACTCTACTGTATCGTATCATAACTTGCAACAACCTAGACTTAGATCATGCACTTGCAACCCGCAAGTTTTGAGGCTCCTAGGATGAAAGATAGCCAACAAACTCAATACTTGGGAGAATACTAAGTTGGAAATTAGGCACATGAAGGAAACAAAGCTGAGCAACTATTCATCATCTCAACAAGGAAGAACTAAAACATTCTTACTACACATATGAAAGCAAGTAAATATTTTTGTTCTTTTATCATATGCAGATTTTTTTTAAAATGCAGGTGTAGGAAAAGGAAGATACTCTCGTGAGGATCCTCCCCCAAGCTTCTTCTTTGCTTACTGGCCTGGATGGGGGTTGTACCCCTGTGATCGGAAGTAGGCCTTCAAGTCGTTGTGGCTTTGTTGCAGCATGTTGTTGATGGTGGTGAATTGTGTATCGGCCCTGGACATGGTTGTTGAGAGTATTTTTAATTTCACCTATCCGGACTTTGAGTTCGCCCATTCATTGGTTGAGGTCCGTGAGGTCACGGTTTCCTCAAGCTGAGAATAATCAGCAGGGGGGGTGGACCACTGGAGCTGGAGGAAGTGTGATGTCCATATGGTCCTTGTTCCCGCTCCATGTGGCTTGTGCTTTGCTAGCCCGAGCCTCCAGCTTCATGCGGTCGTGGAGGTTGGTCCCTGTTGATGGTTGTTAAGTACCAAATATGATTGTCAATATACTCAAGAATAAAGGATGATTGGCATTTCTTACATGCATATTTGGTTGTAGGTGAATAAGCACAAAGGGATGGAGAAAGCACCCTCTAAGGATCCAAGAAACACGCTTCTGACCAATGGGAGGTTGCCACGTGTGCATCCCATGGATTGAAGGGCCCACAAACTACCACAACCGCCTCAATCCACCAGAGAACACACACAACCACCATTGGGACCCACCAAGTAGTCACCTGGAGAAAGGTGGTTGCGAGGGGGGCCCAAAGGGGGTCGGCCGAACCACCCTTTCCTCCCCTCATCTCCATCTTCCACGTGGCGATGGTTTAGGTCGGTTAAAGGATATTTCCTGAAGATTCCCTCGCAGAACCATCTCCATCTTCCTAGGATGACTTTATTCTATTCAAAGTATACATCTTCTTTATATAGTGTTGTGTTTGGTTCTCATATGCATGAGTTAGATATATACCCTTGCTATGTTGATGTGCTAGGCTTATACGCTCCTATGTTAGTCGTATACCCTTGCTATCGTAGTGTAGGCTTATATACATCTATGTATGCCTTGAGACCATGCTTCAATACATACTTTGTGTGCATATATACCTTGTATAGCTTAGTTGATCTATGCTACGGCATCGGTTCAATGGCCATTTCTATGGCGACTTGTCACAATAGCTTGGGTCGGCTGGAGTGCTGTTAACAATGCAAGCATGGTGCTTGGATTTCTTAGCTTCATCGAATATGAGCTTGCGCCATGGGTTGCTAGGGGTAAGCTGCAGGTGGTGACAGCCCTATTGGTCCTTTGTAATCCCCCACGTTCGGGTACGCTATAGGAGTTCGGAAATTAGCAGTAACTGTATTGGGCAGAACCAGTATGGGTACTGTCTCCTGTGTGTGCCTGGGTGCATAGGCCTATGTTCTATACAATGTGTATGTATGTTATGCTTGTCTGATCTGTGGAGTATATAGGAAGTACATATGAACCTAGAGCTAACTCTTAGTATTGTCTCTATCCATCTATGCTATACTCATATGCATAGTTAACTCGTTTGACCTACCTGCTTTCCTTTGGGAAATACGGTACCCTTGGGAATACTCTTAGGTGAAATGCTACAACGGTATATCTTTGCGCTTGCGGATTTATTTGTGATCGTGAAATATACCAACAAGCATTTCTAGCGCCGTTGTCGGGGAATGCACTGGTTACAATTTTTTACTTTGTATATGTTTATATTCATAGTTGGTAGATCATTACTCAAGCAGGCGAACTGTGGCGGAACCGCCCTAATTAACTCAGCTAAAGCACAATTAAGTCGCCTGACACACGATCACATGCTTTAATCAAGTTAACTCGGCACTCCGTCGGATTTCATCCGATAAACCACTACACAGGACCGAGAAAGCAGAGCTCACACGAAGGTGAGTGCTTCCAGAGAATACAATAGACCATCCAAATTAAACAAGTACATTAGTTTATTACAACACCAGGTTCGAAATTCAAACAAAGTTTGCAGAGTTCTTAAGCAGCGAAAATAAACAAACGGAAGCTAGCACCGAAGTCGAACGTCACGATGAGGCCGATCATGACATAAATGACCCCTGTCCTCACCGTCCAAGGAGGGATCCCACTCGACCGTCCACCTAGGAGGAAGCTGGGGAGGCCAAGTGCCACAAGCAGCAAAAACAGGGGCTCCAACATCACCTGTAAAGATTTGCCACAACAAGGCTAAGCGACTACGCTCAACAAGACTTAACCGACTGGTGGTACTAATCCACCAACTTCTAGACATGCAAGGCTTTTTGGCTGAGGGGTTTGTTTTGCCAAGGGCGACTACAGTAGGTCCTTACTTTCAGTATTTTAGCCACCAGTTCTACGTTCATTTACCACTCTAAGTTAGCAGCTATACTAAACAAGCAGAAGTTTCCAAGCAATATTAAGGCACGCATTCATATTAACATCATCATCAAGTTCCATTCTTACTCAGTGTAGCATAGCGATCAAGCAGTCCCAAACTGTGAGAGGCACACGAATCGATTCGAATTTCTTAACCATGCATGGCGAACCTAATCTCCCGACATCCACACAGCACAAGGGTCGCTTCCTTTGTCGGCCGTCCCCATCAATCCCCAGACCCGTGTCGGGCCCACTTCCCTTGGTACAAGGCTCCACAGACCCGACCTCTGCCGTTCTGTGACCGCACTTGTCACCACATGCGGCCACAAGGGAAACTCTATTCCAGAGACAGTGGATCGAACCGCTCACATTCTGGTTCAATCAGGTACTAGGCTTCCCCATCCCATACTAGGTATGAGATTAGTACTTTCAAACACTTGATCACGAACACCATCTCCTTTTGACCTTAAACCAATTTCATGTAGACAGACGGGGCAATCCACCGACCACGAAAAAAGTTCACAAAGCCCTGCCCCGTCCATCGTCCTTATAGTTGTAACAAAAGGAGAACAAGCAACTCCTATAACTCGCGAGTGACAGGAAATCACTCGACTTTTACCGAGTCCTATTTAAGCAAAGCAGCTACTCGGCCTATCATACTAGTGTTCAGATCAAAGAGAAACTAAGTCATGCATCTACGGTTTCAATCAACTTCTGGAACATAAATGCACACACATAACAACAGAAGGCATGCACAAGTTTAGAAAAACTGGGTTATGCTCGGGGGCTTGCCTTCGAGCGGGGCGGAAGCAAACTGATCCTCGGTGTGCTTGGGCTCAGCTCCTGTAGGTGGCTGCTCGGCTACGACTTCGTCTTCCGGCGCCGGGTGAAGCTCGTACGTGCCGTCGGCGAGGTTCAGCTCTAGACGAATGCAATGCAAGGGTAAGACACTTAGACGGTGATTTCAACAGCATTAGCAAGGATTTAAACCCAAAACTATAGCAAAACTATAGGAAAATGTGCGAAACCCACTTTATTGGATTCTACTCAGAACGAGGATTCCAACTAAAGTGATTTCACATTTTTCTAATATTTCCTTGATTTAAGATGAAAGTTCCAAGCTTCTGCCGATTTAGAACGAGTTTAAAAAAAGTCGGATCGGGAAAAGCTTACGATCTGACCCTTAGACTTAAGGAATAATTGCAGCAGGATCCTTAGGTTTAAAACATAGGACTCCTCGGAATTTTACACAGATACCCTTGGTCAACAGAAAAAGACACAACCAAGCCCTCGGGCGAGGCGGACAGCACTCGGGCGAGTCAGGCGAGGCGGACAGGGGTCGGGCGAAACGGACAAGGGTAGGGCGAGACGGATAGGGGTCGGCAGCTCACCTCCGGTCCCACTGATGAGGTCTCAGGGTCGGGAAGAAACAAGTCGAGGCGGAACGAGGAACGACGGTGCTTCGGCGGCGGTGGTGCTTCTTGTGGACAACAAGCAAGCTTTAGAGCTACGCAAGAGGATGGCGAAGCGGCTGGTGGGGTCAGCAAGGCATGGTGTTGGGCGAAAGAGGAAGCTCCACAGAGAGATCAGGTGGTGGCGCTTTTAGCGCAAAGCAGAGGAGTGTGCGGCGGTGAGTGCGATGGAGAAGAATAAGCAAGCAGTGCAGCAAAGGCGGTGGTGGCGAAAGGAACTCCGGTAAGAGGCTTTGGTACCCCTTTTATAGCTGCGCGGGAGAGCTCGGAGGAAGGAAACGAGCTCGAGCGGTGAGAGGATAAGATCAAGGGAGAAAAGGAGTGCTCTGCCACAGCGGCGATTGGTCGGTGTCTCCATTGGCGAGCTCGGACACAATCTTGCCCTGATTGGGAAGCAAGGATTTGGGATTGGGGGTAGAGCGGGTTTGCCGGGCACGCGGATCTGCTAGGTCTGCGCGCGTGTGTGGTCGCGGCCATCCATGGCGGCGGCGGCATTGGCGGACATGAGGGAGAGAAGGGCACAGCAGGCGAGATGACAGGGCGAGCGGTGTGACGCAAGCATGCGCGGGACTTACGGCTCTGTCGGGGCACGCTATCGGCGAGGCATGGGAAACGAGCTGTCACTGCCTGCGCGACGGTTGGCAGAGACGGCAGCGTCGCGGGGCGCGTGCGCGGGCAGCGCGACTGAGGTGTGACGGAAGGGCGGGAAGGCGTTGGGGCGCGGGGCCGGTGATCCGGGTGAGTTGGGTGCGCACGGGAGGCGAGACGGTACCGGCGCGGCAGCGGCCGGTCTTCGGTCGTAGAGTGGCCGGGGCGACGACGGAGCTGCGGGCAGTGCGCCTGGCGCGGCCAGCGAGGCCTCGGGCAAGACGAGACGGGGTGGAGGGGTCAGCAGGGCGCTTCTGCGCGCGACTGGGAAAGAGGCGCGCTGATCTATCTTGTCGCGGCCGGCGACTGGGCGAGGCGATGCTCGCCGGTGAGGTCACGCCACGCGGCGGCGGCGCTCTGAGCGCGGCGCACACGCGCTCTGGCGCTGTCTGGCCGACGGATCCGCGAGATCCTTCACCGGGCCCATTTTCCAGCCTTTTTATCTCCCGATTTTCGAACTGCACCATGTTGACTTCCTTTACAAGAGTGGTAGTACACAGACCAAGGTCCTACTCTTGTAATTTGACTGAGTTCAAAAACGTGGTGAAATTAAAGATTCAAAGCTACAAAGTTTGGAGAAACACCGGTTTTAGGACTTAGGGAAAAACGGCGGTTTTGCCGGTTTTCAGGGGTCGGGGCTGATTTGAGCTGCATATTTGGGAGGCTTCGGAGATGAATTGGACCAAGGTCCAATTAGCAAGGTTGTTGCAGGAAATTCGTTCTCCAACTTATATAAAGAGGTTTCTTGAGGTTCTGTTCAACTTCCCAAAGATAAACCTGCCCTAAGGCGCGAGGTCGGGTTGAATTCCAGACTTAGCCGAAAGGGCTAAAAAGGCTGAGTTGACCAGACCAGGGGACTTGTCTTAAGATTAAAACTCGGCTGATTTAATCTAGGTCGTTACAGCCTACCCCCCTTAAAAAGAATCTCGTCCCGAGATTCGGGTGTAAGGACAACTAGTGGGGTTTGTGGGTCTTACCTCCTTGGCTGAAAAGAAAACCTCTGAAGTGCTTGTTCAGATATTCCTCTATTTCCCATGTTGCTTCATCTTCCGTGTGGTTACTCCATTGAATCTTATACATCTTCACCACTTGCCGTCGGGTGTATCTCTCCTTATGATCGAGTACCTTGGCAGGATATTCTGCATAGGATAAGTCAGGCTCAATTTCAAGTTGCTCTGGCTCCAAGATTTCTGTCGAAACTCGGACACATTTCTTCAGTTGAGAGATATGGAAGACGTCATGAATAGCTGAGAGCTGTTCGGGTAGTCGGATTTGGTAAGCAACGGGTCCGCAGATTTCCACAATCTCATAAGGGCCAATGTAACGGGGAGCCAATTTCCCTTTTACCCCAAACCGTTGCACTCCTTTGCTTGGGGAGACTCGGAGGTATACATGATCACCAATGTCAAACTATAGGGGTCTCCTCCTTTTGTCGGAATAGCTCTTTTGTCAAGATTGGGTTGCCTTAAGATTGGCTTGAATCACCTTAACTTGCTCTTCAACTTCTATTACTAGATCAGGACCATAAGTTTGTCTTTCCCCAACTTGTGACCAATTTAAGGGTGTCCGACACCTTCGACCATACAAGGCCTCGAATGGTGTCATCTTCAAGCTAGCCTGGTAGCTATTGTTGTAAGAGAACTCCACCAATGGTAAGCATTTATCCCAATTCTTGTCAAGGTGTATGACACAAGCGCGTAGCATGTCTTCTAAGATTTGATTTACTCTTTCTGTTTGACCATCAGTCTGAGGGTGGTAAGTGGAGCTACAAATTAGCTTGGTGCCAAGTGGAGTTTGTAACTATTCCCAAAAACGTGCTACAAACTAAACACCTTGATCAGATATGATCGTCTTTGGAACACCATGCAAGGAGACAATACGGTCCAGGTATAGCTCTGCGTATTTCTTGGCTGTGTAGGTGGTGTGAACAGGAAGAAAGTGTGCAGTCTTAGTGAGGCGATCCACTATAACCCAAATGGAATCATGCCGCTGAGAGGTAGGGGGCAATCCAACAATGAAATCCATGCTGATGTCTTCCCATTTCCAAGATGGAATAGGTAGCGGTTGCAAGGTACCTGCTACCTTCAAATGGCTTGCCTTGACACGTTGACACGTGTCGCACTCCGAGACATAGCGCGCGATTTTCGGCTTCATTCCACTCCACCAAAAAGTTTGACGGAGGTCATGATACATCTTATTGCTGCCAGGATGAATTGAGAACTTGGAGAGATGTGCTTCATCCAAGATTTGCTTTCTAAGATCGGGGTTCGATGGGACAACAAGTCGGTTCTCATAGTACACTCTCCCGTTTTCATCCTATCGGAAATGCTTATACCCCTCATCCTTCTGTGCAATTTTCCCTTTAATTAGCTTTATTTCCTCATCTTCTAACTGTGCCGACCCAATTTGGTCTTCCAACGTAGATTTAATGGAAACATGATCGAGGGTGCCATGGGAAATGATTTCCAAACTAAGTTTTCCTATCTCATGACATATAGTTTCTGTGAATTTGATTGCCGATAAACAATTGGAATGGGCCTTGCGGCTGAGGGCATCTGCTACTGTGATGGCTTTGCTGGGGTGGTAATGCACTTCCATATCATAATCCTTGATCAGCTCTAACCATCTTCTTTGGCACATATTAATGTCTGCTTGAGTGAAGATGTACTTGAGGCTCTTGTGATCGGTGTAGATATTGCAGTGAGTGCCCATCAAATAGTGTCTCCATAATTTCAGAGCATGAATCACTGCTGCCAACTCAAGATCATGAGTAGGGTAGTTCAACTCATGAGGCCATAATGGTCGTGAGGCATAGGCAATGACTCGGTTTTCTTGCATAAGAACACATCCAAGTCCAGTACCAGAGACGTCACAGTACACGTCAAACGGCTTAATACTGTCAGGTTGAGCTAAGACTGGGGCAGAAGTCAAAAGTCTTCTCAGAGTGTGGAAAGCCTCTTCACGTTTATTACTCCAGGTGAATTTGGCTCCTTTCTTTAGTAACTCAGTCATAGGCTTAGCGATTTTTGAGAAATCCGGGATGAATCGCCGATAATAGCGTGCTAAACCAAGAAAACTTCGGATTTGGTGAACCGAAGTGGGTGGCTTCCAGTCCATGACCTCTTGCACCTTGCTGGGGTCGACTGCTATACCATCCCGAGAGATCGTGTGGCCCAAGAATTTAACACTCTCTAACCAGAACTCACACTTGGAGAACTTGGCATAAAGCTGATGATCCCTCAAACGCTGAAGAACTATATGAAGATGATCGGCATGTTCTTCTTCGTTCTTCGAGTACACCAAGATATCATTAATGAATACCACAACGAACTTTTCCAACTCGGGCATGAACACCAAATTCATGAGGTACATGAAATAAGCGGGTGCATTCGTGAGCCCAAAAGACATAACGAGATACTCGTATAGTCCGTATCGTGTGGAAAAGGTAGTCTTGGGAATATCACAAGGTCGGATCTTGATCTGGTGGTAACCGGAGCGAAGATCAATCTTTGAGAACACTGTAGCTCCAGCCAACTGATCAAACAAGGCATCAATGCGGGGAAGAGGATACTTATTCTTGATAGTCACCGCATTGAGGGGTCGGTAGTCCACAAACATGCGTAGACTCTCATCCTTCTTCTTCACGAACAAAGCTGGACAACCCCATGGTGAAGTACTGCGATGAATAAATCCCTTTTCCAAGAGTTCCTGCAATTCGGTTTTTAGTTCTGCCAGCTCGGCGGGTGGCATTCGATAGGGCCTTTTTGATATTGGGGTTGTGCCTGGCTGTAGCTCAATAGCAAACTCAATATCCCTATCTGGTGGCATGCTGGGCAGATCATCCGGGAATACATCGGGGTACTCATAGACAACAGGAATGTCCTCTAGCCGGGTTTCTGTCACAGGATACGCACAAGGAATTGCATACTCAGGGTGGGACAAGTGTGTAACAACTCTACCTAAATTAAGTGCTTTAACTCTAAACCAATGATAAATCCCTAAGTTAAGAAGTGAAATGACCTTTGTAAACCTAAGAAGCTCTTTTGGAGTTTGTTTTAAAGCTTGAAATTCTATATACAAATGTAAGTTTCTGCCCAAATAAGAGTTGTAAAACTTTTAAATTCCAACAACTTTGGTTAAAGGCATCTGGTCTCATTCAGAGTGGAAAGCAGTCAAAAACAACAACCAAAGCCGGCTTTCCTAAAGGACCCTGAAAACCTCTTAAGTCCTGGAATTCGAGTTTCCTCCATCCTTGCAAAGCTTTCATCTCCCGTTTCCCTATCTGAACTCGACTCAGAACCTTAATAGGAGTTGTAGTAACTCAAGAGTGTTCCAGCTTTGTTACACTGACCCAGATCCAAATCGGACCCGAACTTGTTCAAAATCCCAGTCAAAGTGAGGTAAACCGGTCAACTCACCCCGGATGCTTGAAAATCCTAAGTCTGGAATTCCAGATTTTTGGCTAACTTTGGCCGGAATTATCTTTGAATCCTTTCACAATCTAAACCGACACCTTAAACAAAGTTTGAAGAACTACCAGAGTTGAACAAGTTTGTTTAAGGGAGTTTCGGGTGTTGTGTTGAAAGATTCGGAGAATGATCGCTCCAAAGCTGGTCTGGCTTGCAGCCCGAAAGGAGCCTCGACACCCACGCGCCCGAGCATGTTCGCTCACACGCCGCGCGCCGCGTGGCCGCCGGCCACCAGCAGCTCGCCGTCGCCCTATCACCAGCGCGACAGCGACCGGACGAGAGCCACGGCGCCCAACCCGCGCCCGCAACAGGACAGAGCGAGCGCAGGGCTAGCCAATCGCCGGCCGAGCGCAAGTCGCCTTCCGCCTGCCACGGCTCTGCTCCGCCAACCCGGTTCCGCCCGTTCGCCGAGAAAGCTGAGATGCCCCCGACGTCCCGCGTCTCCGCCCGCTCACCCAACCCCCGCGGTAGCCTTTCCGCCTCGCCCGCCCGACAAACCGGAAGCCTCAGACGCGCGCCGCCCAAGGCCAATCGCCGCCGAAGACCACCCAGAGCTCCGCCCCCTCTGCCCAATGGCGTCGTCGGCCAATGGCCGCCTTGCCCGAGCACTCGCCGCTCCCGGCCTTATCCTTTCCCCACCGGAGCCCCGCCTCGACCCTCCGCGCCACCCCGGCCCTATAAAAGGGAACCCCCTCACCGGCAATGCCACCCCTTTGCCACCGCCCGCACCTGCGCCGCCGCTTTCTCCTCTGCGCCCTGCCTTCTCCTCTGAGCTACCGTTTTCTTCCCGCGCCGCCGCTGAGCTTCCGTGGAGCTCACCCCGTTGCGCCACCCCCACACTCCGGCGACTTCGCCGCCACCCGCAAGCCGCTTCTTCCAACACACCAGCCGCCCGCTCCCCCGCGCGGTACTAGAGCTTGCTTGTGTCTACTAGAAGCACCGCCGCCGCCGGACCACCGTCAAAGTCTCGCTGCCGCCCAAGCCTTCGTGCATACAACCTTCCCGCCCCAGCCTGCTCCTTTCGACCCCAAGGCTTCGCCTCGGTAGACCTGGTGGTAAGCTACTTAACCTCCCTGTCTTTCCGTCTTGCCCGACCCCTGTCCTTTTTCGTTTCGTCCGACCCCTCTCCTTTCGGTTCGTCCGACCCCTTTCCGTTCGGTTCGTCCGACCCCTTTCCGCTCGGATCGTCCGACCCCTTTGTTTCGGTTCGCCCGACCCCTTTTCTTTTCGCCTCGCCCGACCCTGCCAAGTTCGCCGACCCTTTCTCCGCCTCGCCCGAGGGCTCGGTTGTAAACTTTTTCTTTGACCCGAGGGTATCGGTGAAATATTTTCGGGGATCCCTCTGTGTTGAGTCTGAGGACCTCGGTACGGTTTTTCCTTAAACCTGAGGGTCAGACCCTGACTTTTTCCCCAAATCCGACCCTCCCATCCTGCTCTCCACCAACAGAAGTTGAACTCCCCCACCTTTTGTTGTAGCCTTGCTACCAGTGTCCGTGTTAAAACTTGAGTGTGTTGAAATAAACATATAAAATGTTTAACCCCTGCATTGCATTTCCGTGTAGAGTTGAATCTCGCCGACGGGACGTACGAGCTTCATCCAGCACCGGAAGAAGACCCTGCCGAGGAACAGCTGTATCCCGGCGAAGGAGAGCCCGAACCAGCGCAAGACCCCGAGGACCCGCAAGCTTTTTCTGAAGGCAAGCCCCGGAGCATAAATTCCTATCTTGATTTCATGCAATATTATTGATCACTTGATTGCGCATTTACGTTTCGAGGAGTTGTAATGGAACCTTAGATGCATAACTTAGTACCTTGTTTTGAATACTAGTTGCTAAGGCCGTGTAGTTGCATTGCTTAATAGGTTTCGGTAAAAGTCGAGTGATTTCCGGTCACTCGCGAGTTATAGGAGTTGAATGTTTCAGTTTTGCCGAAACTATAAGGACGACGGACGGGGTCAGGCTTGTGTTTTGTACATGGTGGATTGCCCATCTGTCTAAATGAAAATGAACTAAGGTTGAAACGTGTCAGCGTTCGTGATCAAGTGATTGAAAGTACTAATCTCATACCTAGTATGGGATGGGGAAGCCTAGTACCTGATTGAACTGGGGCGTGGCATACCTTCCAGCTGTCCTTGGAACGTCGTTCCCATGGTGCATCATGTGGGTGCAAGTGCGGTCACAGTGCAGCATTAGGCCGGGACTGTGGAGCATTGCATGCCAAAGGAGGTTGGCCCTGACACGTGCCTAAGGGATCGATGGGGATGGCTGAGAAATGAAGCGACCCTTCGTGGTGCGCGGATGTCGTGAGATTAGGTTTGCCATGCATGGTTAATAAATTCGAATCGATTCGTCTGCCTCTCACAGATTGGGACTACTTGATCGCTATTCTGCACTGAGTAAAGATGGAACATGATGATGATTTTAATCTTGATGTTTGTTAAATAATTGCTTGGAAACCATGTTTGTTTAGTATAAGTTGCTAATCTAGAATGGATGAAGAACATAGAACATGAGCTAAAAGGTTGAAAGTAAGGACTAACTTTAGACGCTCTTGGCAAGAAAACCCCAGAGCCAAAAAGCCTTGCATGTTTAAGTCTCGGTCGCGTCCTTCCGACGGGTCAGTCTTGCTGAGTATTAGTTGCTCAGCCTTGTTGTGGCTAATCTTTTTCAGGTAATGTCAGTAGCATGGGTGTTGGTACCACTTGGCCGACCCAGCTTCCTCCAGGCTGGACCGTCAAGTGGGATCCTTCCACGGACGGCGAAGGAAGGAATTTTTGATGTCATGATCGGCTCCGCCATGATGTCTTGTATCGACGTTTAGCTTCCGCTAGTTTTATTTTGACTTCGAACCATGCAGAAATTTCGGTGTGAATTTCCAAAAACTCTGATGTAATAAAATGTGGAACTTGTGTCATGATGGAATGTTGTAATCTCTGTGCTACTCACCTTCGCGTGAGCGATGCTTCTCGATCCTGTTTACGTGGTTTGTCGGAGGAAATCCGACGGTCGACCAAGTTGACTTGCTTAAAGTGCATAATCGCATGTCAGGCGACTTCAATGCATTTTAGTCAGGTTAATTTGGGCGGTTCCGCCACAAAGTGTAGGGTAGAGTTGCTGTGTAGAGGTGAATTTATGTGGACAGCTCGAGCAGATGTGTCCAGAATCACCTGATGTCGGGTCATTCAATCCATACCCAAGATGATATCTATTCCCTCTAGATCGAGGATGATGAGGTTTTCCCGAAAAAGGATCTGGCCTAACTTGATAGGTACAAGATTGATTATTTTGTCTGAAGCGATTTTCCCACCCGGGGTTGAGATCATATACGATCCTTTTGTATGACCAACACTCAACCCACATCTCTCACTAGTTTTTCTTCCAATAAAACTATGTGATGCTCCTGAGTCAAACAAAATCAAAGCTGAGTGATGGTGGATAAGAAAGGTACCCGTCATCACTGGTGCACCCTCGGGAAGCTCTGCTGCGCTGGTGAAGTTCAACCGACCCTGGCGAATCTGCACCTTGGGCTTCTTCCCCTTGTTGGCCATGGCACTACTCTAACTGGGGCGCTGATTCTTGTTTCTGGGGCAGTCCTTGGCGAAGTACCCTACGTTGCCGCAGGTGAAGCAGTGGTTACCGTTCGCAGGGCGCGGCGGCAGTGGGAGGTTGGGCCGGGGCGCCTGTGGCTGGAAACCAGGGAAACGAGGTGCTGCCGGTGGTGGAGGGCGAGCAACCCATTGTCCCGACTGCTGTGGCCTGTGGGGCGCTGGAGGGGGAACCATTCTGAACTTCCGAGCGGGCGGGCTCGGTGATGCCATGGGAGCTTTCCGCTTCAGGTCGGCCTTAAGGGCCTTCATGCAATCTTCTTGGGAAATGGCTAGATTCACCAGCTCATTGTAGGTACCCACCTTGATAGGGTTCAACCTTTCCTTGAGCTCCAGGCTCAATCCCCTGCGGAACCTGTCGCGCTTCTTCTCATCGGTGTCCGCATGGTAGCTAGCATAGCGGCACAGATCGTTGAAAGCCTTCGCATAGTGCAGAACGTTGCGGCTTCCCTGGGTGAGAGCTAGGAACTCATTGAGCTTACGCTCCAATAGGCCTTCCAGGATGTGATGGCCCCTGAAGGCGGTCTTGAACTCATCCCAACCGACAACGTGGTCGGCCGGCAGCATAGCGTGATAGTGGTCTCACCAAAGCCGGGCGGAACCACGCAGTTGCTGAGCCGCGAACCGGGCCTTGTTCTGGTCGGGGCACGGGACGGTTTGGAGCTCAAACTTGGATTCAATCGTATGAATCCAGGCGTCGGCGTCGAGCGGGTCCTCCGTCTTGTGGAACAGAGGAGGTTGTGTGCCCAGGAAATCCTCATATCGGGCGACCTGAGGTTGCGGGGGACCTCGTCCTCCTTGCTGTGGCTGCTGCTGCTGTGGTTGCCCCTGGACCAAGTGTCGCAGAAGTTCAGTTTGGGTAGCCAGGACATCCGCAAGCGATGGCGGAAGGGGCGGTGGTGGCGGGGGTGCTTGGTTATACCCACTGCCACTCGGGGCTGATCCGGAGCAGGTCAGGCGCACCATCTGCAAGAGTATACTTTTCCATTAGCCACATAATCTGAAACTCGCTCAAACATAAGGAACAACATTATGTGCAACACCACAAGCATCCATCTTGCAAATAGTGAAGAAGATAGTAGTATCATCCTTTATCGAGTAGGTGCATAACCCTTCTTTTCCACTTTAGTCATCACTCGGATTGCTCTCGACATCTTCCACTTTATCCTTGCTAACCGACAGTGAGAGTAGCGTGACTGGTGGGGTCCCGCAAGATCCGCGCCCTCATCGGCTGGTCCGCACACATCCTCGGGCGAGGCAAAGCTCTGTCCCGTGGGTCCGGATACGTCCGACCCTTAGCACCCGGGTCGGGCGAGACGAAGCCTTGCGACAAGGGGTCCAGCGCGTCTGACTCCTTGCGCCCGGGGTCGAGCGAGGCGGAGACCTGCTGCGAGAGGTCGGGCACGTCCGACCTTGGGACCTGGGGGTCGGCCAAGTCGGCGGAGGTCACCTTTGCTGGAGGTGGGCCAATTTTGATAGATCCAAAAGAGCTGAAACTTCACGAGCGGCTACAACACAAGTTTTCACACAACTTTGATATTCAAAGCGCGTCCCAAAGGTGGGCGGAAGTGGAAGCAAGGCGTGATGAAAATAGGAACCGAATTTGTCAAGATAACCGCTACCAAGATCATTTCATGACAAGTTTCTTAACACAGGAAAAGTACTCAACTCAAGGCTAACCTATTACATCATCATCCAAAATTATAGGTCGCCGAGGAGTACAACAAAAGACCAACTTACTACAGCCTCAAACTAAAAGTCATCTAGGTTGCCCACTGAGGAAACACTGTACATTGGAGAAGGGGCATCATCAACTTCAAAGTCCATGCTCGAGACTCCCTCTATCTCCTCGGGGTCTTCCTCCTCCTCCATGGGGTCATTCTCCTCCTGCTACTCCTGCGCATGGATGGCATTGATCTCGGCGTGGTGCTCATCCAAGTGCGCATTAGCGACAGCGAGCTCCATCTCAACCTCTAGCTTTTCTTCAGCAAGCAGTACCATATCATGCTCCATGTCAGTCACTTCCTCCTCTAGCTCGGTAATCCGGGTCTCCATGTCGGAAATCCGTATACCCCTCTAGAAGAGCTGATATGACTATTCTACCAAATCTCTCTTGGTGGTATTGAGATGCTCCTGGGTGTCTACAGCTATCTGGGCCAAGACAGCCATAGCTCTCCCCTGGAGCTCAACCAGTCGGTACAACGCAGTCATGCACCGCGTCGCGGTGGAAATGGTGACCAGCGGGTGTGAGGTCACTAACACCTCCATGTTGTTCACTCGGTCATGCCAAGCCGGGTTCAGCCTGTCCCTGGCGGGGAATAATCCAATCGGATCCAAAAGGACCTCGCAAGGGTGTAGCCGGCAAAACTGGGTAAGGACCTGCAAGGCAGCGGACTCCCAAGTATCCTCGAGGGTATGACCATAGGTCGAAACCTCAAGCTGGGGCCACTAGGGATGCACTGGGGGTGGAGGTACGACTACTCGCACGCTGCACCGCTGCACTCCGTGCTCCTGGTACTCGCGTCCTGTATAAAGAGGCGGCGACTGGTACCCAAACCATCTCAAGGTGTCCCACAAGATAGCAGGAAAACCCTCAAAGTGTAGGCATGTGGAATGGGAGGTGCCATCCGCGCCATGAATCACGTGCCCGGGAGCAGCCTTCTGGAACCAAGGACCAAAAAAGAAACGTGAGATTTAAAACTCGGGATGAAAAACAGATTCTAGTAGGCTAGAGAAAAAGCTCACAACTCAACAAGGACTTGTCCAAAAATCTCTAGATTTTACCAACATTCTCTTCTGATAGTTGGCAACAAGTTTGGTATTAGAAGTGGTGTGAAAACAGATCCGGACAGGGTGATACCCTCATATCTTTGACAGGTGCACAAGCTGAAAAGGCAGCTAGAAAATCCTTAACGCGAAGAAGAGCTTAGACACAAGGGCGAGGTTGCTTTAAGGGTTTGGGTTCGCTGATTTTAGTTCAAGATGCATGCACGACCTACCTCGTCCTCTTAACCAAAATAATTGCCAAAAATGTTTGGACTTATGTGGTTAGTGCCGGTGGCAAGGCAACAATTACGTCACTCCCTATAGTAGCTAGTCGGGTTCTAATATCATTTCCCTACACAAACGTAGTTAGTGTACCTGCAAAAAAACACAAGCACATGAACCTTTCATGCCAGCACTCACGAAAGCATCCCCATTCATTACCGTTCACTATAGAAACGGCACCCATGCGTTTAACGCTGCATGGACAGCGCAACAACCGTGGAAATAGGTCCCCTTTGAATAGGACCATATAACCCTTCACATACTCGTGATGCGGAATCCTGCGCACGTATTATAAACGTGAGCGAACAACCGTGATGATAGTGTAACAACTCTACCTAAATTAAGTGCTTTAAATCTAAACCAATGATAAATCCATAAGTTAAGAAGTGAAATGACCTTTGTAAACCTAAGAAGCTCTTTTGGAGTTTGTTTTAAAGCTTGAAATTCTATATACAAACTTAAGTTTCTGCCCAAATAAGAGTTTTAAAACTTTTAAATTCCAACAACTTTTGTTAAAGGCATCTGGTCTCATTCAGAGTGGAAAGCAGTCAAAAACAACAACCAAAGCCGGCTTTCCTAAAGGACCCTGAAAACCTCTTAAGTCTTGGAATTCGAGTTTCCTCCATCCTTGCAAAGCTTTCATCTCCCGTTTCCCTATCTGAACTCGAGTCAGAGCCTTAATAGGAGTTGTAGTACCTCAAGAGTGTTCCAGCTTTGTTACACTGACCCAGATCCAAATCGGACCCGAACTTGTTCAAAATCCCGGTCAAAGTGAGGTAAACCGGTCAACTCACCCCGGATGCTTGAAAATCCTAAGTCTGGAATTCCAGATTTTTGGCTAACTTTGGCCGGAATTATCTTTGAATCCTTTCACAATCTAAACCGACACCTTAAACAAAGTTTGAAGAACTACCAGAGTTGAACAAGTTTGTTTAAGGGAGTTTTGGGTGTTGTGTGGAAAGATTCGGAGAAGGATCGCTCCAAAGCTGGTCTGGCTTGCAGCCCGAAAGGAGCCTCGACGCCCACGCGCCCAAGCATGTTCGCTCGCGCGCCGCGCGCCGCGTGGCCGCCGGCCACCAGCAGCTCACCGTCGCCCTATCACCAGCGCGACAGCGACCGGACGAGAGCCACGGCGCCCAACCCGCGCCTGCAACAGGACGGAGCGAGCGCAGGGCTAGCCAATTGCCGGCCGAGCGCAAGTCGCCTTCCGCCTGCCACGGCTCTGCTCCGCCAACCCGGTTCCGCCCGTTCGCCGAGAAAGCTGAGATGCCCCCGACGTCCCGCGTCTCCGCCCGCTCGCCCAACCCCCGCGGTAGCCTTTCCGCCTCACCCGCCCGACAAACCGGAAGCCCCAGGCACGCGCCGCCCAAGGCCAATCGCTGCCGAAGATCACCCGGAGCTCCGCCTCCTCTGCCCAATGGCGTCGTCGGCCAATGGCCGCCTCGCCCGAGCACTCGCCGCTCCCGGCCTTATCCTTTCCCCACCGGAGCCCCGCCTCGACCCTCCGCGCCACCCCGGCCCTATAAAAGGGGACCCCCTCACTGGCAATGCCACCCCTTGCCACCGCCCGCACCTGCGCCGCCGCTTTCTCCTCTGTGCCCTGCCTTTCTCCGTGGAGCTCACCCCCTTGCGCCACCCCCTCCCCCACACTCCGGCGACTTCGCCGCCACCCTCAACCGCTTCTTCCAACACACCAGCCGCCCGCTCCTCCGCGCGGTGCTAGAGCTTGCTGGTGTCCACCAGAAGCACCGCCGCCGCTGGACCACCGTCGAAGTCTCGCCGCCGCCCAAGCCTTCGTGCGTACAACCTTTCCGCCCCAGCCTGCTCCTGCTCGGCCCCAAGGCTTCACCGGTAGACCTGGAGGTAAGCTACTTAACCTCCCTGTCTTTCCGTCTCGCCCGACCCCTGTCCTTTTTCGGTTCATCCGACCCCTCTCCGCTCGGTTTGTCCGACCCGTTTCTGTTCGGTTCGTCCAACCCCTTTCCGTTCATCTCGCCCGACCCCTGTCTTTCCGTCTCGCCCGATCCCGCCAAGTTCGCCTACCCTTTCTCCGCCTCGCCCGAGGGCTCGGTTGTAATTCTTTTTCTTTGACCCGAGGGTATCGGTGAAATGTTTTCGGGGATTCCTCTGTGTTGAGTCTGAGGACCTCGGTAAGGTTTTCCTTAAACCTGAGGGTCAGACCCTAAGCCTTCCCCAACCCGACCCTCGCATCCTGCTCTCCACCAACAGAAGTTGAACCCCCCCCCCATCTTTTGCTGTAGCCTTGCTACCAGCGTCCGTGTTAAAACTTGAGTGTGTTGAAATAAACATCTAAAATGTTTAACCCCTGCATTGCATTCCGTGTAGAGTTGAATCTCGCCGACGGGACGTACGAGCTTCATCCAGCACCGGAAGAAGACCCCGCCGAGGAACAGCTATATCCCGGCGAAGGAGAGCCCGAACCAGCGCAAGACCCCGAGGACCCGCAAGCTTTTTCTGAAGGCAAGCCCCGGAGCATAAATTCCTATCTTGAGTTCATGCAATATTATTGATCACTTGATTGCGCATTTACGTTTCAAGGAGTTGTAATGGAACCTTAGATGCATAACTTAGTACCTTGTTTTGAATACTAGTTGCTAAGGCCGTGTAGTTGCATTGCTTAATAGGTTTCGGTAAAAGTCGAGTGATTTCCGGTCACTCGCGAGTTATAGGAGTTGAATGTTTCAGTTTTGCCGAAACTATAAGGACGACGGATGGGGTCAGGCTTGTGTTTTGTACATGGTGGATTGCCTGTCTGTCTAAATGAAAATGAACTAATGTCGAAACGTGTCGGCGTTCGTGATCAAGTGATTGAAAGTACTAATCTCATACCTAGTATGGGATGGGGAAGCCTAGTACCTGATTGAACTGGGGCGTGGCATACCTTCCAGCTGTCCTTGGAACGTCGTTCCCATGGTGCATCATGTGGGGACGGCTGACAAATGAAGCGACCCTTCGTGGTGCGCGGATGTCGTGAGATTAGGTTTGCCATGCATGGTTAATAAATTCGAATCGATTCGTCTGCCTCTCACAGATTGGGACTACTTGATCGCTATTCTGCACTGAGTAAAGATGGAACATGATGATGATTTTAATCTTGATGTTTGTTAAATAATTGCTTGGAAACCATGTTTGTTTAGTATAAGTTGCTAATCTAGAATGGATGAAGAACATAGAACATGAGCTAAAAGGTTGAAAGTAAGGACTAACTTTAGACGCTCTTGGCAAGAAAACCCCAGAGCCAAAAAGCCTTGCATGTTTAAGTCTCGGTCGCGTCCTTCCGACGGGTCAGTCTTGCTGAGTACTAGTTGCTCAGCCTTGTTGTGGCTAATCTTTTTCAGGTAATGTCAGTAGCATGGGTGTTGGTACCACTTGGCCGACCCAGCTTCCTCCAGGCTGGACCGTCGAGTGGGATCCTTCCTCGGACGGCGAAGGAAGGAATTTTTGATGTCATGATCAGCTCCGCCATGATGTCTTGTATCGACGTTTAGCTTCCGCTAGTTTTATTTTGACTTCGAACCATGCAGAAATTTCGGTGTGAATTTCCAAAAACTCTGATGTAATAAAATGTGGAACTTGTGTCATGATGGAATGTTGTAATCTCTGTGCTACTCACCTTCGCGTGAGCGATGCTTCTCGATCCTGTTTACGTGGTTTGTCGGAGGAAATCCGACGGTCGACCAAGTTGACTTGCTTAAAGTGCATAATCGCATGTCAGGCGACTTCAATGCATTTTAGTCAGGTTAATTTGGGCGGTTCCGCCACAGATAGGCTCGTTGGAATCGAACCATACCACCCTTCGCATGAATCACCATACGGAATCTTGCGCACGTATAATAAACGTGGGCGAAAACAACCGCGATGATAGGTTCTTTTGAATAGAACTCCCTATCAACCCTCGCATACTCGTGATGCGGAACTCTACGCACGTATGATACATGTGGGCAAAGTGCTGGAAGCCAGGAAAAATAACCAATAGCTAATAGCCACCTTAAATAACCCAAAATTCCCCTAGGGCCTCTCGCACTAAGTCCATCCTTAACGATCTTACGAATTTTTCAAACACATTTCTTGCAAGTTTTATTTAGAAAAAAAGGTGTTTAGGATCGACTATGTTCTCTGTCCTGCTAACCTGCTCCGGTACCACCTGTGGCGGAACTGCCCTAATTAACTCAACTAAAGCACAATTAAGTCACCTGACACGCGATCACATGCTTTAATCAAGTTAACTCGGCAGTCCATCGGATTTCATCCGATAAACCACTACACAGGACCGAGAAAGCAGAGCTCACACGAAGGTGAGTGGTTCCAGAGAATACAATAGACCATCCAAATTAAACAAGTACATTAGTTTATTACAACACCAGGTTCGAAATTCAAACAAAGTTTGCAGAGTTCTTAAGCAGCGGAAATAAACAAACGGAAGCTAGCACTGAAGTCGGATGTCACGATGAGGCCGATCATGACATCAATGACCCCTGTCGTCGCCGTCCGAGGAGGGATCCCACTCGACCGTCCACCCAGGAGGAAGCTGGGGAGGCCAAGTGCCACAAGCAGCAAAAACAGGGGCTCCAACATCACCTGTAAAGATTTGCCACAACAAGGCTAAGCGACTACGCTCAACAAGACTTAACCAACCGGTGGTACTAATCCACCAACTTCTAGACATGCAAGGCATTTTGGCTGAGGGGTTTGTTTTGCCAAGGGCGACTACAGTAGGTCCTTACTTTCAGTATTTTAGCCACTAGTTCTACGTTCATTTACCACTCTAAGTTAGCAGCTATACTAAACAAGCAGAAGTTTCCAAGCAATATTAAGGCAAGTATTCATATTAACATCATCATCAAGTTCCATTCTTACTCAGTGTAGCATAGCGATCAAGCAGTCCCAAACTGTGAGTGGCAGATGAATCGATTCGAATTTCTTAACCATGCATGGCGAACCTAATCTCACGACATCCGCGCACCACAAGGGTCACTTCCTTTCTCGGCCGTCCCCATCAATCCCCAGACCCGTGTCGAGCCCACTTCCCTTAGTACAAGGCTCCACAGACCCGGCCTCTGCCGTTCTGTGACCGCACTTGTCACCACATGCGACCGCAAGGGAAACTCTGTTCCAGAGATAGTGGATCGAACCGCTCACGTTCTGGTTCAATCAGGTACTAGGCTTTCCCATCCCATACTAGGTATGAGATTAGTACTTTCAAACACTTGATCACGAACACCATCACCTTTCAACCTGAAACAAATTTCATGTAGACAGACGGGGCAATCCACCGACCACCAAAACAGTTCACAAAGCCCTGCCCCGTCCATCGTCCTTATAGTTGTAACAAAAGGAGAACAAGCAACTCCTATAACTCGCGAGTGACAGGAAATCACTCGACTTTTACCGAGTCCTATTTAAGCAAAGCAGCTACTCGGCCTATCATACTAGTGTTCAGATCAAAGGGAAACTAAGTCATGCATCTACGGTTTCAATCAACTCCTAGAACGTAAATGCACACACATAACAACAGAAGGCAGGCACAAGTTTAGAAAAACTGGGTTATGCTCGGGGGCTTGCCTTCGAGCGGGGCGGAAGCAAACTGATCCTCGGCGTGCTCGGGATCAGCTCCTGTAGGCAGCTGCTCGGCTACGACTTCGTCTTCCGGCTCCGGGTGAAGCTCGTACGTGCCGTCGATGAGGTTCAGCTCTACACGAATGCCATGCAAAGGTAAGACACTTAGACGGTGATTTCAACAGCATTAGCAAGGATTTAAACCCAAAACTGTAGCAAAACTATAGGAAAAGGTGCGAAACCCACTTTATTAGATTCTACTCAGAACGAGGATTCCAACTAAAGTGATTTCACATTTTTCTGATTTTTCCTCGATTTAAGATGAAAGTTCCAAGCTTCTGCCGATTTAGAACGAGTTTAAAAAAAGTCAGATCGGGAAAAGCTTACGATCTGACCCTTAGACTTAAGGAATAACTGCACCGGGATCCTTAGGTTTAAAACAGAGGAGTTCTCGGAATTTTACACAGATACCCTTGGTCAACAGAAAAAGACACAATCGAGCCCTCGGGCGAGGCGGACAGCACTCGGGCGAGTCGGGCGAGGCAGACAGGGGTCGGGCGAAACGGACAAGGGTCGGGCGAGACAGATAGGGGTCGGCAGCTCACCTCCGGTCCCACTAATGAGGTCTCGGGGTCGGGAGGAAACAAGTCGAGGCGGAACGAGGAACGACGGCGCTTTGGCGGCGGTGGTGCTTCTTGTGGACAACAAGCAAGCTTTAGAGCTGCGCAAGAGGATGGCGAAGCGGCTGGTGGGGTCGGCAAGGCACGGTGTTGGGCGGAAGAGAGAGCTCCACAGAGAGCTCAGGCGGTGGCGCTTTTAGCGCGAAGCAGAGGAGTGTGCGGCGGCGAGTGCGATGGAGAAGAATAAGCAAGCAGTGCGGCAAAGGCAGTGGTGGCGAAAGGAACTCCGATAAGAGGCTTTGATACCCCTTTTATAGCTGCGCGGGAGAGCTCGGAGGAAGGAAACGAGCTTGAGCGGTGAGAGGATAAGATTAAGGGAGAAAAGGAGTGCTCTGCCGCGGCGGCGATTGGTCGGCGTCTCCATTGGCGAGCTCGGACGCAATCTTGCCCTGATTGGGCAGCAAGGATTTGGGACTGGGGGCAGAGCGGGTTTGCCGGGCACGCGGATCTACTAGGTCTGCGCACGTGTGTGGTCGCGGCCATCCATGGCGGCGGCGGCATTGGCAGACAGGAGGGAGGGAAGGGCACAACAGGCGAGGGCGCTGCAGGCGAGATGACAGAGCGAGCGGTGTGACGCAAGCATGCACGGGACTTACGGCTCTGCCGGGGCATGCTACCGGCGAGGCGTGGGAAAGGAGCTGTCACTACCTGCGCGGCGGTTGGCGGAGACGTCAACGTCGCAGGGCGCGCGCGCAGGCAGCACGACTGAGGTGTGACGGAAGGGCCGGAAGGCGTTGGGACGTGGGGCCGGGGATCCGGGTGAGACGGGTGCGCGCGGGAGGCGAGGCGGTACCGGCGCGGCAGCGGCCGGTCTTTGGTCGCACAATGGCCGGGGCAACGGCAGAGCTACGGGCAGTGCGCCTGGCGCGGCCAGCGAGGCCTCAGGCGAGATGAGACGGGACGGAGGGGTCAACAGGGCGCTTCTGTGCGCGACTGGGAAAGAGGCGCGCTGATCTATCTTGTCGCGGCCGGCGACTGGGCGAGGCGATGCTCGCCGGTGAGGTCACGCTACGCGGCGGCGGCGCTCTGAGCGCGGCGCATGCGCGCTCTGGCGCTGTCTGGCCGACGGATCCGCGAGATCCTTCACCGGGCCCATTTTCCAGCCTCTTTATCTCCCGATTTTCAAACTGCACCATGTTGACTTCCTTTACAAGAGTGGTAGTACACAGACCAAGGTCCTACTCTTGTAATTTGACCGAGTTCAAAAACGTGGTGAAATTGGAGATTCAAAGCTTCAAAGTTTGGAGAAACACCGGTTTCAGGACTTAGGGAAAAACGGCAGTTTTGCCGGTTTTCAGGGGTCGGGGCTGATTTGAGCTGCATATTTGGGAGGCTTCGGAGATGAATTGGACCAAGCTCCAATTAGCAAGGTTGTTGCAGGAACTTCGTTCTCCAACTTCTATAAAGAGGTTTCTTGAGGTTATGTTCAACTTCCCAAAGATAAACCTGCCCTAAGGCACCAGGTCGGGTTGAATTCTAGACTTAGCCGGAAGGGCTAAAAAGGCTGAGTTGACCAGACCAGGGGACTTGTCTTAAGATTAAAACTCGGCTGATTTAATCTAGGTCGTTACACGAACCTTGATATGTCTTCTCTATCTTTGATCTGAAGACAAGTAGTGTATGACTGGTTTCAACTTGCCAACAAATTTCACTAAGAATCCGGAGTCACTTGTGAGAAGGGTGCGATCTCGTGTCGTTCCTCCTTAGATTACTCTCTCGGCAATCGACCTAGCTTCCTTTGCACCATCTACATCAAATGCGATGGCCCAGAAGACTCTTCGTGAGTACTCTGCTCCCTCAGCCTCTCAGGTGCTGAAAGGCCCCGAGGTGGACATGGGGAACATCAACTTCGAGATCAAGATGGATCTCATTACCATGGTGCAGGCTAGCCCATTCTATGTGAAAGCCAATGAGGACGCAAGCGCCCATCTACAACAGTTCCTTAAGCTCTAGAGCACCTTCACCATTAGAGGGGTGAGTGAAGATGCCATTCGTCTCCGACTATTCCCATTCTCTCTCCTTGGGAGGGCAAAGCAATGGTTCTATCTGAGCCGTACGGAAGTGAATACGTGAGATAAATGCTCTACAGCATTCCTCGTTAAAAAAACAGCATAGGGTGAGCTTATATAAGTTCTTCACCTTTGCTTTAATTCTTGTTTAAGGTGTTTAGGGTGTTCCATGTTACCTAAGGCTAATGCTAATTAACTATGTTCATAGTATTTGTGAGCTATGTGTTTAACTTATGCATGTGTTACCTTGTTAAAAAAACTAAATGAAGAACCTTGTTGTATGTGTGCGGAAATGGCTGCTAGAGCAGTTCTGTTGTGGCAATGTTTTCGTGATGCAAATGATGTTTTCTGTAAATGTGGTGAATACAAAAGTTGTGGGTAACTTCATATTATATCTTTTGTTAAATTCTCATGACCATAATCCTCATGGTTTTGGAGCTATAGATTTTACAAGTTCATCATCAGGTTTTGCGTGCTTTATGTATAGGTCTGAATGATTGTGTTGTTTGACTTAGCTAATCTTTGAATCATGTCTTGAACATAATAGAAGAAGTGTAGGGTTTTTCATGAGCTTTCCAAATTGTTAGAGATCACCCCTTTTGGTGGTCTAAATCTCCAGTTATTCATGCTTGTGAAGTGGAATGATAGAATCTGTCCTAATCTGGACAGAGATGTCTTCTTTGTGATGTTTGACCTAGTTAACTTTGGAATTATCTTGTGGTGTTTATAACAAAGTTGTTAATGGTTTGTTAATATCTAAAAATTCTAGAACCACCTTGTTGTGAAAACTAGAACTCAACTTATTCCTATCTGAAGTTGCATGTCAGTTTTTTATCCTTGTTTGTACAGATCTGCTTATTGGTGTGTTTTCACCTTTTTATTTTCTGGATCAGCTTTTAGTGTTAATAACAAAGTTTTAGATAATTTTATTAACTTTACATAAAGTCTAGGATCACCTTTTTTGGATGCTTATATCTCTAGTTATAGCTAAAAATAAGTGACTACTGTGCTGCTGTCCAGATTCTGTGAATGTGCTTAAGTTATTAGCTTTAACTTGACGTTGCGTTGTATGTTTGTTAGTTAGCTCATATAAATATTAGAGTTAAATTGATCTACCTGAGGATCTTATAAATGTGTTATATAATGTTGGTCAAGCACTTAACTAATAAATGGTCATTTATACATGTTTCCACAAAATAACCTTACTGCATAGCTTGCTAGAACATTAGTGATGTTAGTGTGTGACTTGCTTGTGTATGAGTGGTTTAAAAATAAATGTAATATACTTTGATCACCTCCAACTTGCTGGTTGTGTGATGCACTTATGTATGCCATGTTGTTAAGCACCATCACCCTAGTTCTTGTATGATGCTATGCTTAATTAGCTCTTGATTGTTATTTGCTTGCAATAGCTTGACTTGAGTTAACTAGTGTGCCATGCTTGTTATGCTTCCTATCTCTATGGAGACTTGAGTGATAGTTAGTCAAATAACTTGCCCTCTAAGTACTTATATCTTATGATGTAACCTTGTGCTTGTCCTGAATACTTTTATGTGATGCATCTCATATTACCGTTCTTCGTATTCATGCTCTTGCATCTTGCATCTCATCTAGATACGCTAGATAAACCATGTGAAGGATATGATGATGGAACCGAACTCGAAGACAGTGTATGGTGGACCTATCCTGAAGATGGAAGGACTAAGCAAGTGCCGAGATGGGAGATGCTCGCCAAGCGAGTGTCGTCTAACAAACACTAACCTAGTGTGGATTCCAGGCAAGCCCTGGAGCATATCCCGGTTTTCTAAACTTCTGCAATGAATTATGTTGATTATGATTGTGCATTTAAGTTACTAGGAGTTTTCTGAAACCTTAGATGCATGAACTTAGTACCCTTTTGATCTGAACACTAGCATGATAAGTCGTGTAGATGCAATGCTTTGTAGGACACGATAAAAGTCGAGTGATTTCCTGTCACTCGCGAGTTATAGGAGTTGTTTGTTTACTTATGTTACAACCATAAGGACGATGGGTAGGGCAGGGCCTTGTGAACTGTTTTGGAGGTTGGTGGATTTCCCCGTCTGTCTAAATGAAAATGGACTAAGGTCGAAACGTGTCGGCGTTCGTGATCAAGTGTTTGAAAGTACTAATCTCATACCTAGTATGGGATAGGGAAACCTAGTACCTGATTGAACTGGAGCGTGGCTTATATTCCTATTGTCCTTGGAACGTCATTCCCATGGTGCATCATGTGGGTGCAAGTGCGGTCACAGTATGGCAAGAGGCTGGGACTATGGAGCATTGCATGCCAAAGGAAGTTTGGACCTAACACGTGCCTAAGGGATCGATGGGGACGGCCGACAAGTGAAGCGATCCTTCGTGGTGCACGGATGTCGTGGGATTAGGTTCACCATGCATGGTTAATAAATTTGAATCGATTTGTCTGCCTCTCACAATTTGGGACTACTTGATCGCTATTCCACACTGAGTAAAGATGGAACATGATGATGATGTAAATCTTGATGCTTGTCCTTTAATTGTTGGAAACTATGCTTGCTTAGCATAAGTTGCTAATTTAGACTGGTTAATGAACTTAGAATCTGAGCAAAAATATTGAAAGTAAGGACCAACTTTAGTCACTTTTAGCAAAAACAAACCCACAGCCAAAAAGCCTTGCATGTCTAGGAGTCGGTGGAGTAGTTACCACCTGACGGGTAAGCCTTGTTGAGTATTAGTATACTCAGCCTTGCTTGTGGCTATCTTTTTCAGGTTTGCTGTTGTTTTGGGTGCTAGTCTTACTTGACCTACCCAGCTCCCTCCGGGTTGGACGGCCAAGTGGGATCCCTCCTTGAACGGTGAGGACAGAGCTCATTGATATCATGGTCGGCATCACCATGGTATTGTGTATCGTCGTGTAGCTGCCGCTTGTTTTACTTCTTCGTTGTTTACAACCTTGCAAACTCGGTCTGAATTTCAAAAACTCTGATGTAATAAATACTTGAACTATGTTAATGAGATGGGAATGTTGTAATATTTGTACCCACTCACCTTCGTGGGAGCAATGCTTCTCGATTCTGAGTAAGTGGTTTATCGGATGAAATCCGACGGACGACCAAGTTGGCTTGCTTAAAGTGCATGATCGCGTGTCAGGCGACTTAAGTGCATTTTAGTCAGGTTAATTTGGGCGGTTCCGCCACACCGGGCCCAGCACTGCAGATCGTGGGCGCACCACCACGGAGGCACCTACGTCATCAAGTATATGACATATAAGAAGATGAAAATAAGCGTAATTAATCTCAAAAAAATGAGTATTAATGTTCTATATTTACCTGCATGAATTGTTCCCGGGTCAGCTTCATGGTTCTTGCCTCACTTTTAGGGACCCTCACTCTACGGATGTCCGTGTGGTATTGGATCACGGCCTGGACGTGCGCCTCGTAGTGCATGTCCTTGACGAGTTTCTTGACGGCTTTGTCAGCCACAGCATCCGCCTTGGCCTCGTATCCATCCTCGCATCTAAAGAAATCCTGCATATAGACGCGATGTATCCAGTCATTATTTCAAGAATGTCCAATCAATGCCATGTATTGAGCAATGTAGTGTGAGAAAGACTTACCCAAAACTCGGCCTTGACACGCTGTGCCTTCTTGGCGAATACCCTGCCCTCCCGATTAGGGTGTCGGGGACGGTTGCATAGTAGGCCCACGTATAGGCCGGCTCGACAGTTCCGCCGAACTGCACCAGGCCAGGGAACTTTTCCCTTATCAAAAGACCAAGGATGCCATTCACATGGCGTGTGTGATCACCCCACTGACCTTCCTCCAACCCCTGCCCAAGTGATTAAGATAAATTATTAGTTTCTATTGTAAGTTTGAACATATCAAACGAAAAATTAGTGATAACATCTAAAGTTACTTACTTGTCTCGATCGGGTCAAATCAGCGGGCATCTCTCAGGATGTATTGGTCACCTCGGGAGGGTCGAGGGACCTCGCAACAACACACGTGACAAAGTAGAGGAAGAGGTACCCCCTGCCTCCTCCTCCACCCCTGCCTCCTCCTTCTCAGAGGATGCGTGAGGGGAAGGTACCTCCTCAGACTCAGACGTCGACGAAGGTACAGGTGACTCTGGCCTCATCCTACCTCACCTTCCCTCGACCCCTGCCTCCACCCCTGGGTCTACCCCGAGGTCTCCTCCCGGACCCCTCAGCTGCATCAGACCCTGCAGCTGCATCGGACCCTGTATGCGTCGTTGTCGCTTTTGAGTAAAGCGACGCTATCCTCCTCATACCGCCCACCATTGTTCAATCACCTGCAATTAAAAAGAGTAAACCAATTAGCATAGATAATACATCGAAATAGATGCAAAATAAACAAAACATACTTAGAAAATAACATGGTATGACAAATAATAAATCAATCAGTACGGACCATACATGTATTAGAAATAATCATCATGTTCGGGATTAGCTGGATCATAAGTCTCATCATCACTATCATGCATGTCGATACAATCATCCCCTGCACAGTGAGGTAACCACAACCTGCAACAAACCAACGGCACAATGGCCGACAACCACATACACAGCATTACAAGACACGATGGCCGACAACCACATACACAGCTTATACCTTACCAAACCACAGCAGGGAGAAGGTTGGGGGCGGCGGGAGGGTGAGGCATGAAGCGGCGGCCGTGTAACTTATTAAAACATAAAACAAGCCATGTCACCAGTATTTTTTTCCTCAACCAGCGCATTTTCAAATATTTACAAGTTTCACTACATCATCTATTAAGTTTCACACACAAGATTGCAGTAGATTGCTAGTATTTAAACCAAAAAAATAATTAGCTAATGAGAAATGTTTCGAATTCGATACCTTTAGTTTTAATACTATTGAGGTACGTCGTCAGGGGGCGCGTGGCCGGGGGCAAGACGCGTGGCGCAGGGGGCGGTGGGGCCGTGGGCTGGGGGCGTGGAGGACAGCGCAGGGGGGCAGCGGCCGCGGGCGTGGCGCAGGGGGCAGCGGGCCGGAGGTAGGGGGCCTACGCAGGGGGCGGTGGGGGCTTGGGGCAGGAGGTGGTGCCGGGGGCAAAGGGCCGGTGGCGGTGGGGCAGGGGGCGGGCGCGGGAGGACGGCGGCGCGGGCGCGGGAGGTGCCGTCGGCGGTGTGGGTGCGTGGCGTCGGGAGCAGGAGTGAGTAAGAATGGGGCACTCGGTTTGCCGCCGCCGGGAGCACATATTAACTCGGTTTTCCGAGTGTCCGAGATCTGACACTCGGCAAACCCCCAGCTTTGCCGAGTGTCAGATTGGGGCACTCGGCAAATACTATAATTAGTTTTTCATTTTCCTTCTTTTCCATAACGTGTTGGACTAATTTTGTTCCAATGTACTTTGAAAATACGTTGTCAAATTGACTCAACAATATATATTTTATTTTTCTACAAATATTATTCCATTATTTTATGCAGTTACGGCTCAAATTTAATTTATATCAATTAAAATTCTATAATTACACTTAATAAATTAAAATTATCAAATGGATGCAAAAAATTACCAAAATTCCACATGAAATAATTTATGTTCTCTATTGCCTACACAAAAAGTTTCGAAGTCAAACCCCAATTTGACCGTCACTTTGACTCCAAATCTTACCGAATCCTTCTCAACGCTACAATTCTTTTTAGATGCTTCGGTTTGTAAACAACGTACGTGACAAATTGTGCTAAACCTTCTCAATTTTTTACCACAGCCTCCATGTATGATATCATCACATCATGACCAATCTCATGATTTTCAGGGTTTGTTTGCTTTTTTTAGAATTTAAAAACCATTCGGCCACACGTTCGTGGTTGTGTTTTCTAAACAAGATGTTCGAAATTTCTTTCATTTCCTTGGTAAGGCCTCACACTGGATTGAATAACATGAATATAATTTTTCGACTCATTTTATTCTATTATTTGAATCACTTACAGTTCAAATTTGACTTATACCAAAAAATTTCTACAAATGCAAGAAATTAATTAAATATAGCAAACTGATCCAGAAATATACTAAATTTTAACATGGAATACCACATTTTGTATGTTGAGAGTAAAAAAAATTTCAAGGTCAGAAGAGAAAAAAAAAATTATTTGCGGAGTGTCATAGATTTACACTCGGCAAACATAATAATGGCTAGACACGTGGCACGTTCTTTGCCAAGTGCCAAACTTTGTTGAGTGTTTTTTGCCTCTTTTGCCAAGTGTTTTTTTTTTGCTCTTTTGCTGAGTGTATTAGTTTGCCGAGTGTTTCCACTAACGGACACTAGGCAAACGTACTAACGGACGTCCACGTGGCGGTTCTTTAGTACCGAGAGTAATTTCTGATTTTTAGAATAAGGTATAATGGAGAAATTTTTCATTTATATGCATGTGTTATTCAGAGCTCATATTTGTGATTTTTAGAATAAGCTACAATTTTTTTGATGCTATGTTTCATATTAGTCCAAGAAATTGATATGAGGTTAGAGGAATAATTTCATAGTTGAGTGTCGGTGTTTTAGACCGGCAACCCACCTAGGGGGTACCCTAGATGGTCTTTTGTGCGGTAAGGACCGTCGAGAATCAAGGAGTCGATGGTGACGCAAGGAACACGATTTAGACAGGTTCGGGCCGCTAGATCGCGTAATACCCTACGTCCTGTGAGTTGGTTGTATTGAACTTGGATGAGTTGGAGTTGTTGTCTTTGAGGGGGTCCCTGCCCGCCCTTATATACTCGGGAGGGCAGGGTTACAAGTTTGAATCCTAGTTGGGTATGATTACAGAGTTCTACTCGGTGTAGGCCGAGTAGTTTCTATATGCACACCTAACTTAGTCCGAGTGGGATACGCTTCTTGCCGCGTAGCCCCCTAGTCTTGATCGTGTCCGAGTACGCCCCTTAGTGGGTCGTACAGGGCCTACTCGTGGGCCTGGGATGCATGCCCGACAAGCCCCCGAGTACTTTGTAGTCGAGCGTTTGCAAAACCGAGTACTTTGAG
Organism: Setaria viridis; assembly: GCF_005286985.2. Taxonomy (NCBI): domain Eukaryota; kingdom Viridiplantae; phylum Streptophyta; class Magnoliopsida; order Poales; family Poaceae; genus Setaria; species Setaria viridis. The sequence continues at coordinate 13,729,067 of NC_048266.2, forward strand.
ACCACCATCCGAGTAGTTCTAAGTAGTGGTTGTAGTGTCTAAGTACTTGAGTACTGTCGCGTGGCTGGAAGGTACTCTTCTTTTCCTTCGAGTTGCTTCTGTTCTGAGAAATTATATGGTAGTGCGATGACAATCGCACTCCATATGGAGTAGCCCCCAAGCCTTAGTTTGAGTCGAAGAGTCAGGCTTAGGGTCAAATCTGCTTCCTGGCTATTTCTCTCTGGTAGTCTGAAAAAGAAAACTTTGTCCATCGGGTACGGTATCCACAGCCCCCGAGCACTTAGGTGATTTTTGTTGTCGATGAAGTGGTCAAAACCCTTTAATTTGAGTAGCCGTTGGATATTATGGTGATAAATCTGTTTTGTATCTGACCGTTGCGTAATTGACGCTTGGAATCCGGAGGTGAAAGAGATATAACGGGAGAGCCCCCTTATGGTTAGGGTTACATTTCATTGTAGCAGATCTGTTTTGTCCCTTCTTCCCGTTTTTCCTATCCCTCTTCGCGCCGTCGCAATTTTCCAGTGCCACCACCGTCATTGCCGTTTTTGTTTGAGAGAGATCAGAGGTTGACTCCTTTTTTCTGTGCTGCGGCTGAGATCGTCTGATGCGCATCAAGAAAATAGGGAAGAAACCCGAGAAGACTCAAGGTCAGGCTGCGCCGGTGAGTAATTTGAGATCTAAATCCAAGAAGGGGAAGGAGCTAGTGCTGCCGGCGCCGAAGGTTGGTCCGACGAACCAGACTGCGCCACCACCACCTGGTATCACATGGCAGAACTCCGTGATGAAGGAGGCGGTTGTTCAGGCGCTAGTTGATGCCAAGCTTCTCCAGCCAAAGGAGGTACTTGAGTGGAGGCCTGCTTTTGGTAACGCGTGGTAGTTCGAAGAGCACCCGAACGAGACTGTCATGCTTGCACATTTTGTCGAGAGAGGACTAGCAGTGCCAACATCTGACTTCTTCAGAGGTATCCTCAAGTACTATAAGCTTCAGCTGGTTCACTTGAACCCCAATGGTGTGCTTCATATGTCCATTTTTGTACACCTGTGTGAGGTATACCTGGGTGTTCCTCCTAGTCTTGAGCTTTTTAGAAAACTGTTTCGATGTAAGCCTCAGCCTAGTGCGATTAGGACAGAGGTTTTTGGAGGTGCCGGGTTCCAACTTAGGAACTCGGGCGCTTATCTTGACTACAACTTGATGGACTCCCATGGGAATTGGAAGAGGAAATGGTTTTATATTGGCAATCATGACCCTCGTTTGCCGGTAGTTACTGGTCATGCCCCAAAGCATGCAGAAAACTGGGTGAGCGAGCCTGAAGATACTCCTGAGATTGACAATTTGCTGAGTCAAATCACCGAGTTGAAGTCGCTGGGTTTGACTGGTATTAATGTGGCTGCCAGCTTTCTTAAGAGGAGAGTTCAGCCTTTGTAGCAGCGGGCTCACTCGGGTTCGGAGTACTCAGGATTTAATGATTCGTCGTGTATGTCTCCTGAGGATATATCTGATGATGACGTGGAAGCGCTGCTAGCAAAGTTCTTCAGGAATTATCAGGGAGTACCGGTTATTCCTGGGGCCCTTCGCCAATTTGATGCTTGGTATGGGCCATAAGAGGTATGTTCTTTTCCTTGACTTGTATTTTTCGAGATGTTGGGGCATTATTGAGTAACAACTTGTCTTGCAGTTCCGGGTTCTCTTTGGCTATCTAGCGCATTCTGAGGAGGAGTTGGTTGTTGAAGAATCAGAAGATGAGCCTTCTCCTCCTGCAAAAAAACGTCGAGTAGTTCGGAAGAGGCCTGCTGTGAAGTCTGCCTCGACCTCGAGTTTGACTCCCGAGAGGTCACAGAGTACCAAGGTATGTAGTCGTGCATTCATTGGTAACTTTTGGTAGAGTTATCCTGTAATCCTTTGATGATTTTAGTTGCCTGAGAAGGTTGTCGAGGCGACCCTTGGTGGTGATGACGCTACTTCTGATAAGGTAGTCGAGACCACCAAGGATGATGTTGGTGTTGCATCTGTTGAAGAAGTGGGGGTGCCGCTAGCGGATTCTAGAGCAGCCCCCGAGCTAGCGGTCTCGACCCCGTCGGCTACCGAGTTGCCGGTCTCTGACCAGGCAGTTTTAGGTTTGCCTGCTGGGGTGGCGGATGTTGCTAAGGTAGGATCGCCAGTGATTGCCGCTGGCTCTTTGTTGTCCAATGTTATCACTAGCGATGAGTTTTTCCTGACCATTTTCATTAGTCTGAAATTGTTGTGGCCTTAACCTTGTCTTTGCAGGACTTGACGAGAATATCACACCTTCGGCTGACCCTGTGGTGCCGAGTACTCGACCACCTGTTACCGAGAAGAAGCGCGTGCGATTGCCGCCTCGGTCATCTCGGTGAGTTTTTGAATCTTGCTTTGTAACGTATCTTCGAGTTTTCTGAAAACGCGTGTGGTGACTTTGTATTTCGATGCAGGGATGCGGAGGACATTATCCCTGTGGAGGCAGGAGTAGAGTCTTGTCCTTCGACTACTCTTTCTGCTCCCTTGGTTGATTTGTCCGTTGATGATGTATCCGAAGTTGATACTAGTCGTCTTGGTGCCACCATGTCCATGCTTCAAGAAGTAATCCACTCGGTGGAGGATCCTGCCATTCCTTCGGGTTCTGGTGGTGTACCCTCCTCGATGTCTACTAGTGGTCTTCTGGCTTTAGTTGATGTGGCTAAGGCCAGGGAGGCAGGTGCACCAGGTATGTAGTCGGGATACTGTTGTTTGTAGTCATTGTATTGTGTCCTGAAATGACTAATGTGTGTCGTTTCAGGTAGCCTTGGGTACAGCTCCGGAGCCTCATGTTGTAAAGAGTGTTGAAGGTCCAGTACTCGAGCTTCCGTCGGAGTCGGAGTTTTGGAGAGCTATCCAGAGCTTTCAGGTGTGTTGTATCTTTTGTCTGACTATTTTTTTGTTGAAAACTTGATGATTTGCGTTTGCAGGATCTATATGACAGAGGTCAATGGAATGCCCGGGCCCTCCAGGAGCAAAATGACACTGTGCAGCGGCTGGCGCAATTGGAACAAGAGTATAGCCGTCTTAGTGAATCTTTGAAGGTTCATGAGGATGCTGCAAAGTCCTTCGCCGTTGAGTGGAGGGATCACGAGGTTTTGCAAGAAAAATTGGAGAGCCGCTATAAGTCATTAAACAAGAAGTATCAAGGTGAGTACTTGATATTCTTTGAGTATGTCCGACTGTACTCGAGGTTTTTGAACTTGTTGGTTTTTGCAGAGCTCAAGAGGAAAGAGGCTATTGCGAGTAGCTAGCTCCTTGATTGGAGGAACACGCATGACCGAGTAGCTGACGAGGCTAATCGTCTTCGGGCATCGCTGGCTGAAGGTCAGGCTGCATGCAAGCATCAGAGGGACAGGAAGAACCAGAACGGAGTTATGCTTGCTATGGCCATGGTAGCCTGTAGGGATCATGGTCGGACCATAGGAAGGCTTTGAGGCGAGCTCCAAGAGTTGACTGATGCTGCTCAAGATTTTGTTAATACCATTGCTCCTCTTGAGGATGACGCAGAGCCCCGTTCACTGGGTGAGCGGGTGAAGGCTGCACCGGGCAAAGTTGCTGGCCTCTGCAAGGCTGTTTGTAAACAAGTCCTTGCGGTGGTCAAGTCTTATTACCCGCGGGCAGATTTGACGGCGGCTGGTGACGGCGTTGCTCGTAACTGCACGGAGGAAGCTTATGCGCAATACCTCAAGGAGGCTGAGCCAATTGCTTCGAAGATGTCTGAGTTTGTATCTTTGGAGGAGCCTTAGGCTTGTGTAGCCTTGTAAACTTCCGAGTACTTGAGACAATGTTTGTTTGAAATGAATACTTGTCCATCCTATGTTATTCGGAACCTTTCTGAGTGCTGAGTTGAGTAGTCGCGCGGTTGTCGAGTACTCTGTTCTTTTACTCTTGGAAGGGGGTGCACAGGTGTACTGTATTCTTTGTCTTTTGTGGCGTGAATGCTTTCACGTGAATGGAGTCAGAGAGCATCTTGACTCATCAGTCACGAGCGAATAGTAACTCCCGAGTGGTTGTTAGTTGTGGCGCTCAGCTATAAATAGACTGCCATGGAGGTCGACCGGGATCAGGCTTGAGTAGTGATGGATTGCCTTCGGTTGCTGTTATTTGATTGTAGAGAGCCTTCAAAGAGTACTCCGGTGCTAGAAGATTCCTCGTAGATTAGAGCCACCTTCCCTCCACAGACTCTAGCTCGTAGGGATAGCCGCGATGCTGGAAGAATCCTCGTAGGAGGGTTCGTCGCTGGCCTCATCTTGTAGCTCGTGATCCAGCTGGGTACGCGCTAGAGCTCGCGAGTGATGGGTGATGAGTGCTGCGGTCTTTATCCGGCTCTCTTAGAGGTGGAGGTGTGGCATGCAGTGTGGGACGGCTCGCCAAGGCTAGCAAGAGAGCAACCTTGTTTTTTCTCCCTTATGCAGCACTCGGGATTCATCGTTGCCGCTGTCGAGGTACCGGCGGTGTAGGAGTTCCTGTATTGTTTGGGAGGAGGACCTGGATATGGCTGCGTTTTGCGCAGCTTCCTTGCGTGTGGGCCCTTCCCTTTGCAGTAGTCGGCAGGCCCGAGTGGCCTTGTGATATTGTAAAAGCCTGAGGCTTAAATGCAGACCGCCAGTGGGCAATTGCTTGTAGTCTTTGCTGCTGTGTTGTATTTTGAGTACCTTTACTCTATTATGAGTAATCACTTGTAATCACTTGAATTGGATTCGAGTAAAAAATTGTTTTGCCCTTTGAAGTTTTGGAGCTTGTACTGAGCCTGCTGAGCTTTGATAAAGTCTTGTGTCAAGAGTAGAGTATTTGTACTCGGTAGTCGGGCTGTTGGATCCGAGTAGTTGGGATGAGTTTGTTTTTGAGCTGCTTGAGGCGAAGGCTCGAGTATGTTTGTCTACTATGGGTAGTAGCGACAGAGATGTTATATATTCCAGGAATTTCGTACTTGTTCTCCTGAAAGTTCTTGTAGTCTGTAAGATCCGGGTCCTGTGACCTTGGATACGATGTAGGGACCTTCTCATGGTTAATTGAGTTTATGCAACCCTGACGTGTCCTGAATTCATTTGAGGACCATGTTTCCTAAGTTGAAAGATCGCTCCTTAACATTACGGTCGTGATATCGTCTTAACCCGTCGAGGTATCTGGCTGATTGAACTAATGCTGCGCATCTTGTTTCTTCTAGACTGTCCAGATCCGTGCGTCTTGTTTCTTCTGCCATTCCTTCGTCGTATTGTTCAACTGGAGGAGACTGCCACATGATGTCCGCGGGTAAGATAGCTTCTGACCCATATACTAGGAAATAGGGGGGAGAGCCCGGTAGTCTTGCATGGTTGGGTTCGTAGTCCCCATAGAGCATTAGGTAGTTCCTTGAGCCATTTGCCTCCTTTTGTATTGCTAATGTCGTGTAGTCTTTTCTTGAGAGCTTCGAGTATCATGCCGTTAGCACGCTCGACTTGTCCGTTGGCTCGTGGGTGAGCAACTGATACGTAGCGGACATCAATTCCACTATTCTCGCAGTATTCCCAGAAGTCATGATTGTTGAAGTTGGATCCTAGGTCTGTGAAAATTCTATTTGGAAAACCGTAACGGTGTACGATTTCATCCAAGAAGTCGAGGACTCGGTCTGCCTTGGGGCAAGTGACTGGTTTGACCTCGATCCATTTGGTGAATTTGTCGATGGCCACGAGTACTCGGTTGAAACCTCCTGGCGCAGTTGGCAATGGTCCTATCATGTCTAGGCCCCAGCAAGCGAAAGGCCATGTTGGAGGGATTGTGACTAGTTTGTAGGCAGGGACATGTTGCTGTTTAGTGAAGAATTGACATCCTTGGCATTTTTGAACTAACCGTTTTGCATCTCCCAAAGCCATGGGCCAGTAGAAACCTGCTCGGAAAGCTTTGCCTACTATCGTTCTTGAGGATGCATGGTTGCCACAGATTCCTTTGTGAATTTCTTCTAGAATTTCTTGGCCATCTTCTCAGGTGACACACTTCATGAGCACCCCTGATGATGCACTTTTCCTGTAGAGCTTGTCTCCGACTAGAACGTAGTTTTTTCCTCGTCGGGAAATTTGTTCAGCTTGATTTTTGTCAGATGGTAACTTATGGTCTTTGATGTAGTCGATGAAGGGTGTCCTCCAGTCAACTTCTATCATCATGATTTCTCGAGTTACTTCTGTAGTCTTGACCGCTGGTGGTGTAACTTGTTCTAGTATGGAAAGTTTATGGAGTTCATGTACAAAATTTCCTGCTGGAACTTCTGCACGAGTCGAGCCCATTTTTGATAACACGTCAGCGGCTACATTGTTGTCGCGGATGACATGATGAAATTCCAAGCCTGAGAACTTGTTTTCCAGTTTGAGAACTTCTTTGCAGTAAGCGTCCATGTTGTCTTTGTTTCGATCCCATTCGTCATTGACTTGGTTTATAATGACTAGTGAGTCGCCGTATACCAGTAGTCTTTTGATTCCGAGGGAGATTGCAAGACGAAGGCCGTGTAGCAGTGCTTCGTACTCGGCTTCGTTGTTTGAGACTTCCCAAAAGATTTGTAGCACGTATTTGAGTTGGTCTCCTTTTGGGGAAATGAAGAGTACGCCCGCACCGGCTCCTTCGAGTTTGAGGGAACCGTCGAAGTACATTACCCAATGCTCTGGCCTTTCGAATGGTGTTGGTACTTAGTTTTCAGTCCATTCAGCCATGAAGTCAACCAAAGCCTGAGATTGATAGCTATTCTTGGTTTGAAATCCAAAGATAAAGCTCCGAGTTCTACTGCCCACTTGGAAATTCTACCCGTGGAATCTCTGTTGTGGAGTATTTCGCCGAGCGGGAAGTCGGTGATGATTGTAATGCTGTGTTCTTGAAAATAGTGTCGCAGCTTTCGTGAAGTGAGCAAAATTGCGTAGAGCAGCTTCTGTATGGGCGAGTAATGAGTTTTGGAGCCGGAGAGTACTTCGCTGATGAAGTGCACGGGTCTCTGGATTTTGTAAATGTGGCCTGGTTCAGACTGTTCGACTACTACTGCGGTGCTGATGACGTGAGTAGTAGCCGCTATGTATAGGAGCAAGTCCTCGTTTGGAGATGGAGCAGTGAGGATTGGTGGTTTTGACAAAAAGTCTTTGAGTTGCTTCAATGCTTTTTCTGCCTCTTCTGTCCATTTAAACTTGTCCTATCGTTTGAGAAGCTTGAAGAAGGGTAGCCCTCATTCTCCAAGTCTCTAGATAAATCGATTAAGGGCTGCCATACAGCCCGTGAGTTTCTGCACATCCTTGATGCTGGCTGGTGCGTGCATGTTTGTGATGGCAGATATTTTCTCCGGGTTAGCCTCAATGACACGATGGCTAATGATGAACCCGAGTTGTTTGCCAGAGGGTACTCCAAAGACGCATTTGGTAGGGTTGAGTTGATGAGGACACCACGAGTACATCTACACCAGTAGCACCTCAGGCGCCTCCAGTTGCTCCTCCACCTCAGGCGCCTATAGTTGATCATCCAGTTGGGCCAATCACTCAGGCCCGTGCGAGAGAATTAAACTTCATCATGCTGGTAAGGAACGAAGGCCCAGCGGAATAAGAAGATGGCCCAACAGGGCAGCCCAGGTGGGGCGCCTAGGGTTGGGAGCCGCGGCCCTCCCCCTGGTCGCGCGCGCCCCCTCCTGCCGTGGCGCCTCCTCCGGACTCCAGGGGTTGCGTCCCGTTTATTTAGTTGGAGTCCCTTTTGTTTACAACTTGAGTTTTGTTTTACATCTAGCTTTAGCTACTCTCGAACACGCGCAAATACGCGCTATCCTTGTGTGATTCAGAACTCCACCTTCGAGTGATATTTAGATTGCTCGCCTCTTTTTCTTGTTCGTTCTTCGATTGCGGACAGGAATCGATCTTCGTGATTAGGCTGATCTTGCGCTGGCAAGGTTGGTAACCACAGGGAGTTGGTTCAGCAATTGCATTGGCGCTTCGGGTTCGCTCGTCGTAGTCGGATCGTGAGGGTTTACTTCCACCAAGTCGAATTTATCTCCACTCACCGAAAGATCGGGCACTCCGACTCTATCAAGTGGTATCAGTTTTCCAGGTTGCTCGGTGAGTTTATCGAGTGTTTTTTTCCCTTCCTACAGTCCACAAAAACCAAACAAAAATTTATTTTCAGGTTAGATCCTTGTCCCAGCAACCCTTTTGAGCCTTGCACCTTCTTTCAATAATTTGCATTGTTGAATTTGTGTGCTTTCCGAATCAATTGTTGCTGGTTACGTTGTGTTTTCCCTTCCGTTGTCTTCAACCCTAGCACGCCGCCGCTCTGCCACGAATCGCAAGGCAGCCGCGCCGTACCCCCCCTGGTCGCCTTCTCCTCCCTGCCTTGTGTGTTTGGCAAGTCAAAAAAAAAGACAAAAAAAAGGAAAGACAGCAATCAAAAAGAAAGAGACCAGTCCGCACGGGAGAAGGACGCCGATCCGATCACGCGGGTACGCCGCGCGTACCATCCTACCGAAATACCCCTGTACTTCGGGTAAAAGTGTGTGTGGTGCCTTGCTGTTTCCGAGTCATTTTACCCCTATTTCTCAGTTTTGGGGCACCCTGAAAAAAAAAGAATCAAAACAGAAAAACAATAGAGGTGCGCCCTCTCCACCTTGGCCGTTTCCTTGCCTCTATTCCTTCCGGTTTCACTTGTTACCAGCAACTTTTGTTACGTGTTTGGCACTATAATTCACCTTTGCATTATTGTTTGATTGTGCTAATCCTTCAATTGAGTGCAGCCTTCCCAGAACTCCACATAGTTCTACGACGAGCATATTTTGTTTCTCCAGGCAATCGCTCCTCCAATCTTTCGCGAGTTCCACCGGTTGGTTGCAGTTCGCCCCTGTGTGCGTGGTAAGAACGGATAAGAATTTGATAACAGCACTAGTGTGAGCGCCTTGTGAGCCGTTACACCCCTGTTTTGTCGTCGGTTTTGTTCTTGTATTTGCGCTAACCATGGTAGATGATGTCGACGCGGGGGCTAACCAGCTGCAGGGCATACGGGCACAAGTTGAAGGGCTTGTCGCAGACATTCAGACGATTCATGAACAGCTGGACTCGACGATCTCCTCGATGACCGAGCGGTGCGATCAGCTAGACCTTGCACAGACGGCCGCTAAGGCCACACTCGACACAGTTGTGGCACGCCTCGATGCATTGCACACAACAGTCACAGAGTTGCAGCAAGGTTATGGTGGTGACTCGGAACAGGACGATGGCGACCGCCGAGGCCGTGCCCGCCGCGTGCCACGCCATCCCGGTAATGATTCCTTTTCCAAGATTAAATTTAAAATTCCACCTTTTAGTGGCAAATATGATCCTGCTGCATATCTTGATTGGGAATTAGAAGTTGAACAGAAATTTTCATGCCATGATATTCTTGCTAATTCTCAAGTTAAAGCTGCTATTAGTGAATTTACTGATTTTGCTTTAATTTGGTGGCGTGAATATAAACACAAACATCCCAATACCATTCCAACCACTTGGGATCAATTAAAAGCTGCTATGCGCCACAGATTCATGCCTTCTTATTATGCTCGAGATTTGCTTAATAAAATGCAGCGTTTTCAGCAAGGTTCCAAATCTGTTGAGGAATATTTCCAGGAATTACAAATAGGCATGATTCGTTGTGGGTTATTGAAGGAAAACGACGCTGCTATGGCACGTTTTCGTGGTGGTTTGAACCGCGAAATTCAGGATATACTTGATTATAAGGAATACACAGATATGACAACATTATTCGAATATGCTTGCAAAGCTGAACGTGAAGTGCAGGGATGCCGCTCGAAGACATATTCTAACTCTTTTGCAGGGAGAAGCTCGACATCCCACTCCGCACCCGCTCTACCTGCGCCACCCACGCCCACCACTACACCGCGCGAGAGAACGGCCAAACCTGCAAGCGCTGCCCCTTCCACAGGCGCCGCCCCTCCCACAGGCCGCACACGGGATATTCAGTGCCATCGTTGCAGAGGATTTGGCCACGTGTTTCGGGACTGTCCAAACAAGCGTACCTTGCTCATTCGTGACGATGGTGAGTATTCTTCCGCTAGTGATTCTGAAGATATTCAACATGCTATGCTTGCCACTGACCATGCAGCAAAAGCGGAAGTACATGTCAACCCGGGCGACGCCGATAGGTATGAAAGTCTTGTTGTGCAGCGTGTTCTTAGTACACAGGTCGCTCCGCCCAAGAAGAATCAGCGACACACTCTTTTCCATACCACGGGCGTTGTGCAGGAGCGATCGATTCGCATCATCATCGACAGCGGCAGCTGCAACAATTTGGCAAGTACCGCGCTGGTTGAAAAGTTGTCTTTACCCACTCGTAAGCATCCAAATCCATATCACATTCAATGGCTTAATGATGGTGGGAAAATTAGAATTACTCGATCGGTCCGTGTTCCTTTCTCCATGGGTGCTTATTCTGATTTTGTCGATTGTGATGTTATTCCCATGGAAGCATGCTCTCTGTTACTTGGGCGACCTTGGCAATATGATACTGATAGCTTGCATCATGGTCGTTCAAATCACTATTCTTTCCTGTTTAAGGGTCAGAAAATAATTATACATCCAATGACACCTGAACAAATTCTTAAAGATGATCTTGCTAGAGCTGCTAAAACTGCTAAACAACTTGAACCATCGACCTCTGCTAATTCTGAAATCAAGTTGAATGCTCCTGTTTTGCTTGCTACACGTGCTGATTTTGATGAGTTACGCGATGCTCCTTTGCCATGCTATGCCCTTTTATGCTCTAGTGTGCTCGTTTCACTTGATGATGCACCATCTTTGGATATTCCCCCTACGGTTGCTAACATTTTGCAAGAGTACGCTGATGTCTTTCCAAAAGATTTGCCATCGGGACTCCCACCACTTCGTGGCATTGAGCACCAGATCGACCTCATTCCCGGCGCACAGCTTCCGAACCGCGCACCGTACCGTACAAATCCGGATGAGACGAAGGAAATCCAGCACCAGGTACAGGTGTTGCTTGACAAGGGTTATATTCGTGAGTCTCTTAGCCCTTGCTCCGTTCCCGTGTTACTTGTTCCAAAGAAAGATGGCTCATGGCGTATGTGTGTAGACTGTCGTGCTATTAATAACATTACCATTCGCTACCGATACCCTATACCATGCCTTGATGATATGCTAGATGAGCTTAGTGGTGCCATTATTTTCACTAAGATTGATTTGCGTAGTGGCTACCATCAGATTCGCATGAAATTAGGTGATGAATGGAAAACGGCTTTTAAAACGAAATTTGGGTTATATGAATGGTTGGTTATGCCGTTTGGTTTGACAAATGCTCCCAGCACATTTATGCGTTTGATGAATGAAGTTCTGAGGCCCTTCATAGGATTGTTTGTAGTTGTCTATTTTGATGATATCCTCATTTACAGCAAGTCTATGGAAGAGCATTTAGAACATTTGCGTGCTGTTTTTGATGCGTTGCGTGCGGCCCATTTATTTGCTAACATCGAAAAATGCATGTTTTGCACACAACGTGTCTCGTTTCTTGGCTATGTTGTTACTCCACAGGGCATTGAGGTGGATAGCAGCAAGATCGATGCCATTCGGGCGTGGCCTACACCGACGACAGTCACACAAATTCGAAGCTTTCTTAGCCTTGCAGGTTTCTACCGCAGGTTTGTTCGTGATTTTAGCTCCATTGCAGCGCCTCTACATGAGCTTACAAAGAAGGATGTCCCCTTTGCTTGGAGTGATTCGCAAGAGGTTGCGTTCAGCACCTTGAAAGATAAGTTAACCAATGCTCCTCTCTTGCAGTTGCCTGATTTTACTAAAGTGTTTGAGCTTGAATGCGATGCTAGCGGTATTGGGCTAGGTGTTGTTTTGTTACAAGAAGGAAAACCGGTTGCTTACTTTAGCGAGAAATTAAGTGGTGCTAGCTTGAATTATTCTACTTATCATAAGGAGCTTTATGCTTTAGTGCGCACTTTGCATACTTGGCAGCACTACCTTTGGCATCGCGAGTTTATAATTCATTCTGATCATGAGGCTTTAAAACATATTCGTACCCAAACAAACCTGAACCGTCATCATGCTAAATGGGTAGAATTCATTGAGTCTTTCCCTTACATTATTAAACACAAGAGCGGGAAGGAAAATGTCATTGCTGATGCTTTGTCTCGTCGCTATACCATGCTGTCACAGTTAGATTTTAAAATCTTTGGCTTGCAAACTGTGAAGGATCAATATGTGGACGATGCTGATTTTAAAGATGCTTTCGCCCATTGTATTCATGGCAAACCATGGGGCAAATTTCACATACAGGACGGGTTCCTGTTTCGCGCTAACAAGCTATGTGTTCTAGCTAGCTCGGTTTGTCGTTTGTTGTTACAGGAAGCGCATGGAGGTGGTCTCATGGGGCACTTTGGCATCTACAAGACGCATGAAGTGCTGGCTGCCCACTTCTTTTGGCCCCGGATGCGCGCTGATGTTGAGCGCCTTGTTGCACGCTGCACTACTTGCCAGAAAGCTAAGTCACGATTGAACAACCATGGTTTGTACATGCCTTTGCCTGTTCCTACTTCCCCTTGGCTTGATATTTCTATGGACTTTGTTTTGGGATTGCCTAGAACTAAGAAGGGGAGGGACAGTATTTTTGTGGTTGTTGATCGTTTCTCCAAAATGGCTCATTTTATACCTTGTCATAAGACTGATGATGCTAGCAATGTTGCTGAATTGTTTTTTTGCGAGATTATTTGTTTGCATGGTATTCCAAATACAATAGTCTCTGATCGTGATGCTAAGTTTCTCAGTCATTTTTGGAGATCACTGTGGAATAAAATGGGCACTAAATTGCTGTTTAGCACCACTTGTCACCCTCAGACTGATGGACAAACTGAGGTGGTTAATCGAACCTTGTCAACCATGCTTAGGGCTGTTTTAGATAAACACTTGAAACGTTGGGAAGATTGCTTGCCTCATGTTGAGTTTGCTTATAATCATGCAACGCATTCTTCTACAAAGATGTGTCCCTTTCAGGTTGTTTATGGTTATATTCCTCGGGCGCCTATTGATTTGTTCGCGCTTGATGCCGAGGATGCCCCACACATAGATGTCGCTGCACATGTTGATCAAATGATTAGCTTGCATGAGCAAACGCAACAAAACATTGCTGCTGCTAATGCTAAATATCAGGTTGCGGGTAGTAAAGGGAGAAAACATGTTACTTTTGAACCGGGTGATCTGGTTTGGTTGCATTTGAGAAAGGATCGTTTTCCTACTTTACGTCATTCTAAATTGATGCCACGTGCTGCTGGTCCTTTTAAAGTGCTAACTAAGATTAATGATAATGCTTATATCCTTGACCTGCTTGCGGAGTTTGGTGTTTCCATGAGTTTTAATGTTGCAGATTTGAAACCGTATGCGGGCGAAGATGAGGAGTTGCCGTCGAGGACGACTTCAGTTCAAGAAGGGGAGGATGATGAGGACACCACGAGTACATCGACACCAGCAGCACCTCAGGCGCCTCCAGTTGCTCCTCCACCTCAGGCGCCTACAGTTGATCATCCAGTTGGGCCAATCACTCGGGCCCGTGCGAGAGAATTAAACTTCATCATGCTGTTAAGGAACGAAGGCCCAGCGGAATAAGAAGATGGCCCAACAGGGCAGCCCAGGTGGGGCGCCTAGGGTTGGGAGCCGCGGCCCTCCCCCTGGTCGCGCGCGCCCCCCTCCTGCCGTGGTGCCTCCTCCGGACTCCAGGGGCTGCGCCCCCTTTATTTAGTCGGAGTCCCTTTTGTTTACAACTTGAGTTTTGTTTTACATCTAGCTTTAGCTACTCTCGAACACGCGCAAATACGCGCTGTCCTTGTGTGATTCAGAACTCCACCTTCGAGTGATATTTAGATTGCTCGCCTCTTTTTCTTGTTCGTTCTTCGATTGCGGACAGGAATCGATCTTCGTGATCAGGCTGATCTTGCGCTGGCAAGGTTGGTAACCACAGGGAGTTGGTTCAGCGATTGCATTGGCGCTTCGGGTTCGCTCGTCGTAGTCGGATCGTGAGGGTTTACTTCCACCAAGTTGAATTTATATCCACTCACCAAAAGATCGGGCACTCCGACTCTATCATGAGTTTCCATCGGAAAGCTCGTAAGCTTGAGAAGGTTTCCTCTAAATCAATGATTAGATCCTCCTGATTTCTTGTTTTGACAACTACGTCGTCCATGTAGGCTTCTACGTTACGATGCAATTGCTTTTCGAAGCACATCTGTATAGCTCGTTGGTAAGTTGCCCCTACGTTTTTTAGTCCAAATGACATTGTTTTGTAGCAGAAGGCCCCAAATGGAGTGATGAAGGCTGTTTTAGCTTGATCTTGTTCTTTGAGGCTTATCTGATGATAACCTGAGTAACAGTCGAGAAAGCATAGCAAATCGCACCCAGCAGTAGAGTCGACTACTTGGTCGATCCTGGGTAGTCCAAAAGGGTCCTTTGGACAATGTTTGTTGAGGTCGGTGTAATCGACGCACATTCTCCATTCGTTGTTTTTCTTGCGAACGAGTACAGGATTGGCTAGCCAGTCAAGGTGAAAGACTTCTTTGATGAACCCTGCTGCGAGTAATTGGCTAGCTCTTTTTTGATTGCTTCTCGTCTGTCTTGGGCTAACCTGCGGAGGCGTTGTCGCTTTGGAGTAGCTTTAGGGTCAACGTTTAGAGAGTGCTCAATCAGTTCCTTGGGCACACCAGGCATGTCAGCTGGTTTCCAGGCAAAGATATCATGGTTAGCCCGAAGGAAACTGATGAGCGCGACTTCCTATTTAGGGTCTAGCCTGTTCCAATCAGAGCTGTCTTAGAAGAGTCGCCAGTTTGGAGATCAATTGTTTTGAAGTCTTTCTCGCTTGTTGGTTTCACTTTTGTGGATCCAAACTTGTTTTCTGGGATCTCGAGTTCTGTTGGGTGAAGTTTCTTTGAAGCTGTGAAAACTTGTTGCATAGGGCTGGGTGCTTAAGAGGTTGCGGCAATCTCCATGGCTTCGGTGTCGCACTCGTAAGATCGCCGTAGATCTCCTCGTAGCGTTAGTTCTCTCTTAGGCCCTGGCATTTTGAGTACCAAGTAAACGTAGTGTGGTATGGCCATAAACTTAGCCAGAGCTGGTCTTCCGAGTATAGCGTGGTAAGATGTCTCGAAGTCAGCGACTTCAAATATGATGTACTTCGTTCGGTAGTGTTCCTTAGTTTCGAATGTAACTAGCAGGACGACTTGTCCTAGTGGTATGGCTACATTTCCTGGTACGATTCCATAGAAGAGTGAATCTGTTGGAGTGAGCATCTCCGTGACGTCAAGACACATTTTTCTTAGTGTTTTGGCAAAAATGACATTGAGTCCACTTCCGCCATCGATGAGTACTTTTGTCAGTTTTGATCCTGCAACAACGGGATCGAGTACTAGAGGAAATCGGCCTGGTTCTGAGAATTTTGTCCATTGGTCCCTTCTGCTGAAGGTTATTAGCTATGATTTCACACCAATGGCCATGATTTCCCTAAGTACGAGTTTGCTGGACCATTTTGATGCGGTGCTTGGGATTCCGCCAAAAATGACGTTGACTGTTTTGGAGGCGGTCTGGAAGTCGCCTCCTCCTTCTTCGTCGTTGTGGACCTTGTTTTTGCTTTTATCTTTTTTCTTGTTGTACTCCTCGGGAGGTGGTGGTACAGGCAGATCTTGCATTACTCGGCGCATGCTGTAGCAGTCTATTGCTGAGTGTTTGCTAGTCGGGTGCCATGGGCACTGTTTTTTGAGTAGTTCATTGAAACTTGGCCCGTCATCATTTTTGCGGGATCCCTTCTTCCCTGAGTTAGTCATGGAAGCAATGGTGTTGTCAGGTTTTCGTTTGCGATGTTGATTACTCGAAAAGTTGTTTCGAGTATCGCTGTGTCGGTTTCTACCCTGGTCATTGTTGTTATTGTCACGCCCGCGGTTGCGATGAGAGCCAAACCGTTCTCGCACTTTGTCTTCTTCATCCGCCCATTGTTGCATAATGACTTTGAGATCCTTGACATTGGTTGGTCGTCGTCTACCAAAGTCTTGGTATGTTCGTCGATCATATAGGCCATTTTGGATGCACTCGATGACGTCTGTTTCTGAAATGTCGACTATAGTGGCCTTCTTTTCGAAGAATCGTCGCAAGTAGTCGCGTAGTGTTTCGCCTTCTTTCTGTTTTACTTGACTTAGGTCGATCTTGTTACCCGGTCTAGTCATGGAGCCGGCATAGTTGTTGGTGAAAGCTTTTGTCAAGCCTTCCCAAGAGTCGATTGATCTAGGCTTAAGTGACTCAAGCCATGTCAGAGGCGCGGGTTCCATGCATATGGGAAAATGGATGACTTTGGTATCGTTATTGCCTCCGGCTGCCTGTACTGCCAACGAGTAACATCGGAGCCATTAATTTGGGTCTTGCTTGCCATCATACTTAGTGATTCCTGTTGGTTTGAATTTTTCGGGTAATCTTGTCCTCATTACCCGAGTTGTGAAAGCAGGAAAGTGGTTGTAATTGTCGACTTCTCGCTCACATCGACTGTTGATTATTTCTCGTAGATCGCTGAAATTCGATACTTCATAATTTTTCCGGATATGGCGAGCACTTTTTGCGGAATTGGTGCAGCTGACCTCTCCAACATCTTTTTGTCGTACTGGAGCGTTGTGTTTGCTCGGTCCTTGGCTATGTTGCCTTAGTTGGTTGACTACTTCATTGTTATTTCTTTGGGAGCCATTGTTGACTGCAGCACCTCTACTGCCCTCTTGATGAGATGTAATGCGAGGAACAGACGGGATTGGTGATTCCTTATCGAGTAGCTTGTAAGCTTGTTCTGCAAGTTGTGCAATTAGTCTGTTGCCTCACTGCGCAAGTTGAGTTGTCACTTTGTTGTCTCTGTCTCTTGGTATGAGAGTTGATATAAGGTTGATCGAGGCAATTGCCGCGAGTGGAGTATTATGTTCTTGAGCCTGTACTGCGTCAAATGCTCTCTCAAGGTTTGTGATGGGAATGTTTGTAGCCAACATTTGTCGGCGTTCAGCCCGAGTAACATTGCGCATCCTTCTTTGGTTTCTTTGATCAGAAGTTTCATCTTGTGGGGCGTTAGCTGATGACTCGTCCTCTGAGACATTGTCGAGTTGTGCTATCCGTCGAGGAGTTCTCTGTTGGCTAGTACCCACGTTGTTGTTTTGAGTAATGACAAAGACTTCTCTGTCTGGGTAGTAGCTTCCAGAGCTTGATGTTGCGATTTCTGTGGGACTTTCCTCGCAGCTTGAAGTGAGTGGGACGCCTTCCTGGTACGGGAGGTTGTCTATATGAGCGACAAGGCGTGACTCGTAGTCGCGGGCGAGGAGAGATGGTCTTATTCCTGGCCAGTGAACGAATCTGCCTTGTGATGTTGAAGTTATTACCAAACCTTGGGCTGGTCCTGACAGTGGGATCTCTGGGACGTAGTCCGAGTCGGAGTCGTCGCCTTTGTCTTCCCCATGTTCGAGTTGAGTTCGGGTGAGGAGACCTTGGTAGACTTCGGCTGCATTGCGGAGTCCGTGTAGGAACCGTTTTGGAGTCGAAGTTGATTTGTGAAGTAACTGGGAGTGACTAGTCCGAACTGGGGTCGAGTCCGCAGCGTAGTCGAACTCGGTGTTGTTGATTTTGAAATTTCAGTTTCTCCTGACCGGATCCTCTGATTTCTTCTCCTGGATGTTGATGATTTGGCGCTGAAACGATCCAGCGCTGTCGGCGATGCAGAGCCAGGATCCAAAAACGAAGGTCGCGCCTGCCTCAAAGGTGAAAGCAGGCTTGATAACGACAGGTGCCATCGAACTTGCGCGGAGAAACTCGACGAGCTCCCCTACCTGGCGCGCCACCTGTCGGTGTTTTATACCGGCAACCCGCCTAGGGGGTACCCTAGATGGTCTTTTGTGCGGTAAGGACCGTCGAGAATCAAGGAGTCGATGGTGACGCAAGGAACATGATTTAGACAGGTTTGGGCCGCTAGATCACGTAATACCCTACGTCATGTGAGTTGGTTGTATTGAACTTGGATGAGTTGGAGTTGTTGTCTTTGAGGGGGTCCCTGCCCGCCCTTATATACTCGGGAGGGCAGGGTTACAAGTTTGAATCCTAGTCGGGTCTGATTACAGAGTTCTACTCGGTGTAGACCGAGTAGTTTCTATATGCACACCTAACTTAGTTCGAGTGGGATATGCTTCTTGCCGCGTAGCCCCCTAGTCTTGATCGTGTCCGAGTACACCCCTTAGTGGGCCGTACAGGGCCTACTCGTGGGCCTAGGATGCATGCCCGACATTGAGTGCTTTGCAAATATGAGCTAAATAAATTGTGGCAAATATAAGCAAGATAAATTGTGGTACATAGAGATAATAACATGAAATAGAGGTGCGTAATTAGTCAATTTTAGAATAAGCTACAATGGAGAAACTTTTCATTTATATGTTATGTTTGAGCTAAATAAATTGTGGGGAAAAATATAATTTGTTCATAGTTCAGTCATTTTCAAATATGAGCTAAATAAATTGTGGTACATAGAGATGGTTATTGCTGCTGGAGATAGTGGCGATGGTGGGGGCGATCGCCGTTCCTCTCATGGTAAGGGGAAAACCATAGTTGGCACTCATGATAAGCTAAAGAAAATGAGCACGTGGGAGAGAGCAATGCTTTTTTATTTGCAAAGATGTCATGAAGATGCTATTGCGGTGGGTTAGGAATCTCCTTTTGGTGGTCGTTATGCTCCACCTCCAGAGTCCCGGGTGTTTCAGGTCCACTTAGTATTATCGTTATAGGACCCACAATTAAACCACAGGATGAGGCTAGGTCAAACCTTCGTCTTCGCCGCCCAAGGATGCTTAAAGTCCTCCTAGATAGTACTCAGTGGATGGTTTGTCGTAGTCTATCATGTTGTTTCAGTCTAAAATTTAAATTTGTGTATTTCTATCTAAACTTTCAGCAACATTTGAGTTTGTCATAGTGTATCATGTTGTTTAGGTCTGAAATTTAAATTTGTGTATTTCTATCTAAACTTTCAGCAATATTTGAGTGTAATGGTATTAGTATCATATTTGTTATGTTCCATGTATAATTGTATGGATGATCAGAATATCTTTGGTTTGGTAATACTTTGTAAATGAATCAACAATGGATGTACAACGCAGAAAAATGCTCCATGGAGTACATTAATAGCTTGCATGGTTTTCTCGATCTGGAGAATCCAACAAACCGTTGTGTGGTTTCATTTGTTGTCCATGCAGAAATTGCAAAAATGAGAAGGATTACTCATCTAGAAAGACTATTCATGCCCACATATACAGTTCTGGATTCATGCCTAACTATTTTATTTGGACCAAGCACGGGGAAAGAGGAGTTATAATGAAAGATGATGATGAAGAAGAAGATAACAACATTCCTAACTGGATTCAAGGAGGTACCTTTGCAAATGCTCCAATGGGTGAGGCTGAAGAAGAGATGGGCGAGGCAGAAGGTCCTATCGATGATCTAGGTCAGGTGTTGCGAGATGCAAAGGAAGACTGCGAGAATGTGAACAAGTCAAAAAAGTTCGAGCGTATGTTGGATGATCATAATAAATTGTTGTACCCAGATTGCAAACAGGGGCACAAAAAGTTAGGTACCACACTGGAAATACTGCAATGGAAAGCAAAAAATTGAGTCTCTGACAAGGGTTTTGATGAGTTAATGAAAATCATAAAGAAAATGCTTCCCGAGGGGAATGAATTGTCGTCCTCAATATACGAAGCAAAAATGATTGTTTGCCCTCTAGGTTTGGGGTACAAAATATACATGCATGTCCTAATGATTGTATCCTCTATCATGGTGAGGAATACGAGAAATTGGTGGCTTGTCCTATGTGCGAAGCGCTGCGTTATACGATCAGGCGAGATGACCCCTTGGATGTTGAGGGGCAGGCCAGCAAGAAGAAAGTTCCTGTGAAGGTAATGTGGTATTTCCCTGTAGTACCACGGTTGAAGCGTTTGTTCACAAATAAGGCACATGCAAAGTTGATGCATTAGTACAAAGAAGAATGTAAGCAAGATAAAATGATCAGACACCCCGCTGATGGGTCCCAATGGAGAACAATTGATAGAGAATTTCCTGAGTTTGAAAAAGATGCAAGGAACATATGGCTTGGTTTAAGTACAAATGGATTCAATCCATTCGATGAATTCAGTAGTGGTCATAGCACTTAGCCTGTGACATTATGTATGTTCAATCTTCCGCCCTGAATGTTCCTGAAGCCTCCAAGGCCCAAAACAACCTGGCAACGACATTGATATTTACCTAAGACCGTTGGTTGATGAAATTTTACTGTTGTGGAACGAAGAAGGTGTACGTGTGTGGGATGAGGACAAAAAAGAGATTTTTAATCTACGAGCATTATTTTTTCGTAACCATCAATGCTTGGCCGGCGCTTGGTAATATGTCTGGACAGACAAACAAGGTATATCGAGTCTGCACGCACTGTTTAGATGATACTTGCAGCATGGATTTGAAACACTGTAGGAAGGTCGTGTATATGGTCCATCATCGATTTTCTTCCTACTAAGCACCCGTTAAGAAAGAAAGGGAAGCATTTTGAAGGGGCGGAAGAAAAACGTACTAAGCCCGTTCACCGTAATGGTAAGCGTGTATTTTCTATGATAAAGGATGTGAGGGTAGTCTTTGGCAAGGGCTCTGGTAGCCAACCTGTTCTGAACGACGAGGACGGACATGCACCCATGTGGAAGAAGTCTATATTTTTGGAGCTACATTATTAGGAAGTCCTTGAGGTCTGTAATGCAATCGATGTGATGCACCTGATGAAAAATCTTTACGTGAACGCGCTTGGCTTCCTGGGTACATATGGAAAAGGCAAAGGATAAAATTGAAGCACGTCAGGACCTTTTAGAATATTATGATCAGTTCGATGATATTCCTCCATTTTCAGTCGAGGTTGACCCAAGCATCCTATTAGCCAAAGAGGGCACTCCATACTTATGCCACGATCACAACCAAGGGAC
This sequence comes from Setaria viridis, assembly GCF_005286985.2. Classification (NCBI taxonomy): domain Eukaryota; kingdom Viridiplantae; phylum Streptophyta; class Magnoliopsida; order Poales; family Poaceae; genus Setaria; species Setaria viridis. Next base: position 13,750,105 of record NC_048266.2, read on the forward strand.
GTTCATCAACAGGAAGGTTATTAACATTCCATTAGATGATGTTGTGTAATGTATTAGAACCATTATGCTGTGTTTTGTGGTCAAGTGATAAATTAATGTAATAATGCATTGTCATGATACGTAATGTATTATGGTCAAGTGATAAAGTTTTGTGGTCAAGTCACAAAGTAATGTTATAACGTTCTATGGAGTTATTAAACAAGAACTAATTTTTGCATGGTTAAAATATTAATTATTTTGGTTTTTTAGCACCATTAAGTATTAAACAATAAATTTAGATACATGTACCTCAACCCTCTGTTTGAATTTATGAGGCATGTATTTTGTTCATATTCCAATGAAATGTGTGTGGTTTGTTCCCTATATATATACTCATGACAACAACCTCAGTCTGATACGTCACTGCTGGTGAAAACACGTTCAGTACCGGTTCGTAACCCCCCTTTAGTACCGGTTGTGGAACCAGTATTTCTAGTTCGGTACTAAAGGGGGGCCTTTAGTACCGGTTCAAATAACCGGTACTAAGGGGGTCCTTTAGTACCAGTTGGGGAAACCAACCGGTACTGCGACGTGGCAGCCAATTTAGTACCGGTTGGTCTCCCGAACCGATACTAATTTCTTTTTTTTCTTTTCTGTTTCTTTACCCATTTTCTTTTTTGTTTCTTTATTCTATATTAGTATTTCATATTTATTTCCTTTATGTATACTAGTTCTAATACGCTAATATATATCTAAAGTTGTATTTATCTATAATATTACATTTGAGATAATATTATATATAAAAAAACATATTGTGCATACACATATATGAATAATATTACATTGCATCAACTTTCCAAGTTCAACATTTTGGATCAACTATTCTGAACCTGAGTCCTGACGGTGATACAAATTTGATCCACCGTTATGAAACTCCCCCAGTGGATTTACTACATCGTCCAGAAGATATCCATTGAGTTCTTCTTGAATTGCCCTGATTTTTTCTGTCTCGAGTAGTGCTTCCTTCATGTCTCTCATCTGTATCATTGGCAAATATTATTATATAGTAGATCAATGGGTCTGCACAATTACAACTAATTTATTATTAGAAAATTTGTATACGTACTCTGAATTCATGGTCGGTTATACGCTTGGGACATACAAAGCCATGGATGAACTCACATACGTAGTATTCGTATAAATTATTTCCTGGATTCTGTCTCAAACACTATATATATGGCAAAAGAAGTTATGAAATATTTGTTGTGTCCAAGGAAGTGTCACGAGATGTGGAAATTCAACACATACCAGGAATTTAGGCTTGACATCAAGTTCCTCCTTGAATTCACATGCGTGATGTCAACGGAAGCGAGCTCATGCTTTGTTTAGAATGTCTATGAGGTTTTTATATTGGCCTCTTGGTTTCCTCAATGAGTCCATGACATAGACTGCGCTTCGATCAACCGTGATAACAAGGAGTATCCAGTGGAAGTTGTACATATATGCATAGCCAAAGCTAGTTAGTCTTATGTTTAACGGCTAGTTCGAAAAAAAGAGATGGGAAACACGCTCACTTGAAGTTGTACGGTGGAAGTATGTACTTCTTGTAATGTTGGTTGTCTAGGAATTTATATATATTCTTCAAGGTCTGATTTGGTCTATCTTTTAGAGTTGACTCATTTATAATATCTGGATCCATGAAGCCGACGTCATAGTATCATTTCCTCCGGCAAGTTTGAATCTTCATCCTGCATGATACAAAATCGAATAGGAGTTAAGACATCGCACAATGACTAGAGCAGGAATTTTGAAGTTAGAGCAAATTAAAGACTTACAGAACCCAGGAACTGATGAGTGACTTGTCAAGTGTGTCTTGATTGTAAAGGTAATAGAGTTCCTCCAGCGGCACATTTATAATGTCTTCCCCACAAAAATAATGTTGATCCACAATCCGAACTTCGAGCATGAGTACCCTGTTGGCTGAAGCCTCCATATACTAGTGGCGCAATTTGTACATCTTTGTTGGTAGCCCTGGGCATTCGGTATTACCGAACCGAACCGAACCGATTCCTCAGTTCCTCAGTACTTCGGTACCCATGAAAGTCGGTACTGATCGGTTCTTCCAAAAATCGGGTACCGACGAAGTTCGGTTTCGTTTAGTTCGGTTCGGTTCTAGTTCCGAACCGAACTAACCGACCAACTCTGGCTTCCAAAAAAAATCATCGACGCAGGGGGGGGCCGCCGCACCGGAACTCGGGAAGGCGCGCCGGACTCCGGGCGAGGATGCGGCGCCGCGGGAGGTCGCAGGGGGCTGCCGGGACTCCGGGTCTCGGGAGGCGGGAGGGCGCGCCGGTCGCCGGGAGGACACTGGCGCCACGGGAGGACGCCGGGCCGGTGATGCACCGTGGCTGCCGGCTAAGGATGCGCCGGCCGCCGCTGGCCCGCTACGGGGGATGCGCCGCGGCCCGCGGGTGGGGACTCACCGGCCGCCGCAGCTGGGGATGCGCTGCCGCCGGGGATGTGCCACGGCTAGGAAGGCGGCGGCCGGCGGGGAGAGGGATGGGACTGGGAGGGGGCGGCGCCAGCCGGGACGGAGGGGCGGGGCGGGTAAGGTTGAGGAGCTGGGAGGGAGGGTGAGGCGCGGATGGGTGAGGCTGAGGAGCCGAGCGGGAGAGGGCGGCACGGGTGACGGACTGACCGAGGGGAGGGAGAGGGAGCTAGGGTTACGCAGTTAGTGGGCCTTATTAGGCTTATTAGGCCTCAGTTCCTCGATTAGTTCGGTTAATCGAGGGGAAGAACCGAATTAACCGAACAAAGTTCGGTTCCAAGGAAATGAGAACCGAATAGGGAACCGAGATTTTGGTTCTCGGTACATTCGGTTCGGTTCTCAGTTTTTTCGGTTCGCCTCTCGGTTCTCGGTAAAATTTGCCCAAGGCTATTCGTTGAAAGACGGTCCACCAATTGCGGCCACACAAGCAGTTTCCCTAACTTATATTTCCATATAGCAGCCCCAGGTTTCTTTGGGACATGATCCTCCCCTCAAAGTTGAGCTGGGATGAGATTTGTATCTTTGGCGAATTGAAGCAGGTTCTGATCAAACTCCGAAAGCACCTAGAGCGGGGAAATCGATTGGTTGGATTGGGTTCCGAGCTGTTGAATACTTGACCCACATTTCTTCTTCTTCTGAAAAGTTTTTGTTATTGAGCGGTCATAGTCAGATAGCGGTGGTTTCTCTGCCTTTTTCTCCATGATTCTAATGAAAGCTCAAAGTTTAACCTTATCAAGTGGTGGATCTTTCTTCACGGGAGGCTTTGGTGCGAAGTGAGCTTTAACCTCATCATCCACTACTGCGTGGAGTTCCGCATCAGTCATATCATAAGGTTTCTTGGGCTCCGGTTGCTTCTCCTTCGGTTTATTCTGCTTCTTCTCCGTAGCCGCAGTAGGAGAAACTAAAGGCATATTTCACCGTGTAGCCATGCTCATAACAGGGGAAGGTGGAGTCATGCTAGGATCCCTATCAGCTAATGTCAGTGTTTTATGCGTGGGGCTCACCGAGATCAGGAACTCGAAGGTGAACTCGAACACATGATTTAGATAGGTTCAGGCTGCTTATGTCGCGTAACACCCTACATCTTGTGTGTTGGCTGGATTGTGTTGATTGATGATGTTTGGAAGGGGGTCCCTGCCTCACCTTATATTGCCGGGGTAGGGTTACAGGTCGGTTGTTTACAAGAATGCTAGTCAGATTCGACTAAAGAGTCCTACTCTAATTGCTACGAGTAGTTTCCTAATCCTCGACTAGTCCTTGTCCTCCACGTAGACCACGGCATCCAGCACCGTAGTCTCCATGTCTGACACGTCTCAGTGTACAGCCCTGTATTATAGGACTGTCCAAGCCTCCCGGTGGGCCCATAGATGTATGGCCGACAGCTAGTGGACTCATGCTAGGATCCCTGTCTGGTAGTGGAGAGGGTGCCCTGGCAGATGGCGTAGGTGATCTTGCCCTTGAGCTTTAAGGAGATGATCCCAACGTCGGGGGATTCGGCTGCGTAATCCTTATGTAGCACTTGGGCCATAGAATCCAACCATGGATGGCTTCTCCTAGATTCTTTTTCTCGTCGCCTTCAGGGATCTCTAGCTCCAGGTCATCCCAACCGTCGGATCTCCAGTTCCAGGTCATCCCAACCGTTGACCACTCGGTCCACCCCAACTTTGGTGTAATCGCGAGCTAGAATATCCACATCATGAATTGTTTGGTCTTGTGTAGGTTGTTCAGCCACACCATAAGCCAACACGATGAGCTTGTTTTTCACGGGAGCAACAAGCTCACAAGGGGCTCTCCCAGTGATGTCATCCATGGGGTTGCGTTAGTTGTCCTCAAATATGTCAGAAGATCCTCCAGCTAGGGCTTCCGTGGAAGCGACACTGTTTCGACGCTGAGAGGGGCTTACGTCGACATTAGCCCCTAATGCTGCAACTGCTTGTTCACTAGCTTGTTTGCTAAGAGCTAGAGCCACATGCTAGTCGATTGCTTCCTCCATTCTTGCCTCTGTCAAAGCTAGTGTTCTTGCAACTCTCGCAGTTGTCGTACGTGTTCGGCCTTACTTCTTTAGCGACATCTATAGGAATCAATGTGCTCACGAAAGGCAAACTTCCATGCAATTACTCCTTTGCCTCGGCAACGTCCATGGTGTTCTGGATTACCTAGTACCATAGTCAGCTCGTCCTTCTCTCGATCAGGCACGAAAGATCCTTCGGCCAATGCCTTTATTAACTCAACAAGACTCGTAGTTGCTTCTCTTAATTCTTGGCCGAACACAAATGATCCATCTTCGAGATTGAGTGTGCCGCCATGACCATAATACCAATGCTTTGCAGCTCCGGCCATTCGAGAGTCTGCGGTACTATTCCCTTAGCAATTATGTTATCTTCCATCCTCTATCATTTCATGATCCCCTTCTTATAACCTCCTGGCCCAAGACGATGAAAGTATTTCTTCTTCTGAGCATTGTCGATGTTGGTTTTAGTTGCCTTAGCGCTCTTTTGCGACTGCTTGAACTGCACAAACAAATCCCAGTGATCTCTTAACTTCGGGTGCTTTGTGAAATCTGGTGTAAGGCACTTCTTTATGTAGTCTTTGTTCAGGTTCTTCCCGTACATCTAAAAAGCAATTGCACCCTTCCGAAAGCTCCAATCTTTCACTGTTGCTTCATCTACACCTTCGAACGTGAAGTTTTCTTTTATCTGCTCCCATATCATTTCCTTCTCTTGCTCAAGGACCACGCTTATGAGGACCGTGCTTGTGGAAGCGATGCTCTCATTGATTTCAGGGCTTTTCCAATTCTGAAAGCTTATTGGGATGTTATCTCTAACAATAAACCCAATTTGATTCACCAATTTGGTCTTAGCATTGTGTGGAGCAATTGGTTCACCATCTTCATCAATTTCCGTGATGATGATACGGCCCTCTAACTTCTTCTTCTTGCCTCATTTCCGTTTAGGCCTGCTGCTCGATCCAGATGGCTGAAAAACGAAATAACTATTAATTCCCAATAATTTTGATAAGTAGAGAATTCAAATCATGTTTACATATAATAATTGCTATATCTCGTCTTGTTGCCCATCATTGCCTTCCTCGGCAATTGGTTCCTCCTCATTGCCATCCCAGACATGTTGAGGTAGATTGCTACCTAAAGATATTATTATAATTAGGAATCATGGAGAGTACCATGAAGTACTTGAAGAGAGGTATGGAGGCGGAGAGGGCCAGGGGACGTCCAAGCCAAGTTGGAGACCCAAACTATATCAAGTTCAAGTCCACCTCGAAGTCCAGGAGCAGTGCGCCTTAGAATTGACGCCTAGATCACATACGGAGCCCGTTTTGGACGTTCTACATATGTATGGAAAGTTGAGAAGATATACTTTCCAATGGCACTAGTCCCATGTAAAACTTCCATTAAAGTCAACAGGAATCATTGAAACAAATGTATGTACAGAATCTGCCAAGGTGTTGCATCACCTTTTGTCGGGCCTTAGGCCTTGTAAGTTTGCTTGGGACTTAGGCCCAAGTTGTTGTGCGCCCCAACCAGGAGGAGATGGCAAGAAGAAGAAGCAGTAGAAGTTGCAGGAACCTTGTGTGTTTGTGCTTGTTTCGCGCATTGGAGAAGAGAAGAGGCTGCCTCTTACGTAGGCGCACAGGGAGGGAATGAACATGTACGCTTACTGCAGCAATGGCCATCAAACCATCTCAATTATTCATCAGCAGGCTCGTATATGACCCAGTGCACTGGGCCGACTGAACCAGGCCCCCAAATTTTTAGGGCCTCCGTATACCTCTCAACGTGGAAATTCTATCCATCTTCCGGGAGATTTAAATCAATATATATTCCATTGTTTGAGATCAGTGCAAATCTTGATGAACGTGTGCGATTGATCTGCACTGGGGAAGCAGCATGTGGAGCAGGCGCATACCGCTGCATGGGTGAACCAAGTACAGGACGCGTGTCGCCATGGGAGAGGTGGGGGCGGATGGGATGTTAAACGAGTTTCAAATTTCAAATGATTTTTTCTCTTGAACCATGAATCCGATTTGAAATCCGTAAACCAAAATATACTTTAGAATTAATGCAACACAATGAGCTCCAATATGTTATTTTAATTTTTTTATTTTAATGTTTCAACATTTTTAATGTACTATTTCAACATCTTTTTAATAACTACTCAACATTTTTGTGTATTGTTTCAACATTTTTAATGTGCTACTTCAACATTCTTAATATCTACTTCAACATTTTTATGTACTGTTTCAAGGAGTACTTCAAAAAATTTTAATAACTGCTTCACCATTTGTAAAAAAAATTGAAGAAAAATGTTGGTGCATACAAAAAATGTTGATTAATATCACGAAATGTTGGTAACAATTAAAGAAAATGTTGACGAATGTTAAGAAATGTTGGTGAATGTTAAAGAAAAATGTAGTACATTAAAAAAGTTAAAGAAAAAATGTTAAAAAGAAAAATGTTGGTCAACATCAATAAAATGTTATTATATTCGAAAAATGTTCAAAAATAATTTGATTCAAACAATGGTCAAGTGTGGTCTTATTTTTTTTTAGATGTCATCGTAAGAAACATCATGGTTCAATTGGAATTTGATTTGGACACTTGGTTTGCAAACTACGGATTTTTCCTGCGAATCTTCATTTTGCACGAAAATCAAGGTGCATGTTAGAAGGTGTTGTCCTCCAGCCGGTTTCAACGCTAAAAAAAAATTAGTAGGTCAGCCAATTTGACGGATTAACAGGCCGTTAGTAGACCCTGCTATGCAACGCTTATCCACCTTCCGGAATATGCATAGGAGCCCCCTCTTCAACGCGAGTCTCCGTTGCCTGCTTTTGACGATTGCAATTCCTGTCGCCGATCCGTCATCTCGTCGTCATTCCTTCCGCCTATCTCACCAACAAAAACACAATCTGAAGTAGAACCGACGGTTTACGCCTGAATCTGAGTCCTAACGATCGAGTGACGCCGCCATGGACGCCGCGTCGTCCAGCAAGCCACGGAGGGGCCGCGATGTCTCCGTGGCATTGAAATTAAGCTGGCCAGGCCCAACCCAACAAGCATCAACCGGTGCAGGTATGTGGTGACCCGCTCCATGGTTTGTTTGCAATCAATCAAGCAAAAATAATTTACTTATAAACTAAACTGTATTTTGTATTTATTATTTTATCTTGTCAAACATGAACAGAGGGGTAGGGTTGGCGTTTGGAGATTGGATTTGTCTATGACTCGATTCTAATTTTTATGGTAGTTACATGATAAAGTCTAAATATACTTTGCTTACTTGCATTTTATAAATATAGGCTCCATTTTGTGAATTGCGCCATGGCCTCAAAAACCTAGGTACGGGCCTGGTCATCAGTTACAGGTAACTCAGGGGTCATCAAGACTTGACCTGACCTCACCGCCATCAAGAGACCTAACCTCACCACACGCATCACGTCCACGTCTCGTCTCGTCTCGGCACAGCACAGCTCCAGCCACATCTGAGCCATGCTGCAACTGAAGCTGATCTACATCCGAACCGTACAAAGAGCGCACGATTCTTTTTGTTCTTTTGAAGTCTTCATTTCACTGCCGTACGCTTGATGATCCAAGGATCGACACGACGCATATCGAACCATCAGTCGGTACAGCTCTGCGTCTAATGGGTCGGGATTTCCTAATACTACGGTCGAACCATGCATCGGTACATGTGGACCGGGCCTCTTTCTTCTCCCGCACTCGCCAGCCCAGTCTCGCGCGCAAGCTTCGGCTAGACGGCCCACCAGTCAGCCAGTTTACTTCGACGGCCCACCAGTCAGCCAGTTTACTTCGAAACATTGCCCAGGTAGCGGAACCCTAGCTCCCTTCTCCAATTTCTAGCCCTAGCTCCCTTCTCCAATTTCTGGCCGCCGCCCCCTCCATCCCAATTCACGCCGCCTCGCGCGCTCCCCGCGTCTCCCAAAATGCCGCCGCGCGGTGGCCCCCTTCCAAAACGCCGCCGCGCGCGTTCGCCCCCTCAGCCTCGCCCCTCAATCGGCGCCGCGCGCGCAGTCGCCCCTCCAAACGCCGCCGCGCGCAGTCGCCCCTCCAAACGCCGCCGCGCGCAGTCGCCCCCTCCCCAACCGACCGATGGTGTGTCGGTACATAGGTTTATACCGACTCCAATGTAGTTGGTATAGAAGGGCCGTGGTACAGTGAAATCCATGCGACAGAGCACATTGCAATTTCTTGCCCAACCAACTACAATGGCACAAGTCGCATTGGCGTTGAACATGGTCGTTCCATTTTCTTCGTCTGGGTCTAGAGAGTGTGAACAGATAAAATGGATTATACTACTCACAAGTCACATAATCCGTGTACCAGAGATACATTGCACAACTAAAACAAGGCCCAGAAGAGTGAATACTGAAATTTTCAGAGAAATTTGTACATACTGCAGTATCAAACCATGTCAATGTTCCCTAACGGATCATTAGACGAACCAGCGACATCTGGCGTGCCTTCCTCCCCACTCTTCCCAGAAGCAACATCAGCCTTCACTCTGCGTTTCACATCCCGTGATCCATCGATGGCTCCAGCCTCGATCGCCTCCAGATACAACGCCTTGACCAGATTGATGAACCGCCTCCTGAAACTTGGTACTCGGGACATGTTTGCCATGATCCCTTGCAACCTGTGAATCAATGAGTTTGTTGACTTGGGAGTTGCTTCAGACATATTGTTTTTATCGAACAGCTTCAGACATATTGTTAAACTTAGTCATCTCATTGATGGTGCGTTCTTACCTTCTGATTATTGCTTGCAGCTGACCTCGCTTTATATTGTCATCCGATGGGAAACCTGAATCGTCCCAGTCGGATGGCTTCTCGTTCTTGTTCGTCATGATGAGCTTCCTCAAGCACATCTCCTCGTCTTCATTGATATCTAGTTTCTTCATTTGTTCCTTGATGACCAGAAGTGGTCCAAGCATCCAGTCAAATACTTTGTCTTTAGGCCAGTTGAAGTTTGTCACTTCAACATCATCAGCTACCAGAACAGATGAGACACGGTGAACCACAAAGATGAGCAGGACTGATATCATGAATTTTTAAAGTGGATAGTCATATGTTAGGTAGGTAGTCTTAGTATCGTACATATGAGCAAACCGGGTGAATCTGATTTTGCAGATCGTATTAGGCACTGAAGAATGCACCAAGCAGGCAGTTTGATGCTTAATTTCTTGCCTTTTCCTTCGGTGATATATTCCTCCATATCTCCAGCAGTGATCAGACCCTCACTCAGTAATATCCTTCCATTGAGCTCACAGGATCGGAAGAACCAATCCCATATCTGCATAGTAAAGTGAAAAAAGGAGAGTTGTAAATCTAAATTGCTAGAACGGGGATATAGATCGTGCAAGATGAAGAGAGATTCACCTGAATTGGTCTTAGTCGCTGGATGGTTTGCATGAACGTCTTTGATCGGTGCAACACCCTTCTATGCTTATTATAGCCATGTTGCCTCTCTGCAGGTTCAGCCGTTGCGTTGTACCTTTCCTTGTTCTGGCCAGTCTCACACTTCTGGGTATCTCCTTTTCGGTATTTGGGCCTGTCTGTCGAAGTGGTTACCGACTAAATGCAAAAATCTCTATGCATGGAGGCAATGCCATGCAAATGAGTGAACAAGTTTCAATAGAAAACTGCCAAGTGGTGGAAATAGCTGTCGAAACATACCTCGGAAGACATGAGCCTTCTCTTAGGTAAAGCAAATCATTGGTGTATTCATCAAAAATTGCTACTGCTGAAATCATGTATGCCAGTCCCATCTGGAAAGAAGCCTCCTGCATATAATCATTCTGTCATATATTACTAACGATCACGTCACACATACTCTGCATATGAATATTCTGTAAGGACACTTTCTCCATCAGAGAAGATGCTAAACAGACCTGATAAGCAATCAGTCCTGCACGAAAACCAAACAAGAAGCTGCTGAAGAATGAAGCTATTACTCCCCCAATCACAGCAAGCGGCCAAAGTATAATGGCCAAACCAGCAAAAGGCACACAGACAGTTTCTAGAAATGGTCCTTCCCTTCCAACAAGATCCTCGCATAGCCTTTGCCATCCTTTCAACAACATACATGGGCTTTTCCACAAAGCCACTGCACTTATCATCAGTACATCTACTGGAACAGCAATAAAGGCAACGACCGTGCTTCGTGGTAGATAAGACAACCTTCGCAAAACCACCAAGTTATATCAGTAAATGCACACAAATAATTCTTATCAGGGTGCATGTCTAGAGGGTACAGGTACAATTGATCAGAAGATATGCATAGTTAGCATTGGGTTCTGAATAAGATGTAACATTCCCCAGTATCTGATTACTCAAAACAGAGGAAATGGAAAGTTAAAACATACTTGATGTCAAGAGGGGTTTCATCATCCCCCATTTTCTCGACGAGATCATCCATGAAGGAGAAGTAAGAGTGGATGCAGAAGTCAGTGACATCGCGAACGACTGTGCAAGCTCCAGATATTGTACTAGCAGTTCCATCCTGAAATGAGGTGATTTTGTAACACTGTTCATGACAGTTACCAATAAAAGAAAATGGAGAATCCTATATGAACTTCAACAGGCACATGCATACCATAAAACAATGAGCCAGCTTGTCCGTGACACCCTCGCCAACAGCCTCAAAGGTTGCCAAAAGGGGAACAAAAACTCCATAGCCTATACCACCCAGCAGGCTCCCAACAATAGCAAGTACTGGCAATAGGAGTAGGGGTAATGGCAACAATATTCCGATAAGGATCTTCAACACTAGCCCAATCCTTTCGGTTCTGCAAAATACGCATTTTTATAAATGAAGCCTTCACTTGTCTTATCCAAGAGAAATTAGTTAATACTAGTTCCACATTACATTGGATCAGAATATATAATCTGCTGCTAGAATTCATGCCAAGTTTTCCAAAGTGAAAGAAGTTACCCTACTTGAGCACGCAGTAGTATGTCCAGACGAAATGTGCAGGCCACAAGCCAATAATTACCGCAGAGTTCCCACAGAAAACAATGGCGGCCGCAACCGGACCGATCAGGACCGCTGCAGGGGGGGAAAGACAGTAAACCGTCCGTTTACATACCTCATTAGCATTCAGTCTGAACTACATACACATCATCATAAACGGTAAGCTCTGAACAGAGTGCTGTAATTATCCACAAGACATTAAAGGGGTGTATGCTACATCTGCTGTTACCTTTGACGGAGCCCAGGAGCAGCAGGAGGATGAAGAAAGGCAGGAAGGACACGAAGCTCCAGAGCTTGCCGAGAAAGCCCACGGGGACCTGCATGGATCCCGGCCAGTCGCCCCGTGGGCCAAGAGCACAGACGCCTCCTTGTCTTCTTCCTTCAGCCTTCTTCTTCCTCTGTCCTGGGAGAAGAGGCAACAAGCACAACGAAGCCGGGAGCAAGTAAACGAAAAGCAGAGAGAGAGAGAGAGAGAGAGAGAGAGAGAGTCAGAGAGCTCGGAAGCCTGGAGGAGGTGGACAGAGAATCAGGGGCGGTGTGCTGTGATCTGTGGAAGCGCTGGGACTTGACGCGTGTTGGTTTGCATGGGCCACACGCTCCTGAAGCCTGCCATTTTCTATTGGTATGTCGGCCCACCATCCAGCGGCGAGCCTTCCCATGACAATGCCGATTAAGCAGCTGTTCGTACATCAGTATCTTCATTTCGGGTCAAAGATATGTAGAGATTAGAGGAGAAACACTTGGAAGGATATGTACATAGAACTTTGAACGCACCACAAAGGCATACAGCGAGTCTTTCGGGCTGCTGATAGGCTGGATAAAGCATGCTATCATTCAGAAATGCAATCCAGGCTCAAGCATCTTGGCACAGAGTTAGCAAGATAAAAGCATACGGTAAAGCAGGGGATCAAATGCCACCCTCTTAATTATTTTCTCCCATGGATAACAAACCGAGAATATGGCATGTGAACATACAGCGGCTGGGAGAGGACTTACATGCTACAGCAATGCCATATTGTCATACAGAATTGGCCCAGAAAAAAACGAGGTAAAATGGGTATAGTCTATAGTCGTTTCCTGCTAATTCTGCTCATGACCATAAATAGTGGCACTAAACTTGTACAAAGTCAAGAAACAAAATGCTAATTGTTCAGATAGGCCCCAGCTTGCCCATGGGGCCTGATTAGAGAACTATCTTATGTGGATGATCATCTTGTTGAAGAAATCCTTGTTCTCGGGAAAATACTCCAGCAGCTCATCCTTGGTTACCCACGCATAGTCCTTGCACTTTCCAATATGGTATTTCGTTGTGCCGACCACTTGCGACTTGAAAAAGAAACGCTGTTGCAAGCATAATGGGATTAAGGATACAGAAAATGGCCTACAAACAGATCTTAGTAGCATACAAAGTCTAAACAGAACGATGCAGAAGCCAGTGCTAAGAAGCCATGAGCAAACCATGGCAAGGATATTAATAAATTAATTTTATTACAGCAAGGAACTAAAAGTATCGCAGAGTTTCGATTAGGCACCTTGAATGATGAAACATTTGAATCTGTTTGTTCAACCGCCATATGAGCCATTGGAGCATTGCCAACAAAGTATGTATTGTCAAGTCCCCCAAGAACAGATTTTAATGCAGACTCAGCACACTGAAATAAAATCCAAGTACATATGAAAGTTTCAAACAACAACTTCAAATCAGTCAAAGAAACTGGAACCAGACTACAGCATGAACTGATGGATATTTTATGTGTATATTTTGTTAGAACTGCATACCAATCGCATAGTTTCTTCATTTTCAAATACTTTTTCTGGAAAATGCCAGACAGGCTTTCCATCAGGAGCCCCATAAGCGTTGCCATACAGGAGGAGATAAAGTTTATTATCAAGAGCTCGTTGTAAAGACCTGCATAAAACAATGGTTTAGCACAGGCTTGTACAGTGCTATGCTGACAGACTAACAAAAGCACGGCTTCATGATATTAATTCATAAATATATTCATACAGTGCAGTTCTATGATGCAATGCTTGCAGGTTGAAAAAGAGTCCCTTAGTAATATTTTGTACAAAGTTGCAAATAAGCAATAGCTATAGCTATTACTGTCATTATATGAAGAAGCAACGAGAATTAATTAATGCTTTGTAAGCAATCTCAACTCACCTAACTCAAGAACAGCCGAACACTCAAAAGTATTTGGCGCTGCAAAAGATGCAGCTTTTCTGCGTATATCACTCCTTATCTATAAGACAAGATAACAGCTGACAACTTGGCCTTGGTAGCCAAAACTACTGGCCATATTGCCCTAACAACTAGGATATGATCACTAGTGAAGCAAAAGACTTGGCTAACACTAACTCCCTGAAGACTAGGACTCTCTAACAGACTAGAGACTTGGCTAACACTAACTCCCTGAAGACTAGGACTCTCTTAACAGACTTGACTGAATCAGCCTACTGCAAAGCCTGACTGAACCTGAACTTAACTGAAACTGAAACAAAGGACTCGACACTATACTGAATGAACACAGGGACAGGGATGAAACCATAATGCTTTAACAATGAAGATACACGGATGCTCTCCGGTATCAGTTTCTTACAGGAGCAGACAGATTATGATAAACTGATGATTGTGGCTAGCGACCTTCGAATATGTATCGTTGTAGCTTTACTTGGCAACTTGACCACAAAGTAATTTTAAGATTTGTACACCTGTTACTGAACCACATTGATCCTTAAAACTTGCTGTAGTGTAGTGGGTCACAATTGGCAAGTAATCAGGTACAACTGAAGATACATATTTGATCTTTGCTAGTCAAGATCATCGCAATATGTCTGCCACTGTAAGAAGCCAAACAAGATCATCCATGGATTGTTAAAAAATTGGACAGATCCATAGTTTTAAGGGCTAGAATCTCCCTAAATAATTGCATGGGACAAATCCAAGAAGTAATACAATTAACCAAAGAGGAAGATACATATTGCTATCCTGACCAAATTGCAAAATTGCATATATCAATACAGGTATTGGTAATAATGGATTAATGGTTGTTGTTGTTGCCTAACAAATACAAGTTAGATGTATGTGTTGAATTGCATAGCAAATACGACCGTAACTTCACTGCACAATCATGGGCAGTTGGGCTAGTGACCATAGTCATCAGAAACATGCAAGACACCTGAATGTGTCAGTTAGCACATGCTTGCATAACTGTAGAGTAGCAGATACATACAATAAGCACAAAACAAGCTAGTCTCAAGATGCAACTGCCAATTCTAGGACCACAGAAACTAAAACATAAATGCAAGTTCAAAACTTACTTCCGGTCGTTTGTTTTGTCAGCCTCTGTGATTCTTGGAGCAGGCACATAATCAATCTGATAATCACCCTTACCCCTACAAAATAAGAGTGGTGATATGCTATCAGAAGATATTTCACCATGTGCTACTTTCTGGTGCAAGGTTCTGCTAAGCTCATGCGGGTCATGCCGAATTCATATGAAATGGAATCTGCATCATTTGCAGGCATTCATTCTAAAGCTCAATTCTAGATCATTAACAGCCATATCTTTCAAGTTTCAATGACTGCGGATCTATGGCATTACATAGATCTGCATTCTCCATTCAAGGCTAACAGTTGACAACTCACAAGCATGCACTTGAACTTCGGAAGTATAAGTTACAATAGGCTTGCAATCCCTAGTTCACAGGATATAGCTATGCTATTAACCATTTTGTTTTTCCTTTGTCATGACTCAGAACTACTGGTAAATGCCGAAAATCCTACTGAGATAACTGCCTCATATAGCTTCCCAAGTTTACCATGTAAATTTAAATACTAATAAAGATAATGCTTAGCAAATCTTGTTCAATTTGCACATTGCCACAAGTAATCATACTCCTTTAGTCCTTTACCATCTTCATTCAATTTCCCTTGTGCTATTCTAAAGCCCTTATACCAATGCACTACAAAACTGCACTCATCCCATTGTACACACGAATCTGCTAGTCAGGAATGGTGGCGGAAAAGGCCAGAAATATATAAAACGCGACGGGGAAATGGATCACCTTGCGTCGGCCTTGCCCAGGACGTCGTCGGGGTACTGCCGTCTGTACTGCTGCCTCCACCGAAACCTAGCAGAGAAACGAACCATTCCGACGCAAAACCAAATCAGCATATGGAAGCAAGAGCAGATAAGGCGGGGCGGAACAGAGATGAGCCGATCTGGCGTACGAGAATTCTTGGAAGGCGTAGACGACGGGGTGGATCTTGGGGATGACGACGGGGAGGCGCTCGAACAGCACCGACGCCACGAGCTTGCCGTCGCTCCCTTCCTTCGCCGCCGCCGGCGCAGCGGCCGCGGAGGAGCTGAAGCCTCGCGGCTGACGGAGCAACGACCGGAGCAGAAGGCTCGCCGTCGCCGGCGATCGGGACAGCATGGTGGGTAGCGGCGGTCGGGTTCGGGGGGCCGCGCCGCGCCGCGCCGCAACGATGGTGTGGGAAGAGAAGAACTGGCGGAGGAAGAACCCTGCCTAAACCGTGGCCTCGTGGGCCTTCTCCCTACGGGCCGTAAGCCCGGAGCCTTCTCCCTTCGTTTTCCCTTTTCCCCATTTCTCTCCTCCTTTATTTTAAAAAAATACTTTACGCCTCTCAAAAAAATATTATATAAGTACAAGATGATATTGTTCAAATAAAACATGATGGTAAAGGAGTATTAGAAGATGGTATTGTTCAAATAAAACATGCATCTAAACCATCTAGCATATTTGTTAGCCTCCATTCGATGATTTCAACCGCTCATACACAAGTCAAGCACACCTCAAGATATAATGGTTGAAATCATTTGGATAAAATACAGTCAGTAGAATAGATAGTCCTCATGCACGGGTTGTAAACAAAATGATTGTGCTCAAGTTTATCTTTCCAAAAGGATCTGGGTTATATAAAATTTTAACCTATATATATACATACATATATTTCCAACTCCAGGTGATGTAGTTGTAGGCTCCGTTTGTATCCGCTTACAAGCGGCTTATCGGTGGAAATAAGCGAGAATCCCGCCAAACGCTTTGCTTATTTCCACCGATTCTCGCTTATGTAGTAAGCCGCTTCAACGATTTGAACTACGAGAAGCGAAAAGCGAGAAGCGAGAAAATCTTCGCTTAGATTATAATCTAAGCGTGGCTAGGAAAAGCGTATACAAACAGGGCCTACGTCACGTGTGTGTCTTAGAATGTAATGGAGAGTAATACGGCCCTGTTTGTATACGCTTTTCCTAGCCACGCTTAGATTATAATCTAAGCGAAGATTTTCTCGCTTCTCGCTTTTCGCTTCTCGTAGTTCAAATCGTTGAAGCGGCTTACTACATAAGCGAGAATCGGTGGAAATAAGCAAAGCGTTTGGCGGGATTCTCGCTTATTTCCACCGATAAGCCGCTTGTAAGCGGATACAAACGGAGCCGTAGTTATATTTCTCTCAACATTCAAGTTGGGTTTTTCCAGTTTTAGGGCATAATGCCACAGCACGAGCTAATGGTACGCCCTCCGTCTTAATGGTACGCCCTCTGTCTTAATAGTTGCCAATGTTTACTTTATGGTCCAGAACTTTTGATAATATTTTAAAAAAATATATAACACATATTACCAATGTCCAGTTTATTTTTTCTTAAAATATTATACAACCTTCTAAGCATATTCTTTAACCATAATTCTAGTAAGTTCACTTACATTTTTATTAACTTCAGTATTATTGACACTATTAGCCGTCAAGTTTGAATAACTGAGCATAAATGGGGATGAAATATGAACTCATAGTATGCATACTAATAAAAAAAATAACAATAAGACACCGTACTGATGTTTTCAAAAGCAAAATTCTGGATAGTTATTTTCAAAACTAAAATCTTTTATATGTATTATTTTCGAATTGGATGAATATGTTCTATGTAACATCATTGTTGGTGTCGTAAGAAGTCCCTACAGCACCAAAAA
Source organism: Setaria viridis (assembly GCF_005286985.2). Taxonomy (NCBI): domain Eukaryota; kingdom Viridiplantae; phylum Streptophyta; class Magnoliopsida; order Poales; family Poaceae; genus Setaria; species Setaria viridis. The sequence continues at coordinate 13,767,627 of NC_048266.2, forward strand.
AAATTGTTTTGTGTAAGACTAAACACCAATATCAAACCAGTATGGTCCTCTGGCTCTCTGTCTAGATCTTTGTGATGAGTTATAGTGTTTTTCCCCTTCAAAACACGGTGCACGCAGATTCTTACAAACGCACGCACACTTAACTCTATGAATATACTCACGTAATTCTATTCTTGTGAGCACCTCCGAGAGACTGAGCCAGCAGATTTTAAGAATGAGAAAGTCACCATTAGCACCTCGCTGTCGACGTGGATATTGCGATTGCATACCACTGAAAGAATAGTGCCGGTTAAATTTGGAAAAATGTGAGCACCTACTTGAACCTTCAAAGTCTGGTGGGCAACTTCCATCACAAGAAATCCTGTTGAGCTACACTCGATACGCATGACTCATAGTGTTTATCTTAAGAAAAAATAACATTACAAAAAATTATCAAGAAAAGATTGAAATGGCAAACCAAATAATGAGATGCACGCCGGTGGTGCAACACAACTGGTGTATTTTGCAAACCGATGCAAAGTAAAAGTGTCTCCACATAAACTACACATTATACATGAGAGATGGCTCCACATAAACTACACATTATACATGAGAAATGGTTGTGGTTGGTTACCTGTTACATGTCAACATGTCTTAAAGTAAAGTAAAGATCACACGTTGTAGGTCTAGATATTTTTCTTTTAAAAATCAAAGTGCTCTAAGATAAATATATGTACTTTGCCCCTTTCAAATCGAAGACATGACTAGCACATGCCATCTTATTTAATTCTTTAGAGGTGTCTAAATAAATATAGAAATCCATTTTATGTAAGTGTTGAATCCAAATATTTAATCTCATTCATTTATCTTTATATAATTCTTCTTTATATACCATATACTTGCTTTCAAAAATGCACTTGTCCTACTAAGCGGTTTGGTTGCATGACAATCACCCTCCCACTTGTACATGTTTGCTTGAATGCCTTGTGATATTACACTATTGACGCTCATGGACCATTCTTCTATATCTATAATTTGTTGTGATAAACCGTAAATCTAACCTCAATGTTCTAAGTTCTAACCACAATTTCCAATCAAAAAACATATTTGCTACTCCTCAAATTCTTGATTTTTAGCTATCTCTCAATCACCCAACCTTATGCTAGAAATTGAATTGGGGATTGGAATTTGAGGTTAGGGTTTGAGGGTTTGGGGTGAGAGATTTACCTGTGGCCTTCGAGTCTAGAGGGAGCTCCGGGGAGGCTGGTCGACTGGCGGTGGAGATGGGAGAGACGACAGTGGAGCGGAGGCGGCGTGGGTGCCACCGGAGCCAGGTGGTGGGGGATCCCCGGTGGGTAGCGGATGCGGCGGGGGAGCATGGGCCAAATGGATTAGCGTTGGGTGGCGGCGGAGGCGGCCGAGGTCGCCGGAGCCAAGCGGGAGGTGGCGGGGGGGGGGGGAGTTGCGCAAGGAAGATGTCGGGAGGAAGGCGAGAGAAATAGAAAGAATATAGAACTAAAGAAAGGATGGATAGGGACCCTTGAATGTAGATCCAACGGTTTTAGGAAGTGATTGACAGAAAAAGGAAATCTCAAATGTTTGGCAAGGAAACAGACCCATCAAAAAATTAATTTGCCACTAAGAGAGTTGTAAACTTGTAATCCATTATTATTCACATGGATGGAACCGAGGCAAGAAAACAAGGTTAGCAGCTCTTACGAGTATTTCTTTCCTGCTTGGCATAAACCGTAGGCCCAATTTCCAGTCACCGTGCAATATTCTCCCTTTCTTTTCGCGCGTCTTGTTTGGTCGGAGGTAATTGGTGGGAGTGAAAAAAAGTTTAGAGGGAAGAGATTAAAATTCTATTGTTTGTTTGGTGGGCATGGGCATTTTAATGGGATGAGAAATGTGAGTTTAGAGAGGCAACTCCCACCAATCACTTCCCAAAGAAGGAGTGGGAGTTTATTTTAAGTGGAAGATAAACGTATCTAAACCTTTACGCAAAATAAGAGGTACGTGGTCTCACTTAAACTCACCCTTCACGTCCTCCAAAAGACAAAGGAACGGGCCTGTTTGGCTCCAGGATGTTAAAGTTTAACACCCATCACATCGGATGTTTGATGCTAATTAGGAGTATTAAATATAGGTTAATTACAAAATTAATTGCACAGATGGAGTGTAATTCACAAGACGAATCTATTAAGCCTAATTAGTCCTTGATTTAACAATGTGGAACTATAGTAACCATTTGCTAATGATGGACTAATTAGAGTTAATAGATTCATCTCACGAATTAACATAAAGTTCTACAATTAATTTTATAATTAGCTTTAGTTCTTCTAATTAGTATCCGAACATCCGATAGCACCTCCTATCAAATAATCCGTGCGCCAAACGCACCCTCGCTAGCCTCTCTCGCCACCCCGACACCGACAGGGCCGGCCTCAGTAGCGAAGCCGCCGCCCATTCCTCCCTGCCGTCCCCTCCGCCGCCGGCGACGAAACCGCAGGTGAGCTCCCCTACATCACCGCCACCGCTGGTACCACTCCCATAACCCTACATGGCGCCCCCTCAGGTCGCCTCGCCCTTGGGATAGAAACCCTAGCCTCCGTGGCCTGCCATTCGCCGGTTCGTTTGTTTGGGCTAAGAATTCTCCGCCCCTATCTTGCAGACGCGGGGAGAACCGCGAATGGAGGGCGCGGTGACGGAGAATGCAGCGACCCCCGTGGGCGCGGCGGCTTTCGAAGCGGCTGTCCACGCGGATCAGCGCGTGGAGGGTGGTGCGGTGGTGGAGGACTCGGCAGCGCCCACGGTGGCGATAGAGGCAACCTCTGATGCGGATCAGATTATAGAGGATGCAGCCCCGGAGGACGGAAGGCACGGGTAAGTGACGCGGATTTATGTGGCAGCAATTGATCTGTATTTGCAATCTTTCATGATGATTAGGTAGTGAAACCTAGATTTGCACACGTAGAGTATTATAAGGATATCTATGTGATGCGACTGATGTCACTAAGGATGCATTCATTCTATAAGTGTCGTTTTGTGCATTTTCTTTATGAGAAGGGTGTTCATTGGAAGCAAAATCTAGCAAGTATTAAAAGTGAATATCCCCAAATGCAACAAAAATTACAAAAACTGAAGAGTGAACAGAGAAAACATCCCTCTGTAATTTTTGCACCATTTGCCTCATGATCTCTTTAGCGCATTGGTTAAAAATATCTGGAATACGGTAGGACATCGAGCATAAACTTAGCTGTAAATTAATCTAGTTCTCCAATTTTTTCATAGTGAACTATAAAATTTCCATGTTCTACTATGCCAGCTCACTGAGTTTTGATTACCATTTTATTTATTTTTCTTCTGAGCTTTGCTGCAATCAATTTCATTTCAGGGATACAGTGACACATGTAGATGTCAGTCCTGAGGAAATGAGAAGCATCATTGAAATTATAGCCGACACAGGAAAATTCTGGTACAAACCTTTCCCATACTGCTTCATACTTTGGATGAATCGCATGTTCTGATTAAGTTAAAGTCACATTCTGTGTGATTCATCTTTTTGAACAAGATATAATGTAGTTTGTTTCCTCATTTAAACTGATGGTATATGTGTTTTTCGGTCATTGAGTAGAATCTGCTGTAATATGTTAATATGTAGCATTTGAAAGAATTAATCAGTTGACTTCAAGATTTGAGTAAAGCAAGCATGTGCTAGGTTGATTAGGTTCCTTCAATTTAGTTTTAAAGGCATAGTTGCTGCTTGCAGAACATTTTGACAAATTAATTGAAGTCATACGTTTACGCTTGTGATTAACTTCTTTGCAGGCATGACTGGAATTTCCTCAAGAGTTTACTGTCTCTCCAATTGAAGCAGGTATGTGTAGTGGGTATGTTGGCTGTGGTGATCGTATATTGCATGTTTATCATCTAAACTTGGTATTCATGATGTGAAGGTCTTGGATGAATATTCTGAGGCTCAAATGGCAAGCCAAGATGGTGTACAACAACAGAGGTCTTTCTCAGGGGAGACCTACTCTGAGCTTGTTGGCCGACTTAGTGATGGTACGGTCCTTAGTCTTTACAATTGGTTTCCGCTATAAAGTTCCAGTAAGTATCTGGTTGGTGTAAGGCATATGCATTTCCGAATATTTTTCAAGCTGGAATAGTCCTATTATCCTTGCTGATTGCTACTACCAAATTCACTTTGGTTTGCACTTTGAGTTAAGCTTAAGCATCAGTTCGTATCTTGTAGTTGTGCATCCATTTAGCTTATTTTGGTTTCTAAGAACTTGGAGCATTGAAATAGTACTCTTCCATGACAAAGAAAGCTAGCTAGATACTAGTTACTCCCTCTGTCCCAAATTATAGATCGTTTTGGCTTTGATAGGTACATAACTTTTGCTATCCACCTAGATATATGCTATGCGTAGATACATAATAAAAACCATGTATCTAGAAAAGCCAAAACGACCTATAATTTGAAACGTAGAGAGTACTAATCTGGATCAAAGACTCAATGAGCATTGTTGGAAAAAGAATTTGTGTCTGAAGCTTTTGGTTTTGCGCCTCTTTTCTGTTGCTAAATCATAGTTGGAAAAATGGTACTTTTATATTTATATGATATAAGTGCATTGTACTCTGTTCCTTTACTTCTGTCAAAAACTGTTAAATTGAGAACAGCATTTGGTGGGTCTTTTACTTGCTTTTAGCATTGCAATTTTCAAAAGGATTTAGAACTTTGGATATCTATATTGAACCAACTAGGCACTTGGAAGCTGGTGGCGGCTTTCCATTGCTGCTCTTATAAGACCTACTTGCGCATCAACTGGTTTATTTCTTACAGACCAGGAGAGATGGCTACTTTTGTGGGATATTTGCAATAGCTATTTCTTTGGACTTTTTGCATATATGTGATTGTTTGGTGAATTTTCCTGCAGCCCTCTGGAGGTTTGAAGAGGGCCCTCCATTCACACTGCAAAGGCTTTGTGAGGTGACTCTTCTCTTTCCATCTAAAACTTGCCCTAATAATTTATTGTTAGTAATGGCAATTATTCATAACAATGATCTGCCCTAATAATTTATTGTTAGTAATGCAATTATTCATAACAATGATCTCACTTTGTTTCATTTATATCATGCATTCATCCTTTTTGAAGCAAATGTCTTACACTAGTTCTCCACTGACAGATTCTGTTGAATCCAAAAGGAACTTATACAAAATTGTCAAAGCTTGCTTTGGCCTTGGAGAAGGTTTGTTAGCTAAGCTTACACTGTTGTTTAAAGAATAAGAATATCAGTAGGTGTGGTTCTTATCTATGCTATAGTCATATGGTGTAATGTTTGAGTTTGCATATTGATTTGAAGTGCAAGTTTCTGCACTGGTTGGTTTACCACCTGAAGTCAAAGTATCATAGCTTTCAGATAATTCTTGAAACAACATTGAGTGCACCTTGATAACAAATAGCTCACTGAGTTTAGACATGTGCCAGTATGCGTCAGATCTGCTGTAAGCAAGAAAGATGAAAGGGGGTTATTATTTCTAGCTGGACATTGAGTTTTTTTTTCCTTGAAGCTGGACATTGAGTTGATGTACATCTGCTGGCAATCTGTTTCATTCATTATTAATGTTTGTGCATCAAAATGCTTTCGTGATAGTTACTATTTATTTTTTTAAAAAAAAATTATTTTAAACCTTTCATTACCAATTGTTGCCTCTCTTATTCTTATTTGTAGAATCTCCTAGTCACATCTACAATAGCCAAGTGCACCGACCCATATCCAGCTGCTCATGGGCCACCAAGTTCGGATTGCACACAAATTACAGAAAATTCTGGCCCTGTTGATGAAGAGCCTGAGAGCACACCTGAGCATACTACAGCAGTACCAAATGGAACAGAGCATGTAGCAGGAGATCGTGATGAAGAGATGGCTGATGCAGAAGCTGAGGAATTATCTGGTAGCCATGATGTAGAGATGCAGGAGGACAAGCCTGATCAAATTGAAATTGTTAACTCTGATGCTAACCCTGGTGCTGCAGCTGACACTGAAGCAGTTAATGTCAGTGAACAATTATCGGAGCCACAAAGCTGAGTTTGAGCTGCATGAGAAGAAAGCGACAGAGCCGAGTTCCAATGCAGCTGCCTAATTAGCAATCCACTTGTTGCTCACTAACTCCTGGGATTTGCTCTCTTTGGACATCCAAAATGAAAGGTGGATTCAGAAGATTACAGGGATAGCTGGTTGTACTATTGATGTGAGTTGTAGTGGGCCTTGCATAAACATGTAAATCTTGATCATGCCCGAATCGGTTTACATTCATTGAGCATGTCTGACTCTAAATTGCCATGGTACATTTTCACCAATTGTACCTTTGGTTCTATGAGGCACCATCTAGGCTAGAAGTATGTGTTCTGGTTCACTCCTTCAGTCATGCCAATATCAAATGGTGTATCCAGAGTAGTCAAATGGACGTCTGGCTTCACTTATTGCATCTTCATTGTAGTGGACTTATTTCTGAATTCTCTTCCAATTCCTGTACGAAAGTCATTCCGTCATTCTGTCTAGTTAATTTGCAATGATCTCTGATGCCTTCGTCAACATCAAAGATTTTTACGGCAAATTGCCCCATGCCTGCACTGTGTATAATAAGCTACGTTGTTACCTGCTGATGTGCCGCTAGCTTAATGATGGTGCTAGATTTTTTCTTCACCCCTGCTTTCCGTAAGAATTTGCCTTGCCCCATGCCTGCACTGTGTATAATAAGCTACGTGGTTAACTGCTGATGTGCCGCTAGCTTAATGATGATGGTGCTAGATTTATCTTCACCCTTTCTTTCCGTAACTAAGAATTTGCCTTTGCTTGAAAGGATTGGTCTTGGTATCTGTGATTTTCGTGTTTGTATTCCTTATCACGGTGAATTCCTCCATTAGTTCCGTTCACCACTGTTAATATCTTAATGGTGTTGTTTACAAGTGCACGCTAAGTTAATTATCTGTGCTTTCTTCTCCATATACGACGGTGGAGATTAATGGTCAAATGTACCTATGATGTGGCACAATGGTTCATGTTGCTATCAAATGATGATGCAAACTCCGACGTTTGTGTTGGTTTTGGATTGGTTCTTTGGTGGGTTGTTGGGCGACAGTTTAGTGGCTTTAACTTGGGGATAACAACATTATAATGACCTGCTGATCGCCAGCCGAACTTTTCTAGATATTCTCTATTTCTTTATGTGGGTACATTGTCTTTGGTTATGGCACCTGGTGGGTGAATTGGCTATCCATTTGTGCGCTTTCTGGCCGAGTCATGGCTGCTGCGCTTATATGTTACTTTTACGGTAGCTCAACTGCTGCTGGTGTACTTGCCGAATGAAAGTTTAGTTTTCTGTCATTGTTATTAGGTTAATATGTTGTGCTTCTGTTGTTGGTTAAGGAAGTACGCTGACGAACTTCTGTTGTTTTTGTAAGCTTGCACCGAGGTTTTTTCCTCTTGAAGGTTGACTTTAACCATGGTAAATTACCCCTCAAAGCTACAAAAGACTTCAGTAAGCTGTTGGCATCAACTACCTTGGATGAGCCCTTTCAGCCTGCTCACATGATACCTTTTCCCCCCTTCTCTGCACAGTAATTATATGGTTAGCGAGGATGGTGTCAACTTTTTGTGAGCAAGGATTGTGTCAACCTTTTGTCATTTTGTGATCTGCTCTAGAAGCTTTTGGTATTTGTTTCTCACGATAGCTTGTGCTGTCACACAATATTTTGGGATATCTAATCTGTTGCCACTAGAGCATGCTGCATACATTGCATCACGACACGATGCTTGTGCTGAGAAGTGAAACCACAGCAAAAACCACACTTAAAGCTATCCTTTTCCTGAGGTGCCATGGAGGAGCGGGCACTCGTTGGGGACTACGTCTTTCATGTATGTGGTGGTGCGCCGTGTCGTGCCGTGACTGGAGTTCTGATGTGCCAGTGTGGCAGATCCTCTCGTTGTCGTTGTCAGCCAAACTGTTAGGCCACCGTGCATAAAGGCGACCTCTTGTGGAGTGGTGTTGCTGGCGGAGTGATTCTCCTCTCTCTATCCTAGTCTTAGTAGCTGAACTTCAAGTCTGGATGCTTATGTTTGTAGTATTCATAGTCCTGATTAGCGGTACTAGGGGGGGGGGGGGGGGGGGGGGGGGGGGGGGAGTTCATATCCTCTCCTATTGCTATCTACTCGAGCGGATGAACATGCTCAGTGCCAAATTCTCATGTTTTGATACAGGCTCCTCAGCTAGCCTAGTGCAGTATGGTCTGCTCACTTTGTTTTTTCTTGGATGGAATGTAGTTGCCAAAAAGATCAAAATTCTGCCTGTCGGATGAGTGCATAACGACTAAGAAATCAACCATATGAGGTTGAAAAAAAAGCATCTTTCAATGTTTCATCGTATTCATGATTTATTTCTGGATTAAATTAAAACTAAAAGCGTTTATATATCCAACAATTAATTGTTGAAATAATGGGCCTAGCCCATAAGTAATTTCAGAATTTCAAATAAATCTCAAAGGCCCATGTGGGCAAGAGGTGGAGTGGTGCAAGTCTTTAGTCCCACATTGCTAGTGGAGGGGAGGGATGACCAACTTAAATATGGAAGTTGTCTCCACTCCTCCAAGCTAAGTGTGTGGGGAGGGAAGGAGAGCTTCACATGCGCGCGCTCACTCGCCACGCCTCGCCGGGCGAAGGGTGCGGGCGCGCGGCACTTGCGTGAATGGTCCGCCGAAATCCAGCCCCTCGCCTTGCGGGGGCGCAGCTTCCTTTTGCCGTTTTATTTTTTGATTACTTGGTCTTTAAGTCAGCGAGATATATGGAATCCTAACCGGTTTAAATCACGATCGCGACGTGAGAATCGTGGGCTCTCCTATATATGCGACCTACCGGCCTCTACCAAAAACAGATCTATTCGAGCTAGGGTTTTTGCCTCCTCTCGCTGCTGCGCCGCCACCGTAGTCTACTCCATCCCGATTGTCGGCGTGTACCGGCGATTGGGAGAGCAGGTCTCCGGAACTGTTGTCTTCAGCGATCCTGCACCGGGAGAGGGCGAATAAGGGTTTTGGGAAGCGCTCTGCGCGACTGCTCGATCCCTTCCTCCACTTCGTCAAGTTCTTCGTCGACTCCTTCACCACGGCTCGTCTACCTCTTCATCGCTCGGGCCTCACTCGTCGTCGCGAACAACGTCAGGCTGCTGATCGTCGTCGCCTGCTGTACCCGGTAGTCGTCCAGGAGCCGATCTTCATCAAGAAAGAAACGTATGATCTCTTAACTCAAATTATGTCTTCCATACTAGCTATTATGATCTATTGCAGTCTGATAGTACTGGATAGTATGGTAGAATGTGTGATTCTATTTGCAATGATAGATTTGTCTAGATCTTGCGTAGACATGTCTAGTTTAATCTGATGTCTGTTCATCGTATTCATGATTTATTTCTGGATTAAATTAAAACTAAAAGTGCTTATATATCCAACAGGCCCTAGGTCACTGCTCGAATCTACTCCCTCCTTTCTAGCAAACAGTGATATTTTGCATTTTCTAAAACCATATGTGCTCATGTTAAAAACCTCTCTTGAGCAACATGCATATGTCAATTTCTCTTTGCTCTTGATGTGTGCCTCCTCTCAAATTTGTTTTAATTTCTCTTTGCTCTTGATTTGTACCTCCTCTCAAATTTGTTTTTGGGTTTGCCTTGCAATTTTACAAGTAGAGTATGTATACGTAGTTTGCTGCCTGTATGGCGTTTAGGCGTTACAGATACTAAGATAACCACCATTGCACATGTGGATAAGCACTTGTTATACCATATTGTATATCAGATTATCGGTCCTAGACTGTGTCACGTCTGAATACATGTGTCCTTGCGTCACGAAATCCCATAGCTAAACCGAACCACTAGAGCTAGAAGAGACATATTCTCAATTTCCTCACTAAAGATGACTACGGTGCAAGGCGAACTTGCATCCAATCACACAAGTTTGACGTATCTTAGCCTTCTAGCACTATATTTTTTTTCCTCGCATGGGATTCATTCAATTGTTGATTATTCTCACCCCCATGGTTTGTTCTACCTATTCTTGTAGCATGAATCTCGATGTAAATGAATAGAAAAGGTTGTGAAAGTCTTGTGTGCGTGTGCACATAGGGGAAGTCCACACTCGTGACTATGGGCTCACACGTGGCTATTGAGGAAAGATTGAAGGCACCAAAAAAATCATTACAGTGTAAATGATTGTCCAGTTCATGGATTGCGATTGGTCACCATACCTAGGGCAATGACAAGGATAAAAGTTTCAAGTGAAATGGTAGTTTGCATTGCGGGATCTGCTAGTCTTTAGAAGATGAACATAATTTCCATTTACTTTTGAGGAGCATACCATCAGTTTTACGAAGTTTTTAAAATGGTATGAGTTATTTGAAGAGGTTGAAGGTATGTAGCATTCAACATCACCTAATCAATCTATCGAAGTAGTAGGAGTTCAGAGCAGGTTAGAATGTAGAACCGAGATAATAGTTGTATTCCCTCCACTCAAGAAAAAAGTCAATCTAGTTTTGTCTGAAGTCAATCATTCTTAGATTTAATTAACCAAATTTATACAAAAAATATTAACATTATGGCACAAAATATGCATAATGAAATACATTTCATGATAAATCCATCAATACTTATTCAATATAATAAATATTAGTATTTTTTATATAAATTTAGTCAAAACTTAAAAATATCGACTAAGGATAAAACTAAAATGACTTGATTTTTTTTTCTGAAAGGGAGTATATGTCATGATTCACATTAGGAGTTTCTATTTTTTTTAAGCTTATATGAAAATGTTATATGAGAGTGAGATGAATTTCATCACCTCCATAATTCTTTGGATACATTCCTCCTCTCAACAATATGTACAGATAAAATATCATGTTATACATTTTTTAAAAACATATACAAACACTTACATACACACAATGATATATATAAATTGCACACATATCTCGTGAATGTCTCCAAGAGACCGGACTGGTAGATGGATTCGTAGAGTTAGTAATCAGTGCAAACGTCTCGATATATGATATATATGTGATTGATTTGGTTGCATACACAAATCAATTATCAATTTTGTTTCTTCCTTGCTATAAAAATGGCGCCATCCTGAAAAACATGTTTTGATGTGAATGCAAAAGTACAGCGAAGCTTGCCGATTCAACTTTTTTCATGAAGAAAAACTGTTGTGCTTGGCAAAAACGCTCCAAGCTCCAATCTCCTTTATCAAAAAAAGAAAAAAGAAAAAAAAACATTCTCTGCTCCCAGTACCCCATTAATTTGAACCACAAAACTACGGGGGGTCAATTGCAAAATCACACTCTCCTCGTCCTCCTCGGCTCCTCCTCCTCTGTCTCTCTGGCGCACTTCTCTGCCGGTGTTCCTCCGCCATTTCCCTTTTTCCCCACCGCAGATCCACACCGCTGCCCCTCGCCGCCTCAGATAGTCAGATGGCATCACCGTCGGGGAACCCTAACCCCACCCCGAGTGCCCCCTTCGAGCTCAGCAAGCTCTTCCGGCCGCCGCCAAACCCTAACCACCCCACCACCGCCCCGAGCCCCACCGGCGTATTCCCGGGCGCGCCTGGCCCCGCTGCCGGGCCACCGCTCACAGGGCCCTACTCCTACCCGCCGGCCACCCCGCCCTTCCACCGTGGCCCCTATCTCCAATATCCAAACGACCCCCATGGCTTCCACCACCCCGCCGCGGCCGCCTTCGCCAACGCTAACCCCACCGCAAACCCTATCCCGAACCCCGGCCCGGGCCCTAACCCGGGGGCGCGGCTGATGCAGCTGCTCGGCAACACCACGCCCACCCACCTCGAGTCGGCGGCGTCCATGCCACCCTCGTCGGAGTTCTCGACGGCCCCCGCGGTGGCGCTTCCGGCGTCGTCGTCCGCGCCGCCGGCGAGGATGCTCAGCAGTAAGATGCCGCGCGGGAGGCTGCTGGGACCTGGTGACCGGGCAGTGCACGACGTGGACTCGCGGCTACCAGGGGAAGCAGAACCGCCGCAGCTGGAGGTGACACCCATAACCAAGTACACCTCGGATCCTGGGCTGGTGCTCGGTAGGCAGATCGCGGTGAACAGGACGTACATCGTGTACGGACTTAAGCTAGGCAACATCCGCGTGCTCAACATCAATACAGCGCTCCGCTCTCTGCTTCGTGGGCACACACAGGTATGAATATGTCACTGTTGTAGTTTTGCTGTACTGACTGCCGCATAGCATTGGTAGTTATTTGGTTTATGTGCATGAACAGCCTTGATAGTGGCTCTGAAGTGAATCATTATTTTTTATTAGCACATGAACACCTCAGGCATTGTTCATTAAATGCAGTTTGTCTTTGGTATAATTGCCTTTGTGCTCTGGCTTACCCCAGGTCGTGAAATTAGGTATTGACAATGTTCAAATATATGTTATAAATTAATTGCTGTCATTGCTGCATGTGTACATAGCAGGAACCTTACTGCTCTACTATGAAGAATATAAATAGCTACTTATTTATGGTCCTTGAAATTAGCTTTCCTTTTTCGTTTATGCCATTAGTAACAATTTATTTGATGTAAATATGTTTTTGGGGTTTTAAGCCAGTATTTATTTGGTAATTTGGTGCTTTCACCATTCCTTGTGATATTTTTTTAGGTTAGTCAGCATGAAGCAGCTTTTTTATTTGTGTTTTGCATGGTCTTATTTGTGTTTGCTGCAGAAGGTGACGGACATGGCCTTTTTTGCAGAAGATGTCCATCGTTTAGCAAGGTACTCTGTGCTGATGTATATGATATTCGCACATTCTTTTCTTGGTATAGTGCATTAAGTCACGTGTGCACATGTATCTACTTTCTTCTCGTTGTCTTTGGGGAGTGGACAACTGGGAGAAGCCAACTCTTGTCATCCAGTTATTGGTGCAATGTAAACTTGCTCTTTTCGCTAGCTCAAAACTATCACATAATATTAGGATTGGAAGAGCACATATCTTTTCACTGTCCCTTGTAAACTTACCAACTTATTTTATTCTTCTGCAGTGCAAGTGTAGATGGGCGGGTATACGTATGGAAGATTGATGAGGGACCTGACGAAGAAAATAAATCCCAAATCACAGGAAAGATTGAAATTGCCATCCAGATTGTAGGAGATGCTGAAACCTATCATCCGAGAATATGTTGGCACTCTCATAAGCAAGTAAATCCTCATCGACATGATCTCTACCGCCTCAAGTATCTTGATTGTGTTCCTGTATACTTTTTTTTTGCGAGTGTGTTCCTGTATACTGATCCATGTAGATTCTATCTTGCAGGAGATTCTGTATGTTGCAATTGGGAATTGCATCTTAAGGATAGACACAACAAAAGTGGGAAGAGGAAGAGACTTCCATACGGAAGAGCCTCTAAGATGCCCACTTGACAAGCTGATTGATGGTGTGAACATAGTTGGTAAACATGGTGGAGACATTACTGATCTCTCCATATCTCAATGGATGACTACGCGTCTGGCTTCAGCATCAAAAGATGGCACGGTTTGTACTCTTTACAGGATATCCCCCTTGTTGGTCAGGAAAACTACGTCATGATAGACTAGGACACAAGATTTGAAGCTGCCCGGAAAACTATAGATCTAAAACTTTCTTCATGAACTTGTGCACATTTGTATTCAAATTTAGCTTGGCTTCTTCCTAAGGGCATCAAGAACATTCTGGAGTGCAAAATGCTATTGCTTATATCTGCTGTTACTCGACAGTTGATAGGTTCTCCTTGCTTTCTAGTTCCAGTGAAACTTGATATGCAACCAACACACAGAATTTTTGTTAGGATTGTTGATCTTAATTTCATCAATCATATTGTTAATCCTGCTGCACTTGGAAAAAATCCACTTTATCTGAGAAGAGAATTGTTATATTTCTCTGGTTGTTAGGGCATAGGTGACCTTTGTGTTTGCTTGGTACCATACTAGATATACATGACATTGTCAGTATTGCAGAATGCAGTTTATAATGTCTTCCCTTTTGTTTGTGACAGGTAAAGGTCTGGGATGATCGCAGGGTAGCCCCTCTGTCTGTACTGAAACCACATGATGGTCAAGCAGTTTACTCTGTTTCTTTCCTTACAGCACCTGAAAGACCAAACCATATAAATCTTGTTACAGCAGTATGTATTCTTGTGCCATTTCACTTTCTTATTTTCTTATTTTAGCCTAATTCTTGATTTAATATTTTCTTATTGGAGCCTGGTATACTTTTAAACTTACTTATATTTTAGAAGTGTTACTTGCTCCGCTAGCAAATTAAATGTGTATTTTATCCTCCACAACAGAGTATAACTATTATGTTGATGGACAATTCAATGCATGCATGTAAGCAGTACAAGGTAGAAACTCGGTATTTGTTGAGGATATATGGGGAACAACCGAACAAAACAATGCATTGGTATATGAAGTCATATACGATATGAATTTGTGGACAAGACTATTCTAGAAATGTGTGCTACACTTACGATTAGGATGAGAAATTTATATTCTAGGAACATTTTTATGCTGTAGATATCCACAACATTGTTGTCCAGCTCATAAAGTATTATCCATTTTTAATCAATTATAATCCCAAATTTCTTTTTGATGACCACAAAGTCATAATTGTACCTGCAAAACCAGAGTTGAATAATCTGAAAAGAATTATTATTATTTCATAAATCATAATCATAACTTTTTTATTGTAAATTTTTGAAATGATGTGATGCCTCTTGTGTTAGTATTTGCTTGCTGCACCTTGGAAGGGGGGATATAGAACGGAAAGGATAATTATGTTACAACAATGTATTGCACTCTTGAAAGCTTAGCAAAGAAAGCTCATATCATGCCTCTTGTTTAGCATACTTTATGTATATGATTAGTAAATATTAGGCTTTTCTATGTTGCAGGGCCCGCTCAACCGAGAAGTAAAAATTTGGGCCTCCACTAATGAAGATGGCTGGTTGTCACCGAGTGACCCGGAGACATGGAAATGCACTCAAACATTGGAACTTGTAAGTTCTCTGGAAAATAGGTCTGAGGAGGCATTTTTCAACCAAGTTGCGGTGTTGCCGCAGGCTAGCCTTATATTGCTTGCAAATGCCAAAAAGAACGCTATTTATGCTGTGCATCTTGAATATGGTCAAGATCCCGCCTCAACTCGGTTGGACTATATAGCAGATTTTACTGTTGCAATGCCCATTTTGAGTCTCACGGGAACACATGAAAACCAACCTGATGGTGAACAAGTCGTTCAAGTTTACTGTGTCCAGACAATGGCTATCCAGCAGTATGGGTTGGAGTTATCACTCTGTCTTCCTCCTCCAGCTGATAACATTGGATCTGGAAGAGATCCTGCAATTTCTCATTTAAATGAGAGGCTTCCAGAAATGGCAGCACTGGATTCCACAGCAACTACTCCTGTTGATTCTTCAACTGCTGTTTCGACTAAGCCATCAAGTGATAGTCAGGGCACAGGTAATGCATTAAATTCATTTATATTTGTTTCAGTTAATTTAGATGATGTTTAGTAGGATATAATTATCATTTCCACCATTTTGTTATGCAGAACCTGATTCTTCTTCCCGTGTTCCATCTGTAGCTCCTAAATCAAAGATGAATCAGGCTGGATCTCCAGTTGTCTTAAGTAGAGACCCTTCAGGAAGTGATCGTGATGTGGACCAGTCCTCTTTTGGTAGGAAGGATAGCATCGGAAAGGAAGAGCCAAGAGGCGGCCATAGTGATGGTATGGTAATATCAGATCCTCGCCCTGTGCTTCAGGTGGGAGGCCATGCTACTCACCTGATAACTCCATCTGAAATTATTTCAGGTGGGCTCACTTCTGCTGAAACAGTTGCAAGTGGCAGCTCACAGAATGTAGAAGCAGAAGCAAAACATGTAGATGAGAGAAAATCAAATCAAACTGTTGGATTCGAGGCTGGTAAGGAAAACCAAATTCTTCCTGAGAAGAAAGGGAGACCTATCAAGCCTTCAGAACAAACTGTAGACACCCTCAGTGAACGCACAATAGTAACTGCCAAGTACAGTGTAGAAGATTCACAGCCTATGGCTGATAGATCAGTACCCACGCTTTTGAAGCAATCTTCTGGTGCTGAAGATGAAGATGCTGTGAAGAGAGCAACTGGAGCTTCTGATGGAACTGGAACTGATGGCCCCTGTACTTCAAGGGATTTGCCTTTAACCTCAGCTGCCAAAGAGGGGAAAGTCATGCATCCTCAACCTCAAGTGGCTGGGCAACTGTCTCCTTCTGCAACCACTTTCAACTCTACTGATTCCTCGCATGAACCTCGAAGCAATGAGAACCCTCCTATTGATTCCTCCCTGCAAGCTGCAGCTATTCAAGGAACACTGCAACAGGTGATTTTGCATTTTGTGCTTGTGCACCAACCTTGTGTGATGTTATATGTGCTCTCGTATTTAAAAATTGTGTGCTAGGGAATGTGAATTGAGCCCCACATCGTCTTTTTTGATCTGCAATGAAAGCATCTCCATTTTTTTGGGCATAAATCATCTTAGATAATTGAGTTATGGTTCACTTTATACATGATAGTACATTAGTGTTGATATGCAATGTTGCATAGATGTACAAGTTAATCAGTCATTAGTCATGTGCAATCTAATTGCATGAAATTCTAAATCACCTGGATATTGTTTGACTCAGAAGACATCAAGTGTGTTTGTCATATATAAGTTTCATGTTCCTTTTCTGAAATAATAAATGTTAGATTGTTTATTTATGTGTATATGTTGCATGATAAGTTTCATGATGTTGAAATTGAAAACTTAGTTTGTGTTTGCATTCCATAATATTCCGATTTCCGAGGCTGCATCGTAAACTTTGGATTAGCAATTAAACATTTTCTGATCTACTTTCAAGGAATGAACCTCTCTAATTGCTCTCAGAAATCAGAACAGTTATGACATGGACATCATGCTCACGCTTGGTCCATTCTCTTTTAGCATTGTCAGTCTGGTATTACTTTGACCAGGAAAAATATTAATTATTTAGCCATCACGTCAAAATTGGAATATGTCATTTTCAGGATACTGGTCACTGTGCCATCACAAGTTCTATCCTGTAATTGTATGTTTTATAGTTTGCTGACATGCGATTTGTAAAAATAATGGTCAAAGGTCTGTATTGAGAATTGTCAACTTTGAAAATGGCAGTTAAAAGAGAATGCTGGGTGTCATCAATATTGAGCTTCCCTGTCAAAGTGTCAAGTTACTAATCTTGACTTATCATTGTGCTCATATTGCACCATTAAATGTCCGTATTCTCTATTATTTTTTTTGTTGATGCTGTTTAAGGAAAACATATTGAATTGATTTGTTCTCATGCACAGATGATGACATTCAGCGTGTATGTTTGACATTACAATTTCTCATTTACATACTATGCTTCTCGTTTTGCAGCTTATAGCCACATATGGCAACCTGCAAAAGCAATTGAGCTCAATTGTGTCTGCTCCAATTGCAAAGGAAGGCAAAAGAATTGAGGCATCACTAAGTCGAAACATGGAAAAGTCCATCAAGGCTAACATTGATGCCATGTGGGCCCGTTTCCAGGAGGAAAATGTAAGGCATGAAAAATATGAAAGAGAGCGAATGCAGCAGATGGCTACTTTAATTGCAACTTCTGTAAACAAGGATATTCCTGTTATGCTGGAGAAGTCATTAAAGAAAGAAATATCTTCGCTGGGACCTGCTGTTGCTCGGACAACAGCACCTATCATTGAGAAGTCATTATCTTCTGCTGTATCTGATTCACTTCAGGTTGTGGTATTGTTTTTTCCTTGATATTCTGATTTTTCTTGTCATCTCTCTCATTGAACTCCCTTTTCAGAAAGTGCTGGGTGATAAGGTTGCTAATCAGCTAGATAAGTCTATATCCACAAAACTTGAAGCTAGCGTCGCTAGGCAGATCCAAACACAGTTTCAGACATCCACCAAGCAGATACTTCAGGTATTTTATCTTTAGTACTTGTGTTCCTTCCAGGTGATCCTTATCAGTGAAGATGTTTTCCAAATGGGCTAGAAATATAACTTGTGCTTCCATTGACCATACTGAATGTTGTTTGGTTGCCTGAACTAACTGATCAGTGCACAGGACGGAATTGATTTCAGGAATTGGATTGAGAACATATGGCTCAATCCTTAGATAAGAATATGCAAAACAAGTGTATTATGCTGCATCATCTTACGTGAATTTACATATTTGAAATTCATTCATTTATATCTAGTTATGGACACATCCATCACTCACTCCAAACACTACTTTTGAATTTAGTCACCTAAACAACTGCTTGCTGGTATAGTACTCCAAAGTTTGAAACACCACATCAGTTACTGGTTTTGTCAAGTAAACAATAATATTAGCATATACCACAACTTTATGCAATCAACCATAAAGAATGCCAGCTTATTATAAGCACCTTACATTTACATATTTGGAATTTGCTCATTTATACCATGTTAAACTGAACAACCTTGATGTCTTGTGTTTTAGTGAGTATGGTACCAAGCAGCTGAGTCCATTTGATTTTATCTCTGCAGGATGCGTTCCGCTCTAGCTTTGAAACATCAGTTATTCCAGCGTTTGAACAATCCTGTAAGACAATATTTGAGCAAGTAGATGGTTCATTCCAGAAGGGCATGTCTGAGCACGGTGCTGCTATCCAGCAGCAGGTTCTGACGGCACATACTCCATTAGCACAAACTTTGAAGGTAAGTTTGCCAGATCCTTTGTTGTAAACAATACATAGGCAACAGAAAGATGAAACAATGCAGCCAATATTTCGTGGTTTATCAATGTGTTTTTTCAGTTTTCACCCCTTATGTTGAGTGACATGCCTTCTGTGTCATTTCAATTTTCTCAGGAAGCAATCACTTCAGCCTCGTCAATGAACCAGGGTCTTAATTCAGAGTTACTTGATGGCCAGCGCAAGCTTTTGTCACTTTTTGCATCAGGGAGCCCAACATCTCAGAAAACAGGTGCTTTGCAGCCCAGTAATGGGCCAGTGGCCAATCTCCCTGAGGTAGGAGATATTTTGAATTTTCCACTTTCTACTATCGTTGTTATGTTGATGATGACATCATCTTTGATTACCTGTGCAATCGAATTTAGTGTACCCCAGAACATACTGAATGATTCATTCGGTGTATTTGCTGTTTCAGGTAGATGCTCCATTGGACCCTATGAAAGAACTAGGCCGACTGATTGCTGAGCGGAAAATTGATGAGGCATTTACAATGGCTCTTCAAAGAAGCGATGTCTCCATAGTTTCTTGGTTGTGTTCTCAGGTAAACTCAATCCTAAATTTTCGTTTAAAAATAATCTTTACTACACCTACCATACATGCATGACCCTGAATCTTTTGCTAAAAAAACAAAAAATGTATATCGCCATGCAAATCTCCAATTTAATGAACATGTTTCCGCACATTATGCAGTTTGTCAGGTTATTTGTGCATTTTATTGTTATATAACTACTACTATGTGGATATTTTTGTCTTACACGGTTGCAACTTTATTTCAGGTTGATTTGCAAGCATTATGTGGAGCAGTTCCCATCCCACTAAACCAAGGGGTCCTCCTAGCCCTTTTCCAGCAGCTAGCGTGCGACATTGCCAACGACACGTCCCGGAAGCTTCAATGGATGACAAATGTGGCCGTGGCAATACAACCAACAGATCCGATAATCGCTATGCATGTAAGGCCAATATTTGATCAAGTCTATGGCGTCCTGGCGCACCAGCGGTCCCTGCCAACAACTAATGCATCGGATGCAACAAACATCCGCTTAATCATGCACGTGATCACCTCAGTGCTGATGAGTCACAAGTAACAATCGTAAGGCGCATTCGGACATTGCATCGTTGTACATAGAGAATTTTGCATAGCATATGAAACCGAAAAAGGGAGCTATACATTGTGTCTGACCAGTCTGACAGGACTAGGAGGCTAGTTTAGGAATGTGGAAGGTATCTTCCGGTGTAAATTGGTCATGTGTGACATGGTACTGAGTTGCATATCGATGTCGGGTTCATTATCTTGGATATGTTACGTCCAGCGCAAATGTTATACTGCCTAGTTTCATAACTACATTCCGAGTTCCCAATTTATGGATAGAGCTCGTGTGGGCGCACCGCCTTTGGCACTTGGTCGTGTCGTGTGATTGTGCAGCGCACCCTCGGCGCTGCTTGATCTGGTGATTTCATCCTTCCTTGCGCCTGTGCCATCGTGCCGATGGCCGATGCTATCTTTGTGTGCTCTGTTTATCTGCCTGGTGTGCTATCCTCTCGGATGGAATTACCTGTTGTAGAGAGGTCCTCGTGCACAGTGGTTGGAGCACCATTCTCTGTGTTTATTCATTTGATTGCTATGTGGAAAGAGGCATTGAAGTCTATTTCAGTTGGTTCAGGCCGTGCATTACTCGCAGATTATCAACTTTGGATTCATTTTTATACGAATTTGAGTGCCTGCAATACTTTTATCGACTAAACTTCACAAATGTGTTTCATTTTTAATAGATTGCTCTGTGACCTCCAGAACGCCAATTCCGATTGGAGGCAACTAAAGTGTACTCCATGTCTCTATTAAAAATGTGTTTCATTTTCAATAGATTTGAGTAATATTTATGCACACGACAGATAAACAGGAGATAATGACTGACGGCCTGATACTAGTATCCTGATAGTACTGTGTTAGTGTAGTATTTACAAAAGCTGCGGCGCCAACAGGTGGGCCCGGCTGCCGGCTGACAACTGGACCTGCACTACTATCGTATATTTACCCCCGCACTACTATCGTATATTTACATATTTACAAAACATAGGCACCGCGCTCAGTGTAGTATTTACAAAAGCTGTGGCGCCAACAGGTGGGCCTGGCTGCTTAGCGGCTGACAGCTGGATCCTGCACTACTATTATATATTTATATATTTACATATTTATAAAATATAGGCACCGCGCTCTCCTCCTGGATTAGGGATGGCAGTCGGACCCATAGGTGTGGGCGCCCGCGAGTTTCACACCCGATGGGTGCGGGCGTATGTGCGAAATTCCACCCGTGAGTCTAGAGTCGACCCGACCTGCATTAAGATGGGTTGGGTGTGATGTGAATTTTTACCCGTGGATGCCTAATGGGACCAGTATTTCCTAATTCACCTCATGACACACGACACTTTGCACCATGGATTCCTTCTAGACCAACTGAAACTCTAGACTACACAGTCAATTACTTGGTGATTTGACCAGTGTGCTAGTCGTGTATTGTCTCTATTTAATTCTTTATTTGTTTGTTAGTACTGAGATGTTGAATGATCGGAACTTATAATAAAATGACTATGTACTAAGACTTCCTGGACTATTAATAAAATGACTATGCACTAAAACTTCCTGGACTATTCTTTTTTGACTGAGATATTCCTACCATTATCCTGTGATCATGTTAATATATATTATATATTGCACCGTGTGCGACCCGAAAACCGAGGACGACCCGCAGGTACGGGTGTAACATTTCACCCGCCAGTCTGTCCGAGAGCGGGTGTGATCGTGTTGCGGGTCCTGTTGCCTCGCCCACCCATTGCCATCCCTACCCTGGATGGCTGGATCTCTTCTGGGAGCGAACATGACAAGGCATGGCGGCTACCAGCACTGGTCCGTCTCCCACCTCCGCACCCGCACGCCGCCGGCGGCCAGGACCGGCCGGTGGTGGGGCATCCCGAGCGAGCGGTCGTAGCGCGCCCGGGCGTCCGGGTCCGACAGCGTCTCGTACGCGCGCCGGATCTCGAGGAACGCCGCCGGCGCGGCCGCCCCCGACGCGCGGGAGGCATCCGGGTGGAGGCGCTTGGCCATGGCGCGGTACGCGGCCTTGATCTCCACCGGCGTCGCGGCGCGCCCCACCCGCAGTGCCTCGTACAGGCTCCCCGCCGCTGCCAGCGCCGGCGGCGCTACCAGGGGCACGGCTCCCGCCATGAGAGGTGAGGTCTCCCGCTCTCCCGGCCGAGGGCCAACTGCTGCTTGCTTTCCTTCTTCCTCCGCTTTCTTTCTCCTCCTGGTGGTGGTGGCTCTCGGGAAGGTGGAGGGAGAGCTCTGCCTGAGCTGGGGAATGGCGAGTGGGAGTGTGAGCGATGGGTTCGGTCGAGGTGGATTGGGTTTATATGCGTGGAGGTGGTCGGGGCCCCACCTGCAGCCTCACCGGGTGGGACGTCGCTGGAGACGAGGAGTACGCGCCGCACTAGGAATGAGGCGTCGCCTTCTTCTAGAAGGATTGGGTGGCTCGGTGACTGCTTGATGGGTCAGGTCCTGTGTTGGCGAAGCGCGCCCGCGTTGGAGGAGGCGCACTTTGTGCGGGCCCGCAGGATTGTTCACGGTGGGCCCCACACCATGGCTTCTAGAAGGTGACGATGCCCTCGCGCACCTGACTACCTGACGGCTGACGATGAGCTAGCTGGTAGCCTTATCCGGTTTGCTCAAGGCTCCAGTTGTCATTTTAATAATCTACTAGCTGGACCCAAACCCACCATGCAGACTTGCAGTTCACTACGGGAACAGGAAAGATGCCGAGTGCCAGGGGCACTCGGCGAAGCTCCAAAAATACTCGGCAAAGCGTTTGCCGAGTGTAACACTCGGCAAACGACACACGGCAAAAATTTTGACGGCAAACACTGGTTCGCCGAGTGTTTTGTGTCGGGCACTCGGCAAAGACTTTGCCGAGTGCCCAGAAAACACTCGGCGAACAATTATTGAAAAAAATAAAAAAAAAATCATGTTCCAAACCATCCGCTGCCGCCACCTGCTCCGTCGCCGCCGCCGCCGCCACCTTCTCCGCCGCCGCCGCCGCCGCCAGCCACCGCCACTGCTTCCCGCCACCACGCCATGAAGCAGATCCGGTGGAGGGGCGTCGGGCGGCGGCGGATCCGGGGCCGGGGGTGTTGGGTAGCGGCGGATCCGGGGCCGGGGGCGGCGGGCGGCGGCGGATTCGGGGCCGGGGGCGTCGGGCGGCGGCGGATCCGGGGGCGCCGGGCGGCGGGGGGCTCCGGGCGGCGCTGGGCGGCGGGGCCGGGGGCGCCGGGCGGCGCTGGCGGCGGGGCCGGGGGAAGGTGTGGCGGCGGGGCCGGAGGAGAGGAGAGGGGAGGGGGCCCGCCGGATCCGGCCTCGAGGCGCGCGTGCAGCGGCGGCGGCGGCAGGAGGCAGGAGGCAGGAGGGGAAGAGGCTAGCATGGGAAGAGAGGAGAGTGGGGGGAGGGGTGTTTTAATTTGTTGTGGGCCGTTTGTTTGCCGAGTGTCCTATGTGGACACTCGGTAACCGGTTGATTTGCCGAGTGTCCACCATAGGACACTCGGCAAATTTTTTTTGAAAAAAATTTAAAAAATATCCAACAGTTTCAAAAAAATACCAAATTTTCACACGAATCAATATATGTTCTCTATTAACTATACAAAAAATTTTGTAGTCAAACAAAACTCAACCGTCACTTCGACTCTAAATCTTATCGAATCTTCTCAAAATTACTATTCTTCTTCTGAGATGGTTCGGTTTGTAATCATTGTACATGATGAAATGTGCAAAACCTTCTCAATTTTTTTCCATAGCCTCCACATATTATATCATCACATCATGACAAATCTCATGATTTTCAGACTTTGCTTGTTTTTTTTTACAATTTAAAAATACTACTGCCACACGTTCATGGTCGTGTTTCTTGAACAAGATGTTCGAAATTTCTTTTCATTTCATGGGTCAGGTCTCAAATTGGGTCAAATAACATGAATATCATTTTTCTACTCATTTTGTTCCATAATTTGAATCACTTGCAGTTCAAATTTGACTTATACCAAAAAATTCCTTGAAATGCAATTAATTAAATAAATATAGCAAATAAATTCAAAAATATACCAAATTTTAACATGGAGTACCACATGTTGTATGTGGGGAGTAGAAAAAATTTCGTGGTGAAAAGAGGGAAAAAAATTATTTTTTTGCCGAGTGTCAAAAAAAACACTAGGCAAACTCCCCTCTTTGCCGAGTGTTTTTTTTGACACTCGGCAAAGAGGGTGGTTTGCCGAGTGTTTTTTATTTGACACTCGGCAAAGCCCCGATTTGCCGAGTGTTTTTTATTTGCCGAGTGTTTTTGGCTTGACACTCGACGAAGAGCTTGTTTGCCGAGTGCTCGAGAAAAAACACTCGGCAAAAAAAATACACTCGGCGATTTCTAGCTTTCCCGTAGTGGTTACATGTCGTTAAGCGGTGCACCATGGTTAATTTAAAGTTAGTTCCGCCCCTAGGTGAAAGCAAAATCGAATTCATAGTTGCCGGGGGTGAAAAGAAAATCGAATTTACAAGCATGGACTCGTAAGCGAAAACAAAATCAAATTCATAGTCGTCGTGGGTCGGGCTCGAGTTTATAGTACATGTGAAAATATTATTAATTATATATAGTTTATAAACAGCGTAATAGTTTATATATATACTCTTTCTGTTCCAAATTGTAGATTATTTTGACTATTCTAAGTTAAACGTACACATGCATAATATTATACGTCCATCCACCGTACGCTGCTATGGCTAGGGGGTGGTTTGCGCAATTGCGGGGGGTGGTTTGCGCAATTGCTGGGGGTGGTTTGCGCAATTGCTTGGTTTTGGGGTGATCTGGATGGGGGTGGAGACCCCGCTTCTAGAATCCCACGTCCCTCTCCAATACGTCACACGTATGTACCGCGTGCACCTTTCTTGGATCATGACCACCTTGATCGGACCTAGCACACTCCACGCAGAGCAAAAGCTAGCACTGTAGCACACGACCCCTCCCTACCCCACTACCATCTCGCGTCGCGCCGCTTCACCGGTGCATGTACGTACGGGCGGTCAACGATAGGCCAGCCACAGCCATAGCCCGCGGGATGGGGGTGGACATCGGGACCTTTATATACCTTTTATATACCTACCGGAAGGTAGATAAGCAACGTATCTTTAATGTCCATGTATAAAATATTTTTTATTATTTTTAGATATTTATGAACATTTATTAATGTTCATCAATATTTTTTTAAAAAGTTATCACCAATATTTCTAGACGTCAACATTTTATATATGTACTTTTACGTTCACCATCATTTTTACTCAACATTTTCTTACACGTACCAGCTTTTTTTCATTCACCAATATTTTTTTCTCAACATTTTTTGACATTGACCAACTTTTTTTTAAAAAAATATTGAGATAGTACATTTAAAATGATTTTAAAATACAATAAAACATAGTAATATTGGACCTTTATTGTGTTACATTAATTCTCGAGAACACCATAGTTTAAACGGAATCCAAAACGCATTTATGTTTTGAGAGAAAAATAATATCAAAGTTTTAAATTAAAAAATTCTCTCCATCCCATCCATACAAAGGAGCAAACTGAATGCTGACACGTGTCGAGGTCCACCCTAGAGTCATGCATGCTCACGGAGTCACGGTGCTCTTTCCCTCAGCTCTGATCTCATTTTTCGGCGGGCTTCAGCGGCGATGACAAGAGCAAGCTGACGGCAGGCCTGCTGAGACTGCTCGCCGCAGCCTACCTCATGGGCTTCACCTTTACGTCACCAGCAATTCTCGCCGTCGCCGCCCCCCTTGTCCTCTTTAGCCTGGTCGGGTGCTCTGGGCCTTGTCCGTAAAGTGGGCCGTTGGCCGCGGTAGAGCTAGGTGGGCTGGGTTGGCCTGTGTCTCCTGTGGGTGGCTGCGGCGGCGGCCGTGACGGAGTCGGGCCGCACGGTGAAGGAAGAAGAGCAAGCGCGAGCGCCGCGAGGTCGACGGGGAAACCGGCAGCGAGCGGTGCAGCCGTGCAGGTGACGGGAGCGTAGAATTTTCCCATGTATTGCTTCAGTCAAAGGGGGTAAATTAGGGCGATTCTCTCGAAGTGATGAATTGGCGAAATGGCGTCGTGGTGGCATTTTAGACGGCAACATATGGACACCTTCAAATCCGACCAGTAAATATAGCACTTTTTTATTGGCTAAAGCTACATGATGCACATATCCCAAAACCATGATTTACTTGTAACGAAAGTATCTACGCACGCACGCAAAATAAAATTAAGACAATACCCGCATTCAAGATCTAACAGGATTTCCTTTGTGGAATATTTGTCAAAAGCTCCAACACATCAAATTCGGAGAAAGCAGCGCAAACAAACCATTCAAGTAAATTTTACAACACTTCTTTTTAAAAACCTCCATAATCACCAGAAACAGAAATGCATAGAACTGAAATTTCAACTCTATTTAGCACCCATACCCCCAAGTTAAATGTACAATTTGATTCTAGTAACATAAAAGCAACACTGCAATAGCAAGCTTTTCTTCCGATATAGCATAGATAAGCCAAAAAAAAGTCATTTCTATTTTCGATGGATTTTGTTTATTCTCATAATTACTATGAAACTAGCCATTGTTACAACACGACAACCTCTCCTCATCAAAAGGTATTATACGGGCTTGATGGATCCAGACTACGGAAACCACAACACAAAGAGAAGAAACTAACGGGGAGGTTTAAACGAACAAGCCTACCAAAATCAAGGCAAGGCATCATCTAACTTTTTCCCCTCAGGTATTGCCAATTCTTGTCTTTGTTTATCCCATCCTCATCTCCACCTATTTACAGCTTCAGTCATTCTTTGTGTGCTCAGCATTCTCATTGTTATTTGCCAATGCAGCAGCGCCACGCTGAACCATTTGCAATTGGATTTGCAACATCTGTGAAGAAGAGGTATAACTTATGAGTTCTGTTGGATACAGATTCATAATATCAACGAAAGAAAGCTCTTAAGCATGTCACTGAAAAATATGGTGAAAGCAATACCAATTATCGTTCATGCATGAATGCAACAACAGGCTGGTAACATCTAGCAGCTAAGTGCTAATTACCAGAGAAGCATTTGCATCTTGAGAAAAATTGCAGATTACGTAACGTGGTACCAAAGCTGAAGACTAAACTGTTCAAAGCTGTGCACGTGCAGTCTACAGTAAAATGCAGATCATAGATCATGAGCTCGTTCGCTTGGCTGCTGCGTTCGGCTTCTGGCTGCTGCGGCAGAGAGCCGAGCAGCAGCAGCCAGCCGAACGAGGCCCATAATTGTTAAAAGGGCTACTAAAGGTACTTGCATGCTACGTACTATTTTATAGGAATCAACAAACTAATTTGCATTATTATAAATTGCATATTTGCATGACACCCTCACAAGCAGACTGCTACATATCAATAATACTAGTAGCTTATGTTAACGTAGGCAAGAAGTGTTAAAAACATCACAGAGAACAGCTAGTGCAACCAACTCATCTTCATGTGCAATAATGCAAACTATCATGTGAAATCGGTAGATAGATAGATGCGAGTTGATGGACATTGTAGATTCATAAGGCACGTGCAGGAGTAGCCCTCACTAACGTTTTTCAAATAACCAATTGTGTGATTCAGAAGCTGTCCATCCATGTCACATAAGTTACCATGAATCTAATATATCCAACTTATCCAATGGTACATATGGAAGCACCTTATAGCTACAATATGTCAAACAGAAATATCCACGATATTGCAACTTGCAAGCAGTCAATGTACACCTATCTAGCACCTTATAGCTCATACACATCACTTGTTGGTTGCATCACGAAGTGATGCAGAAATATGTAAGTGGAGTGCTTTTGGAATCAAGATTCTTTCTTACCTCTATCTGGCTCTTTATAAAGTTTTCTTGTGCCTTCTGCAGTGAATTTTCAAGATCCCTGGTGCTTGCTCCTGAACCAATCGCACCATGTGCATTAAAAGGCAGAGGTGCTAAACCATTGCTGGTGTTTTGGAACTGCAGTTCTTGGTCTTTCTGAGACTGATTGGAGCTACTTGCTTCAGCTTGTGGTGTACTTGATGTAGACTGGGGAGGACCTGACCTGATGGTTGAATATGACATGCTTATTAGCATTTATACTTGTATCAGAACAAAAGACCCTACTTGTTATCCTATAAATATAGTAATAATTAAATACAGTGAATACAAGGTACCTAAAAGTACACAAGTGTGGTTAACCCCCCATTTCGACAAGATGATAGCAAAGTCATGAAAAGCTTTGTGTTTAGACTGTTACAAAAACATACCTATTTAGGTTGTTCGCTGGAGGATAAGCAAAAGATCTTCCATATAAAGAAGCAGCTGCAGCAGCTGCTTCAAGTTTTGCTTGGCGCCTGCTCATGTTCTCACCTGATGCTCCTTCTGAGGCAGGAGTACCAGTACCTGCAGCTGTTTTTCGTCACATCAAATCAGCAATCACAAATAGAACTGATTACACAGTGCCAGTACTCACTGATACGTGAGATTAAAATTGTAAAATACAAACAACAAAGCCTTGTAGTCCCAAGAAAGTTGGGGCAGGCTAGAAGATTAAAGTATGAATGTGACAAAAAGATCACATCAATAAAATGAAGCTCACCAGGCTGAACTCCAGGCTGAGCTCCATGTTGTCGTGCTGCTGCCGCACGTCCATTATCTGGGGGAATGATTGGAGCTCTGCACGTGGGGCAAGTGTGTTGGCGCTCTAGCCATGACCTTAGACAATGCACATGGAACAGATGCCCACAAAGCAGCTTCTTTGCTGTAGTCATCTCCTCACGGCAAATGATACATGTAGCATCGCTCCTGAATACAATACAATTAATCACAAAAATTTCCATGTGGAGTCAACTAAAATAGTGCCAATAGAACAATAAAAAACTCACGCATTGAGCTCTTCTGTTGTAGCATCTGGAAAGCGCTCATTCATGTTGGAAGTGATCTTTCTGTAGCGCACATAATCTGCTATGCGAATTTTGAAGTTGCGGAAGGTCTCATATAGCTCACGAATTAAGTGCAGTGGGACACCATAGTTCCTGATACCAGGATAATGGATCAACAGCCATAGTTTACACTAGAGTCTCAGAGGGGTAGTACCATAATAAGAGAACTTACAGGAAGATAGCTATGAAGAACAGCATGTATAATGACAAGTGCACAAGGTCACTGATGAGCTCCAAGTAAAATGTATAAACTGCTTTCTTCTCCCATTGACCTTCCATTAGCATGTCACTGACATAGAATACATACTTCACAAACGTTGACACAGTGGATGTTGCTAGTATCATATACCTGAAACATGATTTGTACATGTTAAAGCTATTGTACTAGAGTATTTTGAATCTTTGAATAATACATCAAGAAATAATTTTCAGGCATCTAGAAATCAGAACAACAGAATCACATCTTCAGGCCATCTTAAGGTTAGCAAATAGGGTTGTTACCTTGCCTGGAAGGCATGCCCCTTGCTTTGGAATCAACAAGCAAAGAAGAAATTCTATAGCTGGAGTTTCATAATAAATGGACCTAATACTGCGAAGCGCTATTACCTAAAGTATTGCTCAAACATAAACTGAAATAATTGCACAAGTTGCTAGACTAACATCTTGTAATATAGCAACCAGAACATACATATGCGAACAGATTAGCAAGCGTGAGATGGATGAGGTAATGAAAGTTTAAGATACAGTGCAAAGAAGTAGTGCATCAAGTGAATAAAAAAAGCAATAACTGCTAATCTGGCATTATTCATAGGGTTTAGGGTAAGGTTCATTGCAAAGAATGCACACAAATGGAAAGAGAATGCATTTACGAATTACTAGAGACTTTTGTGGTAGGCTTGGTAACTACGAAAAGGTAACTAGTGTGATATATGGACTAACATGCGTTACTTCTCGTTTTGCAAATATTTGTCAGCTACCTTGGGAATTATCATTTCACAGCATTTGTTCATTGTAATCAATCTCCACCCGTATTCTAATGTTGATAAATAGGACAATTTGTTGTCGCATTGATACAGTGATAAGGTGAAGACAGGAAGAGTAGTGAAGATGCATCTCAATCATTACCAAGCGCAGAAGGCAACACACAAAAAGAAGGCATTTCAGGACAGTGAGAACTAAAAATTAAGCTTACTCAAAGGAGAAGAAGATGGCAACTGACGCCTCCCGCTTCTGTATGAGCGACCTGAGCGAGTTGGACAGGAAGAGGCAGTCGACAATGAGCAGGAACGCCATGAAGGAGACGATCCTGATGTGCGATAGCGTGGGCACGGAAGGCGTGGTTTCGATGTACTCGACCCTCTTCCCTGCCAGCCAGTGCAGCGCCTTAACGAGGAGCAGCGCGGCGACCATGGCGAGGAAGGAGACGGAGAAGTCCTGGCGGAAGATGGTGACCGCGAAGAGGATCTCGACGACCTCCCGCCAGGACTGCTCGTTGAGGCGCTCGACCTCGGCCTCCCGGAGCGACCCCAGGAAGATGCGCTTGACGAGCTGCCAGGCGACGCACATGGCGACGAGGCCCGTGTTGAGGAGCAGCACGAAGCAGATCTTGGAGGTGGAGAGGTAGACCATCGCCGGGTAGAACTGGTCCCGGCTGCTGAAGGCGTAGTACACCGCCGACGCCGTCGCCAGCAGGCTGAACGCCGCGTACGTCTGAAGACGGATCATCTTCGCCTCCGGCGCCGGCGCCGCCCGCAGCAGAAATTCCCCAACAAAATTTCGGAAACAAAACCGCACCGCAAGGCACCACGACTGGATCGGATCGCCTAGAACACACAATCCAAATTAGCGAGCAGAATACGAAACAAAAAATTATCCAGAATCAGCGCGCGAATCGAAACCCTAGGTGACTAGGCTGCATCAGATCGGAAGCGAAGTGCGATGTCAGCCGCAGCCGCTTACCCAGAGAAGGTCAGCGGCTCTACGAGGGATTTGATGGGGACGCCATAGTCGATCAAAGGTGGGGATAAGCCGCCGCGGTCGACGCTGCGATTTTGGGAGGAGAGGGTTTGGAATCTCTTTTTCTTTTTTTCTTTTCCTTTTTTTCTCTCTTAAAATCTATATTTTTCTTTTTCGGGGAAACGAGCTCCCGGGGAAGAGATGGCGTGAGCATGTGAGGTGGTGGGTAGGCTCGGTCCACCACGCGAGATGAAGGCGTGTGGGTGAGGGACGATGGTGGGGCCGCATTGACGTGCTGGAATTGGACGGCTCCGGCTTGTGTGCTGGTGGACAAGAGTCGTGGAAGGATGTGGTGCGCGGATGGCGTGGCTACCGCAAATGAGTGGCTTCCACGTGTACGAGATACGTGGAGGATTGCCAAACGGTAGAAATAGTTTTTTTTTCTTTCGGAAAACGCAATACACGCGTACACGCGTAGACACACCTTATTAACTACAAATATAAATATTATACACACATTATTTAAAATGAAAAGAGTTGTATTTTTTTAAAACAGTGAATCTAGTAGCATTTATTTTGTATATTTGTATTGTCGATCCATATAAATTTTTAGATATTTGCGGTTTCCAGCAATTTTATATAAACCATTTCGTACCCAAGCCATGGACCCTAAGTGGATGTTTGAATCGATATGATCGGGTCACATCGGATATTTGATAATATGAACTGATTATAAAACTAATTGCATAAGTCGTTGCTAATTCACAAGATGAATCTATTAAACCTAATTAATTCATGATTAGTATATATTTACTGTAGAATTATATGGTCAAATCATGAACTAATTAGACTTAATAAGTTCATAAATTCATCTTACAAATTAAACTTCGCAATTGGTTTTATAATTAAATTATATTTAATATTTTTAATTAGTACCTAGTCCCGGTTCTATTTTTTTCTCTCCGGGTCGCGTCCCACAGAAACAGTAGAGATCGTGGGCTCGAATGAACCGGCAGTTTTACAGCCTCTCCATCCAGTCTCCATCCCATGTGCTCCTCCGCTCGATATCAATGGCGCCGCCGTGCCGCCGCCAAATCCCTGCTCATCCCGCCCGTTTGGTTTGCTAGCGACACCACCAGTAGCACCCGCACGTCGTCGCGAAGCTCCTCCGTCGGTCGTCGTCGCAGTTCTGCCGCCCGCTCGCTCGTTTGCGCGACGAGGGGCCGAGCTCGCATCCACCGCCCCCTCAATTGCGCGAGCTCGACGGCGGTTCCAGCGCCGGCTCTGCATCTCGCATCTGAGGAGGAGCTCCATTGACGACCCGTGCCACCTGACCTCCTCCCGTGCAAATCGGGCCTATCCTGCGGCCGATTCACGGTGGACACTGTCTGTATAAGGGAGCTCGAACACCGCCCACTGTTCGTTGCCTTAGCCCAACTGCTGCCGGCCAATTCGAGCCTGTCCGCCGCCGAATCGTTGTCCTCCAAACGAAGTCCTCCCCCGCTCGAGCGCGACTGCCGCTGCGTCAGCTACTCCCCCGCTCAAGCCCATCTCCGCCCAAGCCCCAAGCTCGCCTCCGATGTCTGTGCCGCCCACAGCCCCCTCCGTTCGAAGCTCGTCAGGCTGGAGGCTCCACATGTCCACGGCGGAGCTCCCTCCCGCCAGTACCCGGTTAGATTTCGTGCGGATCAGGTGAGGGCTGGTCCGTAAGCTCCCTACTACGATCTCCTCATCGTACAACTTCTAGAGGGTGTTTGGTTCTCTTTGCTTATTTTTAGCACGTGTCACATCGAATGTTTAGATACTAATTAGGAGTATTAAATGTAGATTATTTACAAAACCATTACAGAAGTGGAGGCTAAACGGCGAGACAGGGACAACTTTTAGAATAACCATACAAGTAAAGAGTTTCACATACAATTCACATAATTGCAGATCAATTCAAGTAGCCTTTAATGGATATTCAATGAACACAATATAAATCATGGATACAAATGTAATATCATCATCTCTATGATTGCCTCTAGGGCATACCTCCAACACTTGCAACACCTGACCTAGATCATCGATCGAACCTTCTGCCTCGCCCATCTCTTCTTCAACCTCGCCCATTGGAGCATCTGCAAAGGTACCTCCTTGAGTCCAGTCAGGAATGTTGTCATCTTCTTCTTCATCATCATCTTTTATCATAACTCCTCTTTCCCCATACTTATATTTCTTTGTACTTCATCTTAACATGTTTTGAGAAATGCAACCATGGCAGGAGAAGCTGATAGGGCTGCTTGGAACTCTGCTTATGAGAAACGTCTTGTTGAAATATTACTGGACTACAAAGATGACCCCAAATATAAAGGTCAACATGGTTGGGTATTAGAGGGCTGGAGGGTTATCACCGACAAGTTCAATGAGAAGTTTCCCGTAGCTCATTTCTCAAAGAAGCAGGTGCAGGAGAAGGAGAAGGAGCTTAAAGCGAATTACAAGGCACTAAAAGATGCTAAAAGAGATAGTGGTAATAGTTGAAATGAATCTTTGTGTATGATACTAATGGAACCACAAGTATGGGAGAAGCTAATTGCAGTAAGCCATTTTGACTCTATACAAAATATGCTAAGAAGTAGCTAAGTTATTGTTGTTAACTAATTACCCTTTTATGTTATATTCAATAGAATCACCCAAGAGTAACAAAGTTTCGCAAGAAGCCATTTCCCCTATTTTACCAATTGGAAGCACTAATATGAAGGTGAAGTTCCCTCACTTGCATAGCTTAATTTATTACTTTCAGCATCAAACAATTTTGTTGTTCTAATATGAATTCCAATTGTCTCTTGAAAATAGGAAGTGTTGCTACAGGAAATCTAAACTTCACATCAACCATGCAAGTGGATCCACTTGCTCTTCCACCTCCTGTTGTTCCTCCTCCTGCCCCTCTTGTTGCTCCTGTTGTTCCTCCTCTTGCACCTACTATTAAAAGAAGTAACTCTTAACAAAGCAGCAGACACTTGGGTGCGAATCCATTTGCTTCGAGTTTCGATGGCCAAGAGACTTCTAGTGCACATAATGAACGCAATGAAGCTCAAGATTCAAGACAGGAAGGTGGAAGTGGGAGAAAGCGTAAGCAAAGTCACATTGGCTCTACTCTTGAGGGATATGTGGATTAAAAAAAGCCAAATCAACAAAACTTTGCAAGATCTTGAAGAAAGGAAAAGGCGTGAGGAAGAATTTTCTGTTGAAAAGTGTGTTGATCAAGTGGATGCTATGGTTAAATTAACCGATGAGGAGAAGTCATATGCTTCGGATGTCTTTGAGTCTGACACACACAGGAAGATATTCATTACATCCAAGAATCCTAATGTTCGATTAATGTGGCTAAAGCAAAAAATCAGGTATGTCTCTTTGAATATGCTCAATGTATGGTTCATGATTTACTTACTTGTCTCATCATGTCTAACCATGTAATGTTGTCTATCAAGCATGTTTGTTTGTCTATATTTATCTGTTTTGAATAATATGTTGAATCTAAGCCTTGAATTGTTAATCTGACTGTAGATCTCTCATAGACCATACTTTAGTGAGCTAACTACTAAAGATCAGAACCAAGTTGGTGTCATTGGGATGGAATGAACTATCTATGCTATGTTGGTGGCGATGTGGTGTCAACTGCCGTTGAGCCATGGAGGTGTTATTGTGAAGCATGATCAAATTGTTCTTCTACTAGACATACATGTCATTATTTATGTGCAACATCCATTCACTAGCTCAAATTTATATAGATTAAAGTGAACCATAATTTGAATTTATGGATGGTCATGTAAGGCTGGTGCAGTTTTTTGTTTTTTAGAAATGTTTCAATTCGTTTCTGATTTTTCTTTAATTTTTTCTGAATTTTTGAAGCATTTTTTCTCTAGAGGGAATTTGGCCTCGGGGTTCCCAAACAACAGCTGGGAAATCCTCCTAGGAATTGATCTACCACAGTGTAGGAATTCTCCACCGTTGAGCCATGGAGTATTTGTCTGCATTGTACATCCATTGTCGATTCATCTACAAAGTATTACCGAACCAAAAATATTCTAATCATGCATATAATTATGAAGCATAACAAACATCATACAAATTTCATAAAACTCAAATATTGCTGAAAGTTTAAATAAAAATACACAAATTTAAAGTTCAGACCCAAACAACATGATACACTACAACAAACTTAAATGTTGTTGAAAGTTTAGATAGAAAATACACAAATTTAAATTTCAGACCCAAACATCATGATACATTACGACAAATCATCCACTGAGTACTATCTAGAAGGACTCTAAGTATCCTTGGGCAGTGAAAACGAAGATTTAGCTGACCCAGCCTCATCCTGTGGATTATTTGTGCCTCTTGTGACATTAGTACTCACTGGACCTGAAACCTCCAGGACTGGCAGTGGAGCATAACGACCCCAAAAGGAGGTTCCTGACCCGCCATAACAGCATCCTCATGACATCTTGCCAAATAATGGAGCATTGCTCTATCCTACGTGCTCATTTTCTTCAGAATATCATGAGGGCCAACTATGGTTTTCCCCTTACCGCAAGAGGAACGACGATCGCCCCCACCATCGGCACTCCCTCCAGCAGCAGTAGCCATCTCGATGTACCACAATTTATTTAGCTCATATTTAGAAATGACTAAACTATGAATAAATTATATTTTTTCCCATAATTTATTTAGCTCAAACATAACATATAAATGAAAAATTTATCCATTGTAGCTTATTCTAAAAATGACTAATTGCAAATCTCTATTTAATTTTATTATCTCTGTGTACCACAATTTATCTCGCTCCTATTGCAAATGATTAAAATAAACAAATTATTTTTTTCCCACAATTAATTTAGCTCATATTTGTAAAGGACTAAGCTATGAAATTATTCCTCTTTGCTCATATTGAACAATTTCTTTGAGTAATATGAAATATAGCATCCAAAAAATTGTACCTCAAACATATATAACACATGCATATAAATGAAAATTTTCTCCATTGTCCTTATTCTAAAAATCACAAATTACTCTATCTCTAAAGCATAAAACTTAGTATACTAACCATGTATCAAGGGAGGATGAAGTTTCTAACCTTTAGAACACTTGAATGAGTGAAATCCCCACGAAATGGTTAGAAATCCGGTAGCACCTCCCCTATTTCGCCATGAATGGATGAAGCTCGAGCTGGAGGAAATAGCTCGGGCAGGAGGAAGAAGACGTCCGATTTATAAAAGGGAAGTTAGTACCGGTTGGGGGCTTCAACCGGTACTAAAGGTTGCCAATTAGTACCGGGTGAAGCCTCCACCCGGTACTAATGGGTTGCCAATTAGTACCGGGTGGTGGCTTCAACCGGTACTAATGGGTAACCTTTAGTGCTGGGTGAAGCCTCCACGCGGTACTAAAGGGGGTCACGGGAGGCTTATAGGGAACTAACCATTAGATCCGGTACTAAAAATCAATCGGTACTAAGCCTCGGGATGAATGCTGAGTTTTCTAGTAGTGTCAGGATGTGGTCATGCTATTTTGCATTAGCCTCATCCAATAAATTTTATTATCTGCTCAAACTTACATTAAATTAGTGTTTGATAAGTGAAAAAATCACTAAGAACAACTCTTTCATAACACCAGACAATCACAGCCGTAACGACTTCAGCCTGAGGAAACCTAGCGCACATCCAACAAAAGACATGGCCAGCGAGCACGACTTGCTGGCCATGCCGGTGATCTTGGCCACTCTGATCCTCCCCGAAACAGGATCCTCGTCGACGTTCTCGGTGAACCACGGACACCGGAGCGCGGAGGCCGCCGTCAGCCGCTTCTCAGGATCACACCTCAAGAGCCCTTGCAGGACCTGGAACCCTTCCCCTGACAGCGTCTCCTCCGGGACCAGCCCGCGAAGCCGGTTGCGGAGCCCCCCTCGCTGCCGCTGCTGCGCCCACCACATCCGCACCTTGTCGTCGCGGACCTGGGGCTTCAGTGCCTCCCACTCCCTCCTGCACGGCACGCCGACCACGTCGAAGATCTTGAAGAGCTGGTTCGTCTCGTCCTCCCCCAGGAACGGCGGCTCGCCGGTGAGCAGCTCCGCCATCACGCAGCCGAGCGACCACGCGTCCACGGGCGCGCCGTGGCCGGCGTTCCTCACCAGCACCTCCGGCGCGACGTAAGCGCACGTCCCGGCCGGGTAACCGTAGCACGGCGGGTCCTTCTCGAACATAGACTTGGCGGCCCCGTAGTTGCAGAACTTGACGTCGCCGGCGCCGTCGCCGACGAAGATGTTGTCGGGCCGGATGTCCCGGTGGACGATGCCGCGCCCGTGCATGACCTCGGCGCCGGCCAGCAGCTTCCGCATGATGCGGCGCACCTCAGCCTCCATGAACAACGGCCGGTCGCCGCGGTCTACCATGACCGCCCTGAGGCTCGGCCCGACGTAGTCCATGACGATGGAGTAGTCCATGGTTCCCGGCCTGCGCGCGACGGTGCGGAAGGTGTGGCCGCCGCCGGCCGCAGTGAAGCAGGCCTCGCGCAGGACGTCGCCGACGTAGCTCCGGCCGCTCCGGCGATGGAGGGACTTGACGGCAACGGCGCGACCCGTGGCGCGGTGGCGCGCCCTGACGACGACGACGCCAGTCCCGCCCTGCTGGGTGAGCCTGCAGCCCTCCTGCTTGTACCCCTGGGCGCTAGCCATCCGCCGCCTCCGCCTGCACGCCATCGGCCTCCCCTCGGCGGCGGTGGCGGCGACGTCGTCGATCATCGCGGAGATGGCGGCGGCTCGCCTGGCGCTGATCGGCGCCCCGGAGACGCGGTGCGCCTGGATCATGTCGCAGATGGCCGCGAGCCGGGTGGCGACTGCGGTTGTGTCCGCGGGGACGGCGCTGTCGCTGGCGGGGTTCGTGTTAGCCATGGAGCCGCCGGCGGTGTCAATCTCTGTGGCGGCGGCGGACGCGGCGAGGTAATTTTATCGTGTCTCAACTCTCAACTGTGCAATTGCGCGCTTGCGAACAGCCGAACAGGAGATCACACAGATGAACCCAGGGGACTCGGGGGGTTTATATGAGGGAACCCCTGCTGGAGAGTGGAGATCACGGTCGGAGTCGGAAATCCATCCGAGTTGCGCTTGGAATCCGAGACATTCTTCCTGTCCCCGTCCCCGACCACGACCGTGCCGCGCAGCCCGGCACCTCCAGCACCAAGAGCGTCGGACTCAAATCAGCTCTAGATGGCCCACGAATGAGGTCCCCGCGCTCGTGCTCCTGCACGGTGCACTCGAATCAACCCGGACGTGGTTTTCTTTTTCCTGATGAAGCGATCACTCACGTCTTTTGTACATCAATTTCATGACACATAAATATTGTTATGCACATATATTAGAGAACTCATTTGTACTATCTGATCTGAAGATTCCATGCATATGCATCAGTTTGGCTGTGTTTTCTGCTCCATAATCGGCTAATCGCCATCAGATTTCTTGAGTTTGTTTGGTATGACTGCGTTTCCTGATATGCAAAGAATGTATATGATCATACTCAGTAACTCTTTAACTGACAAATATCGTCTTCTCCAAAGAGCTCGGTAACAAGAAAGACAACCAGTGCCAAGGAGGAAGTTTCTCTTCTCTGCTACAAAAAAGGTGTCCAGGTTGCGTAGGCTCCTAACTCAAAGCAACTCCAATAGAGTTGCTATCTGACTCTCCAAGTTAAAATTTGGCAAGTCGTTAAGAAAATCGTGGTCCAACAGAGTTGCTATCTGACTCTCCATCCCATCCGACTTGTCAAACTTCTCCTAACTTGGTAAGCCAATTTGCCTTGCCAAAGTGTGGATCCCATACGTAATAATTGCCAGAATGGAGAGTGCAAAATGAAGGCTGTTATAGT
Organism: Setaria viridis; assembly: GCF_005286985.2. NCBI lineage: Eukaryota > Viridiplantae > Streptophyta > Magnoliopsida > Poales > Poaceae > Setaria > Setaria viridis. The sequence continues at coordinate 13,806,371 of NC_048266.2, forward strand.
ACAAAATAGAGAGGCTGTTGGAGTGGATGAAGAGTGCAAATTTTTAGAGAGGAAACTAACTGTTGGATTTGGAAAGTTGTAGTGGATAGTGTTAGAATGAAATATAGAGAGAAATTTTTTTGCCAACTTGGATAGAGAGTCAAATAGAGAGAAAAAATGGATAGTCCGTTGAAGATACTCTTACGCGAGAATACATAAATAAAGGTACATGCATGCTACTACATTCGTTCCAAAATATACGTCGTTTTGACTTTTTAGATACATAGACTTTTTTACGTATCTGGACATAACTCTAAGTATACTTAGGTGCATAGCAAAATCTATGACCTGCATTTTGAAACGGAGGGAGTATTTTCTTACGACAACAATTTGTGCACCGTAGGGTTTTTTGTTCAAGCAGCTCGAATACATTGCCGCGCATCCCGGAGGAGCGACCTCACGGGGGATGCACAGCCACGGCCCGCTGGTGCCGGGAAGCTCGAGGTTGTGACTCGCGACTACCCCAAGTCCTCTCCGAGTCTCCATTCCTGCGCCCGAGGGAGAGAGCCCTCGATCATCGGACCTGGAAGGCTCTGTCCTCGGATTTAGGCCCCGTTTGTTTCTTTAGGACCTCCTAGAATTCCTGTCATACCGAATGTTTAGGTACTAATTAGGAGTATTAAACATAGACTAATTACAAAACCAATTGCACAGATGGAGGCTAATTTGCGAGACGAATCTATTAAGCCTAATTAGTCCATGATTTAACAATGTGATGCTACAGTTTAAACATGTGCTAATGATGGATTAATTAGGCTTAATAGATTCGTCTCAGGAATTAGCCTCCATATGTGTAATTAGTTTTATAATTAGCTCATGTTTTGTCCTCCTAATTAGCCTTCGAATATTCGATGTGACATGAATTTTAGTCCGGGCTAATGATGCAAACACTGTTGGAGGTATGCCCTAGAGGCAATCATAGAGATGATGATATTCCATTTGTATCCATGATTTATATTGTGTTCCTTGAATATCTATTAAAGGTACTTGAATTGATTTGCAATTATGTGAATTGTGTGTGAAACTCTTTACTTGTATGGTTATTCTAAAGTTGTCCCTAGTCAGAGTTCATGTGAGGACACACATGAATATTAGACTAGCACATGTATTAGTTGATGACTATGTTTCACAAGTCATGGACATGGAGATGTTGAACTAATAATGTGGGCACATGTGGAGACATGTGCTAGGACTGACCCAACACGAGAACTAGTTCTCTCTTTAAACAACATATACGCTTTGTCCTTAGACATGAGAGTGTCGCATGTATTCAAGATGTGGATCGACCTACTTAGGGCTATCAAACGCTACGCCGTAACAGGATAGTTATAAAGGTAGCTTTTGGGTTTGTCAAGAAGCATGCTATGAGACATGGTCAATCAAGATGGGATTTGCCCCTCTCTGATTGAGAGTGATATCTCTGGGCCCCTCGAGTGATCGGATCCGAAAATGCATGGCCATGCTACGTACGGTTAAGAGTTAACCTACAAAGGGATTCCGAATCACAGGATCGAGAAAGAGCGGTCGGCTTGAAGCTAGACCAAATATCGTGAGGCAAAGGGAATATCATGTATATAATGTTGTGATGGTTCGTCTGATATGATCTTCGTGTGCGTATAGGAGTTGGCACGTCTTGCTAGAGGCCGCGACCGACTATTGGGCCGAGTAGGAGTACTCGGGCCATGTCTATACATATCCGAACCCATAGGGTCACACACTTAAGGGGCTGGAAGCCCAATTCGGATGTGATCCGAGTTGGATTAGGTTTAGAAGTACTAATGGGCCTCGGACCCAGAGGCCCGTTAGGAACCTCTATAAATAGAGGGGTGGGGGCGCCCTAGGGTTTACACCTTTTTGGCGAAACACATCTGCCATACCTCCCACGCCCTCGCCTGTTGTAACTCGCGGATCTAGCAATCCGGCTTGCGACGCTTCCTCCCTGCACGTGTGGATACCTTGGAGGTGTTGCGCCTGCAACACTTGGACGAGCCGCCGACAAGCCACGATGAGCCGCCGACGAGCCGACGACGAGCCGCGGCACGAGGGAGATCTTGCTGCACGTGGACGAGCTGTTGAGGAGCTGCTAGACGTCGACGTGATCGACTACGTACGACTACGTTGATCAACTTCGCTGCATCGACGCGAATCTACATCTTCCGCACCAGTAGTGCGTCGAGTGGTAATCCCGTGATCCTTATACGGCAGTTTTCCTAGTTTATGCGATATAAATTTTTGTTTTGCGCTAGTGTAGCCTACCTCGTATCCCAACAGTGGTATCAGAGCTGTAGCTGTTTAGTTTTGGATTCGGGATGTGTGCATATGGAGATATGCGAGTTTTCAGTTTGATCTATGTCCTGGTTTTGTGCTTTTGCTGCAATGGTAGTGTAACGACATACTCCTACCGGTCGGTTTCCGCCATCGGAGTTAAGTGATACACGTAATTCCAGTTGCTGTGAGCGAAGATCAATGTGATTGGTCGAATCAAAATCCAGGGTCGTACGCCAGACGCATTGGATGTGCAATAGTAGATGGGATCTACCACCGGGGTCGGAATTTTTGCTGTATGCATATGCTTCGGTAAATCAGCCGTAACTTTTTGGTACGATCTCGGATCGGGGTGAATTTTATATGAAAATTGATCTACAGAAAAAGTTACACATGAAATTCAACCGCTTTGCCATTTTCGGCGAAATTAGATTTCCCAAATTCGGCTTGGAAGATGGAGTTTCGGGTATCCGAAGTTTGGAATGTTAGGACGATTAACTCTGTTTTGCAGGATGTATGTATCTTGTGATCAGTATGACCCCTTTGTGTATGTGATGCATGTGTGTAACTCATTCGTGACCTGCGTGTCGCGCGTACGGCAACACTGCGGGAGCCATATGTGTTGTCACTTTATTGTATTTAATGGTCTGCGTACCAATCTGTGATGATCCAAGCAACTATGTAATCTTCATTACTAGCTTCTTTACTAGCTATTAGGCGTAATAGCATGTTCTAGTTCTTGGAGGACTCATCACCAGGAGGATGGCGCACATGGAACATGGAGATGGAGATCACCATGGTGAATAGGTTCTATGGAGATGGAGATCACCATATGAAAACGGGCCATACTGTGTCACAACTGTGTGAATGCTATTCTGTTTATGTTTTACTTTCTGCATGCTGTGATGTTAGAAGTAGAACGATCCCTCACAAAAGTTTAAGTTAGTATGCCCTCCCAACTAAAACTTGCACCGTCCCATGTCTTGTACAATTAGTGGTGGGTCTATGAAATTAGGGTGCCACTAGTTTTCCTTGACTAGACGGGTTTGTGTCAGACACTTACACGCATAAGGGTTGGTTTGCTTAACAAGGTTATCTTAACGGTTAAGGATCTTGCGGCATAAAGGTTGGGCGCCGAGACATAGAGATGTCACCCAACAACAGGAGTCATATGCGATATGATTAGCAAAAGTTGCTTACCGATCTACCTTGTTTGCTAGCGGTGATACTAAAGCTCACTAGTAGACTTGTTAGTTGTGGATCCTGAATCACTAAGTATCAATAGAGGGATATTGATTTTAGTGGGAGTAGATTCTGTTAAAATAGTTTAATGTGATTTGCTCTATCATGGATACATTTGTCTTAGTGTATTTTGCATTACTTTTGTTGTAGATTAAATGGCACCTAGCAACACCACACCGTTTGCTTTGCGTTCGGTCCTTGAGAAGGACAAGTTGAATGGAACAAACTACTCGGATTGGATCTGTAACTTGAGAATTGTTCCAGGGCCGATAAAAAGGAAGATGTTCTAGACACCCCACTACCACCAGTACCTGCTGATGATGCATCTGCTGCCGTTAAGGCTGCTTACAAGAAGGCATTCGATGCTAATCTTGAGGTAAGCTGCCTTATGCTTGCTTGCATGGAACCCGAGCTGCAGATGCAGTTCGAAACAAATCATGAGGCACACGATATGATCGTGGCGCTCAAGGACATGTTCCAGACACAGGCTAGGACGGAAATGTTCAATGTGTCCAAAGCCTTTCTGGAGTGCAAGCTAGCAGAAGGCGCAGCAGTAGGACCACATGTAATCAAGATGGTTGGTTACACTCAGCGATTGGAGAAGTTGGGCTTCCCTATGGGCAAAGAGTTGGCCACTGACTTCATTCTTTCATCTCTTCCGCCTAGCTATGGTAAATTCATCTCGAACTACCATATGCATGGGACGGAGAAGGGTCTGAATAAACTGTGTGGTATGCTCAAGACAGTAGAGGTAGACATTAAGAAAAGCGCTAGTACCAGCCATGTGATGGCTGTACAGAAAAAGCCTACCTTCAAGAAGAAGGGCAATTCTTGGAAAAAGAAGGGTAAGGCTGGAGTGTCCAAGCCAAACCCAGCGCCCAAGGCTAAAGCTGGACCTGCTCCAGATAAAGAGTGCTTTTATTGTCACGAACCTGGTCACTGGAAGAGAAACTGCAAGCAGTACCTAGCTTCGTTGAAGAATGGCGGAAGTAAGAGTACTTCTACCTCAGGTACGCTTGTTGTTAATGTTATAGACAACATTTTTCTCGCTGATACAATTATTAATTCTTGGGTATTTGATACCGAATCGGTTGCTCATATTTGCAATTCGATGCAGGGAATGATAAGAAGTAGAAGCGTGGAAAGAGGAGAAGTTGATTTCCGCGTGGGCAATAATGCAAGAGTTGCTGCGTTGACCATCGGGACGATGCAACTCCACCTCCCGTCAGGATTTATTGAGTTGAATAATTGTTATTTTGTTCCTAGTTTAAGTCGAAACATTTTGTCTCCTTCTTGCTTGATGAAGGATGGTTATTCATTTGCGAGTGAAAACAATGGTTGTGTGATCTCTAAGAATGATATGTTTATAGCTTTTGCACCCATTGTGAATGGATTATTTGTTTTAAATCTTGATGGTTCACCTGTCTGTAACATAAGTGCTAAAAGGCCTCGGCCTAATGATTTGAGTCCTACCTACTTGTGACATTGTCGTTTGGGTCATATAAGTGAAAAGTGCATGAAAAAGCTTCATTTTGATGGACTTCTAACTTCGTTTGATTTTGAATCATACGAGACATGTGAGGCTTGCTTGCTAGTCAAGATGACCAAGACGCCTTTCACAGATTTCCTAAGAGAACAGTAGACTTGTTGGAACTCGTACATAGTGATGTATGTGGACCAATGAGCACGACGGCTAGAGGAGGATTCCAATACTTCATAACTTTCATTGATGATTTTAGTAGATATGGCTATTTCTACTTGATGAGGCAGAAGTCTGAAACCTTTGAAAAGTTCAACGAATTTCAGAATGAAGTTGAAAATCAGCATGGCAAGAAAATTAAGGCCTTACGATCTGATCATGGAGGCGAGTTTTTGAGCCACGAGTTTAGCAATCATCTAAAGAGTTGCGGAATTATTCCACAACTTACGCCGCCTAGAACACCTCAGAGAAACGGTGTATCCGAGCGATGTAATCGAACTTTGTTAGACATGGTTCGATTAATGATGAGCCAGTCGGACCTACCGTTGTCATTTTGGGGATACGCTCTAGAAACAGCAGCTTTCACACTTAATAGGGTACCATCTAAATCCATAGTTAAGACACCATATGAGATGTGGACTGGAAAGGTTCCCAGTTTGTCTTTTCTAAAGATTTGGGGATGCGAAGTGTTTGTCAAGCGACTTCAGTCGGACAAGATCACACCCAAGTCGGATAAGTGCATTTTCGTGGGATATACAAAGGAAACTTTGGGATATTATTTCTACAACCGGTCAGAGGGCAAAGTGTTTGTCGCTCGGAATGGGGTTTTCCTAGAGAAAGAGTTTCTCAAAGGAGAAAAGAGTGGAAAGACAGTGCATCTTGAAGAAGTTCAAGATGAGCCGATCGGGCAAGAATCAATGAGTGATGCCAACATAGCATAACAAGTTGAGATACCCATGGCAAGAGAAGCACCGCCACAACCACGAAGGTCGGCAAGGCTCCGCGAAATGCGGGAAATATTATTGTTAGACAATGATGAGCCTGCGACATATGCAGAAGCAATGATGGACCCAGACTCCGAAAAATGGCAGAGTGCCATGCAATCCGAAATAGAGTCCATGGGAGACAATCAAGTTTGGAACTTGGTTGACCCGCCTGATGGTGTTAAAGCCATAGAGTGCAAGTGGATCTATAAAAAGAAAAAGGACATGGATGGAAATGTTCACATCTATAAAACACGACTTGCGCAAAAGGTTTTCGACAAGTTCAAGGAGTTGATTACGACGAGACTTTCTCGCCCGTAGTGATGCTTAAGTCCATTCGGATTATTCTAGCTATAGCTGCATATTTCGATTATGAGATATGGCAGATGGATGTCAAGACAGCTTTCCTGAATGGAAACCTAGCTGAGGACGTGTATATGATACAGCCTGAGGGTTTTGTCGATCCAAAAAATGCTGGAAAGGTATGCAAACTTCAGAGATCCATTTATGGATTGAAGCAAGCATCTAGGAGTTGGAACATTCGTTTTGATGAAGTGGTCAAAGGGTTTGACTTCACCAAGAACGAAGAAGAGTCTTGTGTTTACAAGAAGGTTAGTGGGAGCTGTGTAGTATTTCTAATCCTATATGTGGATGACGTATTACTGATTGGAAATAACATTCCTATGCTTGAGTCCGTAAAGACTTCACTGAAAAATAGTTTTTCGATGAAGGACTTAGGGGAAGCGGCATATATTCTGGGCATTAAGATCTATAAAGAGAGATCGAGAAGGCTTATAGGATTAAGCCAAGATACTTACATTGACAAAGTGTTGAAGCGGTTCAGCATGGAAGAGGCAAAGAAAGGGTTCTTGCCTATGTCACATGGCATACATCTCAGCAAGACTCAGTGTCCTTCGACTGCTGATGAGCGGGATCGCATGAGTAGAGTGCCATATGCCTCGGCTATTGGATCTATCATGTATGCAATGATAAGTACTCGCCCAGATGTTTCATATGCGCTAAGTATGACAAGCAGACACCAGTCTGATCCAGGTGAGAGTCACTGGACAGCAGTGAAAAATATTCTTAAGTACTTGAGAAGGACTAAAGATATGTTCCTCGTCTATGGAGGTGAGGAGGAGCTCGTTGTAACAAGTTACACCGATGCTAGTTTCCAAACCGACAGAGATGATTCAAAGTCACAATCAGGATTTGTGTTCACGCTAAATGGTGGTGCTGTTAGTTGGAAGAGTTCCAAGCAACAGACGGTGGCCGATTCTACGATAGAAGTCGAGTACATCGCGGCTTCGGAAGCCACGAAGGAGGGTGTTTGGATAAGGAATTTCCTCATTGAGCTTGGTGTGTTCCCGAATGCGTCCAGCCCATTGAATCTCTACTGTGATAACATTAGGGCAATTGCGCAAGCAAAGGAGCCAATGAACCACCAGAAGAACAAACACGTAATGCGGCGATTTCATCTCATTCGAGACTTCGTTAACCGGGGTGAGATCAAGATATGCAAAATACACACGGATATGAACGTTTCTAATCCGTTGACAAAACCACTCCCGCAGCCTAAGCATGATGCGCATGTAAGAGCTATGGGTATTAGGTACCTTCTAGATTGACTCTAGTGCAAGTGGGAGACTGTTGGAGGTATGCCCTAGAGGCAATCATAGAGATGATGATATTCCATTTGTATCCATGATTTATATTGTGTTCCTTGAATATCCATTAAAGGCTACTTGAATTGATTTGCAATTATGTGAATTGTGTGTGAAACTCTTTACTTGTATGGTTATTCTAAAGTTGTCCCTAGTCCAAGTTCATGTGAGGACACACATGAATATTAGACTAGCACATGCATTAGTTGATGACTATGTTTCACAAGTCATGGACATGGAGATGTTGATCTAATAATGTGGGCACATGTGGAGACATGTGCTAGGACTGACCCAACACGAGAACTAGTTCTCTCTTTAAACAACATATACGCTTTGTCCTTAGACCTAAGATTGTCGCATGTATTCAAGATGTGGATCGACCTACTTAGGGCTATCAAATGCTACGCCGTAACAGGGTAGTTATAAAGGTAGCTTTCGAGTTTGTCAAGAAGCATGCTATGAGACATGGTCAATCAAGATGGGATTTGCCCCTCTCTGATTGAGAGTGATATCTCTGGGCCCCTCGAGTGATCGGATCCGAAAATGCATGGCCATGCTACGTACGGTTAAGAGTTAACCTACAAAGGGATTCCGAATCACAGGATCGAGAAAGAGCGGTCGGCTTGAAGCTAGACCAAATATCGTGAGGCAAAGGGAATAGCATGTATATAATGTTGTGATGGTTCGTCTGATATGATCTTCGTGTGCGTATAGGAGTTGGCACGTCTTGCTAGAGGCCGCGACCGACTATTGGGCCGAGTAGGAGTACTCGGGCCATGTCTATACATATCCGAACCCATAGGGTCACACACTTAAGGGGCTGGAAGCCCAATTCGGATGTGATCCGAGTTGGATTAGGTTTAGAAGTACTAATGGGCCTCGGACCCAGAGGCCCGTTAGGAACCTCTATAAATAGAGGGGTGGGGGCGCCCTAGGGTTTACACCTTTTTGGCAAAACACATCTGCCGCGCCTCCCACGCCCTCGCCTGTTGTAACTCGCGGATCTAGCAATCCGGCTTGCGACGCTTCCTCCCTGCACGTGTGGATACCTTGGAGGTGTTGCGCCTGCAACACTTGGACGAGCCGCCGACGAGCCACGACGAGCCGCCGACGAGCCGACAACGAGCCGCGGCACGAGGGAGATCTTGCTGCACGTGGACGAGCTGTGAGGAGCTGCTGGACGTCGACGTGATCGACTACGTACGACTACGTTGATCAACTTCGCTGCATCGACGCGAATCTACATCTTCCGCACCAGTAGTGCGTCGAGTGGTAATCCCGTGATCCTTATACGGTAGTTTTCCTGGTTTACGCGGTAGAAATTTTTATATTGCGCTAGTGTAGCCTACCTCGTTTCCCAACAAACACCCCTTATTTGGATCCTCTACCGAGAGCGCGTGGCCGTGCCCTGCTACCTCAAAGATCTAGCATGTACAGAAGCGAATCAAATCTCGTTGATGACACAAGCATCACAGGCAGGGAAGGGGCCACGGGTGCACTTCCATTTGTTAGGACCCTTTTGGCAGCCTAATTCCCCTCTTGGGTGGACGGTCGAGTGGGATCCCTCCTCGAACGATGAGGAGCGGGATCACTGATGTCCTGTTTGGCCTCACCAGGGACATCCAACCCTGGCGCTAGTTTTCGTTATTTACCTTGTTCCGCTGCTTTCGAACCTTGTAAAACTCTGATTTCGAACTAGTGTGTAATGAACTATTGGACTAATTATTTGAGCTATTGTATTTTCTGGAACCACTCACCTTCGTGTGAGCTATGCTAACTCGGTCCTGTTTAAGTGGTTAAATCGGATGAAATCCGACGGATCGTCGAGTTAACTTGATTAAAGCATGAGATTCGCGTGTTAGGCGACTTAACCGTGCTTTAGCTAAGTTAATCCGAGGTGTTCCACCACAGCTGGTACCAGAGCTGGTTTAGCAGGACAGAGAACACAATGGGTCCTAAAACACGTTCCTTTTGAATAAAATTTGCAAGAAATGTGTTGAAAAATCTCGTACGATCCTTAAGGATGACCTTAGTACAAGAGGCCCTAGGGGATTTTTGGGTTATTTTAGGTGGCTACTACTTATTGGTTATTTTGCTAACCTCCAGCACTTCGTCACGTGTATCATACGTGTGCCGAGTTCCGCATCACGAGTATGCGAGGGTTGATAGGGAGTTCTATTCAAAGGACCCTATCATCGCGGTTGTTTCGCCCACGTTTATCATACGTGCGCAGGTTCCGTGTGTTAATTCATGCGAAGGGTGGTATGATTCGATTCCAACGAGCCTATCATCACGGTTGTTCGCCCACGTCTATTATACTTGCGCAAATTCCGCATCTTGATTATGCGAAGGGCTATATGGTTCCATTCAAAGGGGACCTATTTCCACGGTTGTTGTGCTGTCCATGCAGCGTTAAACGCATGGGTGTCATTTCTATAGTGAACGGTAATGCTTGGGGAAGCTTTCGTGAGTGCTGGCACGAAAGGTTCATGTGGTTGTGTTTTCCGCAGGTACACTAACCGCATTCGCTTAGGGAACGATGCTAGAAACCGACTAGCTACTATAGGGAGTGACGTACTTGTTGCCTTGCCACCAGCACTAACCGCGTAAGACCAAAGCTTTTGCCAGTTGTTTTGGCTGAGAGGACGAGGTAGGTCGTATATGCGTCATGAACTAAAATCTGTGAAACCACCTCCCTAAAACAACCTTGCCCTGGTAAAGCTCTTCTTCGCTTTAAGGATTTCTAGCTACCTTCTCAGCTTGCGCTCTGGTTAAAAATCCGAGTATCTCACTCTGCTCGATCTGTTCTCTTTGGGGTTTCTGTCTCACGCTTGTTTCGGTTCTTGGTTCCAGATGGCTGCTCCCGGACATGTGTTTCGCGGCACTGATGGCACTTCCCACTCCACGTGCTTACACTTCGAGGGCTTTCCTGCTATTTTGTGGGATACCTTGAGGTGGTTTGGGTACCAGTCACCGCCTCTTTACGCGGGACGGGAGTACCAGGAGCACAGAGTGCAGTGATGCAATGTGCAAATGGTTGTACCTCCACCCCCTGTACAACCCGAGTGGCCCCAGCTCGAAGTCTCGACCTACGGTCACACCCTTAAAGACACCTGGGAGTCAGCTGCCCTGCAGGCTCTCACCCAGTTTTGCCGGCTACACTCGGTTGAGGTCCTTTTGGACCCAATCGGTTTGTTTCCCGCCAGGGATCGGCTGGACCCGGCTTGGCTTGACCGCGTCAACAACATGGAGGTGTTGGCAGCCTCCCACTCATTGGTCACCCTCTCTACCACCACAAGGTGCATGTCAGCTTTGTACCGGCTGATTGAGCTTCAAGGACAGGCTATGGCTATCTTGGCTTGGATAGCCGTAGACACCCAGGAGCATTTCAACACCGCCAAGAGAGACTTGGTGGAACGGTCGTATCAGCTTATCCAGAGGAGCATACAGGTCTCCTACATGCAGGCCAGAATTTCCGAGCTTGAAGAAAAGTGATAGACATGGAGCATGATATGATGCAGCTTGCCGAAGAAAAGATGGAGGTTGAGATGGAGCTCGCGGTTGCTAATGCACACTTGGGCGAGCACCACGCCGAGCTCGATGCCATCCATGCCTTGGAAATGCAGTTGGACGAGCAAGAGGCCCCGGAGAAGGAGGAAGACCCTAAGGAGGTAGTGGGAGTCTCCAGTATGGACATTGAAGATGGCAACGCCCCTTCTCCGACGCATAGTGTTCCCTCAGTAGGCAACCTAGATAACTTTTAGGTTGGAGGCTGTAGGAAGCTAATCTTTTGTTGTACTCCTCGGCAACCTAAATTTTGGATAGCAATGTAATAGGTTAGCCTTGAGTTGAGTGCTCCTCCTGTGTTGAAGAACCAGCAATATAATGATCTTGGTAAAATCAGTTCCTTTTGGGACCCGTTTGGGATGCCAAAGTTGCATGAGTTTTTGTGCTGTGACCGCACGCAGGTTTTCGTTCCTTTGGGTCTGTCCAAAGTGTGGCCGACCCAGGGTCGCAAGGTCGGATGCACCCGACCCCTCGCAGCAGGTCTCCGCCTCGCCCGACCCCTTGTTGCACGGCTCCGCTTCACCCGACCCGAGCACTTAAGGCCGGACATAGTGGAACCCATGGGATACGGTTTTGACTCGCCTGAGGTTATGTGCAGACCAGCCGATGAGAACACGGATCTTGTGGAACCTACTAAGTGTGGATCAAAACACCTTTCCGATCGGTTAGCAAAGTAATATGACCATGCAGAACCGAGCTAGTTGCTAACTAGGATGGCAAGGAGAGGTGTACACCTCCTTAATAAAGAAATGTTGTTGGATTGCACTATCGGTAAGAGTTGCATTTAAGGATTCAACACATACGTTCCCGCATGATTGGAATACTTCTGAGATTATGGAACTAATGGAACGTTGACTCTTGCAGATGGCGCACCGCACCCGATCCGGCTCTATGCCCAGTGGCAGTGAGCAGAGGCAGGACCTTCCCCCACCTCCGCCCCCACCTTCGCTGGAAGCCATCTTGGCGGCTCAAACTGAGCTGCTGAGGCACATTGCCCAAGGGCAACAACAACAGCCCCATGGAGGGAGGGCTCATCAGCAACATCAGGTTGCTTGCTATGAAGACTTTTTGGGCACGCAGCCCCCGACCTTCCACAAGACAGAGGACCCTCTCGACACCGACGCATGGGTTCACACGATCGAATCCAAATTCGAACTCCTCACTGCCTCGTGCCCGACCAGAATAAGGCCCGGTTCGCAGCTCAACAACTGCGTGGTTCCGCCCGGCTTTGGTGGGACCACTACCACGTCATGTTGTCGGCCAACCATGTTGTCAGCTGGAATGAGTTCAAGACCGCTTTTAGAGGGCACCACATTCCAGAAGGTCTCCTGGAGCGTAAACTCAACGACCTGTGCCGTTACGCAGGTTATCACGCGGATACCGATGAAAAGAAGAGGGATAGGTTCCGCAGAGGTTTAAGCCTGGAGCTCAAGGAGAGGTTGAACCCTATCAAGGTGGATACCTATAATGAGTTGGTGAATCTGGCCATCTCCCAAGAAGACTGTATGCAGGCCCTCAAGGCCGACCAGAAGCGGAAGGCCTCAATGGCATTACCGAGCCTGCCTGCTCGAAGATTCAGAATGGTTCCCCCTCAATCGCCCCACAGGCCACAACAGTTGGGACGATGGGTTGCTCGCCCTCCACCACCAGCGGCACCTCGTTTCCCCGGTTTCCACCCGCAGGCGCCCCGGCCGACCTTATCGCCGCCGCCTCGCCCTGTGAATGGTAACCGCTGCTTCACCTGCGGCAATGAAGGGCATTTTGCCAAGGACTGCCCCAAAGACAAGAATCAGCGGCCCGGCCAAAACCCCACAGCCAATAGGGGAAGGAGGCCCAAGGTGCAGGTTCGCCAGGGTCGGCTCAACTACACCAGCCTAACCGAGCTCCCCGAAGGTGCGCCAGTAATGATGGGTACCTTCCTTATCCATAATCAAACTGTTGTTTTGTTTGACTCGGGAGCATCCCATAGCTTCATCGGGAATAAGACTGGTGAGAGATGTAAGCTGAGCGTTGGTCACACAAAAGGGTCATATGTGATCTCCATCCCGGGAGGGAAAATAGCTTCAGACAAGATAGTTAACCTTGTGCCTATCCAGTTAGGCTAGATTCTTTTTAGGGAGAATCTCATCATCCTTGACCTAGAAGGAATAGATATCATCTTGGGGATGGATTGGATGACCCGACACCAGGTGGTTCTGGACGTATCTGCCCGAGCTCTCCACATAAACTCACCTTTGCATGGCAACTCTACCCTACACTTGACCCACCCTGAGTGCGCAAATCCTTGTGCGTACCATGTAACAGAAGCCCGGATAGAAGACCTTCCTGTTGTCCGTGAGTACCCCGATGTGTTTCCAGATGACTTGCCCGGCATGCCGCCAGATGGGATATCGAGTTTGTCATTGAACTGCAGCCAAGCACCGCCCCAATATCAAAAAAACCCTATCGAATGCCACCCGCCGAGCTGGCCGAGTTGAAAACCCAATTGCATGATCTGTTGGACAAAGGCTTTATCCGACCCAGCACTTCACCCTGGGGTTTCCCCGCCCTGTTTGTGAAGAAGAAGGATGAAAGTCTACGCATGTGTGTGGACTACCGACCCCTCAATGTGGTGACCATCAAGAACAAGTATCCACTTCCCCGCATTGATGTTCTGTTTGACCAATTAGCTGGAGCTAGAGTATTCTCCAAGATTGATCTTCATTCCAGTTGTCACCAAATCAAGATCTGACCCTGTGACATTCCCAAAACTGCTTTCTCCACAAGATATGGACTCTACGAGTACTTGGTTATGTCCTTTGTGTTGGGATACGAGGTAGGCTACACTAGCGCAAAACAAAATTTCTACCGCGTATAACCAGGAACAACTGCCGTATAAGGATCACGGGATTACCACTCGACGCACTACTGGTGCGGAAGATGTAGATGTGCGTCGGTGCAGTGAAGACGATCATGTAGTCGTACGTAGTCGATCAACGTAGTCGTACGTAGTCGATCACGTCCAGCAGCTCCTCAGCAGCTCGTCCACGTGCACGGCAAGATCGCCTCCGGTACCGCGGCTCGTCGTCGGCTCGTCGTGGCTCGTCGGCGGCTCGTCGATGGCTCGTCCAAGTGCTGCAGGCGCAACACCTCCAAGGTATCCACACGTGCAGGGAGGAAGCGTCGCAAGCCGGACTGCTAGATCCGCGAGTTGCAACAGGCGAGGGCGTGGGAGGCGCGGCAGGTGTGTTTCGCCAAAAAGGTGTGAACCCTAGGGCGCCCCCACCCCTCTATTTATAGAGGTTCCTGATGGGCCTCTGGATCCGAGGCCCATTAGTACTCCTAAACCTAATCCAACTCGGATCAGATCCGAATTGGGCTTCCAGCCCCTTAAGTGTGTGACCCTATGGGTTCGGATACGTATAGACATGGCCCGAGTACTCCTACTCGGCCCAATAGTCGGTAGCGGCCTCTAGCAAGACGTGCCAACTCCTATACGCACACGAAGATCATATCAGACGAACCATCACAACATAATATACATGCTATTCCCTTTGCCTCACGATATTTGGTCTAGCTTCAAGCCGACCGCTCTTTCTCGATCCTGTGATTCGGAATCCCTTTGTAGGTTAACTCTTAACCGTACATAGCATGGCCATGCATTTTCGGATCCGATCACTCGAGGGGCCCAGAGATATCACTCTCAATCAGAGAGGGGCAAATCCCTTCTTGATTGATCATGTCTCATAGCATGCTTCTTGACAAACCCGAAAGCTACCTTTATAACTACCCTGTTACGGCGTAGCGTTTGATAGCCCCTAAGTAGGTCGATCCACATCTAGAATACATGCGACAATCTCAGGTCTAAGGACAAAGCGTATATGTTGTTTAAAGAGAGAACTACTTCTCGTGTTGGGTCAGTCCTAACACATGTCTCCACATGTGTCCACATTATTAGTTCAACATCTCCATGTCCATGACTTGTGAAACATAGTCATCAACTAATACATGTACTAGTCTAATATTCATGTGTGTCCTCACATGAACTCCGACTAGGGACAACTTTAGAATAACCATACAAGTAAAGAGTTTCACATACAATTCACATAATTGCAAATCAATTCAAGTAGCCTTTAATGGATATTCAATGAACACAACATACAAATCATGGATACAAATGGAATATCATCATCTCTATGATTGCCTCTAGGGCATACCTCCAACACTTTGGACTCACCAATGCACCCGCTTATTTCATGTATCTCATGAATTCGGTGTTCATGCCCGAGCTGGACAAGTTCGTGGTGGTGTTTATTGATGATATGGTATACTCGAAGAACGAAGAAGAACATGCCGAGCATCTTCATGTGGTTCTTCAGCGGTTGAGGGATCACCAACTTTATGCCAAGTTGTCCAAGTGTGAATTCTAGTTGGAGAGTGTCAAGTTCTTGGGACACACAATCTCTCGGAACAGCATAGCAGTGGACCCCAGCAAGGTACAGGAGGTCATGGACTGGAAGTCACCCACCTCGGTTCACCAAATCCGCAGTTTTCTTGGACTAGAAGGCTACTATCGGTGTTTCATTCCGGATTTCTCAAAGATAGCTAAGCCGATGATGGAGCTACTGAAAAAGGAAGTCAAGTTTGTGTGGAGCCACAAGTGCGAAGAACCTTTCCACACCTTGAAACACCTGCTGACTTCTGCCCTAGTTTTAGCTCAACCCGACCCTTCCAGGCCGTTTGACGTGTACTGTGACGCCTCTGGCACTGGACTTGGGTGTGTTCTTATGCAAGACAACCGAGTCATTGCCTATGCCTCGCGGGCGTTGCGACCGCATGAGCTGAACTATCCGACCCATGATCTTGAGTTGGCAGCAGTGATTCATGCCTTAAAGATATGGAGACACTATCTGATGGGCACCCACTGTAACATCTACACCGATCACAAGAGCCTCAAGTACATCTTCACTCAAGCCGACCTCAACATGCGCCAAAGAAGATGGTTGGAGTTGATTAAGGATTATGATTTGGAAGTGCATTATCACCCTGGCAAAGCCAACGTAGTAGCAGATGCTCTTAGCCGCAAGACCCATTGCAATTGCTTGTCGGCAACCAACTTCACAGAGACCCTCTGTCATGAGATGGGAAAGCTTAGTTTGGAAGTTATTTCCCATGGAACCCTCGGTCACATTTCCCTTGAGTTTGTTTTGGAGGACCAAATTGGGTCAGCGCAGTTAGAGGATGAGGGAATAAAGCAAATTAAAAGGAAGATTGCACGGAGGAATGAGGGATATAAGCAATTCCGACAGGATGAGAATGGGAGAGTGTACTATGGGAACCGACTTGTTGTCTAATCCGACCCCGCTTTTAAGAAGCAACTCCTGGATGAAGCTCATCTCTCCAAGTTCTAAATCCATCCTGGCAATAATAAGATGTATCATGATCTCCGTCAAACTTTCTGGTGGAGTGGAATGAAGCCAGAAATTGCACGCTACGTCTCCGAATGTGACACCTGCCAACGTGTCAAGGCCAGCCATTTGAAGGTAGCAGGTACCCTGCAGCCGCTACCTATCCCATCCTGGAAATGGGAAGACATCAGCATGGACTTCATTGTTGGACTGCCCCCTACATCGCAGCGACATGACTCCATTTGGGTTATCGTGGACCGCCTTACCAAGTCTGCCCACTTTCTTCCTGTTCACACCACCTACCCGGCCAAGAGATATGCAGAGATGTATCTTGACTGCATTGTTTCTCTGCATGGTGTGCCCAGGATGATCATATCTGATCGAGGTGTTCAGTTTGTAGCGTGTTTTTGGGAATAGCTACAAGCATCACTTGGCACCAAGCTCATTTGTAGCTCGACCTATCACCCGCAAACCGATGGTCAGACTGAGAGAGTAAATCAGATCCTTGAAGACATGCTACGAGCTTGAGTCATCCATTATGACAAGAATTGGAATAAGTGCTTACCGTTGGCAGAATTCTCCTACAACAATAGCTACCAGACGAGCTTGAAGATGGCACCGTTTGAAGCCTTATATGGTCAGAGGTGTCGGACGCCGTTGAGTTGGTCACAAGTTGGAGAAAGACAAACCTACGGTCCTGATCTAGTAATAGAAGCCGAAGAGCAAGTTAAGATAATTCAAGCAAATCTCAAGGTCGCCCAATCTCGACAGAAGAGTTACTCTGACAAGAGGAGATGACCCCTGCAGTTTGACGTTGGTGATTACGTGTATCTTCGCGTCTCCCCGACCAAAGGAGTGCAACGATTCGGGGTAAAAGGAAAAATGCCTCCCCGATACATTGGTTCTTATGAGATTGTGGAAATTTGTGAACCCGTTGTTTACCGAATCCAACTACCAGAACAGCTTTCGGCCATTCATGATGGTTTCCATATATCCCAACTGAAGAAATGTGTCCAAGTCCCAACTGAGGTCTTGGAACAGGAGCAACTTTAAATCGAGCCCGACCTGACTTACGCCGAGTACCCGGCCAAAGTCCTCGACCGTAAAGAAAGACACACCCGGCGGCAAGTTGTGAAAATGTACAAGATACTATGGAGCAACCACACGGAGGAGGAGGCAACCTGGGAAACAGAAGAGTATCTGAAGAAGCACTTCAGAGGTTTTCTTTTCAACCAAGAAGGTAAGGACCGCACACCCCCACTGGTTGCCCTTACACCCGAATCTCGGGACGAGATTCTTTTTAAGGGGGGTAGGCTGTAACGACCTTGGTTAATCAGCCAAGTTAATCTTAAGATGAGTCCCTAATCCAGTTGACTCAGCCTTTCTTGAGCTTGATCGCCTAGAGTCTGGTTCTCAGCCCCGACCCCTGAAACCCAGCCAAACCGCCGGTTCTCTCTAAGTCCCAAAAAAATCGGTGTTCCTCCAAATCTTAGAGCTGTGGGAGAGCTAGAGACTAGAAGGAGGACCCACAACCAGATCCCCCGGTTCTCTCGAGTCAAACGCGCCAGAGCCAGCGTGCGCTCCGCTTTAGAGCTTCCCCGGCACGTGGCTCAACTTCTCCGACGCGCGCCGCCTCGCCCAGTCGCCAGCCGCGACAAGATAGATCAGCGCGCCTCCCTCACAATCGCACGCGGAAGCCCCTGCAGCCCTTTCTGCCTTGCCTCATCTCGCTCGCACCCTCGCCGGCCGCACCAAGGCGCCCTGTCACCGCCGTGGTAGAGGTTTTGCCACTGCCACGCCAGAACGCCTCGCATCCCACACTTATCATCTCGCCCGGATCCCTGGCCGCGCGCCCCGATGCTTTCTGGCTTTTCCGCCTCTCCACAGTCATGCCGCCCACGCACGCTCTCCATGACGATACCGCCCTCACCAACCACAACTCCGGCAGAGACAGCTCCTTTTTCCGCCTCGCCAGTGATGTGCCCCGGCAAACCGTTGTTCTACGCTCGCTCGTGCCGCCGCTCGCCCTGTCACCTTGCTTGCTGCAACCTCGCTTGCAGTGCCTCCCTTCCTATCACACGCCAGTCTAGTCGCCACCACAATCCACCGCTTGACGCGACCAAACCATGCTCGCCTACGCCAACTCTTAATCCCAGCAAAATCGTGCCTGCGCCGGCTTGTCTCCAGTGCCCAATGACCAAGGACCCTGTCCCCGAAACTCTGTTTCGCTGCTCATCGCCGCTCAATCTCCGCCAAGGAAGAGCACTCCATCCTTTTCTTCCCGATCTTCGCGCGGCTCAAACCCTCTCTCTCTCTCTCTCTTCCACGCAGCTATAAAAAGGAGTACCAGAGCCCCTACCGGAGTTTCCTTCGCCATCACTGTTTCGCCGCACCATACTCTGCTCGCACTTGAGCACTATCACTTAAACTCTTGAGAAAGTTCCCCTCTCCGCTCAATCCGCTTCTCCCAACCCACCAGCCGCCTGTTTCCTCCGCACGGTGCTAGAGCTTGCTTGTTGTCCACAAGAAGCTCCGCCGCCGCTGGAGCACCGTTGAACCTCGCCGCCATCCAAGCCTTAGCGCCTTAGTCCTTCCACCTAAGTATGTTCCTTCCTGACCCCAAGACTTCACCAGTAGGCCTAAAGGTAAGCTGCTGACCCCTTCCCGGTTCGTCCGACCCCTTTTTTTCCATCTCGCCCGACCCTGTCTATTTCGCCGACCCTTATCCGCCTCGCCCGAGGGCTCGGCTGTATCTTTTTTCTTTGACCCGAGGGTATCTGTGTAAAATTTTGGGGACTTCTCTGTGATAAGTCTGAGGATCCCGGTACAGTTATTCCTTAAGCCTAAGGGTCAGATCATAAGTTTCTCCCAATCTGACCCTTTTATCCTGTTCTCCACCAATTGAAGTTGGACTCCTCCACCTTTCCTGCAGCTTTGCTACAAGTGTCTGAGCTAAACATGCAAGTGTTGTTGAAATAACTGTCTAAATGTTTAACCCCTGCATTTGCACTTTCGTGTAGAGCTAAATCTCGCCGACGGCACATACGAACTGCATCCGGCGCTAGAAGACGGAGCAGTAGCTGAGCTGCCGACCGCAGGAGCCGAAGCAGAACCCGCTGAGGACCAGTTTGCCTCCACCCCGCTTGAAGGCAAGCCCCGGAGCATGAACCCAACTTTCTAAATTTGCACATGCCTTCCTTCATATGAATGTGCATTTACGTTATAGGAGTTGTTTGAAACCATAGATGCATGACTTAGTTCCCTTAATCTAAACACTAGTCTGTTGAGTCCGAGTAGTTGCAATGCTTAATAGGGCTCGGCAGAAGTTGAGTGATTTCCTGTCACTTGCGAGTTATAGGAGTTGTTTGTTCTCCTTCTGGTTATAAATATAAGGACGATGGACGGGGCAGGGCTTGGTGAACTCTTTTGGTGGTCGGCTGATCGCCCCGTCTGTTTACTTGAATATGTTTAAGGTCCGATAGTGGTGGTGTTCGTGATCAAATGTTTGAAAATACTAATCTCATACCCATTATAGGATGGAGAAGCCTAGTACCTGATTGAACCTGGACGTGAGCGGTTCGATCCACTGTCTCTGGAACAGAGTTTTCCCTGCGGCCGCATGTGGTGGCAAGTGTGGTCACGGAACAACAGAGGCCGGGTCTGTGGAACCTTGCACCAAGAGAGGTGGTCCCGACACGGGTCAGGGGATTGATGGGGATGGCCAACAAACGAAGCGACCCTCGGTGGTGCGCGGATGTCATGAGGTTAGGTTCGTTATGCATGGTTAAGGAACTCGAATCGATTCGTCTGCCTCTCACAGTTTGAGACTACTTGATCGCTATGCTACACTAAGTAAAGATGGAACATGATGATGAGATGAACCCGATGCTTGTTCTACACTTTGTTGTTTGAAACTATGTTTGTTTAGCATAAGTTGCCAATGTAGAATGGTTAATGAACTTAGAATTTGAGCTAAAACTTTGAAAGTAAGGACCTAACACAGTTGCTTTTGGCAAACAAAACCCCTCAGCCAAAGAGCCTTGCATGTCTAGAAGTGGTGGAGTAGTTTTCCCACCGATCGATTAAGTCTTGTTGAGATTATAAGCTCAGCCTTGTTCATGGCATCTCTTTTCAGGTTAAGTTGAAGCTTCTGAGTTCGCTGCCGTTGGCACTTGGCTGCCCCAGCTTCCTCCTGGGTGGACGGTCGAGTAAGATCCCTCCTCGGACGGCGAGGAGCGGGATCACTGATGTCCTATTTGGCCTCACCAGGGACATCCGACCCCGGTGCTAGTTTCTGTTATTTACCTTGTTCCACTGCTTTCGAACCTTGTAAAACTCTGATTTTGAACCAGTGTGTAATGAACCGTTGGACTAATTATTTGATCTGTTGTATTCTCTGAAACAACTCACCTTCGTGTGAGCTATGCTAACTCGGTCCTGTTTAAGTGGTTAAATCGGATGAAATCCGACGGATCGTCGAGTTAACTTGATTAAAGTATGAGATTCGCGTGTTAGGCGACTTAACCGTGCTTTAGCTAAGTTAATCAAAGGTGTTCCGCCACAGCATGATTTGATAATGTGATGCTACAGTAAACATGTGCTAATGATGGTTTAATTAGGCTTAATAGATTTGTCTCAGGAATTAGCCTCCATCTGTGTAATTAGTTTTATAATTAGCTCATGTTTAGTCCTCCTAATTAGCCTTCGAATATTCGATGTGACATGAATTTTAGTCCGGGCTAAAGATGCAAACACCCCTTATTTGGATCCTCTACCGACAGCGCGTGGCCGTGCCCTGCTACCTCAAAGATCTAGCATGTATAGAAGCGGATCAAATCTCGTTGATGACACAAGGCATCACAGGCAGGGGAGGGACCACGGGTGCACTTCCATTAGTTAGGGCCCTTTTGGCAACCTAATTCCCCGCCGGGTTCCCGGCCATTTCTGCGTGCTGGCAGCCCACGCGGAAAGTTTCGACATCTTTGGAAGCTTGCTAGGCGGGGAAGTCCGGCCTATCTCAGCCGAATCTTCCGCACGGAACGGCTCCCGGCCTTAAGGCATCGGGTGTCCATCCCCGTCCCGAGGACACCGTCTCCTCCGTGTCTCCTCGTCTCGCCAAAAAGCCACCACCAACCCGCGTCTCCTCCGTCGCCGCCGCTCCTCGTCTCCTCCTCCTCCACCGCCCCCCATCTCCTCTGCCGCCCCGCCGCCAACTCGTCCATCTCCCCCGTCGAACGCCGCCGCCGCAGTCGCTCGCTCCTCCACCATTGCCCTCCCTCCTGCTCATCTCCGACGACCGGCCGCGCCTCTGCCCTCCCGCCTGCTCGGGTAAGTCCTCCGCCAACCTCTCCCTGCCATGCTAGGGTTTCTCCTCTCCTCTTTTCACCTCACCTTATACTCACAAAAGTTCTTGCAGATCTTACAGCGGCGTGGTTCCTACGACCAATGATGACCTGACGCAGTTCCTACAATGGCAGATTTGCCCAATTCGGACTCCCCTGCCATTTCCACCTCCCCATCAGCCATCAGGTGATTCACTTGGTACATCCTTGTCAGTCAGATGTATAGTTCCATGGTTAGTTGATTGTTTGATTGGTCATCCTTGTCAGTCAGATGTATAGTTCCATGGTTCGTTGATGTAATTTTGTTTGTTGCCTCATGAACACCAACAATGGGAAGAATAGGTGTTAGTTAAATTTTGGTGCATGTTTGCTAACCTTTTATTGTAGGAATCTACATTACTTAACTTAATCTAAACAGGATCTTTAGCATCTAGAACATGAACACCACTTAGTAAAAGGCTAGAAACACAACCAGCAGCCATAGTTTGCGACGATCTGGCCATTCGTGTCGTGGACGAGGCCGAGATGATGGGTGCCATATATGTTCTAGGTCCAAGTAGATCCCGCCTTCCTTCAGGTCTCCACCTCATCTGTCCAGGGACGGCGATGGTGGCGCGGCAGCGGTCTTCGAGTGACTCCAGCGCGGTCTTCTTGAGTTTGTTTGGTATGACTGCGTTTCCTGATATGCGAAGAATGCATATGATCATACTCAGTAACTCTTTAACTGACAAATACCGTCTTCTCCGAAGAGCTCGGTAACAAGAAAGACAACCAGTGCCAAGGAGGAAGTGTCTCTTCTCTGCTACAAAAAAGGTGTCCACGTTGCGTAGGCTCCTAACTCAGAGCAACTCCAATAGAGTTTCTATCTAACTCTCCAAGTCAAAATTTGGCAAGTCATTAAGAAAATCGTGGTCCAACAGAGTTGCTATCTGGCTCTCCATCCCATCCGACTTGTCAAACTTCCCCTCACACTAAGAGGGTGTTTGGTTCTTTAGTCCGGACTAAAATTTATGTCACATCGAATATTCGGACGTTAATTAGGAGGATTAAATATGACCTAATTATAAAATTAATTATATAGATGGAGGCTAATTCACGAGATGAATCTATTAAGCCTAATTAATTCATCATTAGCACATGTTTACTGTAGCACCATATTGTCAAATCATGGACTAATTAGGTTTAATAGATTCGTCTCGCAAATTAGTCTCCATCTGTGCAATTAGTTTTATAATTAGTCTATGTTTAATACTCCTAATTAGTATTCAAACATTCGATGTGACAGGAATTTTAAGAGGTCCTAAAGAACCAAACACCCCCTAACTTGGCAAGCCAATTTGCCTTGCCAAAGCGTGGGTCCCATGCGCAACAATTGTCAGAATGGAGAGTGCAAAATGGAGAGGCTGTTATAGTACAAAATAGAGAGGCTGTTGGAGTGGATGAAGAGTGCAAATTTTTAGAGAGGAAACTAGCTGTTGGATTTGGAAAATTGTAGTAGATAGTGTTAGAATGAACAACTTAATATAGAGAGGAATTTTTTTGCCAACTTGGATAGAGAGTCGAATAGAGAGAGAAAAATGGGTAGTCCGTTGAAGATACTCTTACGCGAGAATACATAAATGAAGGTACATGCATGCTACTACGTCCGTTCCAAAATATACATCGTTTTGAATTTTTAGATACATAGACTGTGTTACGTATATGGATATAACTCTTTACTTAAGCGCATAGCAAAATCTATGACCTGCATTTTGAAATGGAGAGAGTATTTTCTTACGACAACAATTTCTGCACCGTAGGGTTTTTTGTTTCAAGCAGCTCGAATACGTTGCCACGCAGCCCGGAGGAGCGACCTCATGGGGACGCGCAGCCACAGCCCGCTGGTGCCGGGGCGGCTCGAGGTCGTGACTCGCGACTGCCCCAAGTCCTCTCCGAGTCTCCGTTCCTGCGCCTGAGGGAGAGAACCCCCGATCATCGGACCTGGAAGGCGCTGTCCTCGGGTTTATTTGGATCCTCTACCGAGAGCGCGTGGCCGTGCCCTGCTACCTCAAAGATCTAGCATGTAGAAGCGAATCAAATCTCGTTGATGACACAAGGCATCACAGGCAGGGGAGGGGCCGCGGGTACACTTCCATTAGTTAGGGTGAGAAAACGACAGCAAATTGGTGGAAATATTTAGAAAGCGTGGTTTTGGATGGCATGGCAGAAAAAATTAGAAAATGTGGTTTTGGTGGTGGTGTAAAACAATGACATACTTTACCTGACAAGTGGGACCATCGTGAGTGGTATTGGTGGGTTTGCTTCAGTGAAAAACGTTCTTTAAAAAACTCGCACTTTACAATATTTAGATTAAGGAAACAACAAAAAGTCATGTAAAACAAGGTAAAATTTATCTACAACACAACTTTGTGTTCGGTATTCACCAACGGAAATAAAGAAAAATGTAACCCTATCATCAACATTAGTACAATTATGAGAAGATTCAGCGAAAGGTCTTCAACAATGAATCAAGCGGCAGCTCTTGCCTTCTTTGGAGGCGGATTCCCTCCAGCAAGCAGAACGTAGGCGTAGAAGCATATCATCGCAGCACTGGGGAAAGAAAGCAATTTTCAGAAGGGTAGTAGAGGTATGAAATGCCTTGGAACAAGACAGACAGAGAATAGGGGTTAGTAGTACCTGAGTGCAGCATAGAAACCCCAGGGAAGCACCTTCTTCGTCTATCACAAAAAAGAGTAAAATAGATAAGAAAGCAAATCGAAGTGATCAGAAAATGAACCAAATTAGTCTCACTTGTGTGTATGCCTGACAGTGCTTCCATGATACCGCAGCAGCAACACCTGCAAATGAAAAGCACTGCAGATTAAATTCTCAAAATTTTCCATATACAGAACTACATCTCGGCTTATGATAGCAGATTATCAGCAAGACCAAGTTTTTATGGAAGTCATGATATTGCCTCCTAAGAAATGCATCTAATAAGACCTGACAGATAGTCAACTCGCACTGGAACTATTCTCTCTGATTCAGTGAGATCTGATAAGATGTTTATGCTGGGGAAAATAAACTACCTGCTTGCGCCAGTATGAACGGCAAGCTGGATTTTCCGCTCCTCCAAACTTTAAGGCTAAGCACGCCAAGGGCTAATATAGCAAGGCCAGGTGCAACACCGAAAGTAAGACTCACAGGACTCCTCCAAAATAGAAATCCAATAAGGCCCATGGAAAACAGGAATCCACCTGAAAGAGGAAGAGTGCACGTTGTAAGTACTCTTAATAATTAATTTGAAGCGACAATATCGAACAAAGAAGGATACCATAATATTAGAGAAATCAACAAGCTCACAAAAAGGTCGATATATAAATATTCCCCAATTAGATCTAATGATAAAATACCCGGAAGTTTCCTACAACCTCTATTTAAAGATTTATTCAGGGGCATGGAGAAATATAAGTAATAGAAGACATCATACACACATAAAACAAACCGTGTTCTTATATCAGTAAGACTTGAGCAATGACTAACTTCTGCTTAAAGGCATTCGCACTAAAATTTGCTAGAACAAAATTGAAATCATACCAAAAGGGATCCCTAGGCAAAAGTCGTGTATCTTTGCACACTTTTGTTGAGGAACAACCTCCTGCTCTGTACTTATCTCTTCATTAGCAGGTGCCGCAATGGCTGGCTCTTCAATTTCACCACCTGTTTGCTCTGTAGCGGTGACAGAATCAACAGGAGTGGTATAGTCTGCCTTCATGCACATTGTAGTCAATGGCTGCAGCAATGCCATCAGATGAAATATTAACCACAGAGATTAGGAGCACAAGAGGAAGAACATAAACAAGAGTAGATAAAAATATGCTATTTTTGCTAGAAAAATCCATATAGGAAGAACAATAAGCTCTTTGCATGGAAGGTATAGCACATAGTAAATCACATGTACAAATATTCATGGGGTTCAACAAAAAGCTTGCTTTCATCAGAAATATGGCCTTTTATTATGATGGTAAAACAACACCGGGACATAAAAAAATGATATAAACATTCTAGGCATAAAGGCTATGAGATCTAATATTTGCTTGAGCTTTGAACTCGTATAAAAACGATGCTAACTTCACTAAGCGCCTATCTTGGACCCAAAATAATATTCAAATTAGGAAAAAGTCCAAACTACTCCCTTCAAGTATAGCGAAAGTCCAGAGAACCCCCTAAACTATGTTTTGGTTCAATTTACCCCCCAAACTATGTTTTGGTTCAATTTACCCCCTAAACTATGCTATTTGGTTCAACTTACCCCATAATGCAATTTGTCATTTTTGTTTCCCCATACACAAGTTGAGTTTTAATTTGAGACTTTGCAGGGTGGTAGTGGACATCATAATCTATATTAAAAAAATATTTTACGAATTTTTCATCATTAGTTTTTATATAATTTTGTATCTTAATGATAAGTTTTATTATTAAATATCTTACCCTATCAAAAAGTGATGAAAAATTCATGATATATTTTTTTAACATGTCTTATGTTGTCTGCTATAATCTTGCAAAATCTGAACTTAAAACTCCACTTGTGCATGGAGAAACAAAAAGGACAAATTGTGTTAAGGGGTAAATTGAACCAAATGCATAGTTTAGAGGGTAAACTGAACCAAGAAATACTTTAGCAGGTTATCCAAACTTTGGTTATACTTGAGGGGAGTAATTTGGACTTTTTCCTTCAAATTAATTCTGGTAATTAAGCTAAAGTGGAGTTTTGCGAAGGGAATATTTGCCTCGAAGCATCATCCAATAGCATGATCATACAATATATTTGTGACATCAAATTAAAGCATGAAGGCTTTGATAGGTATCAAGGCCACTAATGAGAACAACAGTTGAAAAGCTCAGATTAAAACTTAACTTCAGTAATGTAATACACACCAGGAAATACACCCAAAGTTCTGCAGCACCGTAGGCATACATTCATTTTTTTTTAAAAAAAAAAGAGCAAAGAAATAGTAAAGGCCATAATGATACATAAAAATCTGGGCTCCTTCAATTTAATAGACCAAATAAACATATCTGTTGTTTTAGACTTTGAAATCTAGCTCCAGATCTGGAACCGAATAATAGCATATAAACATGATAAGTGACAGTTCTGAATACTCCAACTGCAGCACAGATAAACTGAATAAATAAAGAGCACAGCAAAGATTGATTAGCCTCTATAGGATTCAGACAAACATGAACCTGTCTAATCAAGGCCTACTAACGCAAATAGAACCACAAACAATCATGCAGTTGACGTCTACTGCTAAGTTACACAACAAAAACATATTAGTGTGAAAACAATATTTTAGTGTTTACTCTCAAGTTACAGAATTCAGATTTAAAGAACACAGACCAGAAAAAACTGCACATGAATACAACTAGCTTTGAACTACAACACAGAAAAGATTCAGTAACTAAACACACAAATATTGCTGACTGACTATAGTGAGATCATAGGAAAACCATGAGACAAGGACACTGCTGCAGACAGCAATAATTCTTATAGCAATCCAGTTTATCCTATTGGGACAAGGAACAGAAGTTCTGAAAATTCAAGTTGAACCCATAGACTTGTTTTGAGTTGAAAGTTTGTTCTTTAATATCCACAACAAGCTGAAAGGTTCCTCTTTCTCATGAGCAGATCCACATAGAAAAATGGAAATAAAATCAATCCACTTGACATGGAAAATCAGACAAATCTGAGCGAGTGCTACCGCAAAAGGCAAAGAAGGTGTCTGCTGGGAACTTTCAGAGTCACAAATGAGGATTCTGTCATGCTTCACGGCATTGGTTTCATAACTTATATACAGCAGCCTTGGCAACAATGGGAGTAATAGTGCAGAACTGTACCATGTTGGCCATGTTGTTTGGGAGTAATGTGCAGAACTTTTATTTGTTTGCCAGGGGGGTTATTAAATGAAAATATTGATAGGAACTTCAAATTTGTGATTCTTTCCTGAAACTAGCCACCTGTACTAGTTTTATCCCCAATTTTGAACAAGCCATTCAGTGCATTCTCTGGCACTAGATCTTCCTACTCTTTAAACCATTCTGGACTGGTAGTAGAAAATTTCCCTGAACCATTCTCCTAAACTCACTCGATGCACCACGCAAAACCCATGTTTAATCTATCCGTCCTCATTCTAGCTACCCAGCAAGCACCGAACCATGAACATTCCTAAAATCTAGATCCAGGTAGGCCAGGCAGCTGAAAAAACCGAAGCAGGATACTCACCTTGTACGCGGCACTAGCGGCAAGGTCACCGAACGCCCCCCACCGAAGCGACGCCGGGACGGTGGACGGTGCTAGCGGCGCGAAGCGGAGGATCCGGGCGCTGGGCTGGGCCAGCCACCGCCTCGCCGTCGCCTTCGCCGGCGCGGCGGATCCGCGGATCTGCGCCGCGGCCATCGACTCTGCCGCCGTGGGGCTCGCTTGCGCCTACGGCACCGTTGTGAAAGAGAGCGAGTTTGCTCGGAACGAAACTCGCGGCGCGGATCGTGCGGAATGGAGTCGCCGGTTTCTTGTTCCGAGTGGGGAGGCGGTCAGAGGAGGGGGAAGTCGTTGGTTGGTTGGTCGCTGCGACGCGGCTGTTTCCTTCGTGCTCGGCGGCGACCGGGGCACGTGGGAAACGGGGAGCGGGCGGAGAAGGGTGAAGGGAGCCTTATCCCTGCCTGGGCTCGGGAGATGGGCTGCCTGAGCAGGCTAGTGGGCTCTGTTGTCAACTTCGGTCCGCCGGCTGGGGGAGCACAACTGCACAAGAGCGGAAAACCTATCCCTTCCTGTGTTTGAGATCCGTGCAACCGTTATTGGCTGCATGATCTCCTTGTTCTCCCGTCTCTCTTGTTGCACGAGCGCCGCCGTCGGGGTGCGAGGTCGCAAGGAGAGGAAGCTGGGCGGCGGGGTGGTGGATGGGCAGGAGAGATCGACGGCGAGGTTGCCACCGGTCGCCGACGGTAGCTGAGGCCGGTGGGGGTGGGGTCAGCCGGATCGAGGTTAGGGTTTCAAGTTTGTGAGGGGCGGGCTTCCAATAGTTCTCGGATGTAGAAGAATATCAGCGGTGGGGTAGGTCTGGCCGCGATGGCGGTTCGGCCAGCGGCGGAGGCGAGGCGGCGCGGGAGCACCGCCGGCTGGGTGGGGTTGGACATCCGGTGGGCGGCGGCGGGGGTGGCGAGGGGTGGATTAGGAAGGGTGGGGTAGAGGGAGGCGCAGTGGTGGGTGGGCAGATGGTGCGGCAGCCGTCAGCCGGGGCTGTGGAGGAGGAGATGGGGGTGGAGGGCGTCGGGAAGAAGATAAGGTCTAGATGCGCTTTGGTGGGCTGGAAGGTTCTATCCCTATCTATCTTCCGATAGAAGCCCTCGCAGAGGAGAGACGACGATGAAGGAAGAATTCTTTTATTATTTTATTTTATTTTTTAGTGTTTTGAAAAACACGTGTCCAGATAACAATTGCAAAAATATTTTTGCAAATTTTTTTATTAGGATATGTGTTTTTGCAAAACACTAAAATATAAAATATATATAAAAAAATATTTGCCCGCTTTTCTTTTCTTTTTTTCTTTTTTTATTCATTCTTTTTGTAGTTTTATTGTTTCTTTTTTCCCCTATTTTTCATGACTTTGTGGCTTGTGGAAGAATAAAAGGCTGGTACTCAATTTTTTAGCTTTGGAAAATAAGAGTTTGAGTATAAACTTGGAGGAGATGGTTGAGGTTTTTCAATTCACATGGTTGTGATTCCCATGGCACTATTGATATTGCCCCCACTCGTTATCACCATTATCATGTACCATGGTGGTGTTGCTAACGTTAGCAAAATTATTGCAGTGGCGTCATGTCTTTGTTTTGCTCCCAGGAGAGCATACTTTTCCCCGTATTTGGAATAATCATTATAGCCACAAAAGCTACACTTTGGTCTTGTTGCTTGGGCACTATGTCCGTAGTTCTTGGGAGGATGTCAATAAGAAATTCAAACTTTGGAAGCTTAGGTACATGCTTTTATGATAAATGAGTTGTGTTTCTTCCCTTTCACAAGTGCAACATCTATAGTACTCCTATTTATTATGAAGACATATTTCATGGTGGATATAACACAGCTAATTTGATGTTGTATATATCGATGCATTTTTCTATAAACTTCATTAAAATTAGATAAGTTTGATTTGGGTCAAAATGAAAACAACTTTACATTGTGAAAACAAAGGGAGCACAAGGCAATTAGTAGGAGTTAGTTAGGTTACCTTGCAGTTTCCCTCTTTCTCCTTTCTTTTTCTTATTAAAAACATTACTGATTAAGAAATGTTTCAAATCAAAACTTCTAACTTCTAGTATCTGTGCTGACTGGTACTGAGCTAGCACTAATACTTATTGTTCCTCGCTGGCTCGTGGCAAATAGTCTTTGAAATATCAATGTTGATGGATAACACTTAGGGATCCTATTAGTGCTGGCTTATATTATAAGTCATCACCACCATGATGACTGAGTTGATATAGATGATTGTTTTTTCTAGTAGTGTGTTTTGATTTAAAAAGAAGTTATGAGTCAAAATTTGCAGGAAAACAAAAAAGAAATATACGGAACGGGACACATGAGCTATGTGAAAAAGGAAGCATCGGCGAGGTAACTAAGAGCATAATTAGTTTGCTCCCAAAATTTTGGCAAGCTAAAAGTTGGGTAAAAAAATTTAACAATATTTTAGTAATATAAATGGGAGATGTCGGCAAATTTTGGTAACAAACCAAATAGTAGCAAAAAAATTAGCTTAACAAAACTTTAGCATGCCCAAAAATTTTGGCAGCAAACCAATGAGTAACTGGTAAGTACATGCAGATGTGTGCACAATTTTTATCGTCTTGGGCCGAATAAAAGGCTGGTATTTGTCACCTTTTCTAGCTTTGCAAAACAAGAGTTGAGGAGATGGTTGAAGGTTTTTCAGTCCACATGGTTGTAAATTTCTATGACAATATTGATACTGCCCCTACTCATTCTTACCATTATCATGTGCCATGGTGGTGTTGCTAACGTTAGCAAAATTATTGCTTAGTGGCGTCATGTCTTTAATTCGCTCCAGGCGAGCATACTTTTCCCCATGATCGAAATAATCATTATAGCCACAAAAGTTACCCTTGGTCTTGTTGCTTGGGCACTATGTCAGTAGTTCTTGGGAGGATGTCAATATAAAATTTGAAGAGTAAATTTCACCAGCGGTCCTTAAACTTGTCCTGGATTCTCATCTCGATCCCGGTACTCTCAAAATGCATATAGTAATCGTTAAACTTATCCCGAACTCTCATCCTAGTCCCAATACTCTAGAAATGTACGTAACAGTCCGTAAACTTGTTCGGAACTCTCATCCGGGTCCATAAACATGTTCCGTGGTCTCATCCAGGTCCATACACTTATCCAGAGCTCTCAGCACTAAAACTTTTAGTTAGATTTCAACTTGGTTTCAAATTATCATGATTTTTTTATCAATTTTGAATGTGATTCGAACTTGGTTTCAATTTCTAATGAATTTCGGATCAATTTTTAGTGGGATTCGAACTTTTAGAATTTGAATCCCACTCAAATTGATCCAAAGTTCATGAGTATTTGGCACCGCCTAGCATGCCTCTTCGTGTTGACCCTCCTTGCTCTCATCACAATATTAGGCTATAGAAACTTCTAGTTGGTACTCAGAACTTTGAACTAAAAACCATTGAGATTTTTAATTAAAGTGAATATGAACTTTGAACACATAAGTTCAACTTTGAATGAATATTTATAGGGGAGGATTCAACTTGGAAAATTGTAAAAGAAACTCAAACCAGGCCATCTGGCATCTGATAGTGTGACTATGTAACTGTTACGCTAAGAGTTTAGGATTTAAAGAAAAGAAAGAGAAGGAGACGTCCACACAAAAAGTCACACATTGGCGTGGGCAATTGTTGATAGGGTTTTTACTGCATGTAGATGAGAAGAGATATTGAACTATCCCTTTAATCTTTTTTTTTTTGAACGAACCGCACAAAAAGATAGTACGTATTTCATTGATATAGCAGAAAAATATAAGACTACAGTCCTGGGAGGCTATAGGCATGAAAATAAAAAGAAAAGAAAAACCAAAAAGATTCGCCCAGTTGGATTGGGACATCAACACGGGTAACCATTCAACTCAAATCGCCACACCTGACTGATTGGATTGGGACGTCAACGCCAGCCTCACCACTCTACTCGCCATGGCAGCAAACAAGCGGATTTAAACTCCGTCTGACTGACGGCAGCAGAGCCGAAGTCTTTCCGTGGCACCCACCAACATTCCCGCTCATGTAGTCGCCGAAACCTCCAGGCGTGGCTCTGTGTCGATAGGGAACCGATAGAAACAGACTGCATCGCACCGAGAAGGCCACCGCCATGCGGGACCCTCTGCTGTAGTGCCGCTGCAACACCACACTCCACCTAATAGAGTGATACCATCGAATCCGGACCTCTCGCAGTCGCCACCACGATAACACAACGCACGAGAGCCTCGCCACATCCGTCGTTGGACTCCACCTCTCTCTCGTCGCCTTAAAGAGACACCGCGTGCGGGGGCCTCGCTACGCCCGCCATAGTACTCCACGTCACGGATCCATTTCTTTTGTCGCCGTCAGAGTGGTGAGCAATATTGCCTCGCTCCACAAGATCTCCATCGATCAGCCAAGCCATTGCTGCCGCATGTTGACTTCGCCTTGTTGCTTCACCTGCGCAAATAGCATCCGCCGCCATGTCAGCAAGCTAAAGAAGTCGCTTGCGCCGTCTTCCGACGATGTACCACACCGGATAGCCCAGCCAAGCTGAGCCATCCACCGTGGTCCGCTGCAAGACTAGTTGTCCACGATGCCATTGCCGCTAGCGTCGTCCTTCGACGCAGTCCCCCGTCGCACTGACCGTTGCCAAGTAACGCTAGCCGCGGCGGCCCGCTGCAAGTAGCCAAAACAGACAATCCTGCGACAACCCCTGGCCGCCACCATAATTGCGATTGCCTCCACGTGGCCTCAGCAACACTCGCCCAGCTTGTCCCGCGGCGGAATTGCCACCACTAGCTGCGGCCGCCCATAACTACTGGACCAGCAATGCCACAAATCAAGATGGGTCTCTAGAGACGACGCCTCCAAGGAGGGCACGAAGCCAATGGCACCGCTGTCGCTCGTACAGGATCTGGACAGGGTTTTCACCAGAGGACCCCATGAAACAGGTTTGTAGCTTAGACATGACGCCCCTAACGAGGAAAAACGACGCCCTAGGGAGACGCCATCATCTCCAGCAGCAAGAACGCTGGCGAGGGCTTTCGCCCGAAGCATCCCAACCTCTCACTGCACGTACATGGCTTGGCACTCCCAATCCATAGTCACGGCACGACATCGTCACGGCACCTCCACGCACCACGTCGCTGAACCTCCATCTCCGCTGCGCTCGCCGCTCAGATGCACCACCACTCGACCTCCGCTCCTCGCACGCAGCCACCACCGCACCGCCTCACCGTCACGCATCGTATGACCACACCTCACCACCGCTGCACCCCTCGGCTCAACAATTCAACCATATAGCACGTCGTCGCCGGGTCGCCGCCCCGCGGCCACCTCTCTCCTCGCCTCCACTGCCTCGCGGGCGGGGGGGTGGCAACAGCGTCACCTTCTACCGGGCGGTCAGTGTCCTGGAGGGGTTCTCCCTCCTCGGGCACTACTGCCAGCCCAATTGCCGCCCGCTCCACGGCCACCTCCTTGTCGCGAGGGCGCCCCCCCCCCCCCGCCCGGCACCCCGCCTTAGCCGCTGCCGCCGCTATACGCTCGTCTGGGAGTTCCGCGCCGGCGGTGTCGCCAACAGCAGCATAGCCCCCGGATCCGGTCGGCGCCGTGCCGGATCCATGGTCACCGCATCTCCTTCCCACACATGACGCACTGCAGGGCTGGGCCATCGCCTCCTCTCCTCCGGCGCCTGGACAAGCTGCAGGGTTGGGTCCAACCCATGTGAGCCGCGCCACTCACCTAAAGCCTCTGCCGTGATGCCGGATCCGGTCTCCAGGGCGCGGATCCACCTCTCCGAGGCGGTGGTGGATCTGCCATGGCTGCTCTGCCCCCTTCTCCCATCCGAGATTGATGCCCTCGGCCAATCTTCGCAGGAAGATCCCGCCGCCGCCATCCTAGGGCCCGTGCGGGCTTCCGGCAGACCCCTTTGGTGGCGGCGAGGGGAGGAAAAGGGGGGAGGGGGTGGCGGCGAGGTGTACGGTCGCCACCCGAGTTGCTCGAGCGGAGGTGACGCGGGGCGAGATGTGTTATTTGATGAATTCCTATCCCTTTATGTTAAAATCTAGACAAGGAGAGAAATCGAGTTCACATCGAAAGATACTACAACCAGCGAGTTTATTATTTGGATTTTGCGTAACTTTAATAAAATACACCGATTGCGACTCAGTGCACACACAGAAGATGCATTATTTTTCTTAAAAGGTTGAGGGATTTTGGCAACTTTACCGTGATCCGCATCGGCATCTCCACGACCTGCGATGCACATGGCCTGAGCCGTACGGATCTGCTGGGGGCCTGGGGCACGTGCATCGTCGTCCCTCCCGTCCACAGCAGCAGAGAACCTCGTGATCCGTACGGCTCCGGGCCCGAGGCTAACCGCCTTGTCAGCCTCAGCCGTCCCAGTCCACCGTGCACCGAGCCCACCCGCCCTCCCCTTCCACCTCCTCCCCTCGTCCCCCACCCCATACGCCGTGCGTCACCGATAACCGGAGCGGAGCACCGGCCGCCCCAAGTCTCCCTTCCCTCCCTCCCGGTCGTCGCCGTCGTCGTCTCCACGGCCGCACACCCCTCGTCTTGGAGGTGAAGAAAGAAACCGCCCACCTATAAATGCCCCGCCCCCGCCGTCCCAGCCTCCCCAACTAAACCCCCCAAACCTACCACCGCCCACCCATTTCGCCTAGACTCCAGCCGCGGAGCTTTAGACTCAGGGAGGGCGGCGGTGCGAGGGGAGCGGGCCCGGGGGGAGGATTCCGAGGATGCACCTCTACAACGCGTGGCTGCCGCCGCCGGTGGCGGCCGCGGCGCGCGGGGAGGCGGCGGCGTTCGCGGGCGCGGTGCGGTCGGCCGCCGACGCGTGGCGGCCCGGCGACCCCGACTCCGCATACGCCACGCTCAAGTGGATCTCCGTGTTCGACCTGTAATTGCTTGCTCGAACTCCCACCCCTCCTCCCCTCGCTGTGGCTCAATTGCTTTTGACTTGAGGTCTCGTTTTACGCTTTGGTGTGCGCGTACGACCTGCTCCGACTGGTGTTGCCTGGAGTTCTGTTAACTTAGCAATCCGGTTTATCGAGTAGCGGGAAAGGGAGTGCCGAATTCGGCTGGTAGTATTGTCAATGTGTGGCTGGCTGCTTATTTCTGCTTGGTGCGGTCGCGTTTGGGTTGGGGAATTTTGGGTTAAGGCAATCGTCGGCTCAACTCTTACTTGCTCTGTTTTGTCATTTTCGTAGTTCTGACCTCCTATTGTCCGTTTTTCTGTTATATGTAGGTATTCTGTAAGTGCTTTTTAATGATGGTTAGTATAGTTCTATGCTGAGTTTTCTAAACTGCAGTCCACATTGAGAATTAGGACAGCCAATGAGTGATTTCAGAGAACTGCTCTTGATGGTTAGTTGACTGCGAGGTGTAATTTTAACCAAATTGGGGAATTCAGTTTATTGCAATTGCCGGAACAAAGAAGTATGCTGAGCCCTCAGTAGATTCACTGTACAGTCGAATGCATGGCTGTGTTTTTGTTGAATATGTTTGAATTTTATGTTCTAAAAGTATGTGTTGGATTTTTGGGAATTTTTTTTCCAGTAAATGGCACGCAAATGCCACTCTGAAGAATTTGGTCAGTAAAATGGCACTACATAGTTGATAATATATCAGTTTTCCTACATTTTTACAATTTCACCCAACTTTCCCATTTTCTTAAAGTAAAATTACCAGAACTTCACTAGGTCTCTTCTCCATCCCGCTGAACACGACTCAATTGTCAATTCAATAGTTTTGTGGCAAATGCTTATAGTTGTACCCTGTGATTCCATCCAGGGCTGAAAATGTCCGCAAAGCACAACTAAGTTGTTACAGTTTGCTTAATCCAGGCCCAGGGTTTATGGGGTATGATCCAAACTGATAAATACTTCTAGTTCTGGTTTGACAAGCTCTTCTGCGCTACTAAACACAGACCTCCATCCCTAGTGTAGTGGGAAGACTTTTGTGTTGTTCCCCGATTGAAATTGTATGATAGTAGGAGTGACAGGGGTACAGTTCAAGCGATCACCAAGCCCATTCTCGCCATTGCTTGCAGGCTTTCTGCCAAGGCACTGCGTACAGCCCACTAAAAAAACCCACAGTTTACAGCCAGAATTTGGCTGCATGGAGATGGAGTCAGTAGGTACTAGTACTACATGCATGTCACGGGGAACATTGATTGCTTCTTGGCATGACATTTGTTGCTGGAATCAGAGAAGGCGCTAAGAGCATTCTGAATATTTGGCATTAAGAGAAGCAGCAAAAGGAACTTTGGTTTTAAAAATGGAAATAGACCAAAGTAGTACATCATGGTTTTCACCTTTTTAGTGGCCAATTATTGACCAAATTCGTTCACTGTAGCATTTTTATCAACAATGCTTTGAGGAGTATTTTTTGATAACTCTCTCTTGAACTAGTAGTAGTTGATTGGTTATATTTTTTTTTTGATGTACTAAGTGTCTTGTGGAAACCCCTCTTTGAACTAGTAGTAATTGATTGGTTATCAACAAAAGAACCCTCATGTGGGCCATATTGCGTGATTGATGGATCTGATTCAATTCAAAGGGATGCAGATAAGTGAAAACCATCATAAATCATTCCCAGACATTTTAGGGATCGTTTGCAAATATTTACATATGTAGCCGAATTCACTTGGTGGCCTTTGACCCACATGATGAGCTCAGATGCTAGTAACCAAAGATGGGTTTACACTAGGCTCTGTCTCTTATTTTTTTTGAATTTTTATCTGTTTGTGACAATTGGATACATCAATCAGAAAGTGGATCTTGTTTGAACAATCTTGTTTAAATTGTTTAATTGCTATAATGCTATAATAGGAAAAATGATGCAGCTTATTTCTGTTGCATGATAGCTGACAAAAAAGTTGTGTATGATTGATAGAAACATTTGTTCTTTTACACTTTTGCTCTAATCCTCTAATTGCCATGGAGTTTGTAAGTGATGTCATTTACAGAGTTTGGGGATGTATTAATGTTGGTGTTTGTTTTTTCAATGGATTTAGTTTTATTAAAGCGAAGAGTGATATTGCTCCTGAGGATGTACAGGCTCTTATAAAGCTTGGGTTGGAGATATTTCATGCATCGAAGAACAAGTTTGTTGTTCAGGTAATTAATTAATGATCTGTATATGGATAGTTCAAATTTGTTTGCTCTTCGTTGACACATTCTTGTCTTGTTCAATGAATGATAATCAGATTAAGTGGGGAGGTTTGCTCGTCAGGCTTTTAAGAAAGCATGGGAAGAGGCTGTCACTTGCTGTGCAATGGAGGCCACTGTATGATACATTGATAAAGACTCATTTCAAGAGGTAAAGTTTGACCAGTACACATTTTCCAACAATGAAAGAATGACAAAATAGCTGATCGAGTGTCATGTCTGTTTCAGAAACATGGGACCTGAGGGCTGGAAAGTAAGGAAGCAACACTTTGAAACTGTTACCTCCTTGGTGCGTGCATCTAGGAATTTCTTTCCTGAAGGTGCGGCTGCCGAGATTTGGTCAGAATTCAGGTTTGGCGGCTTCCGTTTGGCATGTAGAGCACGAACCTTTACTTCCCTCCAGAAACGTCATACTTTTCGAACTGCTTTGCTGGTTTTAGTTTTTCTTTATGATCCACGTTATCCACCCACTAGAAGCCCCATGTAGTGTTTGGCTGGACGGAATCACAGCTTAATCAACCAAGCATATGATTCACATATTGTCCCTCCATTACAAAATTCACCAGACTTTGATCAAGTTTATAGAAACATGCACTAACATCTACATCATGAAATTTGTTTCATTAAATCCATTATGAAATATGTCTTGGTAGTGCATTTATTTGGTACTGTAGATGTTAATATATTTTTCTATAAACTTGTCAAAGTTAGAAAAGTTTGACTTAGGGCAAACTAAAACCTACATTTTGGAACGGAGGGAGCATTCATTTTACTTTATTGTGGATTTGCAATAACAAAGGTATCTAATCACCTGTAGTGTAATATATAAAATCCTGTACCAATCATCTTTAAAAAAACTCTCGTAGGTATTTAATGTTGGTGTCAAACCATTCCAGCACTAATCCAGATATCCTAGAAAAAGGGTCCACCAGGAATATTTGGTTATGTTTTACACAGCATCAATCAAAGAGTATTATATTCCTTTTGATGTAAGCTGCACAAGAACTCTCTGTAAAGAATGTAAATTTGCATTTTATCTGATTCTTGCGGGTCCTTAAACTTGCCTAGGTATGGCACTTTTGTTCATGTAGTTAAGTAAGCTACCATTTAATCCATTAGCTAATGGTCGTAGCTGACATGGATCTGATGATAGATGACATAGCTCATGTTGATTTCGGCATCAAAATTCTCAAACTGTGGTACTGGGAGCAAATATCCGATTCCTTCATTGTAAGCATACCTGAGCAGTGCAATGAGGAGCAATTTGGTCATTTTGGAGTGCAAATAGGCAGATAGAACTAAAATGTTACATATGGGTATCTGGTGCTACAATTTGAACATCATAGAAGGAAGATAAACAAGATACATGGAACAACAATGGAATTATGGGTTTAGGTTTCGCAATGAATATAGTGGTTGTGAAAAACTTGATAGATTGGATATACGCTTCTTATGTGTCAATTCCACGTATTCAATGTCTATTTCATATCTTCAGGAGCATTTAATCACCAAAAAAGATGACAGGCTAGCTTAATGTTGACAATTTTAGGGCTTAAGTGTCACTCCTATGCATATTTGGGATCTGCTAAAATATGGTGCAATTTTAAAAACTATCATATCCATATAGGTTTGTGATACTGCCATCATCAGATTTCTAAATAACGAACTCCGAAGTGGCAACATGCACAGGAACTCCTAAGCGCATCTGTAAGATCGTAACAGCAAGTTAACACTAGTTTTAAGCTTGCACCTCTTAGTTGTTTCTTGTATTGATAATATCATTATTGTTCCTTCGGGACCATTATTTTTGTTAACATTTGGAAAAATAGCACACAAAATCAGCATAGATTGTAATTGCCTAATTGGAAATTGCTTTATGATATGCTGCAAACATTTATGTACCTTACCTTATACTGTAATGGAACTACAGGCCCTTGCTGGATAATCCATGGCATAACTCAGCATTTGAAGGTGTTGGATTTCTCAGGCTGTTTCTTCCTGTGAACTCAAGGAATCAGGACCACTTTACCATGTAAGTCACATATTTGATGGATAAGCTCCCTTCTTTCATCTGTAGCTGAGCATCGTTGTACTTTATCTTTTAACTAATTTTGTACTGTTTTAGTGATTGGATCGCACAATGCCTTGACATATGGGATTCTGTCACAAATTGTAACTTCTGGGATATCCAATGGGCTTCCATCATAGCACGCTGTATAAAAAAATTTAAATCAGTGAACTGGGATGATTTTTTGCCGTTGTTATTCACAAGATACTTGAACATGTTTGAGGTATGTTTCTTCTCTCGGTTTTATACTTAGGAAGAGTGGAGAATAATTTACATAAAATCTTAAATGTCTCACTAAACAACTGTTTTTGTTTTCATCAATCATTTTTCTTAGGATAGTAATACTGGTTTTATTGTTGTAAAAATGAAGCAGGTATTTGTCTGAAATTTCTTGAAATTTTCTTGTTAGTTTCCATGCATATTTTATCTCACATGCAGTGTTAAGGGTTTAAATAGTGGTAGTGGAAATGCAGTGGCAGGGTGTTTCTATAGCAGCCACGCATATGGCAGCAGAGTGTTTCTACTTTTGGCCATATTTGAAAATAGAAAGTTACGCTATCTTAAATTAAACACCAAAAGTAGAAAGTTAGCAGTTTTTAATTCAAAGAGCCAAGATAACATCAGAACAATGCATGTCATCATGATTTGTGAAATCCCCTTTAAACAAGAAAATTAGTACCTGTAAGTCTGTTTTGTACCCCCTTATGGTGCTTTTCTTGCAACAAAAAAAAAAGAAAATTTATAAAATATGTTCAAAGGGGAGTATTAGGAAAAAAATATTTGAAGTAGGTAAGTAAGTGAACCATAATATGTGCATTAGTTCACATGCATTTTTTGAAGAATCTGCAGGAGAGCTGTGTATCGTTTTATTAAGGAATTATAGTTCAGGAGCATGAGCTGCTGTGAGGCCTACCATTACATGAAAAATTTACAGGTTTATGCTAAAGAAACTAGAACAACCAAATAATAAAAGAACCATGATACAATCTAAGTGAGAAACACTACTACTAGTGTGGGAACTGCAGCAATGCCGAGTTCACCAAGCCTCTGAGGTCTTGCCTGATTTCCTCACCGATCTCCTCAACGAGTTGATGAGATAAAGTTGCAAACGAGTTCACATGCATAAGTTGGGTAGAAATATTAAAGTGGGAGGCCATATGAGGGAAGGTGGAACATTCCTTTCCTTATTATAGGATTGTTCTTTGGGTGTCCTTATCTTTTGCTAAAAGTTTTCAAACAATGAATCTCCTTTTGAACATAGGAAAGCTGGAGAGTTTTTTGAAGGTATTAAAATCATGTGGAAAAATAACTATGGAGTCCTTTGGAACAAAGGATGGACCTCCATATTTCCTATCAAAATTCTTTCGAGTGTTGGATCGTTCCGTATGACTTTTAAAGGGCTTTTAATATGAGGTCCAATCTCATGAATGATTCCTTCGTGAATCACATAGAATATCCTGTGTATCCAAATGATCGTTCCTTCAGTTTTCATATCTTTTGCACTTGCATTGTAGCCAAAATCTACGTCTTTGTTAAGGATATGGTAGGACCATTCTCACTAGAAAATATGGGGTAAGTGGCCAAACAAGAATCTGGAATGTTTCTGCTGCAGTGATCCTACTAACATATGTTGCATTTGCGAATGAGTGCTAAAAATAATCCCAGTGCCAAACCTTGTCCCCAATACCAGCACTATAATGTGTTATTTGAAACATCGAGGTTTATACAATGCTCTATTGGAGCTCTCAAAATTTCCAATGTTAAAGTTATCATAAAAGATATTTGCTTGTGCATTTCTTAGTAAATGAATGATCTATATAATATAGTTAATACACTAGAAATTTGCATGTTATGATATTCAATTGATGTATTTGAAATACAATTATTTGGTACTAATTGGTGTTTGGGTTGTGCAGAAAGTTGGTGGATTAGTTACCAACTCATTTGTATATTTCTTTCTGTATGTCTAGGTTCCTATATCAAGTCGGAATGGGTCATACCCCTTTCCGGTGGAGGTTCCTGGGAACACAAGGTTTTTATTTTCCAGCAAGACAAGAACACTTTCCAAGGCAATTGCAAAGTCAATTGTATGTTATTGATACCCTTTCAGTTCTTATTTTTATTTTTTTTATCTGACTGGCTCATGGAACATACTCATGTATTTTTGCCGCTGAATATCAGATGTCCTGGTATGGGCATAATATATACGTATAAGTCATGGCTCCAGTTTAATAAGGATGACTTATTCAGTCAGTAGCCTGTTAAAGTTTTTTATACTCCAATTAATTGTTACTGTCCTGTATATATCCATATAAAACAAGCTTGGCAAATGAACCAAGGAGATGCTATATTTATGTTGCTTCATAATTGTTACACCTGTTGCATTGTTCAACTAAAGCAATAAAGGAACCATCCAATTTTGTTTATACATTTTGCAGGTATACCTTATGAAGCCTAAAAGTTTAGCATTCGAGTATTTTGAGAAGCTCATTAATCTTTTGGAACAGTATGCCTTCTGACCTTTGATCTTCTTTGAGCTTGATGCAGTGGCTGCCATTTTGTTTTAACTTGACTGCTTCGGTTTATAGGTTCTATCATCCATCTAATGGGGGTCGATGGACCTACTCATTGGAGCGGTTCCTGCGGCATCTTGTTGTTTACTTTGAAAAACGCCTTCAACAAGAACAATTGTAAGGGATCAATCTTTACTTGCATGAGTAGCTTAAAAACATCTTCAACTTATTGACTGCAGTTCGTGTGTTTCAATATGTACACTTTAGTGATACGACGGTTGAGGAACATGATCAAACTTATCTGGGAAAGGAAGAAAGGGTTGTTTTTATCAAAGCTATCTTGAAATTACTGGATCGTGGCCAGTACAGCAAGGACAATTCTCTTGCTGAAA
The DNA here is from genome assembly GCF_005286985.2 of Setaria viridis. Classification (NCBI taxonomy): domain Eukaryota; kingdom Viridiplantae; phylum Streptophyta; class Magnoliopsida; order Poales; family Poaceae; genus Setaria; species Setaria viridis. The sequence goes on from NC_048266.2 coordinate 13,848,789, forward strand.
CAGTTTCCATTGCAATTTCCATCCTGTCTTATGTGGAGCCAACCCTCGTGCTTCCGTTCGTTGCAACGAACTTCCAACTAGCCTTAGAGACAGTAAGTTTAACAGCAAATATGCATTGACCTTCATTTTGTTTTATAGATATTTCTTTAGTTGACTTATGAGAGCCTTGCAATCTGTTTAGTTTTCGATTGGTGCGCTCTTTAAAGAGCATACTTAAGTTACATGCTAATCATTTCAATTGTTTTCTTACAGACTACAGCTACCCATCAATTGAAGAATGCTGTCACATCTGTTGCATTTTCTGGACGTCCTCTTCTTCTGTGTTCTTTATGTTCATCTCAGTCTGATGATAGTAGTGTTGTTGATTCATTCAGTGATCTTATTGTCACTTCCCTTTCAAATGCATTACTTGGCATGGATGCCAACGATCCACCCAAAACTATTGCTACAATGCAGTTAATTGGTTCTATATTTTCAAATGTAAGTCTTTCCTTTATCTTTTCTTTTGTAATGCTGGTTTTTGGTAAAGAGTACTGTTATGCTAACCATTCTATGGTGTATATAGCTAGCTACAGTTGGTGATAATGATGATGTGCCTGCATTTCTCCAATCTACCTCTCTATCGAACTGGCTAGATGAATTCTTTTCCCGGCTGTTTTCTGTGCTTCAAAATTTGGAATCAAGTAGTCCAATGTAAGCTGTAAAGGTTTGCATTTGAAAGTTGTTTACTATTGAAGTACTTGTCACAGCATTGTAATGGCATTATCTCATTTGGATATTGCAGTAATGAAGGATACCAAACCTCCTTCATGTCAGGGACTTTTCTTGTTGAGGACAGTTCATATTACTTTTGCATGCTTGAAATTCTTCTTGGAAAGTTATCAAAACCTTTATTTAATCAGGTATCGCATCCTTATTCAAATGTTGCTACACTTCCACGTCCTTATGAATTCCCTATCATGCACATGTTTCCTTCTTTTGCAATTGACAGTCCCTGAAGAGAATTACCAAGTTTGTTAATGCAAATATCCTCCCTGGTGCTACTTCAGAAGTTGGGCTTCTTTGTTGTGCCTGCGTTCATTCATATCCTGAGGAGGCTTCAGTCCACCTTGTAAAACCTATCTTAATGACTATCATGTCCTCCTTTGAAGGCACCCCGACAACAGGTTATGTTGGAAGAGCAGTTCCTGACAAAATGTCTAAAAAGGTTTATTCATATAAAAGGTTTATTTCTGTATTACTTGAGTTATTCTGTGTTACACACCACTTGCATTTGTTGACATGCAGGCTGCACTTTCTCCTGCTCTGGAAACAGCATTAGACTACTATCTGAGGGTTTTGGCCATAGCCATCACTTATGCTGGTCCCGTGTCACTCAAGTATAAGGAAGAATTAAATCACATAATAACAGCTGCATTTCAGGCCCCTTCATGGAAGGTTATACTTTTCTTCTATCTTTTCGTACATTTGGACAGATAGTACCCCCAGCTCCCTGTTATATTTATACTATTTTTAGATGACAAATTTCCTTTCCTTTGGAATGACTAGGTCAATGGAGCTGGGGATCATCTCCTTCGCTCTCTGCTAGGAACTTTGGTTTCCTATTATTCGACAGATCAGCACAAGTATGTTTATGTCTTGTACACTTGATTGTTTCTTCATTTGATGTATAAATTGTTTACTCAACAACCAATATATTATCCTGATTTTTTTGTGTAAAATTCTGTAGGCCATTCACTTGTCAGCCTATTGGTAATATTATTGAACCATGGGGTTGTTCAAAAGCTCATCAGGATAGGGAGGTTGAAATGCTTAATTTCCCTCCAAAGTGGCATGATCCCAGTCAAGATGAACTCTCTTTTGCAAATGAATTACTACAATTTCATTTTCAATCAGCTTTAGAAGATCTTTTGACTATTTGTCAGACAAAAGTTAATTCTGAGACAGGTAGATATGCGTACTGGACATTAAAACAACATTCAGTTTCTTCTTGTTTGATTACTCATTTGGAGGCCACTAAATATAATGTGATATGTACATAAGAAAAATCAGTACACTCCTATTCAGGTACATTGAAGTCAATATGGTGGTAATGTATCTTGACTGGAAGCTGATTTTGATAATCTATCTTCATGTCAACCTCCCCCACCCCACCCCCCCTCCACACACACGACCACCACCATCCAAAAAAACCTATGTCGGCAGCTATGTTATCCTCTTTTTATGTATTTGGTTATTTGCTCAGGTGCCTACTTGATAATTGTTTTGTTTTTCTTTTAGCAGGAGATGAGAAGGAGCACCTAAAAGTAACTCTATTGCGCATCCTCTCTGCATTGCATGGTGTCATGTCTTGCTTGCCAGAAATGCGCCCATCGTACAAAGATGGGAGGTCGAAGGAAGTGGAGCCCATATTCTTCATCGCAGGATCTTATGGTAGCAATGTTGGCAGCTCTGAAATGCGTGAAAAGGCTGCAGAATTTGTGCATGTTGCGTGCAGGTGAATATTTTTGTTTTTAAGTCATCCTGTATCATTTGATAACATTTAGTACTTAGTCTCACAATTGTATATCCATCAACAGGTACTTATTAAAGGAAAGAACTGATGACAGTATTCTCCTAGCACTTGTTGTCCGTGTCATTGATGCTTTGGTAAACTATGGTATGTTCACTAGGTTCAAAGATTCATGGTGAATATTTCTCCCTGTTTATGTGACGGTTTACTGTTGTAGGCAGCTTGGAATATCTAGAATGGTCAAGCCATGTTCAAGCTTGGAAGCTAGAGTCTGCTTCTATAATTGAGCCTCCATGTAACTTCATTGTTCCATTTCATGCTCAAGGAAAAAAGAGGTATGCCCGTCTGAATTTGTGGATTCTGATTCTGCTATATGGATTGTGATGGAAGTTCTCAATTTTGTTTATATTAGGCCTAGATGGGCGCTTGTAGACAAAGCAAACTTGCATAGTACATGGAGATGTTCACAATCATCATATCACAGATACAGAACGAATGCAGATGTATCTCCATCTGTCCTCATGACTGATTTGATGAGTGATCTCATAGATCTCTCACTACACAACTATGAAACTGTTCGCTCGTAAGTTCTCTCTTCCCCCTTGGTTATAAGATGGAAATGTCTTAGCTTTAGTACTCCTGCCGGTCAGATTTAAGTGACGGTTTCATACAACAGATTTGGCCTCTGCATGTAGCCATTATTTTTTGTCTGAAGCGTCATATAAAAGTGACCGGAGATAGTACGTATTTCAGTTGAGTGTTGCCACCAACATTTGCAACACACGAGTATGTTTTTTGATCAGCAAGTGTACGCACTTGTTTATGGGATACAAGCAAGCACACAATTGTTGGTCTTATTTGTAGTTCTCTTCAAGTAATGACCATCTTGTTTCTTTTTCTGTACATTCTTATGCAGGTATGCTGGAAGATCCCTAACAAAATTATTGAAGCGCTGGCCTTCTCTAATTTCTAACTGTGTTCCCACACTTACTGGATATTTGCGCGACCCGAAAGCTCCTGAACATGTGGTACTTGGTTCTTGCAGCATTCTGTCATCACGGACTGTTTTAAGACACTTGACCACTGTATGTGTATTTCACTACTTACATGCTTTAGACCGAGGTTAATTTCATAATGTGGATAGTATTAACATAATTGTTTCATATAGGATTCTGTTTCCCTCTCTTCTTTTATCATGGGCATTCTGGAAAGGTAGACTACATTTTTCCTACGCATCATTTCTACATTATGCCCTATGAGTATGTTTTATTGTACACCACACTTTGGCCCTGTTTGTTTCCGCTTCTCACAGCCATGCTTGGATTATAATCTAAGCGAAGATTTTCTCGCTTCTCGCTTTTTGCTTCTCATAGTTCAAATCTCTGAAGCGGCTTACCACATAAGCGAGAATCTTGGAAAATAAGCAAGGCGTTTGGTGGGATTCTCGCTTATTTTCACTGATAAGCCGCTTATAAGCGGAAACAAACAGGGCCTTTAACAAACAAAAATAATCAGCATTTGATAATTAGGGAATGGAAAAGTGTGCAATTTGTTAAGCTGATCAGTATGTTACTAACTCCAATCCTTTTTTCTATAGCTCTCATCATGAATCGTTGAAGTGTCAGAAAGCTATTACTGAGGTACAGTTCAATAGAAGATCTTACCTCTGTTAAAAAAGAGATAAACTAAATAAAATTTTAAGCTAAATGTGGCACTGAAGATTTTTGTATATATGTTTACAGCTCTTTGTAATGTATAATATATGTTTCTCTGGAATATCAAGGAGTTTCTTTAAAAACTCTGAAAGTCAAGTCGACAAGCCGGTATTTCTCAGTTTAGTTCCTCAAATCAATGCTTTGGGCTTTGAGACTAACAGCCTACATTGGAGGTGAGCAGTTGGTATATTCTGACATAAATTAACACAATGCTAGAGACATATGGCACTTAAATTTTTTGCTACCTCAAAATTTTAAGATTTTTGTCATCCCATACGTATATGCTGAACCAGTTATTCTGTCTCACTTTTCTACTGTTCTTTACCTTTCAGCATACATCATTTATGTACTGAGCTCTCTTTTCAGTAAGGACTCTGTTCATTGACTAATTGACCATACCCAATTCCTTTAGATGTCATGAAACTAGCTCTCCTTTCAAATTTGCCTTGAACTTAAATCATCTCAGGCCATGCTATTTAGTATATGAAAAAGTGTATTTTTCATCCCAAGTATTGCAAAAGTCTGACATTCATCCCTCATGTTTCATTTGGTGCTAATCAATCCCTTAACTAATTAAACCGGTGCATTTATCATCCTACCTTAGTTTAACAATGGTTTAGTGCTACCTTTTTTTTGAAACTTAGTGCAAGTCCTCCTCGATGAACCGTCAACGTAATCACCAGACTAATCCATGCTTAGCGATGTAATATTCAGGGTCGAAGATATAACCCCCCCCCCCCCCCCCCAAAAAAAAAAAATCAATAAATCCTCTACATTGCCTATCCCATAAAAATTTATGTGAAAAATTAACGGAACCGATTCATGTGAAACTATTATGGCAATTGATACAACTTTAAACGTGTCTAAGCGGTGATTAGTAAGATGATTACATGATCTAAATCGATGTTATATGACACTAAACCATTGTTAAACTAAGGTGGGGATGATAAATGCACCGATTTAGTTAGTTAAGGGGTTGATTTGCACCAAATAAAATGTGAGGGATGAATGCCACACTTTTGCAATACTTGAGGGGTGAAAAATACACGTTTTCCTTTAATATAAATTGAAGATGATAAAAAATGAAAAATACACATGTCATGAGCATTTGAAATTAAATTTTGCAGGTTCACATAACTTGCTTGTATTACATACATGATCTTTAGGATTTTTTTAAACATTGCAATATGTTGGATAATTGTATTTTTGCTACGGCTATTCCTAGTGCAGAGTTCCATTGCAGGTTTCCAAGCATGCCATGTCATTTAAGTATGTTTGAGTTCATGAATGAAACAAGTTGTTCCAATTGGAAAAAATGAAACTCTATAGAACCTAATGCAAGGTTCAACAGGTTTCGTAGTCTTGGAAACAGCGCATACATAGTTTCATCCTGATTGAACTTCTTCTGGGATTAGCCTTGCCATAATTACCTTGCCATGTCATCACATATGCAGATGTGTCATCGTATTTAATGTGCATGAAACCTCTATGAAACTTGCACTGGGATTAGCCTAATAAGGATTCTGGAACTCCTGGTCACTAACAATGCTGTGTCTATTTTATTTTTTTACCCACATGATATGACAGCTTAGAACAAAGTATTTGCAAGTGCTTGCCATCTTTTTAATTGTTAATGACTTGTGTTCTCAAAAATTTTTTTGTTAATGACTTGTGACTGAGGTTTTTGTTTTCTATTTTTCTGGCGACCCGAGGTGTACAGCTTTTCCATTACTTTTAACAGAAAATAGTTTAAGAGTACACCGTAAGGCTTTGATTGTATCATATTTGAAAGAACAGGAAACTGAGTAGCTTTTTTGCCCCCTTGATGCCTTTGGTGCCATGGGTTCTGTTGCGGCCCCTCCCCTTTAGAACAAAGGTCAGGTGCCCAGGTCGGAGCCTGGTGGCATGAGTTTCTTCATGGTCTGTTTTGTCAGTTCATAGTAACCTTTACGACTGCTCCTTCCTCTAAATGATTAAGTTCTCGGTTGCCGTGATTTGAACACTTTGCCGGACCGTTGCTTAGGCAAGGATTCTCTAGTGACATCCACCAACCGAATTGTTATTTGTCTTCTCATATTAGTTGCATTTGCCTTGCCGGACCATTGCTTAGGCAAGGATTCTCTGGTGACATCCACCAACTGAATTGTTATTTGTCTTCTCATATTAGTTGCATTTGCCTTAAAATTTTTTAAACCCCTTTCTTAGCTTAGTAAAAAATGGGATAGAATTGTATCTTTGTTAATCAAACAAGAATAAAATGGTCTTTTCTCAACCTGAATTCTTTCATTTCAATGAGGCAAGATCTATTTTCAATGAGCGACCTTGAAGCCATGCTGTCTGGCCTTGTCTGCATATTAGATATATTCACTACAAAATAAAAATTTGCACCACAACTAAAGCATGCAGGTACAGAACAATCTTCTGTGCCGATTGTTCATAGTCATAGTGCACAAATAGCATTTCCACAATGACAACTACACATGAAAAACTATTACTTGCCCCTTTAATAATGTAATATCAATCGTAGATTCATATCTACTTGAATCGAATTTTACTATCTTGTAGTCATTACATACAAATGTACTTCAAACTTGCAGCTCTGTAATTTCAGGTACAATTTGATGGCCAACAGAGTACTTCTGCTGCTAATTTTGGCATCCAGAAATGAATCTGGCATATATTCACAAATGCTGGCAGAGACTGCTGGTATGGACAGCATGCTTCCTCTTTGTAGCTTCCTGTTATTATGGAACACATTTCGGCTATCATGCATTTATCTTCATGTTTGAAAAGGTCAACTTTGAAAATATTTTAATTGAGCTTCATTGTTCAAAATAAATGTTTTTATATTAGGTCATTTCTTAAAGAATTTGAAGAGTCAACTGCCCCACTCAAGAATGCTTGCAATATCTGCGCTGAACACATTATTGCAAGGATCGCCTCATAAGGCATGTCCACAAGGTTCACAGCAATCACTAGATCACCCTGAATATTGCAACACTTCATCGACAGGAGAAATTTTGAATCAGATAATTCAAGAGGAAGGATTCATGAATGAGACACTGAACAGTTTATCGAATGTCCATATTATTTCTGATAATGATGGTTCGTCAAAAGCGAGTTATGGGGCTTCATCTTTTCAAAGCGGATCTGACAAAGCAATCACTAATTTCTATTTTGATTTCTCTGCCTCATGGCCACGTACTCCTAGTTGGATTTCTTTAGTGGGTGGTCACACGTTCTATTCCAGCTTTGCTAGGATATTCAAAAGGCTCATACAACAATGTGGCATGCCAGTAATGTCTTCTCTTCAGACCGCACTGGAAGATTTCCTAAGTTCAAAAGAGAGATCAAGGCAATGTGTGGCTGCTGAAGCCATGGCAGGGATGCTCCACTCTGATATCACTGGGAATTTGGAGTCTGAGAAAAACTGGTTGATGGTTCAACTGCAGAAGATTATGTTAGTGCCATCTGTGGAATCAGCTCCTGAATGGGCAGCTTGCATTCGATATGCTGTTACAGGAAAAGAAAGATCTGGAACTCGTGCTCCTGTTCTCAGACAAAAAGTATTAGAGTGCTTATGTAGTCCTGTTCCTCAATCCATGGCAACTAGCGTACTTGCCAAGAGATATGCCTTTTTATCTGTTGCTCTAATAGAAATATCTGCACCGAAAATGTCTCCAGCAGAGAAGCAATACCATGTTAAAATTCTTGATGAACTACTTGACAACATGAACCATTCATCTGCACAGGTAAACCAAATGGCTCCACTGTGGGGGTGTCTATGAGTTGCCATTCTTTTTATTTCACTTTTCTTATTTTGAGAATATAATGCTGTCACATCTGAAGAGCATTTCCTAGAATTTTCTAGGAGTTCTCTCATTTTGTTTATTTAACAATTATAAAGTATGCCATCATATTTTAGGCCCTGCCACTAGGTTTTGATGCTCCACTATGTCGATGGTCTGTTTCTGTTAGGTAGGTTGGATTCGTAGTTCCTATAAACTGAATCAATCTTATGCTATCATTGCTTGGTACCTATGAACTGAATCTGGCTTATACTACGTTTAAGCATATGCTGTTTTCTGATGGGTGACTGGCAATGCTTGTTACATGCGTCCATACTCCATACTACGAGGCTACCACAGTACATGTGTACATGACAACACTCCTTTACATGTCAAATGTCAAATTTATAAATTAATTTTGATTATTTGACCAGTCAACAGCTATTCTTTCAGTGCTTTCCCTATTTCCCCATGTATTAAAGTGGAGGCACAGTTACAACTTTACAATGCTCATAGCTGCAGGAAAATAATGAAAAGAAACATTGGAAACCTTTTTGCTTGTTACAGCAACTATTTGTCCATATTTTCCTTCCTCCTTTCGAAGTTTCGGTTGAATTAAGAGAAGCAAGAATTTAAACCTTTTTTATTGATTGGACAGGCAAAGGCAAAAAGAATAAAGAACAATGATGAAACATTTTTAGTTTAATTAAATAATGAGCATAGGCAAAGTTCAGAAATTTTCACCATAAGGAAATATGGTTAAACATCATGTAAAATGTACTTTTACATCTAATTATTATGTTTAAAATTATGGCAGTCTTAGTTTACTGATGTGTTTTGTTAGTTTGTTTCCATTTGATTGGCAAGCGATGCTTTATGCTTACCTGTTTTTCTCATTGATCATTCTGGGCTGGAAATTGATTAAGAACATTTTATGTACTTAGTTTTCGCTAGAAGTTGGTGAAAAGCAAAATATACAATGTTCCCCAAATATAGTGTCAATTAATGTGTCTAATAGCATTTCCAGTTCTTTGATCCATTTCGTGAATAAACTCAAATTAGGTAGAATATATATAGAACAATACATCAAAGCTTAGCTAGAATATATCAATACTTTAGAACTTTTCTATAATTCAAGTGCCATTTATATATTAAATAAGCTTTTGGCATGTTACCAATGTTGAAGGGAAGACATCTACAGGGAAATAATTACTGTCTTTGCAACAATATTTTTTCTCAATCTATTTGCTTTTAAAATTTTGTTATCAGGTAAGAGAAGCAATTGGTGTTGCCATGTGTGTTACATGCTCTAATATGAGACTTTCTGAATCATTTGGCACTGGTTGCTCACCGGAAGAGCTTTGTGGGGATGTACGCATGATTGAACAAACAGGAAATGAATATTGGTCTAAATGCTTGACAGATGGAGCTAATGAATTAGCTGTAAGTATACAAAACAGTATTCAATCTAAGCAACCGGAGTTGACATCAGATTCGGCTGCTGAAAATAGCATGGATCATGGAGAGCAGGCTGACGCTAAAAGGATGGAAACGGTGCTTATTTTATGCCTTTCCTCCAAGTTGAAGGTGCCATACCCACTTGCTTCATTTCTTGCTTATGTCTTCCTTTTTTTTTGTTTCTTTGCAGATTTTTCATTTCATGATCGCATCTTTGAAGTCTGGGAGATCTTCTGTGCTACTGGACATTATTATTGAGCTCTTGTACGCTGTTCTCTCACTACAGGTAAACAATTTGGTAACTTATAGCAGTGTAAGGATTTTTTTCCTACTCTTGTTTTTACGTCATCTTCAATATATTATTTCTTGTAATGAAACAAAAAATGTTGAAGGTGAGGAAGTTCCTCTCTTCGTTTCTTTGTTAATGTCTTGAGGAATCTTGAAATTGAAATTTCTCTTCAGGCTGTTTTATCACCTTGGTCTGCTAGTAGACTGAAATTGATTTGGTCTGAACTTTAGAGGCTGTTAAATATTTTATCCCAAAGACATGCTCAGAAACTCTGGATGTTGGGTAGCAGAAATGTGTGATTTTATTACAATCAATTTTTATTTACATTTTATCTGCATATTTTCTCTTCGCAGGAAACCTCAAATAAGGACTTATCGTTGCTCGCTAAATCAGCTTTTGAGTTGCTGAAATGGAGGATTCTACATCGGCCTTTTCTTGAAACTGCTATTTCATCTATTCTTTCTTCAGTTAATGATCCTAACTGGCGTACCAGATCTGCACTGCTATCGTATCTCAGGACCTTTACATACAGGTTTGATTTCTCACTTTGTTGCCACTATACCCATTTTCATGACAGTGGTTTGCTGCACCATGAGTATTTCTTTCCTTGCGTGATACTCAGTATGAAAGAAATGGCGTAATAGTAAGTTGTGAATGCCAATATTTTTGTCCTTGCTACAAACAGCTCACTATTTTCATTTCCACTATAGCAGAGTGCCATAACTTGTGAGATGTTACTGTCACATGCATTCTCATTAAGACTAACAGAAACATTTTTCAACAAGGATAACCTTCCCTGTTACCTTAGTAATGGAAAATTTGTTGGAGTTAACAAACCATAAGAAAATAGTGATAGAGCTAGATGAAGAGATACAAGAGCAACAGAAACATAGCTTTTTTTTTTGACAGATTGAGTATTTCTACATACTTTATATGTGATAACTTCACTATGGTATTACATGCCTCTGATTTTTTCACTGTATCATAGAGCTAATGGAAAATGAATGCACTCCACTACCTTTGTCACAGGCACACATTCATCCTTTCTGGCTCAGAGAAATCACAAATCTGGCAAACAATAGAGAAGTTACTTGTGGACAACCAAGTTGAGGCAAGTTTATGTTCGTTTGACATGTATCCAATGAATATTTTATTTTCCTATACTTTCTTATTTGCCGCACACCAGATAAATATATAACAAACAACACTACTTACATTGTGACCTTTGCCTTGAGAAAACATGGACTATGAAAGTACTTTTCAGCTAAAGATCCTCTGTGGAGGCTGCTTTTGTCAGTGGTATGAAGTTTGTTTTCATACGTTCAGGTTAGGGAACATGCTGCTGGTGTACTTGCAAGCTTAATGAAGGGTGTAGATGAAGATCTATCCAAGGATTTCCGTGATCGGTCATATGCACAAGCCCAGCGTATTATTGTTGCACGGAGAAGGTAAACTTTCTGCTGATTGTGACATTCTCATGGACCAATAGTGTCTTCTCTTTTCTTTGCGTTGATTTGTTGAGTTGACAGTCTACTAATACCTGTTATTGGTTACAGAAATTCAAAATCAGGCCACTCTGTTGCTAGCATTCATGGTGCAGTCCTTGCTCTGACAGCTTCGGTCCTTTCTGTCCCATACGACATGCCTAGGTACTCTTTGTGTTATTTACTTTCTATGCCTGGCAGATGTCAGATGCTTCTCCTTATGCAAGGAGGCGGGTGTACCATATCTTGTATGAGTGGTTGATCATGTCGATTTTAATTATAGCTATCCTATAATTTCGAGTTGGAACTAACATTTTCTTGACTGGGCATGTGTTTTTTGTGGTCTTTGCAGCTGGCTTCCTGCTCATGTCACGCTACTTGCTCGGTTTATCAGTGAGCCTTCCCCCATAAAATCAACCGTCACAAAAGCTGTTGCGGAGTTTAAGCGTACCCATGCCGACACGTGGGGGATCCAGAAGGATGCGTTCACGGAAGACGAACTGGAGGCAAGCTTGAAATCTTTCCCTTGACCACCCATTTGGTACTGCTTCACAGAATACGCACATTCTCACAGTTTCGCTCACTTTCCTCATGCAGGTTCTTCGTGATACATCATCATCCTCGTCATACTTTGCTTAGATCAAAATTCCGATTACAGGGTATGCTCTAATACCGTGCGATGTATATGAATTTGTGACAGTTGAGCTGCCAGTGTTGCTCATATAGTATAATCTTGTATCATATTTGCTTTTCTCCATTATTAAGGCTTTGGCTTCGTACAAGTGGGATGGTGCTATGCGCGCGCGTTTGTATGTACACTATAAAGATAGGTTGGTTTAGGAAAATTACGTAAGAAGTGTTTTATGCTGCTTAACCCGATCCATAGCCTGCCTTTATATACTGGTACTCGATCCATCGTTGATCAGCATATTTGTTAGCGGCACAGGGACCAACGAAAACGAAACTCCCCCCGACAAGATCGTGCTAGCCGCGCCAAGCCTCTTCGTTAACCAGCGATTCTGGGCGCTGCCTGAGTCAGCGGCGTGTTGCCTTTTGCCCGCGCCAGGTCAAAATATGCCATCGCGTTCTCCCTGGCCGCGGAACCTCATTGACCGCGCAAGATCAAAATTTGCCTGATCCATTGCCGCGCGGCTCCTCTTTGCGCGCCTGATCAAAGTTGGCCCTACGTAAATCTGCAAGTAGTAGAACAACAATGCCAGCACACCAATCCCAGCAGTTCTTCTATCATCTCTTCCATTCCTCTGGCTCTCCATTGTCCATGCAGCACTAGTAGGCTAGTCGTAGTAGGAGTCCCATGGGACAAAACGATCCTACAGATGCAGAAGGTGAAGGGCGATGGCTTGCTCGCTCTCAGCCACGGCGACGTCTTCATGCTCGCTCTCGCAGGCCATGGGAACGTCTTCATGCACGTTCTGACGTCCATGCAGTTGGGTGCCTGAGAACGGATCGGAGTTGGAGAAGATGCAGTTAGGAGTTAGGCTGCAATTCATTTTGTTTGAAGCGCTAGGGACAAACAACGGCCACGCCGATCGCGTTCATTGTGCATGCAAGTCGAAGCAACCGATGGAAATACGACGGCCATTTCTGGATTTTGTTTTGTTTAACATTTTCATTCAAGCGCTCGAGACAAACAGCACAGTTCGATGCACACGAAGCATGTCTGCATGTTCGCTGTCGCTAGCTAGCCAAGGTGGCAACGTCATCGTGCACGTCCAGACGTCCATGCAGTTCGGTGCCTGAGAACGGAATTGAGATGTGGTGGAGAATTGCAGGGGAGGACTGCAACTCGTTTTTATTGAAGCGCTCGGGACAAACAACGGCCACGCCGATCGCTTCCATTTTTTTTAGAAACTAGGTTTCCCCTTTATTTCAACGAAACAAAGCATCGATCCTTACACTCGTTTGAGTTCAGCTTGTTCGAAGCGTGCCGCTGTCAAATAGCCGTACGGCTCTCAAGGATAATGAAACGAACGCCTGTTTGAATCCATGAGCTAAATTTTAATTCTTTACTTTTAGCTCTTGGGATCCAAACAGGTGGGCAGAAAGGGCAAAGAACTAAACTTTGGACTAAAAATTTTAGCCCCCAAAGGGGCCCTAAACTGAGCTAAAAGTGGTCCCGGACGCTCCATACCCCTCCCCTCGCACAACACCCTAGGCACGTGCCCGCACCCTGCCCCTCGCCCTCATCCGCATCGCCTTCATCCGTAGTCCGCCGCCCCGCTCGCACACCCCTCTTGCTAGATCTCCATGGCCTCCACCCATCTCGCCCGATTCCCTCCGCCTCCCCTCCTCTCACACGCTCCCGCATCGCCGCCGCCACCCCTCTCTCCTAATTTTTTCTGATGCCGCTCCTCTCGCCAGATCTACACCGCGTCCGCCCCTATCGCCCGACTCCTCCCGCCTCCCCTCCCTCTCGCCACACCGTAGCCCGTGCTCCTTCGGCGCCGCCCCTTTCGGCCGCGGCACTATGGCCAGAGCACCTAAACTGCCTACAAGCTAGAAGATCCACATCCGCGCGCCGCCGATGGACGGATATGGCGACGACGGCACTAGGGACTTCTTCTCCGGCAGCTTCGACCTCTTCTCCGGCGAGGGGAGCCAGTATCCGGGGTCGGGATCCGTCCATGGTCCCCAGATTGGCATTGAGGCACTCGACCTCAACTCGTAGGCGAATGACTGGTCCTCAATGGCGGCTTATCAGGGGATATTGCAGTCCGGCACACTGGCTGCATCCGAGAGCATGGGGCCTTATCCCTCTCAACCGCGCGGTGGCAAAAGAGGTTGCTCTCGCACACTGGGTTTACGCAATGCTCCGAGCAGTGGCGGAGCCATAGCAGGTCGCGGTGAATCTTTGCCGTCCAGTCGCGGCCGCCGCGGTCGGTTGCCACCTGTTCCCGCCGCCGGCCGTGGGATGCGTGGAGCTTCTTCGGCGGCGCCTGCTGCATCTGTAGGCCATGGCTCAGGTCGACGTTGTGGACAGCAAGGCAACGACGATGACGATGTTGACGACAATGAAGTCGAAGAAATTTTTCCAAGCCATCAGGTATGAGTCTCATGTCCTTTGATCTCAGACAAGTGCGTGAATTCACTATTGTTGTTAGAGTAATATCATATGCGTGTTCTTATGATGCATATGGTAGAATAAATTTGACAGAGGAAGTTGGTCATCAGAGCACAATAACAACTTGCTGTGTCAATTACTCGTTGATCAAATTGAAATGGGTAACTACATCAAAGGGAGTATGACAGCAAGAGGGTATAAGCTCATCATAGAAAAGTATTACTGCAGGTCAGGGCTCAGGCATGATAGGAAACATATAGCTAATAGAATTAGATAGCTCAAGGGAATGTATCAGTTCATAAAAGATATCCATTCCAACAGTAGCTTAAGCCATGATGAAAATGGGTGGCCTACTGCAAGCTTGGAATGGTGGGAGACTGCAACAGAGGTATTTCTTGATCTAGTACATGTGCAGGCTGTAATAAACCATCCGATCAATTTCTAACATCAATTACTACATGTGCAGAAGCATCCAGATTGGAAGAAACTAAGGCATGGGCCTCCAGAGTATCTACCAATGCTTGAACGCATATTTGATGGTGTAGTTGTGGATGGTTCAGGTTCTTTTATTGCAGGACACACCAATACAGATGATCAAACAACCACAGAGCATGAAAAGCCTGAGGAGGAGAGGCCTCCAGAGAATACACAGAGTCCTATGAGTACAAGCAGCCGCAAGAGAACAAGTAGTACTAGCACAACAGCTTCAAGTCCAAGCAAGAAGTCCAAAAGCCCAATGGTCAAAATGATGAAGGATTACATTAATTTCTCTTCTAAGCAGCAAGCTGAAAGGAATGAATACATCAAGCAACCTGTCTGTACTAGGCAAGATAGGAAGGCTCAGTTGTCCAACACCATTAAGCAGGCTCAGAAATTGGTTTTAGAGTGTGGGGTGGATGAAACTAGTACGGAGTACTATGTTGTTTCCCAGATTTGCTTAAATGAGCCAATGAGAGAGTTCTTCATTAACATATCTACAACAGAAGGAAGGTTGGCCTTCTTGAAGAGATATGGCAAGCAGCACAACCTAGATTAGAATTATGTTTTTGTGATGATGCCTTTGTGATGACTTGAACTGTCTGTACTACTTGAACCTAGATTTGAAATGAATTTGCTTTGAACTGTTTGTGTTGCCTGAAATGAATGTGCTTTGAACTGATGTGTTGGCTGAATTGAATTTGGTTTGAAGTGTATGTGTTGATAGAAATGAATTTAACTAATTTTAATTATCTATTATATCTCAGGATATGGATGTGGATAGTGATTCAAGTGACGATGAGCTCTTCAGGCTCATTATTGAGGATAACGAATATGAAAGGCAGTTCACGGAGGATCTACTTATGTTTGGTATGTAAAATGACACTTACTTCCATAAAGCTAAGAAGAGAAAGATGGTTGAAAGTGGCCATGATTGGGTGATGAGAAATCTAGCAGATGGTGTCCAATGCTATAACATGTTTAGAATGAGTAGATAACTGTTTGATCGTCTGCATGATCTATTGATGCAATCATATGGCCTAAAGTCCACATCAACGAGTTCTTTAGTAGAGGCCTTAGGAATATTTCTTTGGATGGTTGGTGCACCTCAGTCAGTCAGACAAGCCCAGAACAGATTAGAGAGATCATTAGATACAATTCACCGCAATTTTGACACAGTTTTGAAGTGTGTTATAAAGCTAGCAGCTGACATAATTAAGCCAATCGACCCTTAATTTAGAACAATGCACCGTAGTTTACAGGATCCTAGGTTCTCTCCACACTTCAACAATTGTATAGGAGCAATAGATGGCACTCATATACCAGTTGTCGTGCCAAATAACAAGGTGGTGCAACATCTATATCGAAAGGGCTTCACTACACAGAATGTGCTTGCAGTCTGTGACTTTGACTTGAGGTTCACATTTGTTCTTGCGAGCTGGCCTGGTTCAGTACATGACATGAGAGTTTTCAATGATGCAAGGGACAAATACAAAGACAAGTTCCCACATCCCTCTCCTGGTATGTTGTGCTTATGTTTGCACATTCAGTATATATGCCACTTTGGTTGTAGCTTTTGTTTGTAACAATAATGTTAGTATTTGCAGGGAAGTTTTATCTAGTGGACTCTGGATACCCCAGTCGGTCTGGTTATCTTGCACCTTACAAGGGAACGAAGTACCATCTTCCAAAGTTTAGGCATGGGCCGATGCCGAAAGGTATGAAAGAGACCTTTAACTTCTCTCATTCATCTCTTAGGAATTGCGTCAAGAGGTCATTTGGAGTTCTTAAGATGTAGTGGCGGATTTTGCTGAAAGTGCCAAGTTATCCAATGCCAAAGCAAAGCTAGATAATTGTTGCATGTATGGCACTTCATAATTTTATTAGAGAGAGTCATATGGAGGATAAGGACTTTGATCGTTGTGACCGTGATGAGAACTATGTTCCTCATGAAGCATCAACCTCTCAACCCCCAACACAAAGTACTCAATCAAGGGACGAAGATACAAACATGAATGCATTCCGTGATCAAATAGCCTCAAGTTTGTATAATAGATCGTAGAGTATTTGATTTCTTGTATTGCCTAGGACCACTGAGTTGTGTACTTGAACGATTATGTACTTGAACGATTGTAAAATATTGAGAGACCAGCAGGAACATCAGCGTGTTCCTGGCCGGCCGACGCCTATGCATGTGCATGTGCATGGACAGATTCAAGTGAACTATTTCAGGCGTGCATATGCATGTGCATAGAGAGCACACCAATTTGAGGCTTGCATGTGCATGGAGTCAATAAATGAATTTGAGGCATGCATGTGCATAGAATCAATAAATGAGGGCAAATCGGTCATTACTTCAAGGAAGACTAAATTTAGCCCATGGATCCAAACACCCGACAAAGACTAAATTTTATGGGCTAAACTTTAGGGACTAAACTTTAACCCATGAACTTTGGATCCAAACACCACCTCACACTGGTAGAGAATTGGCCTTTAATCCCGTTTGGTAGGGTGCATATCTCTCGAAAATCCATCCGGGATAAACCAACCGGGACAAAAGGGGGGGGGTCTTTAGTCCCGGGTCTTTTAACCGGGAGTAAAGGTCCCCCTTTAGTCCCGGTTGGTGTCACCAACCGGGACTAAAGGGCCTGCCACGCCAGGCGCGGGACAGGCCCTGACACCAACCGGGACTAAAGGGTAACCCTTTAGTCCCGGCTGGATTCCAACCGGGACTAAATGGCGCTTGCATGGCACTGCCGTGACGCCTGAATTTTTCATGCATGCATCACGTATACGTAGTACCGCGGCCCTTTTAATTTGTTAACCTTTAGTAGTTGAGATTTTTTTAGAACGAAATCAACTAGTATTTAAACGAATGGGATTTGTAATTATACAATTACTATATATATACACAATCCTTATACACAATTCATATACACAATTCAACTAGCTTAGTACAAATCGATCATAATTAGCGCGTATTATATATACAAATAAATCAAAGTATCTTCCTACAATCTTCCCATCGTGGTGTTGCTGATCGGAGTGTCTAATTGTCGTCCATCGTAATAAAATTCTCCTTTTAGATTTACCATCTCGTCCATTATGAATCCAATGAGACCTTCACATATTGCCGCTACTCTTTCTTCCTTCAAGAGTCCTTGTTGAATATTTAACATCTACAATTTGGAAATTTGTGAATGTTACATGAACAAATACATATAAGGAGCTAGAAAATAATTAACTAGTAATAGTTTTATTTTACATACTTTAAAGTTGTGCGGTGTCATCTTCGGTCCCTTGGGTCCCATAAACCTGTGCATGTGCTCACAGATGTAGTAGCCACATAGATTATTCCCGGGTTCCTGTCTTAAGCACTTCAGTGCGGAAAAAAATAAGTTATGAAATATTCGTGTTATACAATGTAATAAATGTGCAGACTGCATACGTACCGGGAAGTCTGTGTTCCATGTAAGTTTTTCTTTGAATGGACCTTTGTGTGTCCTTATGAATTGTTTCCATGCGCTGCGGATTAGAATAATGAATGATATAGTGTAACAGGGATAAAATTTAGGAAATAAATTTTTGCATAGAGATAAAGGTCCAAAATTATTACAAGCCTAGCATGTCTTGCAATTCTTGGTAGTCCACCGGATCTTTCCTTAACGAATCGAAGACAGTGACGTGGCTTCTTTCAGGCTCAATTATAATAAGGATCCAGTGGAAGCTGCGTGCGTAAAATGTTCATGCATATTAGAGCTAACTAACATGTAGAGATAAGGAAAAAGACATCGAAAGTAGACGGTATACACACACTTACTTGAAGTTGTATGGAAGTAGTATGAAATCCTTGAATGTTTGTTTGTCTAGGAAATTGTATATTTCCGCAAAGGTTTTTTCCGGCGCTAATTGTATCTGTTGGTTAACTACAGATGGATCCATGAAGCCTATATGTAGGTACGCCTCTCGGCGGCATGTCTGAATTAGCATCCTACATGAAATGGAAGATGAAGTTAGTACGGTGACGCACGCCAAAATTTACATGTAGAGATAAACGGACACTTACAGAATCCAAGCGCTGATCAGAGAGACGTCCAGGGCATCATGATGGTACACTTCGTATATATCCTTGAAGTCTAGCCACAGCACTTTCTCCCCTTCACCGTGAAAATCTATCGGTTTTACCTTCATGCCAATCATCTCCCTCGAGTCGGTGGATGCCATCATGTACCATTGATGGAATGCGTACATCTTTGTTGATAGCTTCCGTACCAATGAAGGCTTTACTAGAGGTTTGCCTAGCTCATAAGGCCACTTCGACTCAGGGGGCGGTGCAGTTGGCGTCTCAACTTGCCCTATGCATTCATCAAGTCCCAGACCTGTTTCTTCCATGAACTTCAATACATTTGCTTGTTGATCCAAGGGCATTGCTTTTACCCGTTGAGCATCTTTTTTTGATAAATGGCTGAGGTCGGGGACTGGACCGCTGGAAGATGACTTTCCTTTCCTTTTATCCTTTTCATCAGCCTTTACTAGAGCCCGTTCATAGTTTGACAAGAGTGGTATCCTTTTCTTGGCTCCTTCTTCCATCCTGATAAAAAAGTTTAAATCTCGCCGACTTACTGGCGGTGGCTCCATCTCCCTTGCCTTTTTTTCTTCGGCTTGTTTCTTGAACCACTCACTGGCCTCTCGTTGGATTTCTGCCCACTGTTCTGCATGAGACATTTCCTCAAAGCGTTCCTTACGAGTCACTTCAGACTCCTTTGTTTTCTTCTTTCTCTGTCTTTGCTTGGGAGGCGGTGCTCGTGACTTCTTTAGTGGTGGTGCAGGTTCCTTCAAGGGGGCCGCTCTTGGTGCCGGCGACGGTGATCGGGGAGGGGTGTTGTTATTGTCGTCGTCGCTCCCAGCACCAGGATGTGGTGGAGATGGAGACCTTGATATAGATGGAAGGGACGGTCCTGGAGCAGGAGATGACGGTCTCGAGGTATGAGGAGAAGGTCGCTGCTGGGGATCTACGGGGAGCGGTCTTGAGGTCTGAGGAGATGGCTCCGTGCCGGGAATAATGATGTAGCGTTTCTTCCATAGAATGATCCCATGAAGCGCATCTGCCAATGTCTTTTCCCCGTCGCCTCCCGGGAAGTCGAGCTCTAGACCTTCATACTGGGGATCAACTATTTGCTCTACGCAGACGCTGGCGTAGCCTGTTGGAATTTCCATGCCATGACTGCTCTGCCCCGCCAGGGTTGCTAACGCACTCCCGTACGCTACCTGTACATATAGCAGAAGTAAACAAGTTGAACTCCGATCTCGAGGCCTGGATCAATTGACAAGATTGCATAAATATTATGTATAAGTATACCTTAATAGTGAGGTTGCCGACCGGTGCATGTAGCTCACATGAGGTCCGTTGTGTGATGGCATCCACGGGGAACCGTTGTTCCTCCACGGGTAACCTGGGCGTCTGCGCATCGGGGACCCCTGTAGAAGCACAACTGCTCAAGAGGCGTTGAGAAGGGCTGGCGGTGTTAGGATTCGGCAATGCTCCAGATTGGGCCAACTCCGCAACTGCGTGGGCCACCCGCCGATTGATTTCATCCATCATTCTTTGTTCTAGCATCTGCCGCTAGCTCTCCTCGATATGTTCCTTTCTTCGCTTCCGGCTTCTGTACGAGGCGCTGTCGCCTCGGAAAGCGAACTTCCACGGAACCACCCCGAACCCTCAGCAACGTCCTGGGTGCTCTGGATTACCGAGGGCCAATGTGAGCTCATCATTTTCTCGGTCCACCTTCAACCTCCTAGCCTTAGAATCTTTAATGTTCTTCATGAGATGTTCGGCCTTCTCACGTATTGTGTCATTAAAAATCAACGTCCCATCCTCTTGGCTTAGGGAGCCTCCATGAGCGTAGTACTAATTTTTTTGATCGTTCGGGCCATTCAATAGTTGCAGGTACGATTCCCCGTTCGATCAGATCTTGTTCCATCTTCCTCCACTTGGGAATTGCTGAGCCATACCCACCTCGCCCCAAATGATGATGGTAGCCCTTCTGACTAGCATTTGCTGTGTTGGTCGTGATCTTTTTCACACCTTCTTCATTCCTCTTATATTCAACAAATGCATCCCAGTGGTCCCTCAACTTTGGCCACGCGTTGAAGTCTGGAGTTCGGCCCTTCTTGATGTAGTGGGTATCCAACATCTTCTTGAATGTCTGGAATTGAGTAGCCATCTTCTTAAGCGTCCACGCTTTGACATCCTTCTCACTATATCCTTCGGGGCATGTGAAATGTCTCTTCACGTCTTCCCACAGCATATTCTTTTCTGTCTCTGGAAGGGCGTACTGATTAGTGCTTCTGCCCTTCCATTCTCTGATGCTGATAGGCATGTTGTCCCGGACGATTGCCCCGATCTGACTCACGTACTTGTTTGCTACTTTCTCGGGAGGAACCGGCCTGCCCTCTTCTGTCACTTCCGTGATGACAAGCCTCCCTTCCATCACCTTTGTACAACCTCGGGTCTTCTGCCCTTGTGTCGATCTGGAGGGCTAACAGTTCAAGATTCGTTAATTAGTACGTAGTAGTAACGGTAGCGTGAAACAATACAAGAATGGTTATATATACCTCGCCGGAACCTTCCACCACGACAAGTTGTTGCTGCGGCTGTTGCTCTTCATTCCCATCGGCGGACATGTTGAGGAACATGTCCGCCTGGGTGCCCTCTTCATCCGTGTATGATAGTGGAACGTTGTCGCCACTACCATCACCAGCGATTATCTGCTCCATGATATACCTTGCGGTCTCATCGTCTGCCATTTCAACTATTGATGGAAACATACATGGAATCATACATGACAGTCATAGAAATCGTCTTACTACAAATTTCTACAAAGTCCTACAAAGTCCGAAATCATACATGTATATAATGAAATCATAAAATAACATGAATCCTACAAAGTCCGGAATATTTATACATATTTCTACAAATTTCTACGAATTTTGATGAATTTCTACGAATTTCTACAAATTTCTATGAATTTCTACGAATTTCTACGAATTTCTACGAATTTCTACGAATTTCTAACAATATCCATGTGCGGTGCCTAGGTTGTGACGGCGGCGATCAGGGCGGCGGAGGCGGGGACGGTTCCCTGGAACCACGGGCGGTGCCTAGGTTGTGACAGCGGCGGTCAGAGCGGCGGTACGGCGGAGGCGGGGACGGTTCCCCGGAACCACGGGCGGTGCCTACTAGGTTGTGACGGGCGGCGGGACGGCGGCGGTCACGGCGGCGGGACGGCGGAGGGGATGGCGGTGCATCCTACGAATTTCTAACTTTATTTTCTAACTTAAAAATCTAACTTAACAAACTAACTAAAAAATCTAACTGAAAAATATAACTTAATTTTCTAGCTTAACAATCAAAATTAAAAATCTATCATAAAAATATAACTTAATTTTCTAACTTAAAAAAACCCTCCCGGCGCGGCGGCGGACCTCTCGCGCGCGGGGCGACGGCCGGGCGGCGGGACGGCGGCGGCCGGTGCGGCGAGGACGGCAGCTGCCGAGGCAACGACGACGACGGCGACCGAGGCGACGACGAAGGCGGCGGCGTAGGCGGGACGGCGACGAGACGGCGACGAGGGGCGACGAGGATGGAGCCGACGACGAGGATGGAGCCGGTGGCCGGAGGCGACGAGGTGGCCGGGGGCCGGGCGCGTCGACGGACGAGGAGGGGATCGAGGCAAGCCGGCCGGGGGACGACGACGGTGCAATGGGGGACGTCGACGTCGCAATGGGGGACGACGACGGCGGCGGCCGGCGAGGGAGGCGGACGGGCGGCGACGGCGGAGAACGCGCGGGACTTGGCGAAAATTTGGCTAAGTGTAACTGGCGGGGGGTAGAAGGGAGTACAGTGCCTTTTAACCCCCCCCTTTTATCCCGGTTCGTAATGCCACCCGGGACAAAAGGGCCTTTTGTCCCGGGTCCCGTCACCAACCGGGATAAAAGGCCCCCCCTTTTATCCCGGTTGGTGACGGGACCCGGTACAAAAGGGTGCCCCCGCCAGGTGGGGCTGGGAGCGTACCCTTTTATCCCGGGTGCCACCACCAGCCGGGATAAAAGGGGGGGGGGCTTTTATCCCAGTTGCAGTTGGCAACCGGGATAAAAGGGTACGTCGGGGCGGGAGACGAAAAGTTCCCTTTTATCCCGGTTGCAGTTTGCAACCGGGATAAAAGGGAGGCCTTTTGTCCCGGTTGCTGTTAGCACCCGAGACAAAAAGTCTTTTTTTCTAGTTTTCTTCTCCCGCCTATTTTTTGGAAATGGATTTTATTTTATCTTTTCACTGCATTTCAGGATGAAAAACAAAACCTTTACAGATTTTGTACATACAAAAATATATTTAATTAACGAGTAAATTGACAATAAGTATGAATTAATCATGAATTCTATACCAGTTCATTTAGCCTCTAAAATATTTATTTTACTGCATTGCTGTGATCAAGAAATTATTCAATTAAATAATTTCAATGCGCAGAAAAATCCATGTTTATTTGTGGTTAACATTGTTCATGTTTATCTATAAAATCTTCACCTAACAAATTTAAGAAGACATGAAATCATACATAGGGTAAATTACAAATTGTATCAATTAATACACAAAGATCATGTACATTTAACGCATTACAATACAACGTTGTAAAATTTCTTTTTCACGAAAGTTCCTTGATCATGATCGCGGCGTAAGTACGGAGCCTCTTCTTTGGATAGCAGGATGCTTGGATCAACTTCAACGGCGAATGGAGGCATGCCATCAAACTGATCATAATCATCTGATTGGTCTGTTTTATCCTCGACTCCCACGATTTTTCTTTTACCTGGAAGAACTATGTGGCACTTTGGCTCCCATGTCTCTTCTGGATTCCTCTTGGGTTTGCTGCACATGTCCTTCACATAGAACACCTGATGCACATCATTGGCAAGTACGAATGGGTCATCACTGTATCCAGTCTTGCTCAGATCTACTATTGTCATTCCGTACTGATCTTTGGTGACGGCAGTTAGCTTCACCCAATTGCAAAGAAATAGAGGGATGTACAGCGGTCCGTATTCGAGTTCCCATATCTCCTGTATGAAACCATAATACGACTCCTTGCTATTATTTCTGTCCATAGCATCTATGCGGACACCACTGGTTCGTGCTTTTCTGGTCCTGGGCTCTCGTGTAAAATGTGTAACCATTTATCTTATAGCCTTGGAATTTGACGATTGTGGTAGCAGGTTCCCTGGCTAACCAGGCAAGCTGTGGGTGAATCTCAGAGTTACCCATAAGTTGTTGGCGCAACCAGGAGGGAAAAGTTTCCATGTGATGACGGGTAAGCCAAGCATCGGATTTGGTCGGGTTTTTGGAAGCTACCATCTGCCTGTGCTGCTCGATATACGGAGACACAAAGGATGACTGTTGTAGAACAGTGTAGTGTGCCTTGTCGAACAAATCAGTATCATTGCTCAAACTTGATTTCCTTCCAAGGGTGCCCATTCCTCGGAGCCTCCCCTCGTGGCGTGAAGTTGGAACCCCAATCGAGTCAATTGAATCAATAAAATCAACACAAAACTCGATCACCTCCTTTGTTCCATATCCCTTGGCGATGCTTCCTTCTGGACAGGCACGATTAAGAACATAGTTTTTTAGGACTGCCATGAATCTCTCGAAAGGCCACATATTGTGCAGGTATACAGGTCCGAGAATACCAATCTCTTTTATTAGGTGAATCAGTAAGTGCGTCATAATATTGAAGAAGGATGGTGGAAATAACAACTCAAAACTGACAAGACATTGCAGCACATCGTTCTGTAGCTTTGATAGCTTGGATGGATCGATTGCCTTCTGCGAAATCGCATTGAGAAAAGCGCATAGCTTTACGAGCGGCAACCGGACATTTTCTGGTAGAACACCCCTCAGTGCAACCGGAAGCAACTGGGTCATCAACATGTGGCAGTCATGAGCCTTGAGATTTGTAAACTTCTTTTGTTTCATATTTATTATTCCCTTTATATTCGAGGAGTACCCAGACGGGACCTTCATACTATTCAAGCATTCAAACATGCTATCCTTCTCTTCCTTGCTGAGAGTGTAACTGGCAGGACGTAAGTAGTGCTGTCCATTATCTCTCTTTTCTGGATGTAGGTCATCTCGTTGCCCCATGGCTTTCAGGTCCTGTCGTGCTTCCAATGTATCTTTTGAGGTTCCATAAACACCCATGAAGCCTAGCACGTTCACGCAAAGATTCTTCGTCAGGTGCATCACGTCTATTGCGTTGCGAACCTCTAGGATTTCCCAATAAGGTAGCTCCCAAAATATTGACTTTTTCTTCCACATAGGAGCATGTCCGTTATCGTCATTCGGAACAGGTTGGCTACCAAGTCCCTTTCCAAAGACTACATTTACATCCTTCATCATCTCGAACACACGCTTTCCATTACGGTGTGCAGGTTTTTTACGATGGTCTGGTGCCCCTTTGAAATGCATCCCGCTCTTTCTCAGCTGGTGGTGAGCAGGGAGAAATCGACGATGACCCATATAGACGACCTTCTTACAGTGCTTCAAGTACATGCTGTCTGTGTCGTCTAAACAGTGGGTGCATGCCCGATATCCCTTATTTGTCTGTCCTGAAAGGTTACTCAATGCAGGCCAATCGTTGATGGTTACGAACAACAGTGCTCGTAGATTAAAGATCTCTTGTCTATCCTCATCCCTTGTCTGTCCTGAAAGGTTACTCAATGCAGGCCAATCGTTGATGGTTACGAACAACAGTGCTCGTAGATTAAAGATCTCTTGTCTATCCTCATCCCACACACGTACACCTTCTTCCTTCCAGATCTGTAAAAGGTCATCAACCAACGGCCTTAGGTACACGTCAATGTCGTTGCCGGGTTGTTTTGGGCCTTGATAAGCGCCGGCATCATAATGAACTTCCGCTTCATGCACAGCCAAGGAGGAAGGTTGAACATACAAAGGGTCACAGGCCAAGTACTATGGCCACTACTCAACTCACCGAATGGATTGAATCCATCAGTGCTTAAACCAAACCTTATGTTCCTTGCTTCACTTTCAAAGTCTGGGAATGTTCTATCAATTGATCTCCACTGTGCCCCATCTGCGGGGTGTCTGAGCATCTCATCTTCCTTACGGTCTTCTTTGTGCCATCGCATCAACTTAGCATTCGCCTTGTTCCTGAACAAGCACTTCAAGCGTGGTATTATAGGGAAATACCACATCACCTTCGCGGGAACTCTCTTCTTGGGAGACTGCCCCTCGACATCACCAGGATCATCTCGCCTGATCTTATACCGCAGGGCTTCGCAGACGGGACAAGCATCAAATTTCTCGTATTCATCACCACGATAGAGGATACAGTCATTAGGGCATGCGTGTATCTTCTGAACATCCAATCCGAGAGGGCAAATAATCTGTTTAGCTTCGTATGTTGTGGACGGTAATTCATTATTCTCGGGGAGAATCTTCTTGACAATGTTCAACATCCCCTGAAATGCCTTATCGGACACACCATTTTTGCCTTCCATTGCACAAATTCTAGTGTCGTACCTAGTTTTTTATGGCCTTGTTGGCAACCTGGGTACAACAATTTTTGGTGATCATCTGTCATGCGCTGCAACTTTGCTGCTTCCTTCTCAGTTTCGCAATCTCTGTATGCATCTCGTATCACCTGACCAAGGTCATCAGTAGGGCCATTTTCTGCAAACTCATCTTCATCAGCCTCGCCCATTGTAGTACCTGCAAAAGCTTGGCCTGCAACCCAGTCCGGAATGGTGTCATCTTCCTCCTCCTCTTCGCCATCTTCCATTACAACCCCTAGTTCACCGTGCTTGGTCCAAACCAAATAGTTAGGCATGAAACCGTATATAAACAAGTGGCTGTGAATAGTCCCCCAGGAATCCTTTGAATACTCCTTCCTGTTATTGCATTGGAAGCATGAACAACATACGAACCCATTCTCTGGCTTGTTCGCTTTTGCCACTTCGAGAAAATAATGCAAGCCATCAATAAATGCCTTGCTCCGCCTGTCTGCATTATACATCCATTGCCGGTCCATCTGCATCGTATTACGCATGAAAATGGATTACACTTGACAATGGATTACGCGTGAAAATCGATTAAAGATCCAAACAACATGGTACAATATAACAATATGAAGATCCAAATACACATATTTAAATTAAAGTCCCAAACAACATGATACAATACAACAAGCCATCCACTGGTTATTATCAAGGAGGACTTTAAGCATCCTTGGACGGTGAAGACGAAGGTTCCGCTGACCCAACCTCATCCTTAGGTTTATTTGTGCCGCCTGAAACGGTAGTACTAAGTGGACGTGAAACACCCGGGACTGAGGGTGGAGCATAACGACCACCAAAAGGAGGTTCCTGACCCGCGGCAACAGCTTCTTCATGACGTTGCTGCAAATAACGAAGCATTGCTTTTTCCAGCGCGCTCTTTTTCTTCGGCTTATGCTGAGGGCCAACTATGATTGGAATCTTGCCATAATAGGAACCACGATCGCCCCCACCATCGCCACTTCCTCCAGTAGAAGAAGCCATCTATGTACAAAAATTATTATCTTAACACTGCATAAGTTGTTCAACTTGAAGACCGTGATCATCTCGCGAGGATGTCTTCAACTGGGCGGCACCGCACTTCGTCATGAAAGAGGTTAGATGCTATGGAAAAGGGGACACGGTCACGATGTCCATATCCACTCTTTCTCGTAGAATCGAACCTCCTTCTTGATATACGTTGCTGCTCGGCGGAAAACATCCTCGGAGAGATGAACACGGTATGCAAGTTCAACAAGTAGCAGAAGTCATCTATATACAAAAATTCTTTCCTTACCACTACAGAAGTTGTTGAACTTGAAGACCGTGATCATTTCGCGAGGATGTCCTCAGCTGGGCGGCACCGCACTTCGTCATGAAAGAGGTTAGATGCTACGGAAAAGGGGACACGGTCACGATGTCCGTATCCACTCTTTCTCGTAGAATCGAACCTCCTTCTTGACATACGTTGCTGCTCGGCGGAGAACATCGTAGCGGAAATGAACACGGTATGCAAGTTCAACAAGTATGGATTTAAAAAACCATATTGAATTTGATAAGATAAACCGTCTAGACAAGGTAGCATCATTTTTAAACCACTGCAATAATGCATACTATATATGACACATCAATCTCCCTCACATTCTAGCTCAAAATACCTCTCCATTTTTCTACTTCATCATCACATTCTAGCAAATAATCTTTCCATCTCCAAAGCATAAATCAAAGCATAACACGAGGATGAAGTAGCAAACCTTCGCAACACTTGTGTTGGCCGAGTGAAATTCCCACGAAAATGAGGGAAAAAACTTCGGGCAGCACCTTCCTTGCTTGCTTCGGTACCACTGGAGAGTAGGTGAAGCTCAGCTCTCTCTGTCAATGTGCTGGACTGGCTCGGGCTGGAGGAGGAAGAAAGTCCTCTGTTTTGGCCGTATATAATGGGGATGAGTTTTTATCCCGGTTAAAAACTCCAACCGAGATAAAAAGGAACACCTTTTGTCCCGGTTGGAAGTTTAGTCCCGGTTGGAGGCTCCAACCGGGACTAAACTTTTTATCCCGGTTGGTGCCTCCAACCGGGATAAAAGGGTCCCGCCACCGACGCCCCCCAGCTAGCCGTTGCAACCGGGACTAAAGGGGGGCTTTTAGTCCCGGTTGCAATTACCAACCGGGAGTAAATCTCCCCTCCAATTTTGCCTACCTTGGCGCACCCCCTTTTGTCCCGGGCCAACTTTAAACCGGGACAAAAGGGGGCGGATCGAAAGCCAATTCTCTACTAGTGTCAGTATCATTTGCTAAAGCAGAAATGCCCTCAGGCGTGGCAGCTCTCCCAAACTTGATGCACCCTGCCCCATGTCAATCACAGAGGTTGCTGTCGCCTTGAGATCAACACATCCACCACCTGGTACAGCTTTGTTGCGCACAACACCTTCCAGTTCTTCAACGTGCCAATCGGATTGTCGACCATCTTCCGTTCGTCCACCCAGCTGCGGCCCTGACAACATAGAGTATTGCGAATTTTTCACAAGTTCCAAAGCACAGCAGCACCACACATATTCAGAATACAGTTATTCTTATTGCTCACCCACCAATGGGCCACTGACTCAAAGTTTGTTCCAATCTCTAAGCTAAAGATCTCAGAAATGTAGCTCCACAAGACTTTAGCAACACAATACTCAAAGAACATATGATTCACATATTCTTGTTCATTACAAAACAAGCAAGATAAGTCTTCTTTCCTTGTTTTAGCAAAGGGGGTGCTTGGGAACACCCTGCTAAACTTTAGCACCTATCACATCGGATGTTTGGATGCTAATTAGGAGTATTAAACATAGGCTAATTATAAAACTAATTGCACAGATGGAGTCTAATTTGCAAGACGAATCTATTAAGCCTAATTAGTATATGATTTGACAATGTGGTGCTACAGTAATCATTTACTAATGATGGATTAATTAGGCTTAATAGATTCGTCTTGAATTAGCACAGGGGTTCTGCAATTAGTTTTATAATTAGCTCATATTTAGTCCTCCTAATTAGCATCCGAACATCCGATGTGACACTACTAAAGTTTAGCACTAGGTATCCAAACATCCCCTAAGTTGGTTCTGGTTCCACACCGAAGGGGTGAAAACCGGTTCAACACCTCTTGAAACTAATTGTCGTGTACATGGCTTGCACAGAAAAATTGCCACTGGAATCAAAGGTCCAGATCACAATCTTCAGTGTACACAATAGATTCGGCAATGGAAAGTAAGTCTAGCCATTGTTGCATTAATCTAGGGGTCACCCTTTTACGAAAGGAGATTTTCAATTCTGACCCATCCCATACCTCTGAAACAGTAATATTTTTACTAGGCTACAGTTGCCGAACTAGTGGTCCTCCCAAAACCTCACTGAGTTCCCATGCTACTTTACAGGCCCATAGAACCCCTTTCCAAAAAGGGGAAGCACCAATTTTAGGGCAACAAAAACTATTCTATACACTTTTTCATCCACATTCATACTTTTTTCACTTTACATCCCACCTTTATACATTATGTTTAACATACCTATCAATATTTTTATCACTTCGTCCCGTACATATATAAATGGTCTATATGGATGGCACACATTGTGCATATATACCTGAACTTAGTATTTCTACACTAACATTGACAGAAATAGGTAATTTAGAATCATGTATTGATTTACTTTTGGACATTTCTATATAATAAACATACTTTCACTTCAGATTATTTTTAATAACAACATACGTGGCTAACTTAGATACAAATCTAGACATGTATTTTAAGTTATTTTTTATAATGACATATATGGGTAATTAAGATGAAGATCATGGGTTACTTTAGATTATTTTTTTACAATGACAGAGGTGGTTAATTTAGATAAAGGTTTAGGGGTTTACTTTATAATAATTTTATAATCATAGTGGTGTATAATTTTTTTAGAAAATATAATAGACTGATGGTTATGATTATTAGAGTCTACATGATTGATACCTGTATGTTTATTATTTTTGTAAGAATTTCTAGAATTTATCTTTTTTTTCTAGCACATCTCATGAGAATTAATGTGGAATCTCCAATTGAAAATAATGAAGGCATCTTGTAACAACTAAAAGTATTACCTTGAGCTCTCTCTCATTTCTTAAATATTCTAACACAATACCAATATAAATATATATCTATTATCTTTATCTGATTGTTATAGATTTTAGTTACTAATTACTCTATAATATTTCATCCGCATTTGTAATCTTTATTTTTCACTTTGCATCGGATGCATGCAATTGAATTTGTTTAATGGACCTTAAGTTTGAGCTATTTTTTAACATGAAAATCTATATTCTCATCATTTGCTCTATATATTTATAAATGGTGATACACATCATGCCCATATACCTTAATTATTATTTTTAATACAAATAAAAAAGGGGTAGTTTAGAATCGTATGTTGGTGTACTTGGGGTACATTTTTTCTGAAGGTAACTTGATTCAAATTTAGAGATTGCCTCATGTTATTTTTAATAAATGGCACATGTGAGTAACTTTTATACAAATTTAAGGGGTTACTTTTAGTTATTTTCTATAATGTTAGTGGTGGGAAATTTAAATGCAAATTCAAAGGAGTTATATTGAATTATTTTTTATAATGGCATAAGTAGGTAATTTAATTAAGATTGGGGTTACTTTAGTTTATTTTATATAAAGGTAGATGTGGGTAATTTAGATATATATAAATTTAGGGGCTACTTTAAGCCATTTTTATATGGGTAGAGGTGGATAATTTTTTTTTAAATATAATAGAGCCAATGACTATGATGATTTGAGTCACTGAATTGATGGCCGAATGTTTTACTTTTTTTTTTGAGAGAATTTTTAGGATTTTTCTCCTTTTCGAAACTATCTAAACTATCCATCTAGTATCCTAGGTGGGTTCACGTGGAGGATTTAAAATGAGACTCTAATTAGTAATAGTAAGATGGTATTTATGCTATCCCTCACTGTCCTGACAAAAGAAATTGGCCATTTAGGAGTTAGGAAACTTAATCGCAGAAAAAAGATAGGTAGGAATACTAGCTAGACATGATTTGTGAGATAGGACAACCATTTTTGTATTTTTTCATTGAAGCCCTCAGGCTCAGGAATCGGGACAAACAACACAGCTCGATGCACACGAGGCTTCCGGTCTCGTCTTCCTTATTTTCTACATACAACATGGCCCACGGTGGAGCATGCCTCTAGCCCTCTACTCAGGCAGCAGAGGCGGGTGCCCAGAGGACGTCGCCCCTTGTAAGGAAGTGACACACCGGGGCTTCCCCTGGCTTGACACCAAGCTTCACCCAGTACTTCAGTGTGGGGTCAAACCCTGAGGTGTTCACGTGGCACACCGCAAGTGCCCGCACCACCGCCGGCCTTCTCGGCGCAGGGACGGCAGCAGTCTCCTCCTTCTGCAACGTAACCTCATAGATCCTTGTTGGGTTGACGGCGTGGCAGTAGAACAACGCGAACGGGAAGCTCATGCTGTGGCACGTCACGGTGTCCACCGCCGCCGGCTTGGCTCCTCCGGCGGTGACTACACGCACCGCCGCCACCCTGTACATGTGCGACGGCGAGCTGATGCCCTCCTCAGGCACGTCGAGGGATGTGGACAAGGCGCGGAGGTCGTTTGTTCTCAGAGCTGAAGCCGCGAAACCGTGCATGGACTCGACGGAAGCGACGCAGGCCTTCTGCTCGCCCGCCACCTCGCGGGGGTGCTCGCACGAGCTCAGCGTGGACCACATGCCGTGGGCCATAGAGTTGGATACCGGCGCGGACATGGTGACAATGTCATTGAAGTTCTTTCTGGATATCGGGATTGAATCGGCAGAGTCGGGGCGAAGCCAAGCGCTGTGCAAGGCGGCCGCCCGGTCGATGTAGAGGTTGATCTTGGACCCTGGGGTGAAGGTGGTCTCTGGGTACAGTAGCTTCTCTGAAGCTATCAAGTGTGCCCAGTTATGGAATATCTTTGCATCTTCTTTGTTAAGCTGGTCTGACTGTACAGACCAATAGTGCTCCTGTTCCTTAACGTTCCTCTCATTTCCTGTAAGATGTTTTCATTCTAGTGTCAGAAAAATTAACACCCGGTTTGCGTACTGATCAGTTTAAATAGTTTTTTTTGTAATTTAGGAACTAAAAATCTATTAGAGTCCAATTGTATAAAGACGTAGAAACAATTTTTTCGAAATCATAAGGTATATATAGTTTGCAGAGATTATGTGTAGGAGAGAGATACCAGATGGTGTACTGATGTGGTCCAGTATGGCTGATGGTATGGTCCTGTTGGGAAACACTGACTGCCAGTATGCGTTGAGCTCTGACGCAGAGGCATAGTATGGCACTGTCATCC
The DNA here is from genome assembly GCF_005286985.2 of Setaria viridis. Taxonomy (NCBI): domain Eukaryota; kingdom Viridiplantae; phylum Streptophyta; class Magnoliopsida; order Poales; family Poaceae; genus Setaria; species Setaria viridis. Next base: position 13,881,585 of record NC_048266.2, read on the forward strand.
CCTCCGCTCCCATCGCCAGAGCTGCAGAGACCATGGCGACCTGCACGACGGCAATGTCAAAACGGGGTTAGTTATTACTTTCAAGCTGTCAAAGAGATAGTATATCTCTGACAACTCGGAGCCAGAACATTTGAAATCATTAAGGCTCCTGTTTAGAAGCTTTTAAGGTAATGATTCATCCTACACGGTTCTAGACTATCAAACAATGGAACAACAAATATGATAGATGATCTTGCACATATTCATCTACTTATGTAGCCATTTTTGCACATGTTTCGAATGCAAAAAATCCCATGCCTTGTACTGGAGGATGAAAGGGGAAAAAAATCTAGCTCCCTATCAACTCAGGCCGATTCCCCCTCAATCTGGTTATAGGACGACATGCTTTGAGAATGTAGGTATTGGGGGTGGCACGACATACCAGAAGTGGCACGAAGAACAGAAGAACACCCATTTGTTCCTGTACTACTAGCTAGCCTGCTGCTAAGTTGCCCGTGTTCTCTCCCAGCATCTAGGCACCCGTATTTATACAGGACGTGGACATGTCTTCAGGTACTTGTGATGAACAGTTGGCATATGCAAGCGTCCAGCTAGACTAATTAAATCTTGATGAGGAGATGGACACGCTGCGGCTGCAATGTTACACGTTGAAGGTTGCTTATTGAACATATGCCACATGTTGGAAAGCATATGCCAAGTGTTGGAAAAGCTTAATGAACATATGCCACGTGTTGGAAAAGCTTAATTAACATATGCAACGTACTGGAAAGCTTAATGAACATATGCCACGTATTGGAAAAGCTTAATAAACACATGCCACGTGTTGCAAAGGCTTGATGAACATATGCTACGTGTTGGAAATGCTTAATGAACATATGCCACGTACTGGAAAAGCTTAATGAACATACGCGGCCTAAATTATAATAATGAGCCTTTTACTATAGGACCAAGTACTATGATTGTTGGGTTGTTGTCAGCTATCCGTATTTAATACATTCATATAGTGGTTATTGTCCATTGTAAATATTTAATGCACCCATAAAAGTGGTGGTTGGCAGTAGTAATTATTCAATGCATTCGGACTAGTGAGCACGCCGCTCATGGCTCATGAGCAACAAAACACCCTTGTAGCCATGAGCAACAAAACATCCTTGTGCAAAGTGTTGGTATGGCTTCATGCATCTTTGCTCCACGCTCCATGATACTCCAAAGGATTTTGCCTATTTATCTTCGATGATTAATGGATAAGGAGATATACTCCGTTATTGTGGAATTAGGAAACTTCTTCGGCAACCATGTCGCGAAACTCTGAAATTAGATGTTTTGAACAAACTGGAAAATGATATCCCAATAATTTTGTGCAAGCTTGAGAAAATTTTCCTTCCTGCCTTGTTTGATGTTATGGTGTACTTGGCTGTCCATTTACTTGAGGAGGCAATCCTAAGAGGCCCAGTAAAATATGGATGGATGTATCCTGTCGAAACAAGGCTATGCACATTGAAGTGTTTTGTGAGAAATAAGGCTAAGCCTAAAGGATCCGCTCCAGAAGCATATGTTGCTAATGAGCACTTACCTTTTTGCTCAAGATACTTTGCCGATGATGATGTTGACACATCATCAATTAGGAGGGAAGGAACAAAGAGAATGTTGATATGTTACAAGAAAGGGATGTATCTTGTTTCCCGCATGGTGTGTAACTGTTCTTGGAGCGCCGAAGCTTACGTACCTTTATCTGGATTTTGAGAAGCTAGTTTGGTATGTGCTAAACAACTGCGAAGAGGTTGAGCCATATATCAGGTATGTAATCTGTTGGCTGCCCTAGAGGTAAATTGATGCTTCCAAAGCTGCAAAGGAAGCCATATGGATTAGAAAGTTTGTTTCTAAGTTGGGTGTGATCGCTAGCTGCTCCGAACCGATATACCTCTATTGTGATAATAGTGGTGCAATCGCATAGGCTAAGGAGACTAGATTGCACCAAAAGTCCAAACGCATAGTACATCACTATCATTTGATTCGAGAGATGATCAATCGAGATGTGAAGATATGTAAGGTTTGTCGGTGTTTAAACCCGGCAACCTACCGAGAGGGTGCCCGAGGTAGTGTTTTGGTTATTGGGGCTTGTCAAGATCAGGAACTCGAAGGTAAACGTAGACACACGATTTAGATTGGCTCGGGCCACTAGATTGCGTAATACTCTACGTCATGTGCGTTGGTTGGATTGAATTGCTTTGGAGGGGGTCCCTGCCTCACCTTATATTGCCAAGGGAAGGGTTACAGGTCGGTTGGTTACAAGAATAGTAGTCGGATTCGACTAGACGAGTTCTACTCTCATTACTACGAGTACGTTTTCTAATCCTCGACTAATTCCTATCTTTCCATGTATACTACACCATCCTACGCCATAGTCTCCATGTCAGATACATCTCGTTGTCCAGCCCCATATTTAAGACTGTTCAAATCTTCTGGTGGGCCCATAGATGCATGTACGACAAGCCTCCGAGTACTTTTTAGTCAAATACAGCAGTTTCGAGTACTTTTGTAGACTTAGTCGACTAGTTTTAGGTGCTCTTCAAGTACTTCATTTGATTGAATCTTCAAAGGTACCCAAAGACTGCCATGCGGTTAGAATGTACTCAACCCTCATTTAACTTAGTCTCATATCCTTCAATCTTGGATTTTTATATGTAAGTGCGACGAAAGTTGCACTTCATATGGAGTAGCTCTCGAGCCTTAGGTTAAATCGAAGAATCAGGCTGAGGGTCAATTTGTAATTCGCATCACTTTCCTTAAAACCCAGAGAAATTTTTTTTTCTGTTGATGGACACGTGTCACACAGCCCCTGAGCCTTTTACCGACTAGTTTGGTGGGTATAAGGGTCAACCTCTGTTAATGTGACCATCTCTGAAAGGAAATCTTATCTCTTCCGAAAATAAAGGTAACTACCAATTCAGGTGTCCTGAAATCTCGGGTATCCTTTAAACCGAAATCCCTTTATTTGTGCCGTTGTTACCTCACCAGTGTGATAAATAACGGAGGAAGTTATCCCTTTTGTTTCATCTTTGCCAGTTGCCTTTCCAACTTCCACACTGTAGCCCTAGCGCCGCCACCATTGTTTAATATTCGAAAACTTGCGTCACCGTCTCCCCACCAAGCAGGCCCTGAGCGAACTCGACAGAAAATGCTTGTGACATTGAAGATGGGAAGGAAGGTTGCTGCATCCAAAGCAGTTGAAGGCGAGAAGAAGGAAAGGTCTGATAAGAAGAAGGAGCCACAATTGCCAGCACCGAAGTACGGGAAGATCGATCAGACTGCGCCGCCGAATCTCGTTTGCAGTTGGAAGCGATCAATTCTGAAGGAGGATGATATCAAGGCGCTCATAGCCGTCAATTTACTCCAAGGTTAGAAATTCATCAACTGGAGATCTGCATATGGCAACGCCTGCCCTTTGGAGTCCTACCCCAACGAGATGGTAATTTTTGCCCACTTCATTGAGCAGGGCCTTGCATTACCCTCTTCAGATTTCTTCCAAGGTTTATTGCATTATTATAAATTGGAGTTGGTGCATATGAACCCCAATGGGATCATCCATACTGCAATCTTTGCTCATTTGTGCGAAGCCTTTCTAGGGATCAGGCCGCACTTTCAGTTGTTTCAAAAAAATTTTTGTGTGAAGCCTCAACCTGCAAAAGATCATACCCTCGTGGTTGGAGGTGATGGGATCCAGATGTGGGACACAATGAGTAGCCAGTATCTGGATTACGAGTTGATAGACTCCAATGCCGGGTGGAAGGAGATGTGGTGCTACATTGGCAGCCATGATTCGAAACTACCCGAGCTGTCAAAATCGCCCCTCTTGGAACAACCACTGGCTTGATGAGCCAAAGCATGGTGATTGCTTGCAAGTACCCGAGCTAGTGAAGCGGATAGCAGATCTAAAGGAACAAGGGCTGACCGGTGTTGGTGTTGCATTCAGCTTTATGAAGCGACGGATTCGGCTGCAGCAGCAGCACTGTGACTTAGGCTACGAGTACACCAGCCGTGATGATCCTTCTAATTCTCTCCAGATGAAATCAGCATAGATGAAATCATAGCGAGGCTTAAGCGTATGTTCAAGAATGTGGGTGAGAGCCCCACTACTGTGCGGGAATTCAGTGCCGCTAACCCGCCGAAGCCTATAAGTACTCGTGGTTTTAGCCCCTGAGTACTTATTTTAAATGTACTTTTCAACTGACTTGTCTTATTTTGCAGGAAGATGTTGCTTTGCACTTCTCTGCTGTTCCTCCTCCCGGATCCAAAGAATCCTGTGAAGCTGCTTCTCACGTGTTTACGCGGGAAGGCATGATAGGCGATGACCAGGTGGAAGAAATAGTCGAGTCCTCCAGCGGCACTACTTCTGATGCCGTGGAGAAATATGAAGTCAAGGCTCGACCATCTACGAAGGCTGGATTTTCCTCTATGTTGAAGAAACACTCGGCTACAGATGAGCTTGAAGCTACGATCCCTCCGCCTCCGAAGAAGAAACAGACCATTGTTGCAAAACGGGCTGTGAAGAAATCCATTGCTGCGGATAAGGTGCCCCCAAGGTAATTACCTATGAGGAAGGACACGGTTCTGAGGATCACATACTCCAAAAAGGTGTCTCCAATATCACCACCTTGTCTAATTAAGGTGATACTGGTGGTTTTGTAGGTACTCGACGAGGCGACCAAAGCGGAGAAGGTGGCTGCTGTGGCCGCTCAAAACAAGTCACCGATCACTGAGGGGTTGATCGAGATTGAGGATGATCTAGATGCTCAAGATGCCATTCAGGTTGATCCCCAGGTGGTGAACCCCTCTAACGCAGATACAACTCAAGTAGTAGAGGCAAAGCTTAAAGTTGGCTAAGATCCCATTGTGCAAGCCACGCCGAAAGCATCGCCTTCAACTGTCAAGCCACTGTGACTATTTGGCCAACCCACCCTACAGTTAAGGAGGTCTTCAAAGTAATATTTATGCTCCTTTCGAGTACTAATTGTAACTCAAAATTGACTTCTTGTGTTGCTAAATCTTTGTCTTATGCAGGAAATCCTCTAATATGGACCTTGGAGAGCCTGGCTCAAGGCCCGTGACTGATGGTGATGGCCTCTTAGCCCAGGATGTTACCCCGGTGCTGCGAACCCTGATGCCTCAAGAGCAACTTGAAGGGACCTCGACTACTCTGAGTGCAATAGCCAATGTGGCTGCGTTGATGCACAAGGTAGTTGAGTCAATGGCTAGTGTAGAAGTGCCAGCCCCCGAGCCATTGCCCAAAGGCCCAGTGACTACTCCTGGCGTCGTGGCCTCTCCTGAAGCCCCCGAGCCAGTTGTAGAGATTGAAAAGGCATCAGCTTCTGAAGCCATAGCGACGGAAGCTGAAGCGGCTAGGCCATCGAGTAGTCATACCCTGGTGCTGCAAGGAGAATTCCATGCAGAATCTGGAGCTGATAAGAATATCCGTCTTAGGTATATTCTCCTTCCCTTGTGTTGTTGGAGATAATTAGTAAATTTGTGCTCATGAATTTCCACGAGTACTGATTTTTATGCTGTAGGACATCATTGAGCACTCCTGCCACAATTCACAGATGCTTGAAGGGTATAGTGATACAATACTTCATGCGGAGGCACTGGAGGTAGAGCTTGCCAAAGAGAAAGAATACTCCTCATGGTTACTTATGACATTTGATGGGACAACCATCGAGTACTGCAATCACATTCAGGAGCTCACGGAGCAAAAAGATCACCTTGTCGGGCAGAAAAGATCCTTGAGCTAGAAAGTCAAAGGTAATCTTCTGCTCTTGCAATTTTATGTCCGTTGATTCTACTCTATAGTCTTTGACCCTTATTGTATATCAATGTATAGCTTTGAAAAAGGCAAAGAAGGATCTTTAGGCGTAGGTCACGGATTGGAAGAATTCTTATTACCGTGTGACCGACCAACATGATAAGCTTGTACTTCCCGTTGAGAAGCTAGAGCATCACCTTGAGAAGGAGAAAAAGATGCGCGAGGATGGCGAGACTAACCTAGTTCAAGCTATGGAGACTTTGAAGAGCCGTGAGGCAGAGGCGGAGAATGCTTCCTTTGCTTTGAAGCAAATCCGTGAAGCCGTCCAGCCCATTGCGGACATGATAGAGCCTTTAATTGAAGGTGTGGAGCTGCGCCCTCTGGCAGAAATACTCAAGGACGTGCTAGATGACGGACCGAAAAGGCGACCAGAGGGGGGGGGGGGGCGGGGTGAATGGGAGCCTCAAATATTTCTTTTGAAATCTTAGGCTTCTGTCCCAAATTCAAACCCCAAAACCAAAGCGGGTGGAAGATGAGAGATCCACGAGCCAACCGGGTGGCTAGGTGTCTATGGTGATGACGATAACACAACGGGACTCTAAGGAAACAACTGGAAGCAAACTCCAAAGATCTGGAAAGAAAACTTCAAAGATCTGAGTCAAAACAGGACTCAAACTGCTTCTGTCGAAAGTTCCGACCCCGATCGAAAGTTTCAATAACTATCGGAAGTACCGGGGATCTCCTGACAGGAGTTCTCTATCGTTTCAGCAAATTTCCCTTCGGAACTTCCGACACAGTGTCGGAACTTCCGACAGCACAGAAATCAGCCTTCGTGAGGAGAGAAGAAAAATCCAAAACTCGACCAAATGACCTCCACAAATCATGAAATTTTAACTATAGTTTCCTAACAACATAACAAACATGTCACCAAAAGGTCTCCTCAAAAAGATCAGCCAATCAAAGCGAATTAAATATATTGTGAGGAACGCCAGTTTTTCAACCCTAGAGCTTGAATCGTCCCGATCTATGAACTCGTGAGGTTTCAATCAAATCCCTTTGGTGGAAAGGTTCAAATCACATCCTAGTTCATTTTCAAAGGACTGGTTTGACTCAAGAACTCCCATAAATCACGAATCAACCAAAAACATGAGAGGGAGAAAAAGGGAGAAAATAAGAACGCGAAGAACACAAGCGAGAATCGTAAATCCAACCGGGATGGGACAAGATGGCTCGAAATAGATCATTGGATTACTTCACCATGTCCGGTTACAAGCCACCCCTTAGCACAATCAAAGCTAGGATGGTGAAAAGATGAAACAAAGATCCCTCCTCCCTCTCTCCCTCTCTCGCTCAAAGGCTCTCACAAACAAATGAGAAAACCCCCACCTATCTAGCCCAAAGAGATGGCTGCCCCAATAGCCCTCTCCTCAATTATATCGGCACTTGGCTACTTCCCAAGTTGCCCTTACATGAAGCATACAACTCCAAACACCCTAGGGGCAAAACCGTCTAGCTTTTTCTTCGTTCATTGGATGGCACCGGCGCCTTTACGACTTAGCTTCGCCTCGACGCTAGCTTCGTGATGGTGCCACGCGTCCTCTGACTTGACGTCGTCCGGCCACACCGAGCTCGCCCCTGGTTTTGAGGTCAAACCGGTCAAACCCTCTTGCACGCCCTGCAATGCGTGACTCACCGATGTCGACGCATGTCCAGCCTCCGCCAAGCCTTCGACGCCTCCAAGTCTTTCGCTCCCGGCTTCCGGGCCGCCTACTCAACATGCCTTCATCCTGCTTGACTCGACCAATGCCGTCTCCATCACCGTGCATGTTCTCTTGCTCTTCCGTGCACCATGTGGATTGCCCATGACTCTGCTCGGACTCCTCAGGTCCCTCGGTCCAAGCCTACTCATATCCACCCTTCACTACCCTAGTTCACCGGCATGGACCTTTCGCGCTTGACCTTCACCTCATGCCGTCGACCGCCACATCACATCCTACACCTACACATCACAAGCCAAGAGACACAACACACAACATACAGTTTACATAAACACCACAACACAACGCACTCAACACAACACATCCGGTTAGCCGTTAGCATAGTCATGCACATATGAGATATGGACTCAACCGGTAAAGTCTCAAATCATCTAGTCAATCACTCATCACAAATAGACCAAGGCACTTCACAACTTGGTCTCTCAATCTCCCCCTTGATAAGTGCATTGACAAAAGATGATTTGAAAGAAAAAGAAAAACTCATTCAAGTGCCCAAAAGCCAAGTAAAAGAAAACACAAGGCAACTTGATATGAGAAAAGATTATGCAAGCTCCAAACAAAAATTCTAGGTTGCATCAAAGTCATTTCTCAATCTCCCCCTTGATAAATCCCACAAGACAACCAAAGAGTCAAGCAAAAGACACAAGAGCTTCATGAATCCCAAAATGCCGTCAAAGCCATTTCAACATTTGTCAAACGCTCATCACTATAAAATCAAGGTTCATATCAACTTGATTTTCTCAATCTCCCTCTTGATGAGTGTGTTGACAACATTCAAGTACAAAGAAATGGTTTGAGAGGTAAAAGCTGAAAATCTCATCCAAGTGATCAAAAACCAAGTAAAGGCAAGGATTAAAGTCACTAGGCATGAGAAGAGCCATAAAAGCCAGTATCAAAGTCATTGGAAACTTGAAATGAAAAATATCAGTCCCCTAAGATAAGGGCAACGGCTCTACACGACTGTGATAAAATCATGTGATCCCTCAAAAAGAGGCAGAAAATAGGCTCAACATTAATCACATGAAAATTTAAACTCAAATCAAAATCGGCTCCTCAAGAAGAGGTAAATAGCTCAACGTGACCGGCACAAGAGCACAAGAGCATACACAAACTCACAATTACTCTAATCAAATATCGGCTCCTCAAGAAGAGGTAAAGAAGCTCAACACGACCGGCAAGAGCACAAGAGCAAGAAAACTCACAAGAACTTGACGCCCCCTGAACAAATGCAACTCCCCCTGAACAAATGCACTCCCCCTGAAATCATGCACTCTCCATGAAATCAAAGCATGTAAAGGCTCTCCCACTTGACAAATGAATGAGTTTGTATGAATTTCTCCCAGTTTCTACCCCTTGTTGACATCAAGTCAAGCATAAGAACACAAAATGCATGTAAGGAAATGCAGAACCTACCAAGCTTCTCAAACATACCACAAAGTACTCTCAAAGGCTACAAGATAGATAAGCTTGGTGGATTATAAGGAGCAATAGCATCGCCAGCAAGATGAATTTATGTTACAACAAGGAGGTGAAGCAAATATCCAGTTTTAGCATTGTTCAAAAAGATCACCACATGAGAAAATACCTAGTCAAGAAATACCCAAGCAAGGAGGTCTAGACCATCAAAAGCTCATACAAGGAACAAATACTCTTAACAAAAGATCATTGCAGACACCCACAACACATCACTTGTCATGTGAAGCTTGTTGAAACCAAGTGCCTGCTTCCTTTGGTAGACATCTTGTAACAACTAAGCAAACCAGAATATGAACATGAAACATGAATATTTGGTGAAATTTGTGAATTTATTATCTTTATCATTTTTCTTTTCATTATTCACACAAGATAAAGTACATGAAGTCCCTTTGCGGCACAAAGAAGTCATGCTTTCACAAGGGGTGCATCATGGGCTAAACATCTGCAATGATATCTAGATCTTTGACCCAATTGAAAAGAACATGAATTCCAACCACAAGCTAAAAATGGAACTAGCACCTAGTAAACCAAAACTAAGTATGTACTCATGGGTGATACACAAGTTAATACAGTAGAATTTAGCATTGAATTTTAGAAAGCAGTTTTCCCATCATGTATCCATTATTATCAAGAGCATAACTGCACATTGCATCTAAGTCACCAACCAAAACACTAGCTCACAAGTAGCATAAGGTGGTACACAGGGTATATAGGAAAAGCTCATCTAGTGTAATATGAGACAAAATGCATTATGATACAGATGCAGTGTAATGCTAAAAGAGATGGGGCTCGGCTCAAAATCAAGAACGCTCATGAGAGTCAAACCAATCTAGGAAAAACTCTGTGGTAAAAGAAGAACCACCAATGATCCCAATTTAGTACCATAGAGGGGATACCAATTGAAGAATAAAAAATTTTCATCCCTTGATACCAATTGAAGAAGATGGAATCCAATTGAGAGATCAAATGTGATACCAATTAAAAGATCAAAAGCGGATATCCAAAACCAAAGCAAGTTTTGGTCCAAACTCCCCCTCGAATGAAGCCAAACTCCCCCTCAACCAAAGACACCTAGCAAACAAAAACTTGGAAAAGAAGGGGCAAAAGAAAAGCTCTAACACCAATTAAAACTAAGAGAAAATTGAAAGATTGAACAAATGCAACCCAAAGACAAGGCAAGCCCAAAAATAAGATGAAGCTCAAATCATGTCACACAATGTAATGATGATATCAATTGTGAGGAATTAAAGCATTGCAACATGATTCCATATTTATGAATAAAAGTTTGGGCAAAGCAAACATGTCAACAAGGTGCAAAGGATTATACAAATATACTAAGCTAAAATGATACCAAATGAACAACATGTCATACCCAATACAAAGACTAAGCTAAGGCATGGCACGATGTTCATGCGGATCATCCACCAAAATATATCACAAAGCTAGTATGAAAAGATGTACATGAAGATCACACAAGCTAACATGGAAAGGTAGCTAGCCTACCATGGTATATTAACAGCATGATACAAGTGCAAAACATGCAATAGTATACAAGTAAGCACAAGAATGTGGAGTGAAAAAAAAACTCACTATACAAGTGTACAAAGGCCTCTTGAGGGCCATCCAAATGGTGTGAAGAATCATCAAGTCTTGATCACCTCAAGGAAAAGATCAAGTCACTTCGAGCTCATGTTCTCCACTCGCATTCCTGTACCTACACATGAGGGGACAAAAAAGACCGAATCTTGGATCCCAAAGGGTTAGCAAGCATATACTTGGGAATCCAAAACTTAGTCGCACGGGTAAAAGATGCACTCAACTTATGTTGTGGGTTAGCATGATGCAAATACCGGTTCAAATGATAAGGTTTTGAAACACCCTTGGAAACATGCCTCAAAGGAGCAACTCAAGAAGAAGAACAAGTGCTACCACTAGCAAAAAGGCAATGATCCCCCAAGGTCTTAAGAGAAGAACCAACACAAGCACCATGAGAACCATATCGTGGACCAACATAGGAAGAACTAGAAGCATGTCCATGTGCATGAGCTAACTCACTAGAAAAGGAGTCAAAAAACCCATCAATGAAATGTGGCTTCTTACTAGGCTCACAAGTATGCATGCCATGAGCAAGGCTATGAACAACCAAAGGTCTAGAAGCACGAGCTTGCCGCATTTGTCTTGCACGACGATAACAAAAACTCTCTTGATGCCCATCTTTCTCATAATGAGAGCAATGGTATAAAGGCCTTTTTGGAGGCACGATCCAAGAGGACGAATCAACATTCTCATCCAAGTGATAAGTCCCTTGGGACTTAGGGCAAGAAGCATCAACATCCACCTTGGTGCCCAATTTAGGATCACACGTGCCATGGGAAAGGCTATGTGGCTTCCTAAAAGCTTTGGCACGCACACGTCGCTCATGCTTGACACGGTGAAAGCAAAACTCAACGATATGCCCATCTTTCTTGCAAAACGTGCAATGAAACTTCGGTTTGGAAATATGAGTTCCAAAAATGCGAGAAGCACCCTTGCAACTTGAAGTGTCTTGGGCAATACCGGAAGAAGCAACAAGTTTAGGAGTAGCTATAGAAGAGATATCCAAAGCACTAGCACAAGTTCTATCATCCAAAGACCCACGCTCAACACAAGAAGCAAACTCCGGTTGAGAAGAAGCAATTTTGGAAACACCAACATCGGAGTGACAAGAATTGCGAGAATCAAAAGACTTAGCACTAAGACTCTTGCATCTTGTGGCCAAAACCTCATTTTCAAATTTGAGGCGATCACAAGTACCACATGGAGCATTTCTCAAATTATCCATCTCCTTTTCAATACACTTAGCATATGTAGTACGCAAGAGTTCATTTTCTTTCTCAAGGTTGGCACTCATCTCATTGTGCTCAACCAACTTGGCGCTCATATCATCACGCATTTGCTTCAAAGCCAAAACTTCATTTTCCAACTCAAAGCATGACGTGCAAATAAGACTGCATGAACAATCATCATCATTCATATCAAGCATGATATCATGATTATCACAAGAAGTAAGGCAGGCATCATCATCAAGCACCAAAGAACACATGCTACAAGGCATAGACTTCATTTCACAAATTTCAGCCCTAGCATGCTCAAGTTCATCTACACATGTGGTGTGAGACAATTTTAGTTCATTAATTTTAGCAAACAAAGACTCACAAGAAACACATGGCAAAGAAGCATTGCACCTCAACAATGAAATTTCATCGCTAGCCTTATCAAGATCATGATTTAAAGCTACACAAGAATTGCAAGGAATAGAGGCATTGAGTTTCAACAAGACATTTTCAGATTTCAAGCAATTAAGAGAAGAGTTTAATTCATCATTCTTTCTAAGCAAGGTATCACAAGAATTGCAAGAATTTAAAGCACATGACTTCCAATGAGCAATTCCACATTTGAACCTAGCAATAGAACATTTCATCTTCTCATTCTTCCTACGCAAAGCATCACAAAGCTCTATGTTTCTCTCATTCTCATCTTCACAATCATCAACACGATTGCATAGAACCATGATGCATTTTGCAAGCGTACCTTGGCTCATGTCTCTTAGCCCGCGGTAGAACTCGCCCTTCGTGAGGTCACCGTCTTGGTAGTTCTCGAGGAGATCCATCACCACCTCCACTTCAGGTTCCAACTCAATCTTCGAACTCCTCCTACCTGAGGACAATGAAACACAAGAAGAGCTTGGTGCCATATCTCAAAACACCGGTTAGGATTTGCCCAAAGCAAGCTCAAATCTCAAAAACCAAATCCGCAAGCCAAAACGCCCTTTTTCTTGTCACCCCATGGATCACAAAGCCGATTAAGATTGTGTGATCCTTAACCTAGCTCTGATACCAATTGAAGGACCGAAAAGGCGACCAGAGGGGGGTGAATGGGAGCCTCAAATATTTCTTTTGAAATCTTAGGCTTCTGTCCCAAATTCAAACCCTAAAATCGAAGCGAGCGGAAGACGAGAGGTCCACGAGCCAACTAGGTGCTTGGTTTCTATGGTGATGATCGATAACACAGCGGGACTCTCAAGAAACAACTGGAAGCAAACTCCAAAGATCTAAGTCAAAACAGGACTCAAACTGTTCTTGTCGGAAGTTCCGACCCCCTATCGGAAGTATCGGGGATCTCTCGACAGGAGTTCTCTATCATTTCAGCAATTTTCCCTTCGGAACTTCTGACAGCACAGAAATCAGCCTTTGTGAGGAGAGAAGAAAAATCCAAAACTCAATAGACCTCCAAAAATCACAAAGTTTTAACCATAGTTTCCTAACAACATAATAAACATGTTTCCAAAATATCTTCTCAAAAAGATCAGCCAATCAAAGAGAATTAAATATCTTGTGAAAAACGCCAGTTTTTCAACCCTAGAGCTTGAATCGTCCCGATCTATGAACTCGTGAGGTTTCAATCAAATCCCTTTGGTGTAAAGGTTCAACTCATGTCCTAGTTCATTTCCAAAAGACCGGTTTGACTCAAGAACAGCCAGAAATCATGAATCAACCAAAAATATGAGAGGGAGAAAAAGGGAGAAAACAAGAACGCGAAGAACACAAGCGAGAATCGTAAATCCAACCGGGATGGGACAAGATGGCACGAAATAGATCATTGGATTACTTCACCATGTCCGATTACAAGCCACTCCTTAGCACAATCAAAGCTAGGATGGCGAAAAGATGAAACAAAGATCCCTCCTCCCTCTCTTACTCTCTCCCTCAAAGGCTCTCACAAACAAATGAGAAAACCCCTACCTATCTAGCCCAAAGAGATGGCTGCCCTAACAGCCCTCTCCTCAATTATATAGGCACTTGGCTATTTCCCAAGTTGCCCTTACATGAAGCATACAACTCCAAACCCCCTAGGGGCAAAACCATCCACCTTTTTTTCGTTCATCGGATGGACCTGGCGCCTTTACGACTTAGCTTCACCTCGACGCAAGCTTCGTGATGGTGCCACGCATCCTCTGACTTGATGCCATCCGATCGCACCAGACTCGCCCCCGGTTTTGAGGTCAAACCGGTCAAACCCTCTTGCATGCCCTGCAAGGCCTGACTCACCAATGTCGACGCGTGTCCAGCCTCCGCCAAGCCTTCGACGCCTCCAAGTCTTTCGCTCTCGGCTTTCGGGCCGCCTACTCGACATGCCTCTATCCTGCTTGACTTGACCAACACTGTCTCCATCACCGTCCATGTTCTCTTGCTCTTCCGTGCACCATGTGGATCGCCCATGACTCTGCCCGGACTCCTTGGGTCCCTCGGTCCAAGGCTACTTGTATCCACCCTTCACTGCCCTAGTTCATCAGCATGGACCTTTCGTACTTGACCTTCACCTCATGCCGTCGACCGCCACATCACATCCTACACCTGCACATCACAAGCCAAGAGACACAACACACAACATATAGTTTACATAAACACCACAACACAACGCACTCAACACAATACATCCGGTTAGCCGTTAGCATAATCATGCATATATGAGATATGGACTCAACCGGTAAAGCCTCAAATCATCTAGTCAATCACTCATCACAAATAGACCAAGGCACTTCACAACTTGGTCTCTCACTAGACAAATTTTCCAGCTACATCCAGAAGATGGCCAAGTCAATCTCCCAGCAAGTGTTGAGCTTCGTGAATTCATTCTACCCAAAAGCCAATTTGGCACCCGTTGCTGAGGGCGTGGCGGACGACTGCACTGATGAAGCCTTTCAATAGTATATGCAGGAGATGGCCCCAATTGCTGAAGAAGTAGCCAATCATCTAGCCCTTGAGTAATTCTGTATCAAAGCAAATATTAGTTCTGTATTGTAAACATGATATGAATGCTTTGTAATGTAAATATTTCTAAGTCTTGTTGCAATCTGTGTTGCTTTCAACTTCTTTTTTAGTGCAACTCACAATCTTCCCTGATATTTGCTCGTATGGTAGATGTGAGTGTCTGCGCACAAGGCTTCTTTGATGAGCCTCATCAGGCGCTAGTTGTGAGTACTCTTGTTATGTGTTTCTTTGTTGCGGTGCACAAGTACTCAAGCTGCCTGGGCTGTAGACTTCTTTAATAGAGGTTTCTTCAGGGTTTCAACAACTAGAGCCTATCTTTACAACCTCTTTGAGTTGTATTGATGTTACACTTTGGAAAGTCTAGAACTGCAGACTTGTTATTACAAGCCACGACTAGACATACTTGTCTGGTAGATAGTCTCTCAGGTAGTTAATTAACTCCCGAGGTACTGATGGCTTATTTTTTGCAAGCCGCCAAGGGACAGGTGTGTCCAAATGAATTAACTAACTCATGAAAATTATTGCAGACTTTCTTTGCAAGCCGCAATTGGACAATTTTGTTCGGTGAGTTGAATAACTCAAAAACTTTGCAGACTTGTTATTACAAGCTGTATTTGGTCAACTTTTGCCTAGAGAGGTGAATAGCTCATTAGAGTTGTGCAGACTTGTTATTACAAGCTGCTATTTGGGCAACTTGTGCCTAGGGAGCTGAATAGCTCATTTAGGATTGCTGCGAACTTGCTTCTACAAGCCGTGATAAAGCAGAAGTGTGGGCAAGTCAATTTTATTGGCCAGAGATGCATGAAGACATGAAAAGATTTGTTGCTACTTGCCTAGAATGCTAGAGAGCAGGAAATATTTTGTCAAGAAATTCTATGCCTCTAAATTATAATTTGCAAGTGGATCTATTTGATGTTTGGGGTATAGATTTTATGGGACCATTCTTGAATTCACATGGATATGAACATATCTTGGTCATGGTTGATTATGTTTCTAAATGGGTGGAAGCTCTTCCATGTCGGAAAGCATCAACAAAAGAATCAATTCATATGATCAAGACAATGATATTTTTTAGTTATGGAGTGCCAAGAATTTTGATAAGTGACGGAGGATCGCATTTCACGAGAAAAGATTTTGGCAAATGCTTGAAGAAATTGGGGATTGAGCATAGCGTATCTACAACTTATCATCCTCAAACTAATGGCCAAGCTGAGACTTCAAATAAGCAGCTCAAGGATATCCTAAAGAATACGGTGATCAAAGGAGGGAAGGATTGGTCAAAGAAGTTGGATGGAGCATTGTGGGCATATAGGATAGCTCATAAAACACTTGTAGGTATGACCCCATATCAATTCGTTTATGGAAAAACGTGCCATCTTCCCGTCGAACTTGAACATAAAGCTTATTGGGCTATAAAAGAGATGAATCTCAATGTTGATGCTACGAGAATAAAGAGAAAAATTCAAATAAGCAAGTTAGAGGAGTTGAGGGTTAAGGCTTATCACAGTACAAGCTTTTATAAGGAAAGAACCAAGAGATGGTTTGACAAGAGGCTTCACAAGAAAGAATTTAAGGAGGGTGACAAAGTGCTACTATACACTTCAAGGTTTAAACTCTTCGATAAAGGAAAATTGATAAGCAAATGGGATGGACCATACGTGGTTCGTTGTGTATCACCTACCAGAGCAGTAACAATTATGGACGTCAAAGGAGATCAAATATGTTGTGAATGGATAGTGACTAAAGGTATTCCTAGAACCTGGCATTGATCTTATCAATTATATTGACATTTACACCATAGAGGAAGAACGGCCACGTCAAGGCTGACGACACTAAAATAGGTACCTTGTATATACTCTATCTTACATTATGTTATTTTCTTTCAAATTTTTGTGTGGAACTCGAAAAATTAGATATATTTTTAGACGTACACGAAAAAGCAAAGGGTAGAGGGGCTAAAAACCCCCTGGGCCGATCAGCCTAGAGACTCCCAGACTGATCAGTTTGGGAGGTTTTCACCTCCAAATTGGTCCCACCCCCCTTTCTCATCTTTGGTAATGACAGAATATGGAAGTAAATTTTTGCGGGAAGGAGCGAGGAAGTTTTTGGGCATGTGTGGTTCCTTGGCCAAGACTACAAGAGTATATAATGAGGGCAATTGGAGCTCGAGTTTCACATCTACACAAGCAATTCTAATCCACTAAAACTAGAAAAAAAGTGCAATGGCGACGTCTAGGAGCTCGGGAGATGAGAGGGGGCAGCAGCCGGTGAAGGAGGAGGCTAGGCCGATCAGCCTGACCTTTCCAAGCTGATCGACACCACCCTCTTCCTTGGCCTCCGCCTTCGCCCTTCACATGAAAGCTAAGAGGTGCGAGTTGGGTCCTGAAACTCTACCAAGGACCCCTCGTAACGCTCGCATTAGCGTTGGAGGCAAGGCGCCATCTAGAGAGCTCACGGATCGCAAGTTCATCATCCTCTCAAATGATAGTGAGGTGCCAACGAAGAAGAAGGAGGCCGTTGTTTCTCCCACAAGGCGTTCAGGAAGGCTCCTTGGGATCAAGTGCAGGAACTATGTGGAGAAGACGTCCGAATACTCGCTGGCTAACTATGGAGGTGATAGCGACTGGGAGATCGATAGGAGCCCTGGATCGTGGGGTGTTGTAGGCCGTGACAACGAAGAAGACACCAACACGTACTGGATTGGGCTGATGAGATGAAGAAAAGAAAAGAGGAAGAGGAACGGCATCAAGACAAGGGCAAAGAGAAAGATCTAGAAGACAATGGGCAAGAACCGGAGGAGCATGATTGTATGTGTTGTACCGCTTGCAAGAAGAACATCCACTACCTCTTCGACGCCATCGACGACATCATGAAGGCCTTGCAAGCTTTGGATTAGAAGGTTGAAGACAGTGATCGCCTCCAAGAGGATGACTTCAACTTCTTGCAAAGGAATGTGAGGAAACTCTTCAGGATGTGCAGAAATATGAGGAAGAACAGAGCTAATGGTGAAGGAAGCAGCAACCATCCCGTGTGCAAGCAGTGCGGGCAGCATCACTAGTGCGTTCAAGAGCATCTCTCCTTTTGTACTCCATTTGGTTATGACAAGGACGTTGTAGATTTTAAGCGGGGGGGGGGGGGGGATCACAGCTTGTAAGGAGTTTTTGGATCTAGTTTGTTCAAGTCGAGTCCTGTGAGAGTCCAAATTAGTGTTTTTATTTCAATCAAAATTTGATAAAGTAGTAGTCTTCTTAGCTTCAGGAAGGCTAAGGTTTAGATCGCTACTTCAGCGTCTAGGTTTGAAGAAGCATGAATAAAATCAAGGATTATGTGAGTGTTTTTAGTGTCTACCTTTGCTTGCTTGTCTTTTACTTTTCCTTTATAACTTTTG
Organism: Setaria viridis; assembly: GCF_005286985.2. NCBI lineage: Eukaryota > Viridiplantae > Streptophyta > Magnoliopsida > Poales > Poaceae > Setaria > Setaria viridis. Next base: position 13,899,837 of record NC_048266.2, read on the forward strand.
ATCATGAGCTTTGTCTTGAATTTTAAATCTTGGTTGTGGAGTTAAGTAATTGATTTATCTTTGCAAGACCCATGCTTCATGATGATCTAGTACTTTGGTTTTGATTATGCTCTATGAGTAAGGTTTAAATTGGAGGTGATTTAAAAAATTTATTGCTTATCAAAAACCTCTGCAAAAACAAGATTGATCAAGTTCTCTAACCGGGTTGAGAGTTGTTTATGCTATCCAAAGCCTAAAAAGATTTATCCATACCACCATAAGCAAAATTAATGCTTTGAATTGAGTTAGGATCACTCACTCTTGGATTGTTTTAATTTCAAGCATTGATCATATCCTTCTACTATCTCTTATTGCTATCCTCGTCAATATTCACTAATTAGAGTTTTTCATTGGAACAATCATATTTTCTACTGAATTCCTTAAACCCGAACCAAATATTTCACAATTTTATTACCTATTCCTTGAACACAACCCAATATTTGAAGATTTGTTCCATTTCTAGCCGTGGAATATGAAATTTTATGGAAGGGACAATGTATGGAAGCCACACAAGAAAAGGGAGTGAAAAAGGAGGGCAAAGGAGGCTACGCTGATCGGCCTAGCACCCTCCAGGCTGATTGGCCTGGGGCTCTCTTGCCTCGGTTCACATGCGAAAAATTTTGGGAAGCTCTATGGAACATTCTAAAGCTAAAATTTGTGGTGTGGTGTTCAATGGAGGTTTCGAGAAGAGATGAAAAATAAGGAAAAAAAGGGAAGAAAGAAAGAAAGTGTGTGAAAGAAAACAAAAAAAGGGGTATAAGAAAAAGAATAAGCTTGAAAAGAAGAGGAGTTTCTACTGTCATGAGGATCAAAGAAAGTGCAAAGAAGGATTACCTTGTTTACAGAACGGATCTTCATTCCAACCATGTACAATCCGCCATGTTAGTTCCTTTATTTTATTTTATTTTATTTTGATTTTATTTTAACCATGAATAGTAGTACTTAGTGAAATTGTGAATGGGAATTCAATGTTAAATTTTGAAATGTGAATTCTCAATAGGGATGCATGCATGTGAGTATGATTAGTTATCACAATGTACATGTGATTGGTTGGATAGTATTAGCAAATTTGATTTGATAGTGTGGGCTCCAATTTGATTGGAATAAAAAATGGTCTGGTGATATGATTAGTTATCGGAATGTTTTACAACATTTCGTGAATTATGATGTTTTACACTTTTTATTGAAGTTGATGTTTGTGGAATAATCTATCTTATTATAATTTTATTTGGATAGTTTGGGCTAACTATGTCAGGTGGACGTTCTTTTTCGTTGTAGTGATGGTGGCCGTGTAGGTGGCCACCGTGGTGGTGGCAACCGTGGAAGTGGTAGGGGACACTACATTTTCAAGGAGCCACAACTGGCTTGTCCTCCAAGAATTCACTTCCCTAATCGTGTTATTGACTTGCTTACCGGCAATCGAAGCAAAGGAGCAATTCCCAACATAGTAATATTCTTTCTTTCTTGTAATTGGTTTTTTACTATACATGAATCATTTTTAAATTTACTTACATACATTGTAGCTTATCGATCCTATTAGATGTCTTAAAGATGTTATCGAAGCTCTAAGTGGTACTTCTCCTTTAGTGCAATCCGAGATGGTTGGTGAATGGAAGTTTAAAAGAGTGAAGATCCCTTTTGAAGTACCTGTTTGAGGAGGACAAGCCAACTCAATGCGACGACCAGAACAAGCCATCCCGATGGTATCAATTGCCGCATGGGGTCAAGTAGCATCAAATAGGGTAACTTTTGACAGAACCACTGTGGAGGCCTACGTACAACAGCTTTAAGGATCGTCATGGAAACTTTGTGCCAAACTTCTCATATTTTCGAATAAAGGCGCTCGAGGAGGGAGAAAGCAATATGACTATGACTTTTGAGAGGCTTTGTCAGCTAAATCAACATGACATGGTATGGAACATTCTTTTATCATTCAAATCATTCTTTATCTTTAGTTATGTTACATATTTAGTTATGTTACATCTTTTAACTTTCATCATGTTATTCTATCTTTTTCTCAAACCATTATGGCAATGAGCTTTCATGTGATTCTGACTCAAGTCTTGGATGTGTTAAATTATAGTTACATGGATGGAAATCCGATATACACCAGAGATTTCAAGCTCTATGCTCATCTCACTTTCTATAGGCTATATCAGTTTACCTCTCCAATGTTCGAGATTTATGGTAGTGTATGTGACTATCCATGTGAAGCGGTAGAGAGTGCACTAATTCATGCTCTAGTTTATATTGATGAAGTTCTAGGCTTTACAATTAGAGATTTAAACTATGTTGCATATCTAAGGAAGCGAAGTGGAGTATGAAATATGTAACATGCATGGATGTACCCTACCCTTTTATTATGGATTTGAACTTGTTCTCTCTAAAATCTTAAGTATTAATGTACAAACTTGTGAGACTTGTTATATATATTTCCTTGCATATATAATGTTTTTTGAGTGTTGGATCTGAATAGGTTGATTGTGAACCATATTTTAAAAATTTGGCATGAGAATGGAACAAATTTTTAGCAGGAAAGACATTTCCAGAGGTGGGTGACGCTATCACCAGCCCCTGGAAAATAGTTTGCAGGGTGGGTCATGGCGTCACCCGCCCCTGAAGATACCATTTCCAGAGGTGGGTGATGGCGTCACCCGCCCCTGGAAACAACTTTACGGCGGCGAACCTGTTACCTGCTCCTGAAACAGCTATTTGTAGCTATGAAAAGCAGGAGCGGGTAACACGCCCACCCCTGCAAATGCCATTTCAACCGCCCCTGGAAACCGTATTTGTAGTAGTGTGCCTCCTGTATCAGCGAAATCCTTTTTCACAATGTTTGTCGTGTAATGGGCTAATAAACAAGAGTTTCCTACAAGATATCTTCTGATCTATGACAATAATTTTATGACAAATGTCAAAACGTTATAAATTTATAACATTATTTTCTAAGAATGTTAAAATATTGCATCCGAGCAAATTCATTGATGAAGTTATCAAACATCATAAAATGCATTCCCACCGAAGTCAAAAAAAGTCACTTACTGCTAGTTGGTGGTTTTGTAACAATATAAGGTGTGCGAAAACGTAATAAATTAAACCATCTAGGGTCCCTCATGTAAGCATGATGGTTCATGTAATTTTCATTATAGATTGGAAGATTTCTTATAGTGTTGGTTTCTCTAAAATGTTTTTCCCATACAGTTTTTGGAAGAGTTTTGTGATTGAACAAGAATTACATGAAGCTTACAATATGCTAATTGATCAAGGTTAGTGTTAGAATCAAGATTATGTTAGTGATCCGTTAGGTGGTTTCACTTTGTAGAGAGACACCTCAAAGGAGATAGTCATGACCTTTCACGAAAGGATCGGAACCTTTCGTGAAGGGGTCATTCCGTGAAGGTGAGCATGCCATTTCACCATATATAAATATGTAACAACGTTGTTCGTTCAGTCAATGAAGAGAATTATCGTATTCGTCTTTTAATTCTCTATGAGATTGATACTTAACACAAACTCCATAAATGTACGTTGAATATCGGCACCATATTCCAAATGAATCATGTATCGGGTAACTCACATGTGAGACTAAGACACATCGGTGGCATACATTTGTTACAGTATTCGCTAGTATATGCATCCCCCAAAACATCTGGCAGGGGTCGCTTTTGCATGGTGTACTGGGAGTTGGACCGCATTTTCTTTGCTGGTGAACATAGCTATCAGCATGTTAAACATGTTATCCACCAAATCTTCCGACAACTGCCCTCAATAAACAAGAGAGGCGAGCTCCACGTGCACCTTTCTTTTAATGCCCATGAATGAGCGACCGAAGCATTGGGCCTTTGGCAGATGCTACGTCAACATCACTACAAATCTGCTTTCTGACAACGATTTTGCTTAAACAAAACACGCATCGAAATGTGAATATCTGGACCAGACACTGACGATCCTGAACATACGTGATACTTGGGCCTATAAATAGCCACCTGCTGGGCATGGACGCCAACACAGTTCAAAGTGGTGTCATGGTCAATATGGATGCCATTGTGTCGCTCGCCATACTCCTCCTGGTGAGTGTGCACGCATGAGTTGTATTAGCGAGTGCTCTCATACATGTGAAGAAAACGAGTGATTGTTCGGTTCTATCGTTCGAACGGGCCGTGCAATATCTATCAGCAGTAGCAAGGCTTGTTGTTACAAAAACAACATTTCTTTGTTTTACTTAATATTTTACGACGTCTTTATATGATGCTGCATGCAGGTTACTGGAGCAGGAGCAAGCAAACATGCAGATCTGCCAGCTGGGCCTGCCGTGAAGTCGCCTAAGACCATGGCGCCAATGGTGTATTGGCAAGCAGTTCTTCCTGAGACTCCGATGCCCCAAGCCATACACGACTTGTTGACCCAATCTACAGGTATATATCTCTCTCTTTCCCACGAGTGAGTAAAAATTTGTTTAATCATCCACATTTTTAGGTGCTCTGGATTTAGCCTGGAAATGTATGGTAGCGGAAAATTTACTGCCTCTAGCTAGTTTAGTTTACTTCTACAGTTTTACTTTTACCAATTGCATGGGACCGTATATATCAGGCCATACAATATATATTCCCGGCTTCTGCCTTATTGTCCCGGCAACATTTTCCTCAAATGGACACAATAACCTGGGTTTGTATATATTCCTAATTTAATTACTTCCCCCTTATAAATAATAACCTGGGTGTATCTTGGTACGTCTCCATAGCCGGAATTTGGATGTACCAAAAAGGACTCAAAAAGCCTTCGGGTACAAATTAAAAAAGAATCAGAAAACTGCAACTTATAAGTATGTAATATGACAAATATGTTGTGTAGTAGGTACCGCCTTTAAATATATATATGACATTTAGGACAAACTAATTGGTTTAAGACTAAACTAATTTACTTGTCCCCAAATGTCATATATGGAAGAACTGAGGGAATACCAGATAAATAAACTTTGGAAAAAAGAGATATGTTCTATCTATTCTTCCACATGGAACCTGACCAGTAAGAAACATGGTATTCCATGAAAGTACGAAAATTCCTCCCCTCCCATGCATTGGGTAAAATCTAAATCCTCACACACCATCGTCAATTACTCTTGAACGTTCCATGTGTTATAGACACATCGATAACATCCGAGGGATTATGAATTCTCTTAGAGGTATATGAGAAAGTTCCCCAAAAAAAGTAATATGGTGTTCTTTTCGTTCATTAGCAGTGGCACCTCAAATCTCATTCCAAGTGCCATAAAACTATACACTAATAGTAAAAAAACATTATAAAAATGTATTGTATAGTTATCCATACTTCAATTGAATGCTAGTTTGAATGCTAGAAATTCTCTAAATTTCAGTCCATCCATTTATTAATATTTATTTGGATGAGTTTTCTGTGTACAATGCTTTTCTTTTTAGCCTTATTATTTTTTCAATTATATTCTGACTTTTTTTAAACATATTTAGAAAACATATTATAAAGATTTAGTGTATATTTACCCATGTTTCATTTCAAAATAGAAATTCTCCAAAATTATTATTAATGTACTCCACCCATTATATTTATATATTTGTTTAGACTACTTTTCTATATACAATTATTTTCATATACTTTGAATTATAATTCAAGGTTTTTGTTTCACAAATATCAACTACTGATCCAAAAGAGAGTATACAATGTAGTTATTAACTCCACTTCTTTTCAATTGTGAAAAAAATAAATATGGTTGCAGCCTTTATAACTGTTGTTGTATATAATGCATTAAATTGCCACAATTAGTACGTTCTTAAACAATTCAATATTTTCCTATTTATATTTCTAACTCTAATTTACTTATGTAAAGCCAAAAAGGTTCATAATAGGTATCTTAGAATCAGTGTCAATGCTAGATATAGGAATTTTTATCAGTAAATTAACTTTGATCAACAACATTTATATTCACATAAATGGGGAGTAGTGTTATTCCAATTTGACATTTTAAATTTCATGGGTCGCAATTGTTTCCATGATTTGTTCACAATAGTTGAATATAGTCATAGTTCCATGTTTGATATAAGGATCTTAAAAGAAACTTTGAGAAAAAAGTTTCATATTTTTCATTCCTACCGGTAAAATTGTGTTCAAATTTTCTTTTGTCACTAATCCAACCTAAAAAGGCATAAGATAAATACTAATTATTGTCATTTTAACACATATTATTGCATGTACAAGAAGCCTATTATTGTAAAATATTTATTTTATTTCAGCAACATTATCTTTATTGTCATTAATCTATAGTTCAATACTCATTCATAATGTTTGTCATACATGCATTAGGACATGTCTCTCAGGATAATAAAGGTTTGGCACAAGGGGAGAACTCAAGAAAAGTCACCGCATCATATGGGTCCCAAGGTGAGGAGGACACAAGGAAGGTCACTACTTCACATAAGTCCCAAGGTGAGGACTCAAGGAAGGTCACCGCCTCATATGGGTCCCAAGATGATGGAGACTCAATGAAAATAATGATGTCATATGGATCTCAATGTAAGGACAACTCAAGGAAGGCCACCACATCATATGGGTCTCAAGGTGATGAGGAATCTAGAAAGGTCACAACTTCATATGGGTCCAAAGGTGAGGAGGACTCAAGGAAGCTCACCACATCATATGGGTCCCAAGGTGATGAGTTATCAAGAAAGACCACCACATCATATGGGTCCCAAGGTGATGAGTTATCAAGAAAGACCACCACATCATATGGGTCCCAAGGTGATGAGTTATCAAGAAAGGCCACCACATCATATGGGTCCCAAGGTGATGAGTTATCAAGAAAGACCACCACATCATATGGGTCCCAAGGTGATGAGTTATCAAGAAAGACCACCACATCATATGGGTCCCAAGGTGATGAGTTATCAAGAAAGACCACCACATCATATGGGTCCCAAGGTGATGAGTTATCAAGAAAGACCACCACATCATATGGGTCCCAAGGTGATGAGTTATCAAGAAAGGCCACCACATCATATGGGTCCCAAGGTGATGAGTTATCAAGAAAGACCACCACATCATATGGGTCCCAAGGTGATGAGTTATCAAGAAAGGCTACCACATCATATGGGTCCCAAGGTGATGAGTTATCAAGAAAGACCACCACATCATATGGGTCCCAAGGTGAGAAGGATTCAAGGAAGGCCACTACTTCATATAGGTCCCAAGGTGAGGATTTAAGGAAGGTCACCACTTCATAATATTTAGCTTCTTAGAAATGAAGTATTTATGATCTCAATCATGTTTCAGGGGACAGGCATGACCATATTCACAGCCACAACAACGGCAACAAGCTAGCAGACGTGTTCTTCTTCCATGACGTGCTACGGCCAGGGTCCATTATCACACCGACCATCCCACCGACCACATCCTTGCCACCCCTGCTACCGCGCCACGAGGCTGAAACCATTCCATTCTCCACCAAGCGCTTCGGCGACATCCTTACCATGTTCGCGCCAGCGTCCCATGCCATGGCAGATGAGATACGGTGGACTCTGGACACTTGCGAGCACCCGCAGACACTCGCAGGAGAGAAGGCCAGCTGCGCCACGTCCTTCGAGTCCCTCGCAAAGCTCCCTGCTGCCCTCCTTGGGATACGCAATGTCCATGCTTTCTCGGGTGACATGCCCATCGACCCTGCGGGCACGACGGCGCGACGGGGGAGGTATAACGTGACGGCTGTGCGGAAGCTCTCCGACTCTCCGATGGTCGCGGCGTGCCATGACCTGACGTACCCCTACGCGGTGTACTACTGCCACACGACGAACCCAGCGGCGGCGTACCTGGTGACGCTGGCGGCCGAGGATGGCGGGGCGCCGGCGATGGAGGCCCTAGCCGTGTGCCACCTGGACACGTCGCAGTGGACCCCCAGACACCCGTTCCTAGTGGCGCACAATCTCAAGCCAGGTGATGCGGTGGTGTGCCATTTCCTCTCTAAGCTCAGCATAGTCTGGGTCCCGGCCGGCGAGCAAGGAGGCGCACGTGAAGCCCGGAAGAACGCAAAGTACCTGAGGGCATTTGCATGAGCAAGCTCTGTGGCACGTTTGTAACCTGTCGAACAAACAACGTGGCTCTAGTACTAAATAAAAGCTGCGTGAACGTATTGTGATCGTGCTTTGTTTAAGCAAAGTGTTGTGGTTATGGTTTGGCTAAGCAACGAACTCATCTTTTATTTGTAATAATTACTTAAGGAACTGGCAGTTAAGATTTGAGACGTCTCCTCAGGTAGTAGAGTTGGAAATTCTCATGCCAATAAAGTATAAATTTGATCCTCTGCAAAGCCAGATGAGCAACGGCCAGACCTTTCGTCCAACCCTCTTTAGATCCGGATAAAATCGGACCTGTGACTAAAGGGAGACCCTTTAGTCCCGGGTGAAAAAATTAGCCACCTATAGGGACCCTTTAATCTCGGTTGGTGTTACCCAACTGGGAATAAAGCCCTCGACCCTTTAGTCCCGGTTGGTGTTACCACCCGGGACTATAGCACTAGTAGAGAACTAGCTTTTAGTCCCGGTTGGTAGGGTGCATATCTCCCAAAAATCCATCCGGGATAAACCAACCAGGACAAAAGGGAAGGGGTCTTTAGTCCCGGTTGGTGTCACCAACCAGGACTAAAGGGCCTGCCATGCCAGGCATGGGATAGGCCCTTTACTCCCGGTTGGTCAAAGTAACCGGGAGTAAAGGGTGCCCATTTAGTCCCGGTTGGGTTTCCCAACCGGGAGTAAAGGGTTACCCTTTAGTCCCGGTTGGATTTCCCAACCGGGACTAAATGACGCCTGAAATTTTCATGCATCGCGTACGTAGTACCGCGGCCCTTTTATTAACCTTTAGTAGTTGAGATTTTTTTTTATAATGAAATCAACTAGTATTTAAACGAATGAAATTTGTAATTATACAATTACTATATATATACACAATTCAACTAGTACAAATCGATCTTAATTAGCGCGTATTATATATATAAATAAATCAAACTATATATCTACAATCTTCCCGTCGAGGTGTTGCTAGGAGCGTCTAATTGTCGTCCATCGTAATAAAATTCTCCTTTTGGATGTACCACCTCGTCCATTAGGAATCCAATGAGACCTTCACATATTGCCGCTACTCTTTCTTCCTTCGAGAGTCCTTGTTGAATATTTAACATCTATAATTTGGAAATTTGTGAATGTTACACGAACAATTAAATATAAGGAGCTAGAAAATAATTAACTAGTAATAGTTTTATTTTACGTACTTTAAAGTTGTGCGGCGTCATCTTTAGTCCCTTGGGTCCCATAAAACTGTGCATGTGCTCACAGATGTAGTAGCCACATAGATTATTCCCGGGTTCCTATCTTAAGCACTTCAGTGCGGAAAAAAATAAGTTATGAAATATTCGTGTTATACAATGTAATAAATGTGCAAACTTCATACGTACCGGGAAGTCTGTGTTCCATGTAAGTTTTTCTTTGAATGGACCTTTGTGTGTCCTTATGAATTGTTTCCATGCGCTGCGGATTAGAATAATGAATGATATAGTGTAATAGGGATAAAATTTGGGAAACAAACTTTTGCATAGAGATAAAGATCCAGAATTATTACAAGCCTAGCCTGTCTTGCATGTCTTGGTACTCTACTGGATCTTTTCTCAAGGAATTGAAGACAATGACGTGGCTTCTTTCAGGCTCAATTATAATAAGGATCCAGTGGAAGCTGCGTACGTAAACTGTTCATGCATATTAGAGCTAACTAACATTAATCAGGTAAGGAAAAAGATAACAAAAGTAGACGGTATACACACACTTACTTGAATTTGTATGGAAGTAGTATGAAATCCTTGAATGTTTGTTTGTCTAGGAAATTGTATACTTCCACCAAGGTTTTTTCCGGTGATAATTGTTTCTGTTTTTGGTTAACTACGGATGGATCCATGAAGCCAATATGTAGGTACGCCTCTGGTCGGCACGTCTGAATTAGCATCCTACATAAAATGGAAGATGAAGTTAGTACGGTGACGCACGCAAAAAAAATACTGATATGAGCAAAAATTTACATGTAGAGTTAAATGGATACTTACAGAACCCAAGCGCTGATCAGAGAGACGTCCAGGGCATCATGATGGTACACTTCATATATATCCTTGAAGTCTAGCCATAGAACTTTCTTGCCTTCGCCGTAAAAATCTATCGGTTTTACCTTAAGGCCGAACATCTCCCTCGAGTCGGCGGACACCATCATGTACCATTGATAGAATTCGTACATCTTTGTTGATAGCTTTCGTACCAACGAAGGCCTTACTAGAGGTTTGCCTAGCTCATAAGTCCATCTTGGCTCAGGGAGCGGTGCAGATGGCGTCTCAACTTGCCCTAAATATTCATCAAGTCCTAGACCTGTTTCTTGCATGAATTTCAATACTTCTACTTGTTGATCCAAGGGCATTGCTGCTACCCTTTGAGCGTCTTTTTTTGATAAATGCCTGAGGTCGGGGACAACACCACAGGAAGATGACTTTCCTTTCCTTTTGTCCCTTTCATCAGCCTTTACTAAAGCTCGTTCATAGTTTGATAAGAGTGGTATCCTTTTCTTGGCTCCTTCTTTCATCCTAATAAGAAAGTTTAAATCTCTTTGATTTACTAGCGGTGGCTCCATATCCCTTGCTTTTTTTTTTTCTTTGGCTTGTTTCTTGAACCACTCACTGGCCTCTCATTGGATTTCTGCCCACTGTAACGCATGAGTCATTGCCTCCCAGCGTTCCTTACGAGTCACTTTAGGCTTCTTTGTTTTATTCTTTCTCTGTTTTTGCTTGGGAGGTGGTGCTCGTGACTTCTTTAGTGGTGCTGCAGGTTCCTTGATTGGGGCTGCTCTTGGTCCCGGCGACGGTGATCGGGGAGGGGTGTTGTTATTATCGTCGTCGCTCCCACCACCAGGATGTGGTGGAGATGGAGACCTTGATATAGTAGGAAGCGACAGTCCTGGAGCAGGTTGTGCAGGAGATGATGGTCTCGAGCTATGAGGAGAAGGTCGCTGCTGGGGATCTACGGGGAGCGGTCTTGAGCTCTGAGGAGATGGCTCCGTGCCGGGAATGATGATGTAGCATTTTTGCCATAGAATGATCCCATGAAGCGCTTCTGCCAGTGTCGTTTCCCTGTCGCCTCCCGGGAGGTCGATCTCTAGGCCTTCATATTGGCTATCAACAATTTGCTCTACGCGGACGCTGGCGTAGCCAGGTGGAATCTCCATGCCATGACTGCTCTGCCCCGCCAGGGTTGGTAACACACTCTCGTACGCTACCTATACATATAGCAGAATTAAACAAGTTATTAAACTCCGATCATGAGGCGTGGATCAATTGACAAGATTGTATAAATATTATGTATAAGTATACCTTAATAGTGAGGTTGCCGACTGGTGCATGCAGCTCACATGTGGTGCGTTGCGTGATGGCATCCACGGGGAACCGTTGCTCCTCCACGGGTAACCTGGGCGTCTGCACATCGGGGACCCCTTTAGAAGCACAACTGCTCAAGAGGCGTTGAGAAGGGCTAGCATAGTTTGGATTCAGCAATGCTTCAGATTGGGCCAACTCCGCAACTGCGTGGGCCACTCGATGATTGATTTCCTCCAACATTATTTCTTCTTGTGCCTGCACTTTGGGTTCTAGCATCTGCCGCCAGCTCTCCTCGATCTATTCCTTTCTTCGCTTGCGGCTTCTGTACGATGCGTTGTCGCCTCGGAAAGCAAACTTCCACGGAATGACCCGAACCCTCGGAAACATTATGGGTGCTCGGGATTACCGAGGGCCAATGTGAGCTCATCATTCTCTCGGTCCACGTTCAACCTCCCAGCCTTAGAATCTTCAATGTTCTTCATAAGAAGTTCGGCCTTCTCACCTATTGTGTCATTGAATATCAACATCCCATCCTCTTGGCTCAGGGAGCCTCCATGAGCGTAATACAAATTTTTTGATTGTTCAGGTCATTCAATAGTTGCAGGTACGATTCCCCGTTCGATCAGATCTTGTTCCATCTTCCTCCATTTGGGAATTGCTATGCCATAACCACCTCGCCCTAGATGATGACGGTAGCCCTTCTGACCAGCATTTGTAGTGTTGGTCAGGATCTTTTTCACACCGTCTTCACTCCTCTTATATTCAACAAATGCATCCCAGTGGTCCCTCAACTTTGGCCACGCGTTGAAGTCTAGAGTTGGGCCCTTCTTAATGTAGTGGATATCCAGCATCTTCTTGAATGTCTGGAATTGTGTAGCCATCTTCTTAAGTGTCCACGCTTTCACATCCTTCTCAATATATCCTTCGGGGAATGTGAAATGTCTCTTGACATCTTCCCACAACATATTCTTTTCTGTCTCCGGGAGGGCGTACGGATTAGTGCTTCTGCCCTTCCATTCTCTTATGCTGATAGGCACGTTGTCCCGGACGATTGCCCCGATCTGACTCACGTACTTCTTTGCTACTTTCTCAGGAGCAACCGGCCTGCCCTCTTCTATCACTTCCATGATGACAAGCCTCCCTTCCATCACCTTTGTACGACCTTGGGTCTTCTGCCCTTGCGTCAATCCAGAGGGCTAACAGTTCAAGATTCGTTAATTAGTACGTAGTAGTAACGGTGGCGTCAAACAATAAAAATTAAATATACCTCACCGGAACCTTCCGCCACGGCAAGGTGTTGCTGGGGCTCATGCTCGTCATTCCCATCGGCGGACATGTTGAGGAACATGTTGAGGAACATGTTCGCCTGGGTGCCCTCTTCATCGGTATATGATATTGGAAGGTTGTCGCCACTACCATCACCAGCGATTATCTGCTCCATGAGATATCTTGCGGTCTCGTCGTCTGCCATTTGAACTATTAATTGAAACATACATGGAATCATACATGATAGTCATGAATCATAGAAATCGCCTTAGTCACATGTACGTAAGGGTGTATACATGAAATCATAAAATAACATGAATCCCACAAAGTCCAGAATGTTTATACAAATTTCAACAAATTAGTAGTACTTTGTAAGAATTTCTACCAAATTTCTACTAATTTCTACATATATATTAGAATTTCTAGCAAATTACTACTAATTCCTACTAATTTTACAATAACAGGAATCCCACAAAGTTAGAAATATTTATACAAATTTCTACAAATTAGTAGTACTTTGTAAGAATTTCTACCAAATTTCTACTAATTTATACATATTTATTGGAATTTCTAGCAAATTACTACTAATTCCTACTAATTCTACAATAACATGAATCCCACAAAGTACGGAATGTTTATACAAATTTCAAATAATCAGTAGTACTTTGTAAGAATTTCTACCAAATTTCTACTAATTTATACATATTTATTGGAATTTCTAGCAAATTACTACTAATTCCTACTAATTTGAATGAATTTATACAAAATTTCGAACTAATTACTACTAATTTCTACTAATTTTATTTTCTAACTAATATACAAATATCTATTAATTTTCTAACTAATCTACTAATTTCTATTCATTTTCTAACTAAAAAATAAAAAAGGCCCTTGAGCACTTCGTTCCCGGCGCCAGTGCCGGCGGACCTCGCGCGGTCGACGGTGGCTGGGGCGATGAGGTGGCCGGGGCGGCGGGATGGTGGAGGCGGGGATGAAGCGAAACAACGCCGGGCAGAGGCGTCCGGCGATGAGGGATGACGGAGGCGGCGCGCACGACAGAGGCGGCGACGAGGAGGCCCCGCGACAGACGAGGGCGTGGCGGCGACAGAGGAGGTGCTGTTGACGGAGGCGGCAATGAGGCCCTGCGATGGAGGCGGCCGGCGGCGACGAGGTCGAGGGGGCACGATGGAGGAGGATCGGAGGCGGGCCGGGGCAATGGAGGAGGAGGCGGTCCGGGCACGGGCGAGGCGGTCGTGCGGCGGGACGACGATGGTCGGGGCAATGGGGGACGACGACGGCGGCGGCCGGCGAGGGAGGTGGACGGGCAGGGACGGAGCAGGCGAGAGGGTGCGGGATCTTGGCGAAAATTTGGCTAAGTGTAACTGGCGTGGGGGATAGAAGAGGCTACAGTGCCTTTTATCCCCCCCTTTATCCCGGTTCGTAATGGCACCCGGGACTAAAGGCCCTTTTGTCCCTGGTCCCATCACCAACTGGGATAAAAAGGCCCCCCTTTTATCTCGGTAGCTAACTGCAACCGGGATTAAAGGGTACGTTCCCCCGGCGGGAATCGAAACCTACCTTTTTATCCAGGGTGCCAACACCAACCGAGACAAAAGGGCCCCCCCTTTTATCCCCTTTGCTAACTGTAACCGGGATAAAAGGGTACGTCCTCGGCAGGAATCGAAAACTACCCTTTTATCCCAGTTGCAATTGTCAACCGGGATAAAAGGCGGGCCTTTTGTCCCGGTTTCAATTGGCACCCGGGATAAAAGGGCCTTTTCCCAAACTTTCATCTCCCGCCTGTTTTTTGGAAAAGGATTTTATTTATGTTTTCACTGCATTTCAGGATGCAAAACAAAAAACTTCACATATTTTGTACATGCAAAAATATATTTAATTAGCGAGTATATTGACAATAAGTGTGATTTAGTCATTAATTCTATACCAGTTCGTTTAGCCTCTAAAATAATTATTTTACTGCATTGCTATGATCAAGAAATTATTCAATTAGATAATTTCAACGCACAAAAAAATTCATGTACGTATGTGGTTAACATTGTTCATGTTTATCTAATAAATCTTCACCTAACAAATTTAAGAACACATGAAATCATACATAGGTTAAATTAAAAATTGTATCATGTACTACACAAAGGTCATGTAAATTTAGCTCATTACAATACAACGTTGTAAAATTTTTTCTTCACGAAAGTTCTTTGATCATGATCGCGGTGTAAGTACGGAGCCTCTTCTTTGGATAACAGGATGCTTGGATCAACTTCAACTGCGAATGGAGGCATGCCATCAAACTGATCATAATCATCTGATTGGTCTGTTTTATCCTCGACTCCCACAATTTTTCTTTTACCTGGAAGAACTATGTGGCACTTTAGCTCCCATGTCTCTTCTAGATTTCTCTTGGGTTTGCTACACATGTCCTTCACATAGAACACTTGATGCACATCATTGGCAAGTATGAATGGGTCATCACTGTATCCAGTCTTGCTCAGATCTACTATTGTCATTCCGTACTGATCTTTGGTTATGGCAGTTAGCTTCACCCAATTGCAAAGAAATAGAGGGATGTACAGCGGTCCATATTCGAGTTCCCATATCTCCTGTATGAAACCATAATACGACTCCTTGCTATTATTTCTATCTATGGCATCTATGCAGACACCACTATTCTGGTTCGTGCTTTTCTGGTCCTGGGCTCTCGTGTAAAATATATAACCATTTATCTCATAGCCTTGGAATTTCACGATTGTGCTAGCAGGTCCCCTAGCAAACCAAGCGAGCTGTGGGTGAATCTCAGAGTTACCCATAAGTTGTTGGTGCAACCAGGAGGGAAAAGTTTCCATGTGATGACGTGTAAGCCAAGCATAGGATTTGGTCGGGTTTTTGGAAACTACCATCTGCCTGTGCTGCTCGATATACGGAGACGCAAAGGATGACTGTTGTAGAACAGTGTAGTGTGCCTTGTCGAACAAATCAGTATCATTGCTCAAACTTGATTTCCTTCCAAGGGTGCCCATTCCCCGGAGCCTCCCCTCGTGGCGTGAAGTTGGAACCCCAATCGAGTCAATTGAATCAATAAAATCAACACAAAACTCGATCACCTCCTTTGTTCCATATCCCTTGGCGATGCTTCCTTCTGTACGGGCACGATTAAGAACATAGTTTTTTAGGACTGGCATGAACCTCTCGAAAGGCCACATATTGTGCAGGTATATAGGTCCGAGAATACTAATCTCTTTTACTAGGTGAATCAGTAAGTGTGTCATAATATTGAAGAAGGATGGTGGAAATAACAACTCAAACCTGACAAGACATTGCACCACATCGTTCTGTAGCTTTGATAGCTTGGATGGATCAATTGTCTTCTACGAAATCATATTGAGAAATGCGCATAGCTTTACGAGCGACAACCAGACATTTTCTGGTAGAACACCCCTCAATGCAACTGGAAGCAACTGGGTCATCAAAATGTGGTAGTCATGGGCCTTGAGATTTGTAAACTTCTTTTGTTTCATATTTATTATTCCCTTTATATTCGAGGAGTACCCAGACGGGACCTTCATACTATTCAAGCATTCAAACATGGTATCCTTCTCTTCTTTGCTAAGAGTGTAACTGGCAGGACGTAAGTAGTACTGTCCATTATCTCTCTTTTCCGGATTTAGGTCATCTCATTGCCCCATGGCTTTCACGTCCTGTCGTGCTTCCAATGTATCTTCTGTTGGAGGTATGCCCTAGAGGCAATCATAGAGATGATGATATTCCATTTGTATCCATGATTTGTATGTTGTGTTCATTGAATATCCATTAAAGGCTACTTGAATTGATTTGCAATTATGTGAATTGTATGTGAAACTCTTTACTTGTATGGTTATTCTAAAGTTGTCCCTAGTCGGAGTTCATGTGAGGACACACATGAATATTAGACTAGTACATGTATTAGTTGATGACTATGTTTCACAAGTCATGGACATGGAGATGTTGAACTAATAATGTGGACACATGTGGAGACATGTGTTAGGACTGACCCAACACGAGAAGTAGTTCTCTCTTTAAACAACATATACGCTTTGTCCTTAGACCTGAGATTGTCGCATGTATTCTAGATGTGGATCGACCTACTTAGGGGCTATCAAACGCTACGCCGTAACAGGGTAGTTATAAAGGTAGCTTTCGGGTTTGTCAAGAAGCATGCTATGAG
This sequence comes from Setaria viridis, assembly GCF_005286985.2. Taxonomy (NCBI): domain Eukaryota; kingdom Viridiplantae; phylum Streptophyta; class Magnoliopsida; order Poales; family Poaceae; genus Setaria; species Setaria viridis. The sequence goes on from NC_048266.2 coordinate 13,916,780, forward strand.
ACATGGTCAATCAAGAAGGGATTTGCCCCTCTTTGATTGAGAGTGATATCTCTGGGCCCCTCGAGTGATCGGATCCGAAAATGCATGGCCATGCTACGTACGGTTAAGAGTTAACCTACAAAGGGATTCCGAATCACAGGATCGAGAAAGAGCGGTCGGCTTGAAGCTAGACCAAATATCGTGAGGCAAAGGGAGTAGCATGTATATTATGTTGTGATGGTTCGTCTGATATGATCTTCGTGTGCGTATAGGAGTTGGCACGTCTTGCTAGAGGCCGCTACCGACTATTGGGCCGAGTAGGAGTACTCGGGCCATGTCTATACGTATCCGAACCCATAGGGTCACACACTTAAGGGGCTGGAAGCCCAATTCGGATCTGATCCGAGTTGGATTAGGTTTAGGAGTACTAATGGGCCTCGGATCCAGAGGCCCATCAGGAACCTCTATAAATAGAGGGGTGGGGGCGCCCTAGGGTTCACACCTTTTTGGCGAAACACACCTGCCGCGCCTCCCACGCCCTCGCCTGTTGCAACTCGCGGATCTAGCAGTCCGGCTTGCGACGCTTCCTCCCTGCACGTGTGGATACCTTGGAGGTGTTGCGCCTGCAGCACTTGGACGAGCCATCGACGAGCCGCCGACGAGCCACGACGAGCCGACGACGAGCCGCGGTACCGGAGGCGATCTTGCCGTGCACGTGGACGAGCTGATGAGGAGCTGCTGGACGTGATCGACTACGTACGACTACGTTGATCGACTACGTACGACTACGTGATCGTCTTCACTGCACTGACGCACATCTACATCTTCCGCACCAGTAGTGCGTCGAGTGGTAATCCCGTGATCCTTATACGGCAGTTGTTCCTGGTTATACGCGGTAGAAATTTTGTTTTGCGCTAGTGTAGCCTACCTCGTATCCCAACAGTGGTATCAAGAGCCTTAGCTGCTTAGTTTTGGATTCGGGATGTGTGCATATGGAGATATGCGAGTTCTCTGTTTGATCTATGTCCTGATTTCGTGCCCTTGCTGCAATGGTAGTGTAACGACATACTCCTACCGGTCGGTTTCCGCCATCGGAGTTAAGTGATACACGTAAATCCAGTTGCAGTGAGGGAAGATCAATATGATTGGTCAAATCAAGATCCAGGGTCATACGCCAGGCGCATTAGATGTGCAATGGTAGATGGGATCTACTGCCGGGGTCGGGATTTTGCCGTATGCGCATGCTTCGGTAAATCAGCCGTAACTTTTCGGTACGATCTCGGATCGGGGCGATTTCTATACGAAAATTGATCTACAGAAAAAGTTACACGTGAATTTCAACCGCTTTGCCGTTTTCGGCGAAATTAGATTCCCCAAATTCGGCTTGGAAGATGGAGTTTCGGGCCTCCGAAGTTTGGAACGTTAGGACGCCTAACTCTATTTTGCAGGATGTATGCATGTATCTTGTGATCAGTATGGCCCCCTTGTGTATGTGATGCATGTGTGTAACTAATTCGTGACCTGCGTGTCACGCGTACGGCAACACGGCAGGAGCCATATGTGTTGTCACTTTATTGTAATGAATGGTCTGCGTACCAATCTGTGATGATCCAAGCAACTATGTAATCTTCATTACTAGATTCTTTACTAGCTATTAGGCGTAATAGCATGCTCTAGTTCTTGGAGGACTCATCACCAGGAGGATGGCGCACATGGAACATGGAGATGGAGATCACCATGGTGAACAGGATCCATGGAGATGGAGACCACCATATGAAAACGGGCCATACTGTGTCACAGCTGTGTGAATGCTATTCTATTTATGTTTTACTTTCTGCATGTTGTGATGTTAGAAGTAGAACGATCCCTCACAAAGTTTAAGTTAGTATGCCCTCCCAACTAAAACTTGCACCGTCCCATGTCTTATACAATTAGTGGTGGGTCTATGAAATTAGGGTGCCACTAGTTTTCCTTGACTAGACGGGTTTGTGTCGGACACTCACACGCATAAGGGTTGGTTTGCTTAACGAGGTCATCTTAACGGTTAAGGACCTTGGGGCATAAAGGTTGGGCGCCGAGACATAGAGATGTCACCCAACAACAGGAGTCATATGTGATATGATTAGCAAAAGTTGCTTACCGATCTACCTCGTTTGCTAGCGGTGATGCTAAAGCTCACTAGTGGACTTGTTAGTTGTGGATCCTGAATCACTAAGTTTCAATAGAGGGATATTGATTTTAGTGGGAGTAGATTCTGTTAAAATAGTTTAATGTAATTTGCTCTATCATGGATACGTTTGTCTTAGTGTATTTTGCATTACTTTTGTTGTAGATTAAATGGCACCTAGCAACACCACCACATCGTTTGCTTTGCGTTCGGTCCTTGAGAAGGACAAGTTGAATGGAACAAACTACTCGGATTGGATCCGCAACCTGAGAATTGTTCTCAGGGCTGAGAAAAAGGAAGATGTTCTAGACAACCCACTACCAGAAGAACCTGCTGAGGATGCACCCGCTGCTGCTAAGAATGCTTACAAGAAAGCATGTGATGCTAACCTTGAAGTAAGCTGCCTTATGCTTGCTTGCATGGAACCCGAGCTGCAGATGCAGTTCGAAACAAACCATGAGGCGCACGATATGATCGTAGCGCTTAGAGACATGTTCCAAACACAGGCCAGGACTGAAAGGTTCAATGTGTCTAAGGCCTTTGTTGAGAGCAAGCTAGCAGAAGGCGCAGCAGTAGGACCACACGTAATCAAGATGGTTACACTCAACGGTTGGAGAAGCTAGGCTTCCCACTAGGCCAAGAGTTGGCCACTGATTTCATTCTTTCGTCTCTTCCTCCTAGCTATGGGAACTTCATCTCGAACTACCATATGCATGGGACGGAGAAGGGTCTGAATGAGCTGTGTGGCATGCTTAAAAAAGGCAGAGGCTGACATAAAGAAAAGCGCTAGTACCAGCCATGTGATGGCGATACAGAACAAGCCCAGCTTTAAGAAGAAGGGCAATTCTTGGAAGAAGAAGGGCAAGGCTGGAACGTCTAAGCCAAACCCACCGCCCAAGGTTAAAGCTGGACCTGGACCTGCTCCAGATAAAGAGTGCTTTTACTGTCATGAACTTGGTCACTGGAAGAGAAACTGCAAGCAGTATCTAGCTTCGTTGAAGAACGGCGGAAGTAAGAGTACTTCTACCTCAGGTACGCTTGTTGTTTATGTTATAGACAACATATTTCTCGCTGATACAGTTATTAATTCTTGGGTATTTGATACCGGATCGGTTGCTCATATTTGCAATTCGATGCAGGGAATGATAAGAAGTAGAAGCGTGGAAAGAGGTGAAGTTGATTTCCGCGTGGGCAATAATGCAAGAGTTGCTGCTTTTACCGTCGGGACGATGCAACTCCACCTCCCGTCAGGATTTATTATGGAGTTGAATAATTGTTATTTTGTTCCTAGTTTAAGTCGAAACATTTTGTCTCCTTCATGTTTGATGAAGGATGGTTATTCATTTGCGAGTGAAAACAATGGTTGTGTGATCTCTAAGAATAATATGTTTATGGCTTTTGCACCCATTGTGAATGGATTATTTGTTTTAAATCTTGATGGTTCACATGTCTGTAATGTAAGTGCTAAAAGGCCTCGGCCTAATGATTTGAGTCCTACCTACTTGTGGCATTGTCGTTTGGGTCATATAAGTGAAAACCACATGAAGAAGCTCCATTCTGATGGACTTATAACTTCGTTTGATTTTGAATCATACGAGACATGTGAGGCTTGCTTGCTAGGCAAGATGACCAAGACGCCTTTCACAGGATTTCCTGAGAGAGCAGTAGACTTGTTGGAACTCGTACATAGTGATGTATGCGGACCAATGAGCACGACGGCTAGAGGAGGATTCCAATACTTCATAACTTTCACTGATGATTTTAGTAGATATGGCTATGTCTACTTGATGAGGCACAAGTCTGAAACCTTTGAAAAGTTCAAGGAATTTCAGAATGAAGTTGAAAATCAGCGTGGCAAGAAAATTAAGGCCTTACGATCTGATCGTGGAGGCGAGTATTTGAGCCACGAGTTTAGCAATCATCTAAAGAGTTGCGGAATTGTTCCACAACTTACGCCGCCTGGAACACCTCAGAGAAACGGTGTGTCCGAGCGACGTAATCGAACTTTGTTAGACATGGTTCGATCAATGATGAGCCAGTCGGACCTACCGTTGTCATTTTGGGGATACGCTCTAGAAACAGCAGCTTTCACACTAAATAGGGTACCATCTAAATCCGTAGTTAAGACACCATATGAGATATGGACTGGAAAGGTTCCTAGTTTGTCTTTTCTAAAGATTTGGGGATGTGAAGTGTTTGTCAAGTGACTTCAGTCGGACAAGATCACACCCAAGTCGGATAAGTGCATTTTCGTGGGATATCCCAAGGAAACTTTGGGATATTATTTCTACAACCGATCAGAAGGCAAAGTGTTTGTCGCTCGGAACGGGGTTTTCCTAGAGAAAGAGTTTCTCAAAGGAGAAAAGAGTGGAAAGACAGTGCATCTTGAAAAAGTTCAAGATGAGCCAATCGGGCAAGAATCAATGAGTGATGCTAACGTAGCAGAACAAGTTGAGATACCCATGGCAAGAGAAGCACCGCCACAACCACGAAGGTCGGCAAGGCTCCGCAAAATGCGGGAAATATTATTGTTGGACAATGATGAGCCTGCGACATATGCAGAAGCAATGATGGACCCAGACTCCGAAAAATGGCAGAATGCCATGCAATCCGAAATAGAGTCCATGGGAGACAATCAAGTTTGGAACTTGGTTGACCCGCCTGATGGTGTTAAAGCCATAGAGTGCAAGTGGATCTATAAGAAGAAAAAGGACATGGATGGAAATGTTCACATCTATAAAGCACGACTTGTCGCAAAAGGTTTTCGACAAGTTCAAGGAGTTGACTACGACGAGACCTTCTCGCCCGTAGTGATGCTTAAGTCCATTCGGATTATTCTAGCTATAGCTGCATATTTCGATTATGAGATATGGCAGGTGGATGTCAAGACAGCTTTCCTGAATGGAAACCTAGCTGAGGACGTATATATGATACAGCCCGAGGGTTTTGTCGATCCGAAAAATGCTGGAAAGGTATGCAAGCTTCAGAGATCCATTTATGGATTGAAGCAAGCATCTAGGAGTTGGAACATTCGTTTTGATGAAGTGGTCAAAGGGTTTGACTTCACCAAGAACGAAGAAGAGTCTTGTGTTTACAAGAAGGTTAGTGGGAGCTCTGTAGTATTTCTAATCTTATATGTGGATGACATATTACTGATTGGAAATAACATTCCTATGCTTGAGTCCGTAAAGACTTCACTGAAAAATAGTTTTTCGATGAAGGACTTAGGGGAAGCGGCATATATTCTGGGTATTAAGATCTATAGAGATAGATCGAGAAGGCTTATAGGTTTAAGCCAAGATACTTACATTGACAAAGTGTTGAAGCGGTTCAGCATGGAAGAGGCAAAGAAAGGGTTCTTGCCTATGTCACATGGCATACATCTCAGCAAGACTCAGTGTCCTTCGACTGCTGATGAGCGGGATCGCATGAGTAGAGTGCCATATGCCTCGGCTATTGGATCTATCATGTATGCAATGATAAGTACTCGCCCAGATGTTTCATATGCGCTAAGTATGACAAGCAGACACCAATCTGATCCAGGTGAGAGTCACTGGACAGCGGTGAAAAACATTCTTAAGTACTTGAGAAGGACTAAAGATATGTTCCTCGTCTATGGAGGTCAGGAGGAGCTCGTTGTAACAGGTTACACCGATGCTAGTTTCCAAACCGACAGAGATGATTCAAAGTCACAATCAGGATTTGTGTTCACGCTAAATGGTGGTGCTGTTAGTTGGAAGAGTTCCAAGCAGGAGACGGTGGCCGATTCTACGACAGAAGCCGAGTACATCGCGGCTTCGGAAGCCGCGAAGGAAGGTGTTTGGATAAGGAATTTCCTCATTGAGCTTGGTGTGTTCCCGAATGCGTCCAGCCCATTGAATCTCTACTGTGATAACAATGGGGCAATTGCGCAAGCAAAGGAGCCAAGGAACCACCAGAAGAACAAACACGTAATGCGGCGATTTCATCTCATTCGAGACTTCGTTAACCGGGGTGAGATCAAGATATGCAAAATACACACGGATCTGAACATTTCTGATCCGTTGACAAAACCACTCCCGCAAGCTAAGCATGATGCGCATGTAAGAGCTATGGGTATTAGGTACCTTCTAGATTGACTCTAGTGCAAGTGGGAGACTGTTGGAGGTATGCCCTAGAGGCAATCATAGAGATGATGATATTCCATTTGTATCCATGATTTGTATGTTGTGTTCATTGAATATCCATTAAAGGCTACTTGAATTGATTTGCAATTATGTGAATTGTATGTGAAACTCTTTACTTGTATGGTTATTCTAAAGTTGTCCCTAGTCGGAGTTCATGTGAGGACACACATGAATATTAGACTAGTACATGTATTAGTTGATGACTATGTTTCACAAGTCATGGACATGGAGATGTTGAACTAATAATGTGGACACATGTGGAGACATGTGTTAGGACTGACCCAACACGAGAAGTAGTTCTCTCTTTAAACAACATATACGCTTTGTCCTTAGACCTGAGATTGTCGCATGTATTCTAGATGTGGATCGACCTACTTAGGGGCTATCAAACGCTACGCCGTAACAGGGTAGTTATAAAGGTAGCTTTCAGGTTTGTCAAGAAGCATGCTATGAGACATGGTCAATCAAGAAGGGATTTGCCCCTCTCTGATTGAGAGTGATATCTCTGGGCCCCTCGAGTGATCGGATCCGAAAATGCATGGCCATGCTACGTACGGTTAAGAGTTAACCTACAAAGGGATTCCGAATCACAGGATCGAGAAAGAGCGGTCGGCTTGAAGCTAGACCAAATATCGTGAGGCAAAGGGAATAGCATGTATATTATGTTGTGATGGTTCGTCTAATATGATCTTCGTGTGCGTATAGGAGTTGGCACGTCTTGCTAGAGGCCGCTACCGACTATTGGGCCGAGTAGGAGTACTCGGGCCATGTCTATACGTATCCGAACCCATAGGGTCACACACTTAAGGGGCTGGAAGCCCAATTCGGATCTGATCCGAGTTGGATTAGGTTTAGGAGTACTAATGGGCCTCGGATCCAGAGGCCCATCAGGAACCTCTATAAATAGAGGGGTGGGGGCGCCCTAGGGTTCACACCTTTTTGGCGAAACACACCTGCCGCGCCTCCCACGCCCTCGCCTGTTGCAACTCGCGGATCTAGCAGTCCGGCTTGCGACGCTTCCTCCCTGCACGTGTGGATACCTTGGAGGTGTTGCGCCTGCAGCACTTGGACGAGCCATCGACGAGCCGCCGACGAGCCATCGACGAGCCGCCGACGAGCCATCGACGAGCCGCCGACGAGCCACGACGAGCCGACGACGAGCCGCGGTACCGGAGGCGATCTTGCCATGCACGTGGACGAGCTGCTGAGGAGCTGCTGGACGTGATCGACTACGTACGACTACGTTGATCGACTACGTATGACTACGTGATCGTCTTCACTGCACCGACGCACATCTACATCTTCCGCACCAGTAGTGCGTCGAGTGGTAATCCCGTGATCCTTATACGGCAGTTGTTCCTGGTTATACGCGGTAGAAATTTTGTTTTGCGCTAGTGTAGCCTACCTCGTATCCCAACATCTTCGAGGTCCCATAAACACCCATGAAGCCTAGCACGTTCACGCAAAGATTCTTCATTAGGTGCATCACGTCTATTGCGTTGCGAACCTCTAGGATTTCCCAATAAGGTAGCTCCCAAAATATTGACTTTTTCTTCCACATGGGTGCACGTCCGTTATCGTCGTTCGGAACAGGTTGGCTACCATGACCCTTTCCAAAGACTACATTTACATCCTTTATCATCTCGAAGACACGCTTTCCATTACGGTGTGCAAGTTTTTTACGATGGTCTGGTGCCCCTTTGAAATGCATCCCGCTCTTTCTCAGCTGGTGGTGAGTAGGGAGAAATCAATGATGACCCATATAGACAACCTTCTTACAGTGCTTCAAATACATGTTGTCTGTGTCATCTAAACAGTGGGTGCAGGCCTGATATCCCTTATTTGTCTGTCCCGAAAGGTTACTCAGTGCAGGCCAATCATGGATGGTTACGAACAACAATTCTCATAGATTAAAGATTTCTTGTCTATCCTCATCCCACACACGTACACCTTTTTCCTTTCAGAGCTGTAAAAGGTATCAACAAACGGTCTTAGGTACACGTCAATGTCATTGCCGGGTTGTTTTGGGCCGTGGGCATCATAATGAACTTCCGCTTCATGCACAGCCAAGGAGGAAGGTTGAACATACATAGGGTCATAGGCCAAGTACTATGGCCACTACTCAACTCACTGAATGGATTGAATCCATCAGTACTTAAACCAAACCTTATGTCCCTTGCTTCACTTTCAAAGTCCGGGAATGCTCTATCAGTTGATCTCCACTGGGCCCCATCTGCGGGGTGTCTCAGCATCTCATCTTCCATACGTTCTTCTTTGTGCCATCGCATCAACTTAGAATTCGCCTTGTTCCTGAACAAGTGCTTCAAGTGTGGTATTATAGGGAAATACCACATCACCTTCGCGGGAACTCTCTTCTTGGGAGACTGCCCCTCGACATCACCAAGATCATCTCGCCTAATCTTATATCGTAGCGCTTCGCAGACGGGACAAGCATCCAATTTCTCGTATTCATCATCACGATAGAAGATACAGTCATTAGGGTATGCGTGTATCTTCTGAACATCCAATCCAAGAGGGCAAATAATCTGTTTAGCTTCATATGTTGTGGACGGTAATTCATTATTCTCGGGAAGAATCTTCCTGACAATGTTCAACATCCCCTGAAATGCCTTATCGGACACACCATTTTTTGCCTTCCATTGCACAAATTCTAGTGTCGTACCTAGTTTTTTATCGCCCTGCTAGCAATCTGGGTACAATAATTTTTGGTGATCATCTATCATGCGTTGCAACTTTGCTACTTCCTTCTCAGTTTTGCAATCTCTGTGTGCATCTCGTAGCACCTGACTAAGGTCATCGGTAGGGCCATTTTCTGCAAACCCCTTCATCAGCCTCTCCCATTGTAGTATCTACAAAAGCTTGGCCTGCAACCTAGTCTGAAACGCTGTCATCTTCCTCCTCCTCCTCGCCATCTTCCATTACAACCCCTCGTTCACCGTGCTTGGTCCAAACCAAATAGTTAGGCATGAAACCGTATTTAAACAAGTGGCTGTGAATAGTCCCCCAAGAATCCTTTGAATAGTCCTTCTTGTCAGTGCATTGGAAGCATGGACAACATACGAACCCATTCTCTGGGTTGTTCGCTTTGGCCACTTCGAGGAAATAATGCAAGCCATCAATAAACACCTTGCTTCGCCTGTCTGCATTATACATCCATTGCCGGTCCATCTGCATCGTATTACGCATGAAAATGGATTACACTTGACAATGGATTACGCGTGAAAATTGATTACACTTGAAAATAGATTACACGTGAAAATTGATTACACTTTAAAATGGATTACACGTGACAATTGATTACACTTGAAAATGGATTCACAATTGAAAGCATGTCAAACGTTGTAGTGCAAATAATGCTGAAAGTTTAGATATAGATACAAATACACATATTTAAATTAAAGATCCAAACAACATGATACAATACAACAAGTCATCCACTGGTTATTATCTAGGAGAACTTTAAGCATCCCTGAGCGGTGAAGACGAAGGTTCTGCTGACCCAGCCTCATCCTGTGGTATATTTTTACCACCTGAAACGGTAGTACTAAGTGAACGTGAAACACTCGGGACTGAAGGTGGAGCATAACGACCACCAAAAGGAGGTTCCTAACCCGCGACAACAGCTTCTTCATGATATTTCTGCAAATAACGAAGCATTGCTTTCCAACGCGCTCATTTTCTTCGGCTTATGCTGAGGGCCAACTATGATTTTCACCTTGCCGAAAGAGGAACGACGATCGCCCCCACCATCGCCACTTCCTCCAGTAGCAGAAGCCATCTATGTACAAAAATTCATACCTTAGCACTGCAGAAGTTGTTAAACTTGAAGACCGTGATCATCTCGCGAGCGTGTCCTCAACTGGGCGGCACCGCACTTCGTCATGAAAGAGGTTCGATTCTACGGAAAAGGGGACACGGTCATGATATCCGTATCCACTCTTTCTCATAGAATTGAACCTCCTTCTTGACATACGTTGCTGCTCGGCGGAGAACAGCCTCGCCGAGATGAACACGGTATGCAAGTTCAACAAGTATGGATTTGAAAAACCATATTGAATTTGATAAGATAAACCGTCTAGACAAGGTAGCATCATTCTTAACCCACTACAAGAATTCATACTATATATGACACATCAATCTCCCTCACATTCTAGCTCAAAATACCTCTCCATTTTCTACTTCATCACATTCTAGCAAATAAACTTAATTTCCATCTCTAAAGCATAAATCAAAGCGTAACAAGAGGATGAAGTAGCAAACCTTCACAACACTTGTGTTGGCTGAGTGAAATTCCCACGAAAATGAGGGGGGAAAAATTCGAGCAGCACCTCCCTTGCTTCGGCACCACCGGAGAGTGGTGAAGCTCAGCTCTCTGTCTATGTGGTGGACTGGCTCGGGCTGGAGGAGGAAGAAAGGCCTCCGTCTTGGTATATAATGGGGATGAGTTTTTATCTTAGTTAAAAACTTCAACCGAGACAAAAAAGAACACCTTTTGTCCCGGTTGAAAGTTTACTCTCGGTTGGAGACAAAAGGGTGGCCCTTTTGTCCCGGTTGGAATTACCAACCGGGAGTAAACTATTTGTCCAGGTTGGTAACACCAACCAGGACAAAAGGGTCATCCCACCGATACCCCGGAACTAGCTGTTGCAACCGGAACTAAAGGGGGGTCTTTAATCCCAGTTGCAAATACCAACCAGGAGTAAATCTCCCCTCCATTTTTGCCTACCGTGGCGCACCCCCTTTTATCCCGGGCCAACTTTAAACCGGGACAAAAGGGGGCACATTGAAAGTCAGTTCTCTACTAGTGTAGGGTCCCCATGGGTGGCTGAAAAGGACTAAAGCCCTCGGACCCTTTAGTCTCGGTTTGTATTACTAACCGGGTCTCGATTTGTGTTACCAACCAAGATTAGGGGTCTTTATTCCCGATTAGTAACACAAACCGAGACTAAAGGCTTTCCCATGAGTTAATACAAAAGGATTACATCCCCTATATTAGTTAGATGTGCTGTGTAGGTGGGATGGTAAGGAAGCTACGCACGAGGCTTAAGGTCGTGGATTTGAATCCCACGCACCGTGCACGCATATATTTCGCATGAAAAATCGCGTGACTTGCAGCGTGCACGTGTCGGGGGGGGGGGGTTCGGGGCGTCCCAGGAATTTCTTTTTTTGGGACTGTGTCTAGCGTGGCGACCCCTTTAGTCCCAGCTAGTTTTACCATCCGAAACTAAAGATCCCCTTTCGTCTCGATTACTTTATCTCGAATGGATTTTCGAAAGATCTATCCGCTACCAAACGAGACTAAATAAAAATTGTATTGCTCCTCACTTAAAAGTTAAAACAACGGATCATCTCTCAGTTTCAAATATATTGCAATTTCTCGACGTGGTCTCCAAAACTAAAGCATTCTATATCACTTATATAGAGTACTAACTCGAGACATTATTACTTGCTGCATGTCAAGTATATTTTCGTGTGCTAACGGCATGCAAAAGTTATGAGAGAGAGTAGGTCTTTTATAATACAAAAAGGAAATTATGATATAATAAATAAATCATCCACATCCCTCTACGACTGCAAGAGAAATTACCAGGTGATGATGTATCCCCTCGCGTGATTCGTCCAGGCCCTGGCAACATGGGCTGTTCATATACGCTGCCTATACATGGCTAAATGGGCCGAGCTAAAGGGGCAGCACAAGGCCCAGCCTGTATTGGTCCGGCACCAGCATGGCCTGACCCGCCATTGCACGAGCCCGTGTCAGCACGGTCCGAGGTAGTAGGCTGGACCTGGGCTGAAAAGGCGGCACGTGTGGCAGCCTGGAACGACCCGTGTAACGGTTGGCACGAAAGAGGCCCGTATAACCCCCAGCCCACCGTGGCCCACGCGCCACCAAGTCACCAACCCTAATCCTGGCTGACTGGCTGGCTCCCTCTCCACTGCAACAGCGCAACCCGCAATTGCCACTCGCCTAGTCACCTCCGCCTGTCCACCTCGGCACGATGGCGCCTCCTTCGGCCCTTCTCCCCTCTCCACCGGGCGCCGGCCGTGGCCCCTCGCGTTGGCCCAAATCGTTGGCCGCAGGGGCCTCCCCACCTTTGCGGATTCGTGTTGTCCTCGGCCGGCGGCCGCACCTTCACGGTCACCGGCCCTGCCAGTCCCACCCCGTCCTCGCCAGCCTGGGCCTGAGCTCGCCGGCGCTCCACCCCGCCTTCTCCCCTTCCCCTCTGCCCCCTCCCTCTCCCTGGCTGACTTGCTCCCTGCCTCACTAGTCACCACTCACCACTGTCCACCAGTGATGAGGACATCACTTCTCCGGATGCACATGATACTCCGCTGGACATTCAAGGTCCAATCACTAGAGCTCGCGCACAATAATTGCATTTAGAGGTGAGATCGTTCCTAAGCAATTCATTTTATGATTTTAAGAATAGATTGCTATCCAATGATTATATTTTGATTAGGAATAAAGGAGAGGACCAGGATATGCGTGGAGAGAGGCTGGGAGGCGTGGAGGACCAGCAAGGACATACAACTCGAGTTGGAGGCCCAAGCCAAGTCGACTTCGAGTCCACCTCGGTGTCCAGGAGCAACCCACAGTGATTTGGACGCCCAGGCCGCATACGGACTCCGTTTTGGACGTTCTATGTATGGTTGGAAATTTTAGAAGATCTATTTTCCAATGGCACTGGTCCCATGCCTAAATTCGTCCTGAGTCAACAAAAATCATTGAAATAAGATGACATCCAGAATCTGTCCCGGTGCTGCGTCTCCTTATTTTGTCCTTTGGGCCGTGTATCGTCGTTGGGCCCATTAGGGGCGCGTCCAGGGGGTCGACCACGACCCTAACCCCTATATAACAGTAGCCGTCACCTTTGTTAGGTTTTGGGGTTTTGCTTAGATTAATCTGTCAAGAACAGTTTCGCCATCATCGGTTTGTAAAACCCCAGCTCGTGAGCTTAATCATTCATCTGCAAATTTGGTTTGCATTCTTCCTTGTTCTTGCTTGTGTTCTTCGATTCGCAGGCAAGAATTAGCCTTCTTGGTGAGGTCGACCGTGCATCGCCGGTTGATAACTTGAGGAGACGTTGTGCTGCGATTGTGGGGTTCGGAACGTGTTGTTCGGAAGCCGGATCGATTTGTGTGGCGACTCCGCCCAAATCGTCAATTAATTGAACCTTTCGGAAGATCGGGACCCTAGTCCACATCAACAAGACACCGCTAGACACCAGTCCGCCACTGGTGCCACCCCACCTCTGCCTGTCCGCCTCCTTCCCCTCCCTCTCCTTGGCTCCCTCCCTCAACACCATGCATCGGGCACCAGTCCTCCACCGGTCACCGGTGTGTCGGCGTTGCGCCGCCGACCTCCGCCTGTCCTTCTTTTCCTTCTTGAGCCTATGGGTGGCCCGGCCTGCCTAGCTTGTTGGGCTGTCGTGCTAGCCCGGCCCGTATAAGGTTTAAAGAGGTTGGGCCTGGGCCTGTAAGCCGGCATGGCGAACAGCCTAGCTCGGCACGACACTGTAATTGGGCCGGTACAGGCCGGGCCGATGCAGGCCAGGCCAGAATGGACCCGTGCCAGGCTGGGCTGGGCCGCCCGTTTGGCCATGTATAACTCTACCCCTAGCCATCACCAGTCAAGAAACTAACACCAGTCGCCACTGTCATGCATAAGAAGGGGCGCAGGCGCCCGGGTCCTTCTTTTAGTACTCCCTCACTCCGTAGCCCCCCTCCCTCTCATCTTCCCATTTCCAGATGTGGAACCCGATGGAGCAGGAATATCATCCAACGGCAGCTACTAGGCTCCAATATGGGCTAGGCTAGGTGGGTTTTTTCTAAGAAAAAGGGCATGGAAATACGTCCAAAGGACTTGATAAGAAATGAAAATGACAATTGAACTAAGCAAACCAGGGCCGGTTTGGAACGGTGGATTGGAAAACACAGGAAAGGAAAATAAATGCAGGAATAGGAAATGGATGTAGGTACAAAACAGAGGATCGAGAAAACGCAGAAATTTCAAAAGGTGAGCGTTTGGAATGTACGAATGGAAAGAGTGTATATTACATTAGAAATAAATAGTCAACAGATCTTTATCTATGATGTTCTCTCTTATGGCAGACCAATTAAAGGATGGTGAAAGCTATTAATAATAACGATGGATTAATTCGATATAGAAACCAGCCTATGGTCGCATCCTCTTGCGAGTGGGACCCATGGTCCATGGACCAAGCCTATTCATATGGGTTAATTAGATATATGCCATTGCAAATATCCAGGTTTGGAGAACTACGTTACAATTCATCTATTTGAAAATTTGTCGTTACAATTCGTTCTTTGTTTGAGATGTGCCATTTTATATGTATTTGGTGCTCTTGGACCCATGTGCAGATTCCCGTATTTCCGTATGGACAAGAATGCCCTCTAGATCTCTAGGGTCAACTCTCCCCTCACCAAACGATCCTCCCCTTCCTCTTTCCTTCCCCAAATCCATCTTCCATTCTTGCGCATCAGCAGCCGTCTCCGTCCTCGTGCATCTGCTACCGTACGCCACGCTCAACCCTGGCCACGAGCATGCGCCACCGCGGCCTCACCCCGTATCGGTACTCCTTCGTGCTTGCTCCCATCGATGTCTCCCCCCTCCCTATTTTAGCAAGCAGAGCCAGGGTCGGCTCTATAATTTTAAGGATTCTTGGGCAAGCAACAAGATAAGAAGATAAGGACCCGTTGAACTAATTTTTAATATCAAAATTAATTATATATATAGCTCATAAAACATAACAATAATGTAACAAAAAAAACTAAACAATGACAATTATGATTACCTCAAATAAAAATATAACATTTCAGTGGTTTGTAAAAAATCGTATTGTCGGTGTTTTAGATCTGCAACCCGCCTAGGGGTACCCTAGGTGGTCTTTTGTGCGGTGGTATCGTCGAGAATCAAGGAGTCGATGGTGATGCAAGGAACACGATTTACACAGGTTCGGGTCGATTGTATTGAACTTCTTAGCTGTTGTTTTGAGGAGGTCTCTGCCCACCCTTATATAGTCGAGGAGCAGGGTTACAGGGTGGAGTCCTAGTCGAATATGGTTACAGAATTCTACTCCTAATCGGTAGAGTAGTCTCCTTGTTTATTCCGACTAGTCTTCAGGAGTCTGTGGAGGCTACGTTACCCTGCGGTGTAGCCTCCCATATCCTGATCTCGTCCGAGTACATCCCTGAGTGGGCCGTAAAAGGCCTACTCATGGGCCTGGGGATGTATGTCCGACAAGTCCCTAAGTACTTTGTAGTCGTGAGGAACAGCTCCGGGTACTTGAGGCCATTGCCTGAGTTCTCCTTGGTGCTTTCTGAGTTGTAGACGCATCCAATCCTTCGAGTATCGGTGCTGTCGCACGACTGGAAGGTACTCTCAGTATCCTCCAATGTTCGAGTAACCTTTTCCTTGAAACTTTTTTATATGGTAGTGCGATGACAATCGCACTCCATATGGAGTAGCCCCCGAGCCTAAGGTTGAATCGAAGAATCAGGCTGAGGGTCAAATCTGTGACTTTTCTCTAACTTTTGTAGTCTTTAAAAAAAAAGAAAACTTTATCCAGCAGTTACGTTATCCGCAGCCCCTGAGCACTTAGGCAATTACTTGTAGTCGATGAAGGGGTCAAACCTTTGGTTAGAGTATCCGTTGGAAATTATGGTGGAAAATATGATTCATATATGACCATTAAGATTGACACTTTGAATCCGGAGGTGATGCAGATATAACGAGGGGGCTAGTGGTGATTAGCGGTATGTCATTTTTAGCAGATTTGTTTTTTGCACCCCTTTCCTGTGCATCTAGAGCCATTGCTCTTCCCTTCGTTGCCGCCGCCATTGTTGCCTTGTCCTCGCCCTTGAGGGAGATCTGCTGCCGCACCTTCCCTCCTCCACCTTTCCTGAGACTGACGGATGCGCGTCAAGAAGATGGGGAAGAAACTGGAGAAAACCCAGGGGGAAGCCACGGCCACTAGTAAGGTGAGATCTAAATCCAAGAAAGGCAAAGAGCTCGCGCTAATGGCACCGAAGTGTGGTGCGACAAACCAGACTGCGCCGCCGCCGCTTGGGATCACCTGGCAGCACTCTGTGACGAAAGGAACCAGCGGTCCAGGCTTTGGTCGATGCTAAGCTTCTTCAATCAAAGTTTGAACTCGAGTGGAGGCCTGCATTTGGGAATGCGTGGCAGTTTGAGAAGCACCCAAAGGAGACAGTCATGCTTGCACATTTCATCAAGAGAGGACTAACAGTGCCCACCTTCGACTTCTTCAGAGGTATTCTCAAGTACTACAACCATCAAATAGTTCACTTGAACCCCAATGGTGTGCTTCATATGGCTATCTTTGTACACTTGTGTGAGGTGTACCTAGGTGTCCCTCCTAGTCTTGATCTTTTTAGAAAATTGTTTCGTTATAAGCCACAGCCCAGTGCAACTAGGACATAGGTGTTTGGAGGGGCTGGGTTTCAGCTGAGGAACTCGAGTGCTTATCTCGATTATGTCTTGCCTGACTCTCATGGCGACCGGAAGAAAAGAGGCTTTTATGTTGGGAATCATGATCCTGTCTTGCGAGTGGTCACTGGTCATGCTCCAAAGCATGCAGATAATTGGGTGAGCGAGCCCGAGGACACCCTTGAAATTTCTAACCTGCTTATTCAGATTGCCTACATGAAGTTGTTGGGCTTAACTGGCATCAATGTGGCTGCCAGTTTTCTCAAGTGGAGGGTTCAGCCTTTGCAACAACGAGCTCGCTCAGGTTCGGAGTACTTGGGTTTTGATGACCTGTCGGGGATGTCCCCTGACAACATATCTGTTGATGATGTTGAGGCGTTGTTGGGGGAAGTTATTCAAGAACTATCAAGGGGTACCAGTACTTCCAGGAGTTCTTCGTCAGTTTGATAGTTGGTATGGACCAACAGAGGTATGTTCCTTTCCTTGATTTGTGTAGTCGAGGCATGGTAATACTTTTTCAAGTAACAACTGTTGGCTTCCAGTCCTAGGTGCATTTCGACTTCTTGCCATAGCCTGAGGGCAGGGAGATTGCTGTGGTTGAAACTGACGATGATCCTTCTCCTCCTGCTAAGAATTTTGAGTAGTTCGAAAGAAAGCTGTTGTGTAGCCTATTTCTTCATCGAGTTTGACCCATGAGGGGTCACGGAGTGCCAAGATACAAAGTTGTGTATTTAAGTATTTTGGAAAATTGTTTCTTTACAGAATGGTGATGATATTAGTTGGTTGAGAAGGCCGATGAGTTGACCACCATCAGTGATGAGGCTACTTCTGGTGAAGTAGTCGTGATAGCCAAAGACGCAATTGTCAGTGTTGCGGATGTTGAAGAGCTGCCTGTGCGGGTGCTGCTGAGCAGGCAGCATCGGCATCGGCAGCCCCCGATTTGGTAGCCACCGAGTAGGTTACCGGGGTTACGTCTTCTGAGGTGGCAGATGTCATGAAGATACCGATGGTTGCTGCTGGTGCCTTGTTGTCTGATGTTATCGCTAGTGGTGAATACTTTGTTTATTTTGGTAGTCCTGCGATCATAGTCTCAGCCTTGGTTTTAGGACTCAGCGAAGGAATAGAGGTCGTACCTCCCACGGCCTCTGTGGTGCTGAGTACTCAACCGGCAGTTACTGAGAAGGAACATGTGCGATTGCCACCGCGATCATCGCGAGGAGTTTTTATGTGATCTTTCCTTTTGATTGTTTTTTTTGGAATTTCAGAAAAACGGATGATGACCTCATGTTTTGACCCAGGGATGCTGAGGATACCATTCCCATGGATACAGGAGTGGAGGCTAGTCTTCCGACTACACTCTCTGGTCCCTTAGTTGACTTGTCAATGGATGACGCACCTAAGGTTGAAGACACAAGTTGACTTGGTGCCACTATCTCCATGCTGCAAGAAGTTATCCACTTAGTGGAGGGCCCAACAGTTCCCACGAGTTCTGGGGGTATGCTACCCTCAACGACTGTTGGTGGCACCATGGCTTTAGTTTATGCGACTAAAGTAGGTGAAGTCGGCGCACCGGGTATGTTGCTAAAGTATAGATGCTTTGAAGGGGATTTCTTTTGTATCCTAAAATGACCCGTGAGTTTTTGTTGTCAGGGGCTGTTGTGTTGGAGGTATGCCCTAGAGGCAATCATAGAGATGATGATATTCCATTTGTATCCATGATTTGTATACTGTGTTCATTGAATATCCATTAAAGGCTACTTGAATTGATTTGCAATTATGTGAATTGTATGTGAAACTCTTTACTTGTATGGTTATTCTAAAGTTGTCCCTAGTCGGAGTTCATGTGAGGACACACATGAATATTAGACTAGCACATGTATTAGTTGATGACTATGTTTCACAAGTCATGGACATGGAGATGTTGAACTAATAATGTGGACACATGTGGAGACATGTGTTAGGACTGACCCAACACGAGAAGTAGTTCTCTCTTTAAACAACATATACGCTTTGTCCTTAGACCTGAGATTGTCGCATGTATTCTAGATGTGGATTGACCTACTTAGGGGCTATCAAACGCTACGCCGTAACAGGGTAGTTATAAAGGTAGCTTTCGGGTTTGTCAAGAAGCATGCTATGAGACATGGTCAATCAAGATGGGATTTGCCCCTCTCTGATTGAGAGTGATATCTCTGGGCCCCTCGAGTGATCGGATCAGAAAATGCATGGCCATGCTACGTACGGTTAAGAGTTAACCTACAAAGGGATTCCGAATCATAGGATCGAGAAAGAGCGGTCGGCTTGAAGCTAGACCAAATATCGTGAGGCAAAGGGAATAGCATGTATATTATGTTATGATGGTTCGTCTGATATGATCTTCGTATGCGTATAGGAGTTGGCACGTCTTGCTAGAGGCCGCTACCGACTATTGGGCTGAGTAGGAGTACTCGGGCCATGTCTATACGTATCCGAACCCATAGGGTCACACACTTAAGGGGCTGGAAGCCCAATTCGGATCTGATCCGAGTTGGATTAGGTTTAGGAGTACTAATGGGCCTCGGATCCAGAGGCCCATCAGGAACCCCTATAAATAGAGGGGTGGGGGCGCCCTAGGGTGACACACCTTTTGGCTGAACACACTTGCCGCGCCTCCCACGCCCTCGCCTGTTGCAACTCGCGGATCTAGCAATCCGGCTTGCGACGCTTCCTCCCTGCACGTGTGGATACCTTGGAGGTGTTGCGCCTGCAGCACTTGGACGAGCCATCGACGAGCCGCCGACGAGCCACGACGAGCCGACGACGAGCCGCGGCACCGGAGGCGATCTTGCTGTGCACGTGGACGAGCTGCTGAGGAGCCGCTGGACGTGATCGACTACGTACGACTACGTTGTTCGACTACGTACGACTACGTGATCGTCTTCACTGCACCGACGCATATCTACATCTTCCGCACCAGTAGTGCGTCGAGTGGTAATCCCGTGATCCTTATACGGCAGTTCTTCCTGGTTATACGCGGTAGAAATTTTGATTTGCGCTAGCGTAGCCTACCTTGTATCCCGACAGTGGTATCAGAGCCTTAGCTGCTTAGTTTTGGATTCGGGATGTGTGCATATCGAGATATGCGAGTTTTCTGTTTGATCTATGTCCTGGTTTCGTGCCCTTGCTGCAATGGTAGTGTAACGACATACTCCTACCGGTCGGTTTCCGCCATCGGAGTTAAGTGATACACGTAAATCCAGTTGCAGTGAGGGAAGATCAATATGATTGGTCAAATCAAGATCCAGGGTCATACGCCAGGCGCATTAGATGTGCAATGGTAGATGGGATCTACTGCCGGGGTCGGGATTTTGCCGTATGCGCATGCTTCGGTAAATCAGCCGTAACTTTTCGGTACGATCTCGGATCGGGGCGATTTCTATACGAAAATTGATCTACAGAAAAAGTTACACGTGAATTAGATTTGCCAAATTCGGCTTGGAAGATGGAGTTTCGGGCCTCCGAAGTTTGGAACGTTAGGACGCCTAACTCTCTTTTGCAGGATGTATCTTGTGATCAGTATGGCCCCCTTGTGTATGTGATGCATGTGTGTAACTAATTCGTGACCTGCGTGTCGCGCGTACGGCAACACGGCAGGAGCCATATGTGTTGTCACGTTATTGTATTTAATGGTCTGCGTACCAATCTGTGATGATCCAAGCAACTATGTAATCTTCATTACTAGATTCTTTACTAGCTATTAGGCGTAATAGCATGCTCTAGTTCTTGGAGGACTCATCACCAGGAGGATGGCGCACATGGAACATGGAGATGGAGATCACCATGGTGAACAGGTTCTATGGAGATGGAGATCACCATATGAAAACGGGCCATACTGTGTCACAAGCTGTGTGAATGCTATTCTGTTTATGTTTTACTTTCTGCATGCTGTGATGTTAGAAGTAGAACGATCCCTCGCAAATTTTAAGTTAGTATGCCCTCCCAACTAAAACTTGCACCGTCCCATGTCTTGTACAATTAGTGGTGGGTCTATGAAATTAGGGTGCCACTAGTTTTCCTTGACTAGATGGGTTTGTGTCGGACACTTACACGCATAAGGGTTGGTTTGCTTAACGAGGTCATCTTAACGGTTAAGGACCTTGGGGCATAAAGGTTGGGCGCCGAGACATAGAGATGTCACCCAACAACAGGAGTCATATGTGATATGATTAGCAAAAGTTGCTTACCGATCTACCTCGTTTGCTAGCGGTGATGCTAAAGCTCACTAGTAGACTTGTTAGTTGTGGATCCTGAATCACTAAGTTTCAATAGAGGGATATTGATTTTAGTGGGAGTAGATTCTGTTAAAATAGTTTAATGTAATTTGCTCTATCATGGATACGTTTGTCTTAGTGTATTTTGCATTACTTTTGTTGTAGATTAAATGGCACCTAGCAACACCACCACATCGTTTGCTTTGCGTTCGGTCCTTGAGAAGGACAAGTTGAATGGAACAAACTACTCGGATTGGATCCGCAACCTGAGAATTGTTCTCAGGGCTGAGAAAAAGGAAGATGTTCTAGACAACCCACTACCAGAAGAACCTGCTGAGGATGCACCCGCTGCTGCTAAGAATGCTTACAAGAAAGCATGTGATGCTAACCTTGAAGTAAGCTGCCTTATGCTTGCTTGCATGGAACCCGAGCTGCAAATGCAGTTCGAAACAAACCATGAGGCGCACGATATGATCGTGGCGCTTAGAGACATGTTCCAAACACAGGCCAGGACTGAAAGGTTCAATGTGTCTAAGGCCTTTGTTGAGAGCAAGCTAGCAGAAGGCGCAGCAGTAGGACCACACGTGATCAAGATGGTTGGTTACACTCAACGGTTGGAGAAGCTAGGCTTCCCACTGGGCCAAGAGTTGGCCACTGATTTCATTCTTTCCTCTCTTCCGCCTAGCTATGGGAACTTCATCTCGAACTACCATATGCATGGGACGGAGAAGGGATTGAATGAGCTGTGTGGTATGCTCAAGACAGCAGAGGCTGACATCAAGAAAAGCACTAGTACCAGCCATGTGATGGCGATACAGAACAAGCCCAGCTTTAAAAAGAAGGGCAATTCTTGGAAGAAGAAGGGCAAGGCTGGAACGTCCAAGCCAAACCCACCGCCCAAGGTTAAAGCTGGACCTGGACCTGCTCCAGATAAAGAGTGCTTTTACTGTCATGAACTTGGTCACTGGAAGAGAAACTGCAAGCAGTACCTAGCTTTGTTGAAGAACGGCGGAAGTAAGAGTACTTCTACCTCAGGTACGCTTGTTGTTAATGTTATAGACAACATATTTCTCGCTGATACAGTTATTAATTCTTGGGTATTTGATACCGGATCGGTTGCTCATATTTGCAATTCGATGCAGGGAATGATAAGAAGTAGAAGCGTGGAAAGAGGAGAAGTTGATTTCCGCGTGGGCAATAATGCAAGAGTTGCTGCTTTGACCGTCGGGACGATGCAACTCCACCTCCCGTCAGGATTTATTATGGAGTTGAATAATTGTTATTTTGTTCCTAGTTTAAGTCGAAACATTTTGTCTCCTTCATGCTTGATGAAGGATGGTTATTCATTTGCGAGTGAAAACAATGGTTGTGTGATCTCTAAGAATAATATGTTTATGGCTTTTGCACCCATTGTGAATGGATTGTTTGTTTTAAATCTTGATGGTTCACCTGTCTGTAATGTAAGTGCTAAAAGGCCTCGGCCTAATGATTTGAGTCCTACCTACTTGTGGCATTGTCGTTTGGGTCATATAAGTGAAAAGCGCATGAAGAAGCTCCATTCTGATGGACTTCTAACTTCGTTTGATTTTGAATCATACGAGACATGTGAGGCTTGCTTGCTAGGCAAGATGACCAAGACGCCTTTCACAGGATTTCCTGAGAGAGCAGTAGACTTGTTGGAACTCGTACATAGTGATGTATGCGGACCAATGAGCACGACGGCTAGAGGAGGATTCCAATACTTCATAACTTTCACTGATGATTTTAGTAGATATGGCTATGTCTACTTGATGAGGCACAAGTCTGAAACCTTTGAAAAGTTCAAGGAATTTCAGAATGAAGTTGAAAATCAGCGTGGCAAGAAAATTAAGGCCTTACGATCTGATCGTGGAGGCGAGTATTTGAGCCACGAGTTTAGCAATCATCTAAAGAGTTGCGGAATTGTTCCACAACTTACGCCGCCTGGAACACCTCAGAGAAACGGTGTGTCCGAGCGACGTAATCGAACTTTGTTAGACATGGTTCGATCAATGATGAGCCAGTCGGACCTACCGTTGTCATTTTGGGGATACGCTCTACAAACAGCAGCTTTCACACTAAATAGGGTACCATCTAAATCCGTAGTTAAGACACCATATGAGATATGGACTGGAAAGGTTCCCAGTTTGTCTTTTCTAAAGATTTGGGGATGTGAAGTGTTTGTCAAGCGACTTCAGTCGGACAAGATCACACCCAAGTCGGATAAGTGCATTTTCGTGGGATATCCAAAGGAAACTTTGGGATATTATTTCTACAACCGATCAGAAGGCAAAGTGTTTGTCGCTCGGAACGGGGTTTTCCTAGAGAAAGAGTTTCTCAAAGGAGAAAAGAGTGGAAAGACAGTGCATCTTGAAGAAGTTCAAGATGAGCCAATCGGGCAAGAATCAATGAGTGATGCTAACGTAGCAGAACAAGTTGAGATACCCATGGCAAGAGAAGCACCGCCACAACCACGAAGGTCGGCAAGGCTCCGCGAAATGCGAGAAATATTATTGTTGGACAATGATGAGCCTGCGACATATGCAGAAGCAATGATGGACCCAGACTCCGAAAAATGGCAGAGTGCCATGCAATCCGAAATAGAGTCCATGGGAGACAATCAAGTTTGGAACTTGGTTGACCCGCCTGATGGTGTTAAAGCCATAGAGTGCAAGTGGATCTATAAGAAGAAAAAGGACATGGATGGAAATGTTCACATCTATAAAGCACGACTTGTTGCAAAAGGTTTTCGACAAGTTCAAGGAGTTGACTACGACGAGACCTTCTCGCCCGTAGTGATGCTTAAGTCCATTCGGATTATTCTAGCTATAGCTGCATATTTCGATTATGAGATATGGCAGATGGATGTCAAGACAGCTTTCCTGAATGGAAATCTAGCTGAGGACGTGTATATGATACAGCCCGAGGGTTTTGTCGATCCGAAAAATGCTGGAAAGGTATGCAAGCTTCAGAGATCCATTTATGGATTGAAGCAAGCATCTAGGAGTTGGAACATTCGTTTTGATGAAGTGGTCAAAGGGTTTGACTTCACCAAGAACGAAGAAGAGTCTTGTGTTTACAAGAAGGTTAGTGGGAGCTCTGTAGTATTTCTAATCTTATATGTGGATGACATATTACTGATTGGAAATAACATTCCTATGCTTGAGTCCGTAAAGACTTCACTGAAAAATAGTTTTTCGATGAAGGACTTAGGGGAAGCGGCATATATTCTGGGCATTAAGATCTATAGAGATAGATCGAGAAGGCTTATAGGTTTGAGCCAAGATACTTATATTGACAAAGTGTTGAAGCGGTTCAGCATGGAAGAGGCAAAGAAAGGGTTCTTGCCTATGTCACATGGCATACATCTCAGCAAGACTCAGTGTCCTTCGACTGCTGATGAGCGGGATCGCATGAGTAGAGTACCATATGCCTCGGCTATTGGATCTATCATGTATGCAATGATAAGTACTCGCCCAGATGTTTCATATGCGCTAAGTATGACAAGCAGACACCAATCTGATCCAGGTGAGAGTCACTGGACAGCGGTGAAAAACATTCTTAAGTACTTGAGAAGGACTAAAGATATGTTCCTCGTCTATGGAGGTCAGGAGGAGCTCGTTGTAACAGGTTACACCGATGCTAGTTTCCAAACCGACAGAGATGATTCAAAGTCACAATCAGGATTTGTGTTCACACTGAATGGTGGTGCTGTTAGTTGGAAGAGTTCCAAGCAGGAGACGGTGGCCGATTCTACGACGGAAGCCGAGTACATCGCGGCTTCGGAAGCCGCGAAGGAAGGTGTTTGGATTAGGAATTTCCTCATTGAGCTTGGTGTGTTCCCGAATGCGTCCAGCCCATTGAATCTCTACTGTGATAATAATGGGGCAATTGCGCAAGCAAAGGAGCCAAGGAACCACCAGAAGAACAAACACGTAATGCGGCGATTTCATCTCATTCGAGACTTCGTTAACCGGGGTGAGATCAAGATATGCAAAATACACACGGATCTGAACATTTCTGATCCGTTGACAAAACCACTCCCGCAGGCTAAGCATGATGCGCATGTAAGAGCTATGGGTATTAGGTACCTTCTAGATTGACTCTAGTGCAAGTGGGAGACTGTTGGAGGTATGCCCTAGAGGCAATCATAGAGATGATGATATTCCATTTGTATCCATGATTTGTATACTGTGTTCATTGAATATCCATTAAAGGCTACTTGAATTGATTTGCAATTATGTGAATTGTATGTGAAACTCTTTACTTGTATGGTTATTCTAAAGTTGTCCCTAGTCGGAGTTCATGTGAGGACACACATGAATATTAGACTAGCACATGTATTAGTTGATGACTATGTTTCACAAGTCATGGACATGGAGATGTTGAACTAATAATGTGGACACATGTGGAGACATGTGTTAGGACTGACCCAACACGAGAAGTAGTTCTCTCTTTAAACAACATATACGCTTTGTCCTTAGACCTGAGATTGTCGCATGTATTCTAGATGTGGATTGACCTACTTAGGGGCTATCAAATGCTACGCCGTACAGGGTAGTTATAAAGGTAGCTTTCAGGTTTGTCAAGAAGCATGCTATGAGACATGGTCAATCAAGATGGGATTTGCCCCTCTCTGATTGAGAGTGATATCTCTGGGCCCCTCGAGTGATCGGATCAGAAAATGCATGGCCATGCTACGTACGGTTAAGAGTTAACCTACAAAGGGATTCCGAATCATAGGATCGAGAAAGAGCGGTCGGCTTGAAGCTAGACCAAATATCGTGAGGCAAAGGGAATAGCATGTATATTATGTTATGATGGTTCGTCTGATATGATCTTCGTATGCGTATAGGAGTTGGCACGTCTTGCTAGAGGCCGCTACCGACTATTGGGCCGAGTAGGAGTACTCGGGCCATGTCTATACGTATCCGAACCCATAGGGTCACACACTTAAGGGGCTGGAAGCCCAATTCGGATCTGATCCGAGTTGGATTAGGTTTAGGAGTACTAATGGGCCTCGGATCCAGAGGCCCATCAGGAACCCCTATAAATAGAGGGGTGGGGGCGCCCTAGGGTGACACACCTTTTGGCTGAACACACTTGCCGCGCCTCCCACGCCCTCGCCTGTTGCAACTCGCGGATCTAGCAATCCGGCTTGCGACGCTTCCTCCCTGCACGTGTGGATACCTTGGAGGTGTTGCGCCTGCAGCACTTGGACGAGCCATCGACGAGCCGCCGACGAGCCACGACGAGCCGACGACGAGCCGCGGCACCGGAGGCGATCTTGCTGTGCACGTGGACGAGCTGCTGAGGAGCCGCTGGACGTGATCGACTACGTACGACTACGTTGTTCGACTACGTACGACTACGTGATCGTCTTCACTGCACCGACGCATATCTACATCTTCCGCACCAGTAGTGCGTCGAGTGGTAATCCCGTGATCCTTATACGGCAGTTCTTCCTGGTTATACGCGGTAGAAATTTTGATTTGCGCTAGCGTAGCCTACCTCGTATCCCGACATGTTGTGGGTAAAAGTCCGAAGCCTCAAATTGCTAAGAACACCGACGGTCCGGTACTCAAGTTGCCATCGGAATCAGAGTTTCGAAGAGCTATTCAGAGCTTTCAAGTGTGTGTGAAATATTTTCTTGACTAATTGTGTTTTGACAAGTCTTGATGACTTGTTTTGAGTTGCTTACAGGACCTGTATGATAGAGCCCAAAGAAATACTTGGGCCCTCCAGGAGCGTAATGACAGTGTGCAACGGGTGGCTCAACTGGAGCAAGAATGTAGCCGACTTATAGAGTCCTTGATAGTTCATGAGGAGGCTGCAAAGTCCTTTGAAGTAGAGCGGAATGACCATGAAGTCCTTCAGAAGCGATTGGAGAATTGTTATAAATCTTTGAACAAGAAATATCAGGGTGAGTACTCATAATCTTTTGAGTATGTTTGACTATAGTGGTAGGTTCTGATATGTGATGCTTAGCGCACAGCTCAAGAGAAAAGAGGCTGTTGTGAGTAGTCAACTTCTTGATTGGAGGAATGCTCATGATCAGGTAGCTGATGAGGCTACCCATCTTCGGGCATCGCTGGCTGAGGCTCAGGTTGCATAGGAGCATGAGATGAACAGGAAGAATCAAAATGGAGTTATGCTTGCTATGGCAATGGTGGCATTGTCGGGCATACATCTCCAGGCCCACGAGTAGGCCTTGTACGGCCCTCTCAGGAACGTACTCGTATGAGGTCAGGATATGGAAGGCTACACCACAGGGTAACGTAGCCTCCACAGACCCCTGAAGACTAGTCGGAATAGACAAGGAAACTACTCTACCGACTAGGAGTAGAATTCTGTAACCATGTCTGACTAGGACTCCACCCTGTAACCCTGCTCCCCTGACTATATAAGGGCGGCCAGGGACCCCCCTCAAAATAGAAGCTAAGAAGTTCAATACAATCAACACATAGGACGTAGGGTATTACGCGATCTAGCAGCCGGAACCTGTCTAAATCGTGTTTCCTTGTGTCACCATTGACTCCTTGATTCTCGACGACACCCACCGTACAAAAGACCACCTAGGGTACCCCCTAGGCGGGTTTCCGGTCTAAAACACCGACAGCTGGCGCACCAGGTCGAAGAAGTCACCGAGTTTCTCCGTGTGAGATCAATGGCGTCAGTCATTGTCAAGCATGTTTTCACCTTTGAGGCAGGCGCAACATTTGTTTTTGGATCCTAGCTTTGCATTGCCGACGACACTGGATCGTTTCCGTGTTGCATCATTAGCATCCAGGAGAAGGAACATCTCGACGGAAGCTTTTTTCAGCAAGAAACGGAAGATTTCACCAAGAAAAACCAAGTTTTCAACGTCAACAACAACAAGTTCGACTATGGCTCGGACTTGACCTCGACTTGGATTAGTCGGCACAAGCTGAAGCCCCAGTGACCCCGCAAGTCGACTTCAACTCAAAGACGATTCCCGTACGGACTCCACAACTCAGCCGAGGTCCACCAAGGTTTCCTCACTCAAACCCAACTCGAACTCGGAATAGTTAAGGATTGCGACTATGACTCGGACTACGTCCAAGAAATTCCATTATCAGGCCCAGCTCAAGGTTTGGTAGTTACTTCAATCCCACAAGGTAGATTCGTTTATTGGCCGGGGATGAAGCCACCCTTCCTCACCCATGACTACGAGTCGCGCCTTGTTGCTCACATAGACAACCTCCCGTATCGAGAAGGCGTCCCGCTCACTTCAAACCATGAAGAGAGCACTACAGAGATTGCAACATCAAGCTCTGGAAACTACTACCTAGATAGAGAAATTTTCATCATTACACAAAACAATGATGTGGGTACTAGCCAACAAAGAACTCAACGAATAGCACAACTCGACAATGTTTCAGAAGACGAGTCATCAGCTAACGCCCCGCAAGATGAAACTTCTGAACAAAGAAACCAAAGAAGGGCATGCAATCGGGCTGAACATCGACAACTACTAGCTACAAATATCCCCATCATATCCCCATCATGAACCTCGAAAGAGCTTTCGATGCAGTGCAAGCCCAAGAGCACAACACTCCACTCACAGCAATTGCCTCGATCAATCTTATATCAACTCTCATACCTCACGACAGAGACAACGAATTAACAGCTCAACTCGCGCAGTGAGGAAATGGATTAATCGTGCAACTCGCAGAGTAAGCTTACAAACTATTCGATAAAGAATCCCCAATCCCATCAATTCCTTGCAACTCGACCCATCAAGATGGCAGCAGAGACATCGAGGTCCACACTGGCCATCGTGAGGCTCAAAGAAAAAGTAACGAGGTTGTCAACCAACCAAGGCAATTGAGCCAAGGACAAAATAAATGCGAGGGCCCAAGATGAAATAAAGACACTAGAGATGCCAGCTGCACCAACGCTACAAAAAGTCCTTGCCATTGCAGAAAGGATCGCGAAGTGTCAATTTTCAGTAATTTAAGGGAAGTAATCAACAGTCATCGTGAACGCGAACACAAAGTTGATAGCTATAACCATTTTCCTGCTTTCACCACGCAGGTAATGAGGAATAGGCTACCCGAGAAATTCAAGCCAACAGGAATCACCAAGTACGACGGCAAGCAGGACCCAGTTCAATGGCTCCGGTGCTAGACACTGGCAGTTCAGGCAGCCGGAGGCGACGACGACACAAAGGTCATCCATTTTCCAATATGCATGGAACCTGCGCCATCAACATGGCTTGAGTCACTCAAGCCTAGAACCATTAACTCTTGCAAAGATTTGACAAAAGCTTTTACCAATAACTACACGGGCTCCATGTCCTAACTAGGCAATAAAATTGATTTAAGTCAAGTTAAACAGAAAGAAGGCGAGACACTCCACAACTACCTGCGCCGATTTTTCAAAAAGAAGGCTACAAGAGTCGACATCTCAGAAACAAACGTCATCGAGTGCTTTCAAAATGGCCTCTACGATCGTTGAACATACCAAGACTTTGGTAGACGACGACCAGTCATCGTCAAAGATCTCAAAGTCATGGTACAACAATGGGCAGACGAAGAAGATAAAGAGCGTGAGCGATTCGGCTCCCATTGCAAGCGCGGTCGTGACAACAATAACAACAGCCATGAACAAGATAGGAACCAAAATACTGATACTTGAAACAACTACTCGAGTAATCCGAACTGCAAATGTAAGCTCAACAACACTGTTGCTACTATGACCAACTCATGGAAGAAAGGATCTCACAAACGCAATGAGGGACCCACCTTCACCAAGTTACTCAAAAAGCAATGCCCATGGCACCCAAACAGCAAACATTTAGTAATAGATTGCTACAGCATGCGCTGAGTAATGCAAGATCTACCCGCTCCACCACCTCCCGAAGAATATAGTCAGAAAAAGGATAAGGGCAAAAGCAAAGTCGATAAAGATGAAGAAGGCGAAGGAGACTTCCAGACGGCCTCCAAGACAGTCAACGTCATTTTTGGTGGAATCCCGGGTACCGCATCCAAACGGTCCAACAAGCTAGTACTCAGAGAAATTATGGCCGTCGAGCCAGCAGCTCCTACACCACTCAAATGGTTTAAGGTACCCATAACCTTCAGCAGAAAGGATCAATGGACAAGCTTCTCAGAACCAGGCTGATTCCCTCTGGTACTCGACCCTGTTGTTGCAGGCTCAAGATTGACCAAAGTACTCATTGACGGCGGATGTGGGCTCAACGTCATCTTCGCCAAAACATTAAGAAAAATATGCCTTGACATCATAGACATGCTCACTCCAACGGACTCACGGTTTTACGGGATTGTCCCAGGAAATGCAGCCATACCACTAGGCCAAGTTGTCCTACCAGTAACTTTCAGCACTAAAGAACATCACCAAACCGAGTACATCAGATTCAAAGTCACCAACTTCGAAACCTCTTACCATGCCATACTCGGGAGACCAGCCTTGGCTAAGTTTATGGCTATACCACATTACGTCTATATGGTACTCAAGATGCCAGGACCCAAGGGAGAATTAACGCTACATGGAGACCTAAGGCGATCATACGAATGCGACACTGAAGCTGTGGAAATCGTAGCAACCTCTCAAGCACCTAGTCCCATGCAACAAGTTTTCTCTGCTTCAAAGAAACTTAATCCCACAGAACTCAAAATCCCAGAAAACAAGCCAGGATCAGTAAAAGTCAAACCAGCGAGTGAGAAGGACTTCAAAACCATTCATCTCAAGACTGATGACCCATCCAAGACAGCTCTAATTGGAACAGGGTTAGACCCTAAATAGGAAGCCATGCTCATCAGTTTTCTTCAGGAAAACCACAATATCTTCGCTTGGAAGCCAGCTGACAAGCCCGATGTGCCCAAGGAACTGATCGAGCACTCACTAAACGTCAATTGGTTAGCCAACCCTGTACTCGTTCACAAGAAAAATAATGAATGGAGGATGTGTGTTGACTACACGATCTCAACAAACATTGCCAAAGGACCCCTTTGGACTACCCAGGATCGACCAAGTAGTCGACTCCACAGCTGGGTGCGCGTTGCTCTGTTTTCTTGATTGCTTTTCAGGCTATCATCAAATAAGCCTCAAAGAAGAAGATCAAGCCAAAACAGCTTTCATCACCCCGTTTGGAGCATTTTGCTACAAGACAATATCATTTGGGTTAAAAAATGCAGGTGCAACCTATCAGCGTGCTATATAGAAGTGCTTCGCGAAGCAATTAAACCGCAACATAGAAGCTTACATAGACAATGTAGTTGTCAAAACAAGAGACCCGGATGATCTAATCACAGATTTAGAAGAAACTTTGTCAAGTCTACGAGCATTCCGATGGAAACTCAACCCTACTAAATGCGTTTTTGATGTACCTTCCGAAAAACTACTTGGGTTCATCATCAGCCACCACGGCATTAAGGCCAATCTGGAGAAAATATCTACCATCACAAATATGCAACCTCCAGCTGGCATTAAGGATGTGCAGAAGCTCACAGGTTGCATGGCAGCCCTCAATCGATTTATCTCAAGACTTGGAGAACGCGGACTACCATTCTTCAAGCTACTCAAATGCCAGGAGAAGCTTCATTGGACAGAGGAGGCAGACAAAGCCTTAACACAACTCAAGGACTTCCTGTCAAAACCACCAATCCTCACCGCTCCATCTCCAAACGAAGACTTCCTCCTGTACATAGCTGCTACCACTCACATTGTCAGCACCGCAGTAGTAGTCGAACGGTTTGAACCAGACCACGTTTACAAAGTCCAGAGACCTGTATACTTCGTCAATGAAGTACTTTCGGACTCCAAAACTCGGTACCCACCAATACAAAAGCTGCTCTACGCAATCTTGCTCACTTCATGGAAGCTGCGACACTACTTTCAAGAACACAGCATATCCGCCATCACCAACTTCCCGCTCGGCGAAATCCTTCGCAATAGGGATGCAACGGGTAGAATCTCCAAATGGGCAGTAGAGCTTGGGGCTCTATCTCTAGACTTCAAACTAAGAACAGCTATCAAATCTCAAACTTGGTCAACTTCATGGCTGAATGGAGGGAAAATCAAGTACCAACGCCAGTCGAACGGCCAGAACACTGGGTCATGTACTTTGACGGTTCCCTGAAGCTTGAAGGAGCTGGCGCAGGAGAACTCTTGATTTCCCCAAAAGGTGAACAACTCAAATATGTGTTCCAAATCTTTTGCGAAGTCTCAAACAACGAAGCCGAGTACGAAGCACTACTACACAGTCTTCGTCTCGCAATCTTTCTCGGAATCAAACAACTGCTGGTATATGGCGACTCGTTGGTCGTCATTAACCAAGTCAATGATGAGTGGGATCGAAACAATGAAAACATGGACGCTTACTATAAAAAAGTCCGCAAACTACAAAACAAGTTCTCAAGCTTGGAATTTCATCATGTTGTCCATGACAACAATGTAGCTGCTGATGTATTATCAAAAATGGGCTCAACTCATGCAGAAATTCCAGCAGGAATTTTTGTACACGAGCTCCACAAGCCATCCATACCGGAACAAGTCATTCCAAAAATTACCAAAACTCCTAAAACCAATCGAGAGATCATGATGATAGAAGTTGACTGGAGATCACCATTCATCGAGTACATCAAAGATCAAAAGTTGCCATCCAACAAAAACCAAGCTGAGCAAGTTTCGCGACGAGGAAAAAGCTATGTTCTAGTCAGAAAGAGGCTCTACAGAAGAAGCGCATCGTCAGGAGTTCTCATGAAATGTGTTACTCGAGAAGAAGGCCAAGAAATCTTAGAAGAAATACAAAAAGGAATCTGTGGAAACCACGCCTCTTAACGAACAATCATAGGCAAAGCTTTCAGAGCAGGCTTTTACTGGCCTATGGCACTGGCCGACGCAAAACAACTAGTCTGCAAATGCCAAGGCTATCAGTTCTTCACTAAGCAACAGCATGTCCCCGCCTACAAGCTCATCATGATACCTCCAATATGGCCTTTCGCTTGCTGGGTGCTTGATATGATAGAACCACTACCAACTGCGCCAGGAGGGTTCAATCAAGTACTCGTAGCCATCGACAAATTCACCAAATGGATTGAAGTCAAACCTATTACTTGCCCCAAGGAATACCGAGTCCTCGACTTCCTGGACGAAATTGTACACCGCTACTGTTTCCCCAACAGGATCGTCACCGACCTGGGTTTTAATTTCAACAACCAAGACTTCCGGGAATACTGCGAGAATAGCGGAATTGACATACGATACGTCTCCGTTGCTCACCCAAGGGCCAACAGCCAAGTCGAGAGTGCCAACGGTATGTTACTCGAAGCTCTCAAAAAAAGGTTGCACGACATCTGCAATACAAAAGGAGGCAAATGGCTCAAAGAACTACCCAATGTCCTTTGGGGACTACGCACTCAACCATGCAAGTCTATAGGGTTCTCTCCGAGATTAATGTCGTCCAAAACATCCTTCTCAATGCTGTATGTAGCCAAGCCATTCAATCTTTCTTGTAACATAGTTGATCTCAAACAATTTTTCAATAGTTTCAATTTGGAGAAACTTCATTCAACTGATGCTTCTATCACTGGAATCGTTAGTTAAGAGAATCCGATATGCAATGGAGACATTCGGGTAGCAATCTGCAAGTTTAACAAACTGAAGAATCTAAGGTTTTGACATCAATTCTTCTGGCAGAGATACTTGCAACACTTTTAATTCAGAGAAAAAATCATCCAACTCAACATCAGATTTGTTGCCATGAGAAAAAGATTTTGCAAAAGTAGTGCAACACTTTCGTAGATCATTATCATCAGATTGTGATGAGCGAATCAGATCGGTGTCCTTACCGTTGCCGGTCGCCGCCTCACCGGGTGAGGAGCCAATCGGATCGGCGCAGGCGTCTCCTCTCCTCAGCCAGAGCGTGTCGATGGGCAGGCAGGGTTGCCAAATGAAACGTCGCCTGCGGTCTGCCCTCTGCTTGATGGATCAGGTTACGTAGAATAGGAATGGAAGGGAAAGTTACCTACGGCATGAGCTGCTTCACGATGTGCCTCCAAATATTTACTATCCCATGAGCCGGGCCTGGCAGCATCAAACGCCATTCTTGAGCAAGCAGCTCCTTTCCTTTATCCGTCGAGTACAAGCAAGACCACCAAGTAAAGCACCAACGCATTCCAGACATCCGTCGGTTGCTAGTGCAGTTGCTTGTACTTGGATCCTCATCTTCCTGCTTGCTCAATTTATCAGTGTGATGAATAGTTTCTTGCCGCCATGCCCAAAACCGACGGCGAGCAGAGCTAATTCATGGAGAGCCAAAGGTTTCCTTTTCCCTTCGATTCTTCTACACCGTAGGTAGAGCCGAAGTAGAGGAGGATTCTTCTCTGCTCGATCCAAGCCAAGCTCAAGAATAAAGGAAACCTTTTCATGGATTACTTGTACAAGCTGAGCAAGAATCTCCTTTTCCCCTCGATTCTTCTCCACCGTAGGTAGAGCTGCAACAGCTCCAATCCAAGCCGTGCTCCGCCCGCGAATCCTCTTGCTCAGCCCACGCGTGCGCCACTGTGGGCAGGCTCCGCCCTGGCCCCGCTCATTCGTCGCCGCGGCCACGCCCCCGCGACCCCATGCCCGCCACCGCGGATGTGCTCGCCCTTGTTCCGTTCGTCTACCGGTGTGGCCGGGCTCCGCCATGTCCCCATCCATATGCCGCTGCGGTGCTCCAACCGTCCCTGCGCGTCCCCCGCCACCGCCGCACTCAAGCCCATCCTCGACGGCGTTGGCAGAGGAGCACGGCCAGAAGAAACTACTTGATGAAGAAATGTCAGGGTTTGTATATGGGCCCAAGAGCATCAAAGCAGTATAAAATGGCACATTTCAAGTAAGAAAGAAGTTCAAATTACATCCCATCTCTTCCAACTACAAACCTATCTAAGGGCCTGTTTGTTTCCACCCTCCTAAAGTTTTAGCTCCTAAAAGTTTTTAGGCAGTTTTTAGACACCTCCTAAAAGTATGTTTGGTTCCACCTCCTAAAAGTGACTAAAGGCAATTAATGAAGTGGTAAAATACCCAAGATGCCCTTCCCCCATGCCCCTACTGTTGGCGCCAATCTTCGGTGTACTCCGGCCCCGCACCGCTCCTCCACCAGCACTTGGCCTGCCCGCCACCGGCCCCGCACCGCCCCTCCGCCAGCACTTGGCTCATCCATCGCTGGCCCCGCACCGCCCCTCTGCTGGCCCTGTACCGCCCCTCCGCCGGTGCTTGGTTCGCCCATCGCTGGCCCCGCACCGCCCCTCCGCCGGGGCTTGGTCCACCCGCCGGCGCCGCCCCCTCCCCTCCTCCTGTTGGCGCCACCCCCTCCCCTCGAATCCCAGCCGTCACGCCCCTCCCCTCATCTTCTTCCCTAGCACCGCCGCCCCCCTCTTGGTCCTCCCTCACCCGGATCCGGCGGTGGCGGGGATCCGACGGGGGAGCGCCCGGCCGGCCCATGTGGTGACGCAAGGGAGCGGGGGTGGGGTTGCCGTGCGATGGCGGCGGGCGGTGGGAAGGACGCCGGCGGCGGGCAGAATGGCGGGGGCCTAGGCGGGAGGGAGGGTGAGAGGGAGAGAGGAGGGTAATAAATGAGGGCAATGGGGGTCCAGGATGGGTTTTAGGAGGTTTTAGGGGAGGTGGAGCTCCTAAAAAAATTGAAGCCTCCTAAAAGTTTTTAGTCAATTTTAGTCATAGTGTTTGGCTCTTTAGTCACCTTTTAGTCACTTTTTAGGAGCTAAAATTTTAGGAGGGTGGAAACAAACAGGGTCTAACTAACTTTCGAATTGCGCAAATCAAGCACGTGACCCCCAAGTGAGGTTTTGATGCATGCTAGCGTCCGCGTCGACCCGTCGTCCTTCCACATCAGCCAACTGCGCCCCTCCTCTCTTTCTCTTTGTCGGTAGCTCTTTTCCTCTGTCTCTTTGGATGTTTAGAGAGAGAGAAACAGAGATAGGGAGATGTAGAGACACAGAGAGAGGAGGGCATAGTTGGCTGTTGTGGAAGGACGGCGGGTCGACATGGATACCAGCATGCATCGAAACCGGGCTCGGAGAGGTCGTGTGCCTAGTTTTTGCAGGGGGGGTGTTTCAGTTAGACGGGTTTGTAGTTGGGGGTTGAATTTTAGACCATAGGAAGCACGAATTGTAATGACATATTTCCAAATAGACGAATTGTAATGTCAGTTCTCCAAACTCGGATATTTGCAGTGGGAGGTGCAGCTTGACTTGATCTTTATCAGCACTTGATTTCTGTTTCTAGCACCGGATTTTGCCCCCTTTTTTCTATTCGGAGTTTAGATGCGCTGGAGTTCTTCAAAAAGATATGTGCCGCAATCGTTTGTTTTATTAATTTGTTCTGAGGGTGAGACGGTTCCGGTTTCAATTTAGGGAGTGTTTGAATCCTGAAGCTAAAGTTTAGTCCGTGTCACATCGAATATTCGGATGCTAATTAGAAGGACTAAGCATGAACTAATTACAAAACTAACTGCATAACCCCTAGGCTAAATCACGAGACGAATCTATTAAGTCTAATTAATTCATCATTAGCGAATGTTTACTGTAGCATCATATTGTCAAATCATGGACTAATTAGGCTTAATAGATTCGTCTCGCGATTTAGCCTAGGGGTTGTGAAATTGGTTTTGTAATTAGCCTATATTTAATAGGCCTAATTAGTATCCAAACATTCGATGTGACAGGGGTTAAAATTTAGCCCGGGGATCCAAACACACCCTTACTGTCCTTTTTCCTGTGGTGAATTCTTGATTTGGATTTCGGATGCTTGTTCCTTCGTAGAACTGTAGCTATCTGATGAGGAAGAAGAGAAGAACGCCAGAATTAGTGCGAGAGTCCGACCGCGAGCCTCGCACGAAAGATTTCCATGAGTCTGGAGTGGATTTTTTCATTCCTCCAGAAGTACAGCTTCAGCAAGTTTCTTATGCCCCTTTGGCAAGGCTTCTTGAGCGGCTTCTCCTGAAGCCTGGCGAACGGGAGGACGCGAAACAGCTTCGTCGTTGGAGCTCTGCGTTTTGTGCCGAGAGGAGCCAGAAGAGGGAGGAGGAGCCCAAAAACCGGCTCCCCGCGGCTCCTCCTCCTCGTTTCCCATCGTTTCCCTCGGTGGAGAACCCGCGGGCAGGTGGAGGCTGCAGCAGGCAGCACCAAGCGACCGACCGCGGCTAGAGACGGGCGGAGACGGCCTACGGTGGGGGCCGAGGGTGAAGATGGCCGGCGACGGGTGCGAGGGGTGGAGGCGGTCGGCGACGGCCGATGGGTGCGGGCGGCGCAGCAGTAACCGCAGAAGTCGGGCGGCCGATGGGGCCAGCGGGAGGATGGGGCGGGCCGGCAGGGGTGACGGAGGTCGGGGCTGGCCAGCGGCGAGCAAGGTGGGGGGTGATGGTGGCGTGGCACCGGGAGGCTAGGGCTGGCCAGCGGCCGATGAGGTGGGGGCCGACGGCAGCACGGCAGCGGTCGACACGCGGATCATGGAGAATACAACAGAGAGGGCTGGTGAATGGATAAGGAGGCCGATGAATGGATAAGGAAGATAGGGAAATAAAGGAGAGAGAAAAAAGAATAAGAAGTAAAAAGGGGAAAAGGAAAATAAAAGAAGAGAAGAGAAAAAAATTAAAAAACAGGGGTATTATGGATATTTCACCTTTCCATCCATTTGGAGAAGCCATTTTACCAAATATTTTTCAACCAGACAAGCTAGAGAAAAAAAACTGCTACGCTAGAGGAGCCACAACCACAGTCGAAACAGCCACAGTCACAGCTCTACCAAACGAGCCCTTACCTATTCCTTTGTTCTAGACGGCTTGTGATGTCATCAAAATGGAGGAATGAGATTGCCGAGAAGCCTCCATCGCCATCCTTGGGCTCTCGTTCTACACCACCACAAGCAACCACGCACTCGTCCCCACCTTTAGCTGCAGTGGCGCCGTAGAGCATTATTTCTATGGCACTAAGGAAAATTGGTGTAGTAAAAAAAGATTCTGGGATTTAGCTGTAGAGCAACTTTTTCCTGTAGTTTATTTTGGTTTTTTTCATAACATGTGTTATATTTCAGATTTCATTAGAAGAGATAATTTCACAAAATGTCATTATGGTTCGTAGTTTATCCTTTGATTTGAAACTTGGTATGAACCAGAGTTCTCAATAGTTGCAGCTGCATCTTTGGAGTAGATATCCCTTATTTTCTGTGGAGATGGTTGGTTAGAGTATATGCTGTTACAAAGTAGAGGCATGGCCAATGCGATAATTACATACATCATTTATTTGGGATATTGATTCATGTAACTTTGAAATCGCATGCACCTATTAAATGGAAAGAGAAAATTTCAGGGGATGTACCAATTAAATTTTGAGTAAACAGAGCTTCACAGTCAAAATATGTGTTCTATGTTTTTTCTACCGTGAAGGAAGTTTCATTATATAATATAAGAGTTAGAATTGAGTTTACCAATGACCTCTTTAATTGGTAAATTAAATATTCAGGGACTTGGACTCAGGATGAATACCAAAACTTGTTTGATTTGGTAAATTTGGACTTGCGTGTGAAAGCACACCAAAAGATTGCTACTACTCATCGCCAGGTGTGTGATTCTTTATTGTTGTCCATGATATGCTTTGAAACCAGATTTCATGTTTACAATCTTCCATCAGTGCTCTTTCATACTGTTTCATTCCTTAATTCTATACAATCAAGTGATTTTGTTTACTTTTGTGACAGCTAAGAGATAACATTTCCTGGGAGGCCATCAGTGAAAAATTAACCACCCGTAACAACAAGGACTGCTGCTTGAAGTGGTTAGTCTGTTGCTAGCTATCTAATGCATAACATAATTTCCTCTTTGAATCTGTGCCTAATTTTGTATTCCCTTGACTGAACTGATTAAGCTGTCCTAACATCATAAATTTGAAACAGGAGGGAGTAGATTCAGGTTTTCTGCATTTTTATTTATATTGGCCTGCCTTTGTCTTCCTCAAACTGACTGGGAAATCTTCAAAGCTGAATGCCCATGCATTGCATCAGTTCTGTTTGTAGAAGTTAGAACACACTATTTAGTGCAAGGTTGAGTATCTGTTCAGTGTACAGATTTAGAATTACGAATTTTCAAACTTTCCTAGCTAACATGCTTGTATTGACACTTTTGTAAAATGCAATTGTTTTGTCTGTCCTAATTTTTCAACTTATATATGAATATGCTATCATCGGACAGTTTTTAAATGAAACTTATGCATAACAGGTACCAGCAATTAGCATCGCCACTGGTTAAAGAAGGAATCTGGGCAGATATTGATGATTATCTGTTGATGGAAGCATAAGTTTCTATAGTTTACATATTGAATACTATGTCGTAATTAAATGTTACATATCATCTGCTAGATGTTTGGGCTATGATTATGATCTGACCTGAAAGTGCCTATGAAATATAAATATATTGTTTTAGTAAGGAAATGGTCTGTATTTGGACTCTCTCCTTTTGATTTAGTCCAACTTGCCTGTGTACTCTAGAACCGGGCAAATAATCCTCTCTAATTCCATACCAATTCCAGGTAAGTCTAATACTCTGTAAAGGTGATTTCATGACCCTTACTTGTAGCTCCTTTATTTGTGCACAAACTCTTAATGAATAGAGTGAAACACAAGTCTTTTTCGAAGGAAGGGCGTTTTGTCAACGTGTACCTGAACAGTATGCTATATTGTTCAGACAATGTGTGGATGGTATTTGGTATGTTCAGATTATATGCCCAGTCCTCTTGTTGGTGTCACCTAGTCGCATTATCTTGTTTTGTCCTGGTAGAATTTTTTCTTTTCGATATTTGTTATCACGATATATAGCATGGGCTGAATTTTCTTAACAACAAACCAGGCTTCAAAAGGGTGACGCTGTTTGTTTTGAAGACGTTGACTGGGAGAGACTTCTTGATCACAGGTGAATTGATCACTGACTTTGCTTCAACAGTCCGTTGGTAGTGTCTAGTAATTTTCATAAATGGTCCCTATAATATTAAAACAACAGGTATTTGTCCACGTCAGTTACAATAATGGGTTATTTCACACTCAGATCTGGGGAGCTTTGCCGTCAACGGTGGAACCAGATGGTCCGCATGATCGGCAGCCATAGAGAGAAGCCTTTCATTGAGCAAGTGGAAGTGCTTGCCAGGCGTTACTGCCCAGAAATGCTTGATTACAGGAAACCTGAAGCGTCCGACTTATCGCCAGACGAACTTGCTGGAGAATCTGACTCGTAACGAATAGCATAGCCCTCTTACATCTCACCTGCCAGCGTCTGTTTGTGCCCTGTAAATTTGTTTGCCTTTTGTTATGTATAGCATCTATGGAAATATTAGCAGTATATGGTTCAAGCTTCAGCGCAGACTGCAACGATGTCGCATTTTGACCAGAACTATATTGTTGAGAGCATGACTGGCGTTACCTGCTCTTGTATCTGATTAAGTGTTGTTGCTCCACCGAACAACTTCTACACTTGTGCTTCAATTCTGGATGATTTCCATGGTGTCGTGATGCCTCTCGAGTATATACTAGCACGGGCTGCCCGTGCGTAAAATACTTATTATGCTTATATTCACCAACAAGAATGTATGTCATCATGTTGACACGAAAATGTGCCTCGCCAGGTCTCATAGCATTCTTCTCCATGTAAAACTGTCGCTCGAGCAGCGTGAAAGAAAGTCCATAAGCAACCGAAGGAAACATACCAATCGGATCAAAACCGACGAGCGTGTTTTTTATGGCCCCCCAAGATACTCGGCCTAGGCTTTCCATAGCGGCAGGCCAAGAGGATTCGGATTCACCATCACCCCCGCGCACGCTCTTCTGCTCTCGCCAGAGATCCACCACCCGGCGTCATCGCCGTCCTCGACCTCTCCCACCTCCCACTCACTGCTTGCCCCTCTGCTCCTCTTGATGAGTAAGGGCAGCTTCCTGTGCTCGCTGGTCCTGCTACAAGTTTGCATCGTCCAACTGTCCCTGATCTCGAGCCAGCTGACCGGAGCCCAGGTTGGAGACAACCCCTTGTGCCAAGATCCAATCCAGAGGGCGCGGTTGATGTCAAGCCATGGCCGTGACGACTTCAACGGCCACAACGCTGATTTAATCTTTGATGGGGAGCTGGCCAACTTTTTAGAAGATGGAAATACATCTGACCTCTGCAATAAACACACGCAGCCAAATTCTTACAAATTCTTCAGCTCAACAGCTATTCATTAAAAAAAATAAAAGGAGGAAGTGTACCTAAAAAGAGAATAATTATAAACAATGTTTAATATTGCAATGTCTAATATTGCTTATCCATCACCCCTAACGACAAATGTTCAAAGCCTCAATTGCTCATCTTGTTAAACAGACAGTCTTACTTATATCCTCACGTCATGTTAATAAATCGCACCCAATATATTCCGCTAAAAGTAACCTCAAAGCGACGTAGGAAGATCACCCACGAGCAGACAAGCAAGAATAGAGAATGCCGAAACATCAGATGGATCTTCACGACAACGCCTTCGTGAAGAACATGACACTAATAGCGCTATCATCGTCGGCCCGAGTATTGGGCTGGGTTTACACCTGGAGAATCGAAACATGACCATTTGGGGAGGTGCAAACAAGTCGCCTCCAAGGAGGCACATGCAGGCGTCATCGGCAAGGCTTTCAACTCGACCTCCACCACACCATGCCAGCAGCAGCCTAAGCAAAAAAGTATGAAAGGTACCTCACCAAGCTGTTGATGGTGCCGAGCACACCCACGACAGCAGGCCATCATTATCGAGAGTCGTCTGCCGGCACCGCGACTCACGCCTACCACGCTAGGGCAGGGTCCAGTCGCGGCAAGGCCTAGATGCGCGTGTCATGTCATGGCTGACACCACGCCAAGTCCACCATGCTACCACCCTATCGCACATCTGATGAAGTTTGACCATGCTTCCACCCTGTCGCACATCTGATAAGGTTCGACTGGAAGGTTGTTAGTCGCGGGATCCAAGCACAAGGTTTCTCGAACCCACGCACTGCAGAAATGGCATATCCCCATGTAGATCCGGAAGGAGACACTGGATCCGGCCTCCAATATACCAGATTAGATCGTCGGAGGCTTATCACCAAGAGTGCCGCCGCAAATCCACGACAGCAGCTGAACTCGGCGACGAAGTAGAGAAAGTCTTGCCGCCATAGCTCCACGGCGACACCACAACCACAGATCGCGCGCCTCGCGCGGTCGGCCCAGCTGTCGCTGCGTCGACTACCTCCGCCGCGCATTGCCACATCTTTGTGGCCTTGCCCCAGGTCTGGCCACCGGCACGCTGCTTCGCACATCTGGACGTCGGCCGCACAGATCGGGCGCTGCCTCTCAGATCCAGCTGCAGAGCCCAAGAGATGTGGCCACCAGCCCGAAGCAGCGGCGGCCGTACACCCGAAGGGATTCCCCGCAAGGATCTGCTGCTTTGATAGCAGGATGCCGGATCCAGGCGAAGGAGCGACGGATCGAGCCGCTGGCGCACACCATGGAGCACACGCACGGAGAGAGAGGGTTGAGGAAAACAATGCCCTGTTGCCACCGTCCTAAGCCCGCTCAGGCTTCTGGCAAGGCTCTTCGGCGGCAGCAAGACCACGGGGTTGGGGAAGGAGGCTTGCGAGGCGGACGGCGGGGCTCCACCCATGTCGCCCATGAGGGGCGACGCTTGTGAGCTAGGCTGGAATCCACCCGTGTTGCCCGTGAGGGGCGATGCTAATGAAGTGGTGGATACCGGTGACGAGTATGCAAGTAATGATGGAGGAGTGGCGGCGGTGGTAGGAGGCGAAGCGGCTGTAGAGGAAGAAGAGGGATTGCTGCACCCAGATGGTGAGGACAGTTGTGGAACCAAGGATAGCTCCGGAATTGGCGGTGATGTTGAATGTCCCGAGTGCGGGAAATTCTTCAAGAATGACAAATCATTGTTCGGTCACCTCCAGAGCCACCCGAACAGAGGCTACAAAGGTGCGCTACTCCGCCTGTGAAGAAGTTGATGTTGTCACCAAAGATGGCCGCCGCATCATACCTTCCTCCTCATCGCCAGGTACTGACCAAACTCCTGCTCAGCATAGCGGGCACGATCCTCAATTAACTCCGTTAGACAAACTGTGTGCGTACGGGATACTCACACTCAAGTACAGAGGCAAGCAACATAAGTGTCGTTGCCACCGTCTTCATTTGGAAACCCCAAACATGTAATTCCTCACCAGCGAGCATTAGAGCTCTAGCCAAGTTAGGAGGTACACCATCAAACACACATCTATTTTGGTGGTTCCATAAGATCCATGCGCCCAGAATAACCGGAGAATTGAGGCCTTCTGTAGTTGTTCTCCCGCTGCTGAAACTGCTCTTTCCCACCAATCATCGAAGGAGGCCTCCCCAATCTGCGGACCTAGTGCCTGCTGTCCGACAGTTTGCAAAAGCTTGAACCAGAATTCTCAAGCAACACCATGTGAGGACCAATGGTGGTCACCCTTGGATGATGAGTGATTGACAACGTTATGTGGAATGATATTGCTATTAGCTTGTGATGTGCAGGTCTAGGATGCGACATGGCGGGCGACGGCATGCGGTAAAGATCAAGCGAAAGGTTCATTCTGATGGACCAAGGGCGGTGAAGGGTGAATATGAGTAGGCTTGGACCGAGGGACCTGAGGAGTTCGGGCAGAGTCATGAACGATCCACATGGTGCACAGAAGAGCAAGAGAACATGATGGGAGGGAGACGACGACAGAGGCGTCAAAAGCTTGGCGGAGGCCGGACACGCGTCGACATCAAGGAGGTCGCGTGGCGGCCAAGTGGAGATGGATAGTTTGGATGGTTTGGGCTTCAAAACTACCGTGCAAGCAGGTTTCCCAGTTTGGACCTCAAAACCGGGGGCGAGCCCGGTGCGGTCGAGGCTTCAAGAAGGAGGGCACGTGGCGCCATCACGAAACTTGGGTCGAGGTGAAGCAAAGTTGTGAAGGCGACGTGTCTGTCCGATGAGTGTACAAAAATCTGGGCCAAAACGTCCATGCGTGGGCAGTTATCTTAGGGGGTGTTTGGTTCCAGGGGCTAAAGTTTAGTCCCTGTCGCATCGAATGTTTAGATACTAATTAGGCGTATTAAATATAGGTTAATTATAAAACCAATTGCATAAATGAAGGCTAATTCGCGATATGAATCTATTAAACCTAATTAATCCATGATTTGATCACGTGATGCTATAGTAAATATGTGCTAATTTAGGATTAATTAGGCTTAATAGATTCATCTCGCGAGTTAGCCTTCATTTATGCAATTGGTTTTGTAATTAACCTATATTTAATACTCCTAATTAGTATGTAAATATTCGATGTGACATGGACTAACTTTATTCCCTAGAGCCAAATACCCCTAGTTATTGCTGCACGGGTATTTTATCTTTAGCCATGGACCTTATATACTATAGGATGGTTGGTTGAGGCATTGGTTCCGGTAGTTTTCGTTTTTCATTTTTCACTAGGCTAGATAGGGCTTTACCGTGGAGAGAGAGGGGAGAAGTGACCGCTTTTCTTTTGACCTTCACAAGAGTGGGAAGATGAGGGTGGCTT
This sequence comes from Setaria viridis, assembly GCF_005286985.2. Taxonomy (NCBI): domain Eukaryota; kingdom Viridiplantae; phylum Streptophyta; class Magnoliopsida; order Poales; family Poaceae; genus Setaria; species Setaria viridis. The sequence goes on from NC_048266.2 coordinate 13,961,465, forward strand.
TGTAGCCTTGTATCAAGATCTTGACTTATTTGCTTAATCCATGACCTGGTTGATTCGTCAAGTCTTGCCTCTCCCATCTTGTTCCCGGATATTTCTCTTTTACTCTATTTTCGTGTGATTTTCGAAGGATTTTTCGTTAGTAGGATTTTAGTGCTTTTTGAGATAGTTCTTTTGGGGGATTCTATGCTAGTTCGTTCCTGAGTTTGCCTATGGCATTTTCCTAGCATTTCCCCTGCTTAAATCTCACGAATTTGGTTTTTCCTAAAATTGTTCTTCACCTAGCGTTTCTCTGTTATCTGAAATTCGAGTTAGAGGCTAAATCTTTTTGTTGATTCTGGTTGGAATGGACTGCCTGTGACCTTATGAGGCTACAAATTTGTGTGAATCAAATTTGTTCTTGTGCCAGTCTGTTCTTTTGAGTTGGATTGTTTGTAGGTATGGTTTCTCTTATCTGCTTCCTGTCGAGAGCAATCCTGACAGGTCTTCAGTTTGTGTTTGTTTGAGTCGACAGTGGTACAACAGCTCCCCTGTTTACAGATTCAATTGTTGTTACTCAGGTGGCCTGAGGTTGAGTTGTTCTGCAGCAGCTCGAAGGAATTACCTCAGTTTCTGTGGGAAGCAAGCTGCCGAGTAGCTCTAGAAAATTGCAGGCTTCCTATGCAGGTTCAGCTTAGTGCTAAAATAACAGCAGGAGGGTTGTGACTACGGCTCCCTTTGGCACGGCTCATCCCAAAACGACTTCACCGGTGAAGCCAAAGCTGGTGAAGCTAAAAAAACTGGCTTCATCCGACTTCTAGTTCATTTTAGTCCCGGCTTACAAAACGGCTTCACGCTACAGTATCTCGATTTGCGTGAAATAGATGAAGCCAAAGCCGAAATAAGTCGTGCCAAAGAGGACCTACATTTCACATTGGTTTGCTATTTCGACGGTTCCTTCATGCTTGCAGTTTGCTATTCAGAGTACCAGCTAAATTCGTTTGATATGTAGTGTCACTTTCATGCAATAGTGAATCAACTGTTCATATAATCATTGTTTAATCTTTGAAGTATTAGTTTATTTCCTTGGCATGGTTTTGGTTCTCGACATGTACAATTGTAAGGAATTAGCTTGAGCAACTTGCATCTATTCCAGTAATTCTTTTTGCTGTTTTGTTACTTGATCTCCTGGACTGTGCTACTGCGTTGTTAATTTCATATTAGGCATAGTTGCTTAGTGCAAGCTTGGTTCAGCAGTTAAGCTCGTGTTTTCGCTTCCGTATTGGTTTGTAGATTTCCTGATCGTTTCTAAGGTCAATACATCATGGGTTGGTGTAGGTGATCTTAGCGATTAGAAGAGAGGTCTGTTGGGTCATAATTGGGAGATAGGCTTCAATTCTGACTAAGAATCTTTGAGGCTCCTATTCATCCCCTCTAGTCGCCCGTTCCGATCCTTCACCATGTTTTCACAACATTTGAGTCACAGTTAGAACTAGAGCAGTCGTGGTGACCCCATTGCGTAGTGTTCCATATAGCTTGAATCCCACCACACTAGGCAACACCTGGCAACCACACTAGGCAACACCAGGCTCATCGGCTGATCACATACGGAGGAAAAGAAATGAATAATAAGATAGTAGCAGGTAACATAGCAAGCACGGAGCAAGATAAAATGAATAAAAAGATGACAGAAAAGTTAGTTGTAGAAGATTTCATCATTTACCTGACCAAGCATTGCTGCCTCAGCATCAATTCCTAACTCCCCAACCAAGAATTCCCAGTCCATTAATCATTGTAGTGTGAGAATCTGTACCCACAACACTATCAGGATACAGTAGGCCATTTGTCTTGAAAACAACTCTCCCAAGATATTCAAGATTTACCTACACTAGATAACAAAAGATGATCACAAATGAATTTCAAATATTAAAATAACTCCTGGACATTGATTTTTACCTGACGAACAATGCAAGAGCCGGGAGGTATGAATTGCAGAAGACCCCCATTTGAGACAGGCGAACCGCTCCTTGTTCCTCTCGAACTCCAGTTCCATGTTGGCCTGAACTGCACTTTCCGACCTTACCACATCAGCTGTCACTGAGTGATCAATTACAAGATCTGCAGGAACCTGGATGCATAAGTGCAAATCTAAATATGAATACAAAGAAAAATTGGATTCTTGCTACAAAACAGATAAGACAGGACTTACCGTTGGGTTAATCTTGTCAGGATCGCCACCTAATCTAGACATGGCATGTCGCATGCTTGCAAAGTCAACAAGGACGCCGGTTAATCTTTGAGACTTACCAGCGTGTGTACGAAGACCCTGTTCATTTGCTCGGTGAGTCTGCTGATGCTCTTTTTCAGCGCTTTCTTGCTATTGTGAATAAGATGGAAGTGAACACCACCGACTTGCCCTACACTGATCATGATAGAGCTTTAAAGCTTCTGCATGTCTTGGATCACAATGTGTGGAGCACGAAGGTTGACGCTATCATTGAGTCCACAAGAGATGAGACTTACAATTAATGAGCTTTTTCACCAAGATGAAGTTGACACAGGTTGACATGAGGCTCCGAGCAAAATATGATAACCCTACTGACCCTCATAGTATGGCTCTCATGTCAAGCTCTGGATAGTCTGCGTATTTGGCTAGCTCTTCCACCATGTCATTTGTTTTGTCTTCTTTGGTGCTTGTTTCAGAGGAGCAGTTGGAGGTTTTTGAGGATGAGGAGCTCGCCTTGATCACGAGGCGGTTCATGTGCTTCAACGACAACCGCAAGAACCGGCGAAGGAGCAACAACAACTGTTTCGAGTGTGGCAAGCCAGGTCACTTTACCACCGACTGACCCGACAAGAATAAGTCCAAGAACGGGTACGACTACAGTAAGTACAAGGACAAGGATAGCAAGAAGAAGAAGAAATACACCGATTGTGAGAAGAAAGAGTACCGCAAGAAGGCCAAAGCACGTGCCTTCATCGCCTCCCTCAGCGATGTCGACTCCGACACCGACTACCACACTGTTTCAAGCTCAAGTGAAGAGGGCGACAACCACAAGGCGAAAAAGAAGGACGGCAAGAATTTCAACAGCCTCTGCTTCTACTCCTACAAGAACCGCGATGGGTACTGTGTCATGGCCCTCAACACCGATGACAAGAAGGATGATGAGGAAAGCGACTCCGACCCAGAAACAGAGGTAAAGCCTACTCCTGAACAACTTGCCTTAGAAGTAGAAGAACTCAATGATTGCTTGATTAATCAAGATAAGTTAATCAAAAAGGTTGCTCGTGAAGGAATTGAACTTAAGGCTAAGTTGGAAAGTGCTTTGATTGTGTTAGATATGCTTAAATCTGCTCCTACTGTTTCTGATGTTGTTGAATGTGTTGTTCACATGTCTAGTTTAGCTTCTTTGCAATCTAAGCATGCTTCTCTAGTAGATGAACTTGATTTTGACTAGGGCTGCTTTAGATGAAGTTAAAACTAGACCTGTTTTACTTGGTGCTTGCAAATCTTGCCCTGCTTTACAAATTCAACTTGATGATGCATGAGCTAAGATTAAGACTTTTGAGAAATCTAATTTAATTGCTAAATCCAAAGTTCTTGAATGCACAAAGTGTCCTCATCATGTTATTATCAATGAAAATACCTACTTGCGCATAGTTCTTAGTTGGGTGTTAAGTAGGGAACCTCAGTTGGGTATCATGATTAAGGAGTTTAAGAGAGCTGATGGTTTTGGGATTGGGAGTGTGATTAAGAATTGCAATTTTGATTGGTTGTATGAGAAGGTTGGGTTAGTGCAGCGGTGAGAGAGAGAAACAAGCAACTTCCACCACATGTGAGTCATCTAAGCTCAGTGGAAAGCAACCCAACCCAGAATGTGAGGAAAACCCCAAAGATGGAGTGTTTACTGAACCACCAAAACAACCTCCAAAGAGAGTCATCTGGGTGGAAAAACCCAACCATCTGAGAAACAATCTAGATACACTTCTAGATATGGCTTTGAAGCATTCTCCACCAAAACACAAAGCCAAACCACAACCAAGAGTGAACCCTCAACCCAAAGCTAACCCACCGCCGAGAGCTAACCCATAGCTAAAGAAACCAGTTCAGTTCCACTGTGAGTACTGAAAAAGGGAGGGTCATCTTGAGGAGTTTTGCTTTTGAAGGAAGAAAGCTTTGAGGCATGAGCGTGCGTGGAGCAACTGGGACATGTACCACCCTTCTCATGGTGTACATGTGCCTAGATCAGCTCCTCCACCTCGTCGTGTGGGTAGTGTGCGTTTAGTTCCTTCTCGCAGGTTTGCCAGGCATGCTCCTAGCCATAATCAATATGACTTAGGACAACATGGCCGTGGATTTGAGTCTAAGAGGTAAAACGGACCACGGTTGCCCCGTTGTGGTGGTCGTTGTCCTCCAGTGAGACAAGAGATGGTTAACTTTGCTAATCCTATTCTTGAGCAAATGGCTCGATACTGGTATTCTACTTGTTTTACTAACCCCAGTGTTGAGACATTTGCTCACCCTTGATCTCCTTTTTGTTGAGCAGGTCAGAGGCTTGGAGAACACGTGGCTCATTGACTCCGGTTGTTCTCAACACATGACCGATGATCGCAGATGGTTCTCTAGCCTCACCCCGGTGATAACTAGAGAGTACACCACTTTCGGGGATAACAGTAGAGAAAAGGTATTGTTTTCAGGAGCTATCAAGGTGAGTGAGAATTTTGTGCTCAAGCGAGTTGTTCTTGTTGATTCCCTCGGTTTCAATTCGCTTTCGGTTTCACAGCTGCTTGATGATGGTTTTGAGGTTCGCTTCAAGCAAGAAGCCTCTCGGATCTTAGACTCTCGAGGTGATCTTGTGTGCATGATCATCCCCGAGGGTTAGGTTTTTCAAGTTGACTTTTCTAAGTCGTTTGGTCTATCTTGGTGTTTCATTGCTGGTTCTTCTTCTGAGCTTTGGAAGTCGCATAGGAGATCGGATCATTTGAGTTTTGATTTGCTCTCCCGCTTGAGTGCTCTTGACCTTATCCGAGAATTGCCTAAGCTCAAATTTGAGAAAGATCTTGTTTGCGCTCCTTTTCGTCATGGCAAAATGGTTGCTGCTTCACACCCACCTGTGAACCAGGTGATGACTGAGCATTCAGGGGAGCTGTTGCATATGGATATAGTTGATCCAGTTCGTGTTTGCTCAGTTGGTAGAAAGTGGTATGTTCTTGTGGTTGTTAACGATTTCTCGAGGTATTCATGGGTTTACTTCATGGAATTTAAGGAGGAGGCATTTCCTTTTGTTTGAGATCTAATCTTGAAGTTGAAAAATGAGCGACCTAAAGATGCCATGAGAGCTATTCGTAGTGACAATGGCACAAAATTTAAGAACGCTCGTTTTAAAGCCTTTTGCAATGATCTTGGTCTTGAACATCGGTTTTCATTGCCTTATGTCCCTCCTTAGAATGGTGTTGTTGAACGAAAGAATCAGACTCTTTGTGAAAGGCTAGAACGATGCTCAATGAGCATAGGACTCCTAGAAAATATTGGACCGAGGCTATTAACACTGCTTGCTATGTTTCCAATTGAATCTTCTTGCAAGCTTTCTTGAATAAAACCTCTTATGAGCTGATGCATCGACAAACCCCCAAGGTAAGTCACCTGGGAGTGTTTGGCTGCAAGTGTTTCAATCTCAAGCAAGGTAACTTGGATAAATTTGAGTCTCGCTCTACGGATGGTATCTTTCTAGGTTATGCTTCTCATAGTCGTGCTTATCGTGTGCTTAACCTTGAAACTAACCAGATCATGGAAACATGTGAAATTACCTTCGATGAAACTATGCCTTGCACAACTCCTGTCTTTGAACTTTCAGGTGAACATGAAATGGGGCAAAGCATTTTTGAGGAAGAGGAAGAGCGTTTAGATGGTGGTAATGAAGATGATGATTAGGTTGATCATGCACCACCTGCTGCACGTGTACCTTGTACTTCGACTACGATAGTTGATGGCCCAACCCCTACTCCCACTACTACAAGCAATCAACATGTACCACTACATGATCATGATGAAGAAGAAGATCAGAGTGATCCAGCTGCTATTGAGGGGGAGGCAACTTCAGAGCGCAAGGCTCCATGGCACATTCAGTGTCGCCATCCTCCACGATCCATGATCTATCTTACATGAACACACATGTTCATGCAAAATCTGGCTGACTAGTAAATATTGTACTTTTGTCGTGCATTAGATTAGATATGGCCTAGCACACAATGACACAGGATGTATACTGGTTCAAGCAACGGGCCCTACATCCAGTCGGGGTCGGTCGATCGACTATATTCCTGAGCCCAGGTACTCAAAGTTTGCAGTGGGGGTACAAACAAAAGAGGGATGGGAGGGAGTGTCTGAGACTTGGTCGTGCTCTAATCCAAGTGGGAGAGTGACCGGGGGCTCAGATGCATGCTATGTGTCGGAGAGAATCAGAGTATGTGGAAGTGATGAAGCCCGAGAGAGCGAGCCTCCCTTCAAATGGGGAGGGCCCATCCCCTTTTAGAGTACAAGGGGACAGCCTTACAAGTTAGAGAGGGAGAGCGAGTGTGTGCGGGGGCTGCCTAGTCTTGTCGAGGCCCACGTCGTCGGGTACGGTATGGCCGCCATCCTTGGTCCCTATTCATCTTGTCAGGCCACTCCGTTGTGGCGGGTAGGTTGCGGTGGGACTGTGCAGGGCGTGCGCAGGGCGCGGTGCCGTATGGTTCCTCGTACGGTAGTTGACCTGGACGCTTCCTCTTATCCATTCCACCTGCTCCCTGGGCCCTCACCAAGCGGGCATCCCCGGTCGATTGTCCCAGTCACATCCGGCTGTGCCGGTCGATGGGAGCGGTGTGGTCGGTATGGTGCATTCCCGATCAGGGGAACTCGGTCGGGGTTGGCTGTGGTCCTTCCCTCGACTGGACCCTTCTGGTCGAGGCGCCAATCAGGCCTCAGGAGTCGGTCGGTGGTCGGATCTGGGTCTCGGCCGGCGTTGTGTTGCGGGGCCGGCCCAGGCGCATGTCGCCGCCACGCCTCTTGTTGGGCCAAGCGCAGTGAGAAGGCAGTCCCATTGGGGACCCCGGGTCTTTGGACCCATCAACACCACTAAGCACAACTCTAGGCATATTTCACACTTTGCACATTCTGCTTTTGTTGTCTCTTTCAAACCCCGAGATATTGGACATGCTTTATCTGATTCAAATTGGGTTAATGTTATGCATAAGGAGTTGGAGAATTTTGAGCAAAATAGGGTTTGGGTTTTAGTTGAACCACCTCCAAATTGCCATCCCATAGGAACAAAATGGGTTTTCAAAAACAAACAGGAGAGGATGGGTTAGTTGTGAGAAACAACGAGGTTGGTTGCCCAAGGTTTTTCCCAAAAAGAGGGAATTGGTTATGAGGAAACTGTTGGGATACGAGGTAGGCTACGCTAGCGCAAATCAAAATTTCTATCGCGTATAACCAGGAAGAACTGCCGTATAAGGATCACGGGATTACCACTCGACGCACTACTGGTGCGGAAGATGTAGATATGCGTCGGTGCAGTGAAGACGATCACGTAGTCGTACGTAGTCGATCAACGTAGTCGTACGTAGTCAATCACGTCCAGCAGCTCCTCAGCAGCTCGTCCACGTTCACAGCAAGATCGCCTCCGGTGCCGCGGCTCGTCGTCGGCTCGTCGTGGCTCGTCGGCGGCTCGTCGATGGCTCGTCCAAGTGCTGCAGGTGCAACACCTCCAAGGTATCCACACGTGCAGGGAGGAAGCGTCGCAAGCCGGATTGCTAGATCCGCGAGTTGCAACAGGCGAGGGCGTGGGGGGGCGCGGCAAGAGTGTTCAGCCAAAAAGGTGTGTAACCCTAGGGCGCCCCCACCCCTCTATTTATAGGGGTTCCTGATGGGCCTCTGGATCCGAGGCCCATTAGTACTCCTAAAACTAATCCAACTCGGATCAGATCCGAATTGGGCTTCCAGCCTCTTAAGTGTGTGACCCTATGGGTTTGGATACGTATAGACATGGCCCGAGTACTCCTACTCGGCCCAATAGTCGGTAGCGGCCTCTAGCAAGACGTGCCAACTCCTATACGCATACGAAGATCATATCAGACGAACCATCACAACATAATATACATGCTATTCCCTTTGCCTCACGATATTTGGTCTAGCTTCAAGCCGACCGCTCTTTCTCGATCCTGTGATTCGGAATCCCTTTGTAGGTTAACTCTTAACCGTACGTAGCATGGCCATGCATTTTCGGATCCGATCACTCGAGGGGCCCAGAGATATCACTCTCAATCAGAGAGGGGCAAATCCCATCTTGATTGACCATGTCTCATAGCATGCTTCTTGACAAACCCGAAAGCTACCTTTATAACTACCCTGTTACGGCGTAGCGTTTGATAGCCCCTAAGTAGGTCAATCCACATCTAGAATACATGCGACAATCTCAGGTCTAAGGACAAAGCGTATATGTTGTTTAAAGAGAGAACTACTTCTCGTGTTGGGTCAGTCCTAACACATGTCTCCACATGTGTCCACATTATTAGTTCAACATCTCCATGTCCATGACTTGTGAAACATAGTCATCAACTAATACATGTGCTAGTCTAATATTCATGTGTGTCCTCACATGAACTCCGACTAGGGACAACTTTAGAATAACCATACAAGTAAAGAGTTTCACATACAATTCACATAATTGCAAATCAATTCAAGTAGCCTTCAATGGATATTCAATGAACACAACATACAAATCATGGATACAAATGGAATATCATCATCTCTATGATTGCCTCTAGGGCATACCTCCAACAGTCTCCCACTTGCACTAGAGTCAATCTAGAAGGTACCTAATACCCATAGCTCTTACATGCGCATCATGCTTAGCCTGCGGGAGTGGTTTTGTCAACGGATCAGAAATGTTCAGATCCGTGTGTATTTTGCATATCTTGATCTCACCCCGGTTAACGAAGTCTCGAATGAGATGAAATCGCCGCATTACGTGTTTGTTCTTCTGGTGGTTCCTTGGCTCCTTTGCTTGCGCAATTGCCCCATTGTTATCACAGTAGAGATTCAATGGGCTGGACGCATTCGGGAACACACCAAGCTCAATGAGGAAATTCCTTATCCAAACACCTTCCTTCGCGGCTTCCGAAGCCGCGATGTACTCGGCTTCTGTCGTAGAATCGGCCACCGTCTCCTGCTTGGAACTCTTCCAACTAACAGCACCACCATTCAGCGTGAACACAAATCCTGATTGTGACTTTGAATCATCTCTGTCGGTTTGGAAACTAGCATCGGTGTAACCTGTTACAACGAGCTCCTCCTGACCTCCATAGACGAGGAACATATCTTTAGTCCTTCTCAAGTACTTAAGAATGTTTTTCACCGCTGTCCAGTGACTCTCACCTGGATCAGATTGGTGTCTGCTTGTCATACTTAGCGCATATGAAACATCTGGGCGAGTACTTATCATTGCATACATGATAGATCCAATAGCCGAGGCATATGGCACTCTACTCATGCGATCCCGCTCATCAGCAGTCGAAGGACACTGAGTCTTGCTGAGATGTATGCCATGTGACATAGGCAAGAACCCTTTCTTTGCCTCTTCCATGTTGAACCTCTTCAACACTTTGTCAATATAAGTATCTTGGCTCAAACCTATAAGCCTTCTCGATCTATCTCTATAGATCTTAATGCCCAGAATATATGCCGCTTCCCCGAAGTCCTTCATCGAAAAACTATTTTTCAGTGAAGTCTTTACGGACTCAAGCATAGGAATGTTATTTCCAATCAGTAATATGTCATCCACATATAAGATTAGAAATACTACAGAGCTCCCACTAACCTTCTTGTAAACACAAGACTCTTCTTCGTTCTTGGTGAAGTCAAACCCTTTGACTACTTCATCAAAACGAATGTTCCAACTCCTAGATGCTTGCTTCAATCCATAAATGGATCTCTGAAGCTTGCATACCTTTCCAGCATTTTTCAGATCGACAAAACCCTCGGGCTGTATCATATACACGTCCTCAGCTAGGTTTCCATTCAGGAAAGCTGTCTTGACATCCATCTGCCATATCTCATAATCGAAATATGCAGCTATAGCTAGAATAATCCGAATGGACTTAAGCATCACTACGGGCGAGAAGGTCTCGTCGTAGTCAACTCCTTGAACTTGTCGAAAACCTTTTGCGACAAGTCGTGCTTTGTAGATGTGAACATTTCCATCCATGTCCTTTTTCTTCTTATAGATCCACTTGCACTCTATGGCTTTAACACCATCAGGCGGGTCAACCAAGTTCCAAACTTGATTGTCTCCCATGGACTCTATTTCGGATTGCATGGCACTCTGCCATTTTTCGGAGTCTGGGTCCATCATTGCTTCTGCATATGTCGCAGGCTCATCATTGTCCAACAATAATATTTCTCGCATTTCGCGGAGTCTTGCCGACCTTCGTGGTTGTGGCGGTGCTTCTCTTGCCATGGGTATCTCAACTTGTTCTGCTACGTTAGCATCACTCATTGATTCTTGCCCGATTGGCTCATCTTGAACTTCTTCAAGATGCACTGTCTTTCCACTCTTTTCTCCTTTGAGAAACTCTTTCTCTAGGAAAACCCCGTTCCGAGCGACAAACACTTTGCCTTCTGATCGGTTGTAGAAATAATATCCCAAAGTTTCCTTTGGATATCCCACGAAAATGCACTTATCCGACTTGGGTGTGATCTTGTCCGACTGAAGTCGCTTGACAAACACTTCACATCCCCAAATCTTTAGAAAAGACAAACTAGGAACCTTTCCAGTCCATATCTCATATGGTGTCTTAACTACGGATTTAGATGGTACCCTATTAAGTGTGAAAGCTGCTGTTTCTAGAGCGTATCCCCAAAATGACAACGGTAGGTCCGACTGGCTCATCATTGATCGAACCATGTCTAACAAAGTTCGATTACGTCGCTCGGACACACCGTTTCTCTGAGGTGTTCCAGGCGGCGTAAGTTGTGGAACAATTTCGCAACTCTTTAGATGATTGCTAAACTCCTGGCTCAAATACTCGCCTCCACGATCAGATCGCAAGGCCTTAATTTTCTTGCCACGCTGATTTTCAACTTCATTCTGAAATTCCTTGAACTTTTCAAAGGTTTCAGACTTGTGCCTCATCAAGTAGACATAGCCATATCTACTAAAATCATCAGTGAAAGTTATGAAGTATTGGAATCCTCCTCTAGCCGTCGTGCTCATTGGTCCGCATACATCACTGTGTACGAGTTCCAACAAGTCTACTGCTCTCTCAGGAAATCCTGTGAAAGGCGTCTTGGTCATCTTGCCTAGCAAGCAAGCCTCACATGTCTCGTATGATTCAAAATCAAACGAAGTTAGAAGTCCATCAGAATGGAGCTTCTTCATGCGCTTATCACTTATATGACCCAAACGACAATGCCACAAGTAGGTAGGACTCAAATCATTAGGCCGAGGCCTTTTAGCACTTACATTACAGACAGGTGAACCATCAAGATTTAAAACAAACAATCCATTCACAATGGGTGCAAAAGCCAT